>NC_047047.1:7785460-8410460 GCF_011762595.2 Tursiops truncatus
ACCTCTGCTGAGCAGGAGTTGAGGGGGGGAGGCCAGCTCCACTGGTATCTGTCAGAACACTGGGGTCTTCTCAAAATCATCTTAAAAAGGAGTTGCATGGATGAGCATGGAAATCCAGGCAGGGTGACTTCCTCAAGGTCAAGTGGAGGTAAAGGATGAGCTACTGGCATCAACCCAAAGCCAGAAGCCCCCGTACCACTGGCTCTCTCCCTGCCATCCCAGCCCTCCCCACCCTACCGCTGTCACTGCTGTGGGCAGCAAACGGGCCAAGGGCAACCCTTCCCAGTGCTCTGCTCTCCAAGAGGGAAGGTCAGACGAAAGCTGAGTCAGAGCAGCCCTTGAGGAGGCGGCTACTTCACGAGTCAGAAAGAGGAAGCGCTTTCTCTCAAAGCCCCCAATCCAGGACGGCCACGGTCACTGATGGATGAGGTGTCACACTGATCACTGGCACCGAAAATCACTGGTTATAACCCGAGAGAGACAGCTGCCCCTTCCTGCAGGAAGCCTCCCCTCCAGCCAACAGCCCTTCTGCAATGGAGCAGGACCCGGTGGGGCCCTGCTGGGTACAAGTCCTTTCTGTGTCCCCTGTTTCTTGTTTGTAGGAAATGGGCTTCATTCAGCCTCCTTGACCTTCCCGGAGCTCCAAAGGGCAGATTCAAACAGCTGCTCATCAGGGAAGGGAGGGACTAGAGACAAGGGAGAAGCAGTCAGGACACAACAGTGCAGCCTTGGGGCAGGGTCCTGGTTCCCCCTCAAGGTATATATATAACAAAATATCTCTGAGTTCTTCTGCAGGAACTAAGACCCCACCCAGGTGGAGGATGGTAACTTCTGGCTGAGCACCAGATTCCTGGAGCACTGCCCTGTCACCTCACCACCAGCCAATCAGAAGAAAGTCTGCACAAGGTGGAAGAGAAAGAAGACTCTGAGCCCCTCCCCAAATGATTCTTCTTTAAAAACTTTCATGGTCGAGCAGAATCTCTGGAGTTGGTTTCTGGACACAAGTCCCCCATCTCCCCAGGTTAGCAGCCTCCTGAACAAAGCAGCCCTTCCGTTCCTGCCAGCACTTGGCTCTCGAGTACTGGCTTACGGACATCATGCAGCCAAACCAGAGTTTGCTAACCTTTCCTCACAGAGGCTTGCTAACCCACCAGGCGGTCTGCACCTCAGGACAATGCACTTCCTGTGTGGCAGCAGGAGAGCCAGCCAGCACCTGTGTCTCGACCTAAAGTCCTTGCTTTACCCTCCTGGGCGCCTAGCTCAAGCCTAAACACAGATGAGGGGGCGAACCAGCACCTACCGAGTAACAAACCATCAAGGTCCATGCAGACCACACCTGCCACCAGGTTCACTGACGGACTGGTCCCTCCAGCGGCGTGCGACCACTGCAGAAGGATGTACAACCGCTTAGATGCGGACAGTGACGTGGTCATGGGATCCCCTCTTCCCTGGACTCCCTGCTATGTGCAGGGGCCTGCTGGGCAATTCCAAGGCCCCAGGGTAAGGTGGGGTCACTCAGTGGAAGGAAACTAGGTCCCCAGACTGTGGGGCGGGCAGAGCCCCCACCCCACCACTTCCCCACACACGACCTATGTTGAGCTTAACCTGACTAAGAAATAAACCTGTGCTGTGGGAGACTGGGGGGTAGGTGGTTGTTATAGCAGCTAATGTGAGTTACTTTGACTAAAGTCTGGTGCTTTCCAGGCACTCAATAAATGCTTACGATGAAAATAAAAATTACAGGGGCTTCCCTGGTGGTGCAGTGGTTAAGAATCTGCCTGCGAGTGCAGGGAACACGGGTTTGAGCCCTGGTCCAGGAAGATCTCACATGCCGCGGAGCAACTAAGCCCGTGCGCCACTACTACAGAGCCTGCGCTCTAGAGCCCGCAAACTACAACTACTAAGTCCGCACGCCACAACTACTAAAGCCTGTGCCTAGAGCCGATGCTCCACAACAAGAGAAGCCACCGCAATGAGAAGCCCGCGCACCACAACGAAGAGTGGCCCCCGTTCTCTGCAACTAGAGAAAGCCCACACGCAGCAACAAAGACCCAACACAGACAGAAATAAATAAATAAATAAATATTTAAAAAATAAATAAATAAAATAAAAATTACAACCACAAGTTAAAACTTACTGCACAAAGGGAAAAACAAAAAATAACATACAAGGGAACTCCCATAAGGTTAACAGCTGATTTCTCAGCAGAAACTCTACAAGCCAGAAGGGAGTGGCATGATATACTTAAAGTGATGAAAGGGAAGAACGTACAACCAGCATTACTCTACCCAGCAAGGATATAATTCAGATTCAATGGAGAAATCAAAAGCTTTATAGACAAGCAAAAGCTAAGAGAATTCAGCACCACCAAACCAGCTCTACAACAAATGCTAAAGGAACTTCTCTAACTGGGAAACACAAGAGAAGAAAAGGACCTACAAAAACAAACCCAAAACAATTAAGAAAAATGGTCATAGGAACATACATATTGATAATTACCTCTATACCAATAAAATGGACAATCCATTCACAAACGTGAATGGATTAAATGCTCCAACTAAAAGACACAGGCTTGCTGAATGGATACAAAAACAAGACCCATATACATGCTGTCAACAAGAGACCCACTTCAGACCTAGGGACACATACAGACTGAAACCGAGGGGATGGAAAAAGATATTCCACGCAAATGGAAATCAAAAGAAAGCTGGAGTAGCTATACTCATATCAGATAAGATAGACTTTAAAATAAAGAATGTTATAAGAGACAAGGAAGGACACTACATAATGATCAAGGGATCAATCCAAGAAGAAGAAATAACAATTATAAATATATATACACCCAACATAGGAGCACCTCAATACATAAGGCAACTGCTAACAGCTATAAAAGAGGAAATCGACAGTAACACAATAATAGTGGGGGACTTTATAACACCTCACTTACACCAATGGACAGATCATCCAAAATGAAAATAAATAAGGAAACAGAAGCTTTAAATGACACAACAGACCAGATAGATTTGATATTTATAGGACATTCCATCCAAAAACAGCAGATTACACTTTCTTCTCAAGTGCACACGGAACATTCTCCAGGATAGATCACATCTTGGGTCACAAATCAAGCCTCAATATATTTAAGAAAATTGAAATCATATCAAGCATCTTTTCTGACCACAATGTTATGAGATTAGAAATGAATTACAGGGAAAAAAACATAAAAAAACACAAACACATGGAGGCTAAACAATACGTTACTAAACAACCAAGAGATCACTAAAGAAATCAAAGAGGAAATTAAAAAATACCTAGAGACAAATGACAATGAAAACACAATGATCCAAAACTTATGGGATGCAGCAAAAGCAGTTCTAAGAGGGAAGTTTATAGCTATACAAGCCTACCTCAAGAGACAAGAAAAATCTCAAGTAAACAATCTAACTTTATACCTAAAGGAACTAGAGGAAGAAGAACAAACAAAACCCAAAGTTAGCAGAAGGAAAGAAATCATAAAGATCAGAGCAGAAATAAATGAAATAGAAACAAAGAAAACAATAGCAAAGATCAATAAAACTAAAACCTGGTTCTTTGAGAAGATAAACAAAATTGATAAACCATTAGCCAGACTCATCAAGAAAAAGAGGGAGAGGACTCAAATCAACAAAATTAGAAATGAAAAAGGAGAAATTACAACAGACACCACAGAAATACAAAGCATCCTAAGAGACTACTACAAGCAACTCTATGCCAATAAAATGGACAACCTGGAAGAAATGGACAAATTCTTAGAAAGGTATAACCTTCCCAGACTGAACCAGGAAGAAACAGAAAATATGAACAGACCAATCGCAAGTAATGAAATTGAAACTGCAATTAAAAATCTTCCAACAAACAAAAGTCCAGGACCAGATGGCTTCACAGGTGAATTCTATCAAACATTTAGAGAAGAGCTAACACCCATTCTTCTCAAACTCTTCCAAAAAATTGCAGAGGAAGGAACACTCCCAAACTCATTCTATGAGGCCACCATCACCCTGATACCAAAACCAGACAAAGATACTACAAAAAAAGAAAATTACAGACCAATATCACTGATGAATATAGATGCAAAAATCCTCAACAAAATACTACCAAACAGAATAAACAACACATTAAAAGGATCATACACTATGATCAAGTGGGATTTACCCCAGGGATGCAAGAATTCTTCAATATACGCAAATCAATCAATGTGATACACCATATTAACAAATTGAAGAATAAAAACCATATGATCATCTCAATAGATGCAGAAAAAGCTTTCAACAAAATTTAACACCACTTATGATAAAAAACTATCCAGAAAGTGGGCATAGAGGGAACCTACCTCAACATAATAAAGGCCATATATGACAAACCCACAGGAAACACCATTCTCAATGGTGAAAAACTGAAAGCATTTCCTCTAAGATCAGGAATGAGACAAGGATGTCCACTCTTACCACTATTATTCAACACAGTTTTGGAAGTCCTAGCCATGGCAATCAGAGAAGAAAAAGAAATAAAAGGAATACAAATTGGAAAAGAAGAAGTAAAACTGTCACTGTTTGCAGATGACATGATACTATACATAGATTATCCTAAAGATGCCACCAGAAAACTACTAGAGCTAATCAATGAATTTGGTAAAGTTGCAGGATACATAATGAATGCACAGAAATCTCTTGCATTCCTATACAGTAATGATGAAAAATATGAAAGATAAGGGAGCACTCCCATTTACCACTGCAACAAAAAGAATAAATACCTAGCAATAAACCTACCTAGGGAGACAAAAGACCTGTATGCAGAAAACTATAAGACACTGATGAAAGAAATTAAACATGATACCAACAGATGGAGAGATATACCATGTTCTTGGACTGGAAGAATCAATATTGTGAAAATGACTATACTACGCAAAGCAATCTACAGATTCAATGCAATCCCTATCAAATTACCAATGGCATTTTTTACAGAACTAGAACAAAAAATCTTAAAATGTGTATGGAGACACAAAAGACCCCCGAATAGCCAAAGCAGTCTTGAGGGAAAAAACCGGAGCTGGAGGAATCAGACTCCCTGACTTCAGACTATACTACAAAGCTACAGTAATCAAGACAATATGGTACTGGCACAAAAACAGAAACATAGATCAATAGAACAAGATAGAAAGCCCAGAGATAAACCCACAAACCTATGGTCAACTAATCTATGATAAAGGAGGCAAAGATATGCAGTGGAGAAAAGACAGTCTCTTCAATAAGTGGTGCTGGGAAAACTGGACAGCTACATGTAAAAGAATGAAATTAGAACACTCCCTAACACCATACACAAAAATTAACTCAAAATGGATTAAAGACCTAAATGTAAGACCGGACACTATCAAACTCTTAGAAGAAAACATAGGAAGAACACTCTTTGACATAAATCACAGCAAGGTCTTTTTTGATCCACCTCCTAGAGTAATGGAAATAAAACAAAAATAAACAAATGGAACCTAATGAAACTTCAAAGCTTTTGCACAGCAAAGGAAACCATAAACAAGACCAAAAGACAACCCTCAGAATGGGAGAAAATATTTGCAAATGAATCAACAGACAAAGGATTAATCTCCAAAGTATATAAACAGCTCATGCAGCTCAATATTAAAGAAACAAACAACCCAATCCAAGAAGACCTAAATAGACATTTCTCCAAAGAAGACATACAGATGGCCAAGAAGCATATGAAAAGCTGCTCAACATCACTAATTATTAGAGAAATGCAAATCAAAACTACAATGAGGTATCACCTCACACCAGTTAGAATGGGCATCATCAGAAAATCTACAAACAATAAATGCTGGAGAGGGTGTGGAGAAAAGGGAACCCTCTTGCACTGTTGGTGGGAATGTAAATTGATACAGCCACTATGGAGAACAGTATGGAGGTTCCTTAAAAAACTAAAAATAGGGCTTCCCTGGTGGCGCAGTGGTTGAGAGTCCACCTGCTGATGCAGGGGACACGGGTTCGTGCCCTGGTCCGGGAAGATCCCACGTGCTGCGGAGCGGCTGGGCCCGTGAGCCATGGCCGCTGAGCCTGTGCGTCCGGAGCCTGCATGTCCGGAGCCTGTGCTCCACAACAGGAGAGGCCACAACAGTGAGAGGCCTGCATACCGCAAAAAAACAAAAACAAACAAAAAACTAAAAATAGAATTACCATATGACCCAGCAATCCCACTACTGGGCATATACCCAGAGAAAACCATAATTCAAAAAGACACATGCACCCCAATGTTCACTGCAGCACTATTTACAATAGCCAGGTCATGGAAGCAACCTAAATGCCCATCGACAGACGAATGGATAAAGAAGTTGTGGTACATATACACAATGGAATATTACGCAGCCATAAAAAGGAATGAAATTGAGTCATTTGTTGAGACGTGGATGGACCTAGAGACTGTCATACAGAGTGAAGTAAGTCAGAAAGAGTAAAACAAATATCGTATATTAATGCATGTATGCAGAACCTAGAAAAATGGTACAGATGAACTGGTTTGCAGGGCAGAAATTGAGACAGAGATGTAGAGAACAGACGTATGGACACCAAAGGGGGAAAACTGTGGTGGGGTGGGGATGGTGGTGTGCTGAATTGGGTGATTGGGATTGACATGTATACACTGATGTGTATAAAACTGATGACTAATAAGAACCTGCAGTATAAAAAAATAACAAAAATACAACTAATACTAAACTTTCTTTAGGTTATTTGTATGGAAATATGTTAATATAAATGTTTCAGACATTACATGAAATTTCTAAAAATCTTATATGTTCTGGTATAATGTTATAAGTCATAATTCTAGTTATTACTTTAAAATGTATATCTCAGAAATAACTAAATTTCCTTGTCAATTACATTATTATGAACTTTCATCAAATCTTTAACCATGGTCATTTTTAAGTCTTTTGTCACTTACAGACAATTCTGGGTGTACTCTGATGCTTTTGCAGAAATGTTCCTATAAAAGGGTTTCATCTTCAAGGAATTCATGGAAAAGACTGACAAGTACAGGTTTCTGGTAACTGACTATACTGCTGAACTGAATGAATAAGCATTTTCAGAACTCTAATGGAAAACTGATGAATTCATAAAAGTGCTAACAAAAGATCAAGATGAAAAAAAATTAATTACATGGGACTGAGTGAACTGATGAGAATGATTATAATTTTTGTGACTTTCTGTTTGAATTAAATAAAAACAAAAAAACAATCCACAAGGACTCAGAGGCAAAAAATATACAAATCAATTTTCACTGCAAAGTAAAGGAGCTGTTACAGTGGAGGATTACTGGGCTGAATGTCAATATTATGACGTAGTGTGAGTGTGTTTTGTGTTTGGTAATTGCAATCATTGTTGCTTTTGTTGTGGTCATCCATTTACAATGCTTGGTGTTAGTTTATTTATCTCTTGTAAAAATAAAATACAGTGTGTGTGTGTGGAAAGAGAAAAAAATGGGCAAAGGATCTGAAGAGACATTTTTCCGAAGAAGATATACAAATGGCTAATAAACGATGCTCAGTGGAGACTTCCCTGGTGGTGCAGTGGTTAAGAATCCACCTGCCAATGCAGGGGACATGGGTTCAAGCCCTGGTCCAGGAAGATCCCACATGCCGCAAAGCAGCTAAGTCCATGTGCCACAACTACTGAGCCCGCGCGCCTAGAGCCCATGCTCCGCAACAAGAGAGACCACCGCAATGAAAGGCCTGCACAATGCAACGAAGAGTAGCTCCTGATTGCCGCAACTAGAGAAAGCCCTCGCATAGCAAGGAAGACCCAATGCATCCAAAAATAAAAATTAATTAATTAAAAGAAAAAAGATGCTCAATGTCATTAGTCATCAGGGAAATGTAGATCAAAACCATGATGAGATACTACTTTGCACATTCCAAGATGGCTATGATAAAAAAAAAAAAGACAGATGATAACAAGTGTTGGGGAGGATACAGAGAAATTAGAACCTTCATCTATTGCTCATGGGACTGTAAAGTGGTGCAGTCACTTTGGAAAAGTCTAGCAGTTGCTCAAAAGGTTAAACATAGAGTTACCATATGACCCAGCAATTCCCCTTGTAAGATTTTAAATACCATAGAAGAAATCATAAAGGAAAAGAGTGAATAATAAAAAAAGAAGAAGAAAAAAAAAAACTTACTGCACAATGCTTGGGAAAGAATGATGTTTTGTGCTCTGGATGAGGTAGCCCAGTTCATGAGAAAAACACCCACATGTGGCAGGAAGAGTTCCAGAAAATGAGAGGAGCACAGAGAAGTAAAAAATCCACTTTAGCAGGTAGTCAACCAGACAAATCTGTCATTCCCCCTCTAACTCCAGGTCAGGCTCAGGACCCCCTGATTTCTCTCCTGCCCCTCTCCCACCCGATATCCCCTGGCGAGGCCTGGGCCTCAACACTCCAGACAGACCCTAAGGTGGAGGCTGGCCTTAATATTAGTTGAGAAAGCAAGTTCTTTGAGGTGGCCTCAGAGCTGTTAATCCAACCAAGAGAGAAAAAGGGACCCACCACCGCCACCAAAATCAACCTCTGGTCCCAGGGGTTCCCTGGAGTCCACTGGGAATTGAGGCCACCCAGGGCTCCCTGGTCTACTCCCAAGAGGAAACTTGATACGCTGGGGACTTCAGGGCCACCAATTCCTTAAAGCCCAGCAAATAAGAGAATGACAACAGCGTGGGTGCAAACTCCATGGCGTGGGTACAAACCTGGGGGCGGGCACACAGTGGCTGGGGGGCAGCTGCCAATCACATAAATGGAATGGGCAGAGTCATGGCAGCTGGGGGAAGAGGGATGGGCAAGGCCAACACAGAGAAACAGGAGCGGTGTCTCTGCAACGGCCAAGGGCAAGGGTGAGCAGCAAACTGGAGGCTGCACTCCAGGGAGAAGGCGGTGCTGGCCAGAGGGCAGGCTCAGAGCGCCCAGTGTCAAACAGCTCCCGGGCATCTGCCCAGGTCAGCCACCAGCAAAGGAGGAGCCGGCATACGGGCAAGGACCAGGAAGGCCCGGATTGCGAATGTTCCAGAGCAACAGCCAATGGCAGCAGAAAATGCCTCTGGCTTATATTTGGAACGGATGAATGTGTGCTTCTCTGGGAAGACTCAGAAATGTAAGTGCTGTCAATCAAGTTCTGATGCAAGGCAAGTGACGGGACGGCTGTGGTCAGAGAAGCCTGCTGCCGGGGTGGGGGGAACCACACCTTCCCTGAAGCAGAAATCACGAGCAGGCTGCCGAGGAGGCTTACAGAAGAGACGTTACACTACGGAAACCTCCACCACCTGATGCAAAGCCCAGACCAGCCGTGGGTTGGGGAGGAACCACCAAGAGCAGAGCACAGGGTGGGTTCCAGGAGGCGGGGCAGGAGGCGGAGCCCTGGGGGTCAGGGCTCCTTTATTCTAATTTGCTCACCTTGGGGACTTCCCTGCCCACTGGATGCTCCACCCCACCCCCACCCCCCACCCCCGTGCCTCTCCCCAGCCTAAAATGCATAAGAGGGGAAGCTGGGACGAAGTGAGAGAGTGGCATGGACATACATACACCACCAAACGTAAAATAGGTAGCTAGTGGGAAGCAGCCGCATAGCACAGGGAGATCAGCTCGGTGCTTTGTGACCACCTAGAGGGGTGGGAGGGAGACGCAAGAGGGAGGGGATATGGGGATATATGTATACGTATAGCTGATTCACTTTGTTATACAGCAGAAACTAACACACCATTGTAAAGCAATTATACTCCAATAAAGATGTTAAAAAAATGCGTAAGAATAGTGGAAGCAAGCAGGGCTTCCTTTTTTTCTGTTTGAAAAAGCCAACTGCCTAGGAAAGATCTTAATTTTGTAAACAAAGTCAAATATGACTCATCCCCACAAAAAGCCAGGAATGCTGGCTGTGGCAAAGGCTCAGGTATTAACTGGGCGGGAAAGGCCAGAGGCCCCGGGAACAGAGACCAGGGCGGAGGGCACCTGGGAGGGCTCTGAGGGGGCACACAGGCAGGCCTTGGGCTTGGCCCCCGCCCCATTCTCTGCCACGGTGAGGGCGGGTTCTGGGCACCCCTATCGTGGCCAAAATACCATACTTGACACACAGGACCTTGTGCTGCAGGTTAGAGTCCGAATCAGGTGAGCTTAAACAGAGAAGCCCGTCTTCATAAAGGTTCTGAGCCGACTTACAAAAGCTGGACAGGAAAATGGCTGAGCTGGCTTGTGCGCCCCCCCCACCCGTGTCTCCCACCAGGCCCCAGACACTCTGGTCCACAGTGCTCTCGACACCTGCCCTTCTGGGACCTGGATGCTTGGGTCAACCGGCAGAGGCCCA
This sequence comes from Tursiops truncatus, assembly GCF_011762595.2. Taxonomy (NCBI): domain Eukaryota; kingdom Metazoa; phylum Chordata; class Mammalia; order Artiodactyla; family Delphinidae; genus Tursiops; species Tursiops truncatus. Next base: position 7,795,845 of record NC_047047.1, read on the forward strand.
GAGCTGGTCCGTGAGTCCAAGCACCTGCTCAGTTAATGTCACCTCAGACCCCTCCTCCTGCACGAGTGACAGAGCTACTGAGCTTCTCCCAGCCTCAGTTTCACAATCTGTAAAAGAGGAATAACAGCACGACCACCAGGGGATGCCCTGAGGAGCAAGCACGTACACAGAGAAACACATGACAGCCCACACAGGGCCTGGCACCAAAGGCCTCCGTGTGACACGCTGAGTTTCCCTCCTGGGCTTTCCTAACCTCCCACGTGTTGGGTCCACACTACATTCTTCCTGGAGCATCTGCGAGCCGGGAAGGCCTTCATTCCAGCTCAGCCTCTTCCCATGGACAACTCCGCAGCCTCCCTGGGTTCTCCAACCGCAGCTCTTCCCCCAGGTCCACGTGCTTCAGTTTATAGTCAGCACATTTTCTAATAACGTCCCTAAAATTTGGGCTTACAGGCTGCTGCTGGGAAGGAATGTGTGAACGGAGGGCCCTTCCCGGAGGCGGTGGGGCTTGGTGAGGGAGCCCGGGCACTGGTGTCAGCCACTATGAGCCATGTCACCTCCACAGGGCGCCTTCCCTGTGCTGAGGTTTCCTCGCCTGTAAGACGAGGACACGACGGCTGGTGGGAGGAATCCACGGTGCCCCAGTCAGAGGGGAGTGTGGAAGGAGGCCCTGCCCCCACCCCTAGGGCTGTGCCTCGGGCTGGACGTCCTTGGGATTCTGTTCTCCAGAGGGTGGCCCCAGGCCCCCCTGTACTGGAGAAAGCCTGTGGGGAGGCCACTTCCTCCTTCCCCTTGGACCCAGCTCTCTCCCACTTCCTGCTCTAGCCCCTGTGCAGGGAGGGCCTCGGGCCTGGGCTGGGCCTCCAAGAACGAGGCCTAACATGTGAGCGAGCTGCAGAACATCATTTCAGTGTTGCTGGTACTTAACCGCCGGAAAATGATGTGTCTTAGAAAGGCAAGCACAGGATAGTAAGAAATGTGCTGCAGTTGCTGTACAGTCTCACCTGCAGACACAGGCCGACCCAGGGCTGCACTGGGCCTGCGCTCGGCAGGGGACAATCAATCTGTCACCTCCTGCGTCCTCCCATTCCCCCAAGTCCCGCTCGCTGACAGTGACACTGAACAGGTAGCGTGGCAATGAGTTCACCCGATTTAATTAACTAACCTGCCTCATTAGTTTAATGAATTTAGTGCCTTAACCCAGATTCAGTGCACATCTCTGGACTCCAGTGGGAAGAGTCAGGCACTGGGTGGGCCGTGGATATTCCTCTAAAGCAGGGGTCCCCCACCCCCCAACCCGTACTGGTCCGCAGCCTGTTAGGAGCCGGACTCACAGCAGGAGGTGAGCGGCGGGCGGGCGCCAAGCTTCATCGGCCGCTCCCCATTGCCCACGTCACCCTCCCGGACCACCCTCTCCCTGATGCCCAACCCCAAACCCTGGTCCGTGGAAAAACCGTCTTCCAGGAAACCAGTCCCCGGTGCCAAGAAGGTTGGGGAGCACTGCTCTAAAGGACAGTGGGGGGGGGGGGGACAGCAGGCAGGGCGGTGCCCTGAGCAGGACAAGCCCAGACCGTTCCGGCCGCAGCCCCGATCCCCCTGCCCCTCAGTTCTCCCACCTCAGTCGATGGCAGCTCCATCCTTGCACTGGCTCCGGCCAAGAAACAAGATCAGTGCAAGCGCCTGGACTCCTCTTCCTCTCACACCCACACCCAGTGCATCAGCGACTCGTGCCGGCGGTATCCTCCCCAGAGATCCCTGCAGTCCCCTGTCTGTCCCCACGCAGCACTCGCGAGCCTGTGACCCTTCCCGCCCTGGCCTCCTCGCTCTTGAGACCTCCCCGGCCAGCTGCCCTCTGTGAGGCTGCCCTTCTTTGGACGACAGGGCAGCTCTCTCGCTTCCTGTGTGTCCTTCCTAAAAACCAGCTCCTCCAGGGGGTCTTGGGGACAGCCCGGTCTAGAATTGCAGCTCAGCCCCTGTGACTCGCCTGCAAACCACGAACCCTCAGGGGAATTTCAGCAGGAACTAGTCTGAAGCTAAGGTGCCCTGAATAAACTGCTTCAAAGTGCTTGTGAGAGCACCGCAGGTCTGGGGGCTCACTCCCGGGAGAGGAGACACGTGTTACTGGTACGCACGCGCCACGAGCAGCAGCTGTGGTCTCTCTGCCACGACAAGCCTCCCTCCCCCCGCACCCACCCTCCAGCTGCTTTCCGCAGGTGCCTGCCCTCTCTGGCTTCTACACCTCCTGCGCTTTCTTCTCTATCAACCGACCATCTCAGGTCTCTTGTGGACCAGGTCTCAGGGACACAGAGATGGACAAGGAGGCTTGCTCGGGGAACGCATCACAAGAAACAGAGCGGAAACATGAACGGTGGGCCCTCTGAGGGCCATTCTGGTGCTAGTGAAACCTCTTCTGAGGGTGCCTGGGGTGCTGGAACCAGGGATTCTGAAGGCTCTTTCTTGGGATGAATCGACTCAGTGTCCTTTGTGTCACTCCTCACTCCCACGCACCGGGCTTCATCTGTCATCTGATCATCGCATAAGCTCCCCAGGACACCATGAACAAAGATGATGCAGACCCTGAGTGCCACAGTCCATTGTGAGGGCCGCCCGTTAGTGCTGGGGACAATGCCCTCTTCTCTATCCCAGAAGGCCCACAGCTGTGACAAGCCTCACGGCGTGCTCCTCTGTCAACTTGGCCACTCGAAGCCCTCACATAATTAACTGAAAGTTCGTCTGTGTGTTGGTCTCTCAGCCATTCCACAGAAACTTCCACGCAGGTGTGCAAAGGACGGAGGAAACCATCCAGTATTTACCAATTCCCACTGTCAATGAAGACATGCAGTTCCCAGGGGACCGAGAGCCAAAGGGGACAGGACAAGGGCTTCCCCGTGACCTGTGGGTCAGCTTAGGTCCGGGTGGGGCTCCATGAAGGCACGTGTCGTCACAGACGCAGAGGTCCCACCCCCAGGCACTCACTCAAAGCTGGACGAGAACTCTGGGTGCCCGGGGCTGGGGGGCGCTCTAAACCCCAGTGCTGGGCTGCGTGTGCCCTGTTCACTGCCTAAGACTCTTTCTCTTCTCCATTTCCACCCAAACCCAAGGCTGTGGGGCCTGGCCTGGTGCCTAACTCTACCTCCCCCTACCCGGAGCTGGCCACCTGGAGGCCGGACCCTGAGCTCCTCCAGCCACCAGGGCGGAAGCCGCCCCTGACTCTGTGTCTGTCCTCCTCCCTTTTGGGAGAGGTCTGTCCATTCAGCGAAGGGAACGGCCAACGCGGGTGTGGCCACAGCTGCTCAAGGCTCCTTAGGGTCACGGCGCCAAAAGGGGGCGCCCTCCCGCGGCGGGGGCCCACACCCCAGCTGCAGCAACGCCCTCTACTCTGCTGCCCCTCCCCCCAGCCCTTGGGGGTTCAGCGACGGGGCTGCCACGGTGAGGGCGGGTTCTGGGCACCCCTATCGTGGCCAGAAAACCACACTTGACACACAGGACCTTGTGCTGCAGGTCAGAGAGTCCGATTCAGGTGAGCTTAAACAGAGAAGCCCGTCTTCATAAAGGTTCTGAGCCGACTTACAAAAGCTGGACAGGAAAATGGCTGAGCTGGCTTGTGCGCCCCGTGTCTGACCTTCTCGGCTCCCTCTGCTTGCCCACGTGATCCCCCCACTCTGCCGACGACCCTGTGCACACAGCAGGGCCGAGCGCCCCACTTTCAAGTCTCCAGCCGGAGCCACTGAAGAGGCTGAACGCATGGATCCTCCCCGCGTCTCCGGCCCGGCTCTCTTCCGGGGAAGGTGACCCAAGGGCCTCGCTTGGGCCAGGTCCCCCCCCCGGCTGGAGGGAGCACACTGTAGCATGGGGGCCACCCTGACACCTGAGTTTGGTGGGAAGAGTTCCCACAGAGAGGGGGGAGGGGGAGGCTGGACAGAATCATCTCAAGTCACAGGTTTTAGCAGCTGAATGGAGAGACCCTATGGCAAGTCCTTCTTAAACTTCAGAAAGTCAAAGAACTCCCAGCGTTTGTTGTTTTCTATATTATTTAAAATGGATAACGTAAACATAAATTAGGTATAAACTCTTTTCTTGGCGCTCTTAAACTACTAAAACTAAAAGAGATGTACAAAAGAACGACAAACAGAACCCCGACACAAATGCACTCGAGTTTACCTTAATTTAACGTGACAGACGGGGCTGCGGAACAGAAACCATCGGCCAGACGTGACGTGGAGCGACTCTCAAAGCTCTCTCGGGGCCACACCTTCCACTCCCTCCCTTGCCTGGCCTGAGGCAGGAATGCCTGCAATGGCCACTGAGCTCTACCCAGCAGCTAGCTGGTCAAGATAACAGCAGCCGGCGGCCACCGCTCCCCAGAAAGGGGGTTGTTGAACCGGGCAGAGGCATGGGGACGTGGCGACACTCCCGGGGCTGTGAGCGGGGACCTAGGGATCCCGGACGGCAGGGCCGCCCCCAAGGCACCGCAACATGTTGTTTTGCTCTTTTACATGAAATCAAGAGGCAGCCGTATGTCTTTCCCACGCATCACTCCGGTGTTAGGCTCCCCCTGGACTTTGTATCTGCTGCCGATTCACGGAAAGGATCAAGTTTCTCTTAACGTTTCCGACACGCGCGAGAAGGTCAAGAGAGGAGGAGACCACGAACCACCGAGCCCAGGGCGCCTCCACCCACACCCCGGCCGCTCACCTGCCTCACCTGGTGGTGAGGAAAGAAAACCTCATGGAAAGAAAACCTCAGGTAGAAAACGCCCGTCCAGGTGACCTCGCTCGCTGCTTGGCGGCATCCAACAGACAGGACCCAGGCTCACAGGGCTAAAGAGGCTTCTCTAAGGTCGTGAGCTGCGGAGGGAAGTCAGGACTGGAAGGTGGGTCTCACTAGTCCAGTCTCTTTCCCAAATGCAACACAGAGCGCTGGGCACAGTAATTCAAGCTACGAACACATGCTCATATCAATAAAAAGCACAATCTTGTCCACTTGTAGAGGTCCTCGATTTTTAAGCACTTTCACAAATACCATTTTAATCTCACAGTGTTTATTGGAACATTACTTTCTTCCCTCCGTCCCTTTTCAGGACCTCCTGGAAGAACACATTTCAGATTCAAGACACACTAAACAGTATTTCCCTCTCCAACACCAGCCACAATCATTACAAGTGCCCGCTCTGGCTCCTCAGTCCTGAGCCCATGCCCAGCTTTCACAGTCAGCACCACAGACACGAGAGAGGAAACAGATCTTCCTAGAGAACTTTAGGATGAGAACAGCTTCTTTTTTTTGCATCATTTCATGTTTGCTTCCCTTTTCCTAAGCTGAGATTACGCTCCTTGACAAAAATAACCTATTTTTGTCAAAATATTTCAAAGTAAGTTTTTAAAAAACACAAAAATTTGTGAACAGGATAAACAGACAAAACCTAGCCAACAATACCAACTGAAACTGAAGTAAAAAAACATATACATAATGTTCTGCATTTCTGATGGTGGAGATGGGGCTTATAGAATATTGTACAGACGCGTTATATTTCAATGGGAAAGTAGGATGGGAAACACACTGACCCCCAGACCAGCAAGTCGTCACTCAAGACCTCCTTTTGGTGCCGACACGTTAACACAACTAGCAGGGGCTCCTCTGCTCTTTGCACGGCTACTGTGGCTCTCTCATCATGTCCTTCTCTGTACGGTTCACAGCAGCTTTGATTCACTCACTGTGGAACATCCTGGTTCAGTAAGGGAAGCACGAGTCCAGGAGCCTGGGGAGACGGTCAGCACGCCGTCCCCAGCTCACGCTGGTGGCACACACTCCACAATTCAAGGAGTCCTCCCCCTCCCTACAAAACGCCCACGTCCTCCTTCGGGTCTGTCCAGGGCCGCACCGCAGGGAGAGTGAGCCAGCTTGCCACTCGGGCAGCGGCTGGACACAGAAAAGGAGTGGGCCCGACGCGGGGACACACAGGCCTTGACCAGGGTTAGCCCGCCCAGGAGACACTACGGTCCCAAAGACCTGCCGGTATTTTTCGCAGACCTAGTGGCAAAGTGCACTCCTGGCAGGGAAGCTGGGAGTCCACACCAGCCCCCAGAGGGGTGAGTCAGACCTGGCCCGACGCAGTTACACATGCTGGTCGGCGAGCAGCCAGGACGCCAGGCTTCGGTTCCGTTTACTAGAAAACAGGTTATTAGCGCGGGACTTTAACTTTCCAAACCCCATGCTAACGGAGCTTGGGGAAAACAAAGAAGGATCCAGCTGCCAGGGCTTATCCCATAAGAAGGCCTCAGGCTCACCCTCGAGTTCTGGCGTCTGTGCGCTTCCCATCAGCCAAACCCGCGGGCAGCCTGGTGCCACCGTCCGGCTTCTGCGGGACCCCTCGCTCCAGCGCCTTGTGCGGGATGGCGCGAGGGCCCGACGAGGCACTGGCCGGTCCACGCCACTGTCACCCATGTTTCCTTCTAGACCCTGGTCATCGCCAGAGCAGCCCTGACAGTAACTGGAAAGTTCCACGTGCTTCAGATGACAGGAGGAGGGTGGGTTCAGTTTATTCTTATAATCACTAGGAAAGCTTGTTTTCTAAGCCAGAAGTGTCAAAGTTGGCTTTCTATTCATGAGAGAATATAAAACTTTCTGAGCGGGAATAAAATCCCTTAAAGGGCTATTAACGCGAAGCAACAACCGCAGATCAATGAAATGCCAGGAAGACAAAGTTATTTCTGGAACAAGGCAGTGATCCAGGACACTGGGGCCTGCCCCAGGCCTCGCAGTGGGGAGCACCCAACCAGGCTGAGTTTAGCTTCTGCACCAACAAACCCAGATCAGGGAGAGATGTCTCGATCTTCTATGCGCTGTGGAACATAAAGCAGGGCGCTCGTTCTGCCAACTTCAGGACACATCAATCTCTGGTGAAGTGGTGTATTCGCTGCTACTCTAGCTGCTAAAATGGAACACTGTTGGGTGGAAGACACAGAAGAGACGCTGAGAGAACTTCAGCGCCCCGTATTCTCGTAGGAAAACAAAAGGCAGGCGGTCCTGTGTCACGTGACCTCTCTGGAAAGAGGGGGCTCTGGCTTCGGCTGCGTGGTTGTGATGTGATGGAAGTGAGAAGGGGAAGCGGCCGGAGGTGGGTCTGGCCCACGGGAGGGAGCCCTTTCTGGCCCACATTTCACCCATGCCCCTGCGCCGGGAGGAGGGGGCACGGCCAACAGAGGAGTCAGCATCCCACCCCTCCACTGACCCCGGGCTGCCCTCCCAGGCAGCCTCTCCCAATCCTTCCCTCCCAGAGCTGAGTGGGAGGACGGCACGGGGGGAAGGGTCCCGCGGCTCCCCCACCAGTTGTGTTTGCCCTTCACAGGCCGCCCCTCAAAGGGTGGCCTGGAGTGACTTCCTGACCAGGGCAAAGAGGACCCTCATGGGAGGCCTTCTGGGAGCCTCTCCCATGGCAGCCTGGCCACAGCTCTGAGTGCGAAGCCGATGGTGGCAGGCATGACGGGAACCCAAGAAAAGCAACTTAGAAAGAGAGCTGCAGGCAACGACTGGAGGCCCAGTCGTTTCTCGGGGCAGCACTCAGAGCCGCCCACCCGAGCTTCGGTGGGAGACGTGCCAGCTGGCGCCCAGTTCACACGCAGCGGCAGACCAGCCACGCACCACTGCCAACCTCCAGCGACCATCAGGCCAATGGGGACGGGCCAGAGGCAGGGGGCAGAGAGCAGCTCTGCGGGTGTTTCTGCCCTCCGCTGGCAAGCCTGGCCCGGGGGCCTGGGGCCCCCTGAGTGTTCAAGGCAGCCTGCAACCGGGAACCAGAGCTGCTCGCTCGTTCATTCAACAGGTGCCGGGCCGGGCACTCCGAGGGGACACACAGCGAGTCAGAAGGGTCCCTGCCTGCAAGGACCCACCAGAGTTACCGGCGGAGTAAGACGTTCAGGCAAGACAACGCCCAGACAAAAGGGAAACGCACGCCCTGGGCCGTGGGGAAGGTGAGGAAGAACCCTTACATCTAGTCTGTGATCGTGCAGATGCAGCGTGGACAGAGCTGACTTGGAAGGTCCAGGCTCGCTCAGACACAGTGAGTTCAGGGAACGGGGAAGCCTGGTGCTGCAGGGGACACAGAAGACGGGCTGGAGGGCCAGGACAGGGTCAGTTCGGGGGAGCCACTGATCCCAGACCACAGTGCTGGGCTCCAGCTAGCAGGCAACTCCTGTGCTCTCTGGAACCCTCGTCTCGGGCTTTTGAAAACAAACCTCTCGCTCGCTTGGTACAAACCAGCTCAGGCCTCGTAAGGCTGGGCCAAGGGGGCACCTGCCCTGGAACAGACAGGCAACATCTATGACCAACATGTAAAGGGCAGCTCTCTTGTCCTGGCAGGTCTCCAGGGGGTTCAAAGGCTGTTTTGTCATCAAGACGACTGACGTCGGCACATGCTCACTAGCGCTGAAGGAAGCGCTATTCAATTCTACAAATCAGAAGTGAAACCCAGCAAGGCAACAACCACAAAAGGAACTAAAACCACTTAGTAACTGAAGAGGCCAAGCAATTTCAGGTCTATTAGCAAACACGTTACACAAGAGCCATTTTCGCCTTTGAGAGGCCCTCCCCCAATGAGCTCACCCGTAAACCGCGTGGGGTGAGGCCACTCAAGGAAGTGGCGGGAAGCCCCCTTGTTCCAGAAAGATTCCAGCCCTTGAGCTTTTTGTTTAGAAAAAGAACGCTAACGAGTCAGGACATCTGTGTAATTATAAGTGTCAAGATAAACCTTTTAGGGTTCTTTCTTTTTCTCTGAAATTCACAGTTGAGTTCTACAGTGTAGAGAACACACTGAGAACAAAGGCCCCCATGAAGTGTCTCCCTGTCACATATCTTATGTGAAGTTACCATCACCAAGAGCAGTGACAGCGAAAACTAATTAAAATCTCTACTTGTGCTTTCACTTTTTTTTTTTTTAAAACATTCTTGGCAGTTGGGTAATAAAGAGACCAGGGAAAATGTGCCTTCAAAATTCACTTTTTAGATTTGCTCCCACCTCCCACTAGAAGAAATCTGTAGAAAAACAAAAAACCAGAAGCTGGCAGGGAGCAGGTACACCCTCCAAGCCACCTCAGGTCCTGCCCCCTTGGGAGCAGGCAGGACACTGACGGAGAGCCAGGGAGGCAGGCCTCCACCCGGTGGGATGTCCTCCTCTGGGTGACTGGGCCGGCCCCACACAGACATCACCCGACACCCCCAGGACCATCACGCAGCCCCATCACCAGGTTTCAGTGAGGACCAGCGGGGGAAGGGGCCAGAGGCACACCCGTCGGGTAGGTGTGAACACACATCTGTCCGATACTCGACCAGAAGGGAGCAGGCACCAGCGTATCCAGCTGAAGTCTTGGGTCCCTCAGCTCTGCCCGCACCACTCCGCTGAGCAGCGCACGGTGCATCAGACGCCCGCCAACCACAAACAGGGGCAGAGAAACCCAGGGAAACACAGCTGACACAGAGTCGCGCCCTTGGTCTGCTTCAGGTGCTTCATTCAGCGATCGGATCTCAGGCAAATCACAAACTCTGGGCACCTGGGTGTCCCCTGCTGGGTGTGGCGCTGTCCTCTCCCATCTACTATCCTGCACCGCTGGGCTGCCCAAAATGGCATCAACTGTATATTCTGCTCTGTCATTTTCTCCTCACCACGACGCCCGCCCCGGCCCCAGGGAAATCATTACTCCCTGCCTCAGTGAGGACATCACAGCGCAGAGAAGAGCGGCGTCCTCCCCGCCATCCTGAGGACGACCAGCAAGGCTGGGCCGCACAACAGGACTCCGGCCTCCATCCTGGTCCCCTGGCAGAGCCAGCATGGCTCATGGAACATCCTGAACAGCAGGCCCTCGGGGGGCATGGCTTCTACCATGACTGCACTCTACTGCTGCGCAGAGATTCTTCTTTCAGTAAATGTTTTAACTTAAATGTGCTACACATAATATCTTGAACTAGTTAAATACTCAAGTATATGTAGAAATGAATTTAACTCTTCAGATATAAGGCTTGCATCCAGCAGCGCACAGGCCCCCTTCAGGAGACAGGGGGCCCGGGGCACGGCATCCCATCTCCATCCCCAACCCCGACCAGCTGTTTGACTGTGGGAAGACTCTGCTTGGAGCCCATGTCCTCTGTCATCAAGTTGGGGAGACATCCCCAACCTTACAGACTCGCTGCAAATCTCAGGTAAGAAAGTGTGTGTGAAGGCTTTGTAGATCCCGAGTTACTCAGTTAAATGTAAGTGACACTAGCTCTTGCTAAGACTCAAATGAGATACAAAGGCAAAAATGCTTTGAAAATGTAGGAGTTAGGATTTGAATCTTTAAATGACACATTCTTTCTGGAGGATGACACAGCCTGGGTTACGAGCAGTGGGGAGGCTTCCCCAGGAATTAGATCTGGGCCTCCCAATGACACCTCCTGCGGCTCCCTTGGGCCCATGGTAGACGCGGTGAGACTCTGCTGAATGCCAGGCCCAAGTTCATTCAAGCTGCAGGCAGAGATGGGTGGTCTGACACTCACCCTGCACCTGATCACTAAAGGTCGTCAATCTAGACAAGAAATATACTACTTCTCTAAAAAGGAGAATCTGTCCCTTCTGTCCTTGAAAAGTTACAACGGCACGAGCAAACAACTTTCTGTGTGGGGACAGGGCATATATGGGAACTCTCTATACTTTCTGCTTCATTTTGCTATGAATCTAAAACTGCTCTAAAAACTGAAATTAATTAAAAAAAAAAAAAAGACCTTCTGACACTAATTCCAAGGGAGTTTTTAGCTAGCCTGCCCTAGATGGCTTAGAAAAAAAGGAGGGAAATAAGTCATAAGAAAACCTACACTCACATCAGTGGCTAAGCCTTTTAAGGCATTAAATTCTAGAGTTCTGTAATCATTAGATTTCTTGGAACAACATTCTGAAAAGCCCTGAAAGTTCAAATAAAGTCAAATAAATATAGCACTCTGTAGACCATAAACAAGGCTGGATGAGAGGATTAAACCATGTACCCGAGGAAAGGTTTGCACAGAGAAACTGCAAAGCAGATCTAAAAATACTGTGTGATTATACACCACCACGGTTTTAGGGGGAAAGATAGGGAGGAGATCAAAATGCAAGGCAAACCTGGCATTTCTGGGATCACTGCTGTCAGGCGACCCTGTTCTGGCGCATCACTGTGCACCCCAGACCCACAGCCCTCAGGCAGGCTGACACCAGCACTCAGATGGCTTCTGCCACCAGGCTGGTCATTAAGCAGATCTGAAGGAGAACAGAGAGAAGACAATCTGCAAACCAGCCTTTTCATTTGTGATTATCTTGCATGTCTGTAATTTTGAGTGGGATGGCTTTCCCAGCTCCTCGGTGGGGAAGTGCTGGTGGGTACCAACAAAGAACACTGAGATTCCACAGCAGCTGGGTATTCGTCTGCTCGGGCTGCCATAACACAACGCCACAGGCTGGGGGGCTCACCCAACAGAGATCTCTTTCCTCACAGCTCTGGAGACTGGAAGCCCAAGATCAAGGTGCCGGCAGGTTGGGGTTCTCCGGAGGCCTCTCTCCTTGGCGTGCACACGGCCACCCTCTCCCTGTGTCCTCACGTGCACTTTTCTCTGGGCACCCCTCCCTGGTGTCTTGTCCTCTTCTTATAAGGACAGCAGTTCTACTCAATTAGGGCCCACACTTATGACCTACTTAACCTTAATTAACTCTTTAGAGATGCTATCTCCAAATACAGTCACGTCGGGGGTTACGACTTCAACATATGAATCTGGTAGGGGCTGGGAGTGGTAGAGACACAATTCAGTCCACGACAGACAGCACCTGGCATCCTCTGACCTAATACACCACCCAAGTCCAGCAGCTGAGCTGGTGGGTGCTCAGGAAGGGGTCCAGGAGCAGAGGTGGTGAAGCAGCCCCCCTTCCCCTTTCTGCTTACAAAGGGTGCGGCTCTCACACTGAGGCAGAGAACCTGAATCCCCTCTCTCCCCTCCCCACGTCTCATCTTCTGGGAAGGGGGATGGGGAATTCTGTGGTCAAATACTTCCCAGTCATCATCTGAGCGCTCGAGGTGACCATTTAACATTTGAAGCCAGGGTCAGAGATGGACAAGTGACCAGTTCAAGGTCACAAGCAGTAGCAGAGCCAGGACACACCAACCCCAGGTTGTAAACTCCAGGTCCAAGCACCTCCCTCACGCCACAGCCACTCCTTTTATCTTTACAACCTCCTGGTCAGGCGTGTACATGCTCTGAATACATTTAAAATACACCTTGGACAAAAAGCCCCAGAATAAATGGAACACAGATGAGGGCTCTATCCAGAAAAAAAGCTAGTAAAATTTTTTTTCATGTAGAATTAAAGAAACACAAACTCTAATATTTAGTTTATACCCTTATAATAAAAACAGTTTGAAGCTGGCAAGGGCATAGAAGTCTCTGCCATTTTTGTTCCTCTCTTCCTCATCTACTGCTTTCCTTTGCATTAAGTGAATATTTTCTAGTGTAACCTTGAATTCCTTTACCCACACAATTACAGTGAGATATGGAAACATTGCTCTTATAATAGTTCTATTCCTTTTTCCTCCTTTTGTTCAATTATTATTATAATTATTCTATCTATATATATCACAAACCCCAAAATATAGTTATTATTTCTTTATATAATTTTTGTGTTTTTTAAGAAGTGAGAGAAGGAAAGCAAGTATATATTTCCAGGGTTTGTTTCATCTACCTTATTATTCACCGTTTCTGGTTCTCTTCCTATTGTCCTGTGGATTTGGGTTACCTCATTAATGCAGTGTAATTTCATTATTCCAATACAGTTTTGCTCCCGTTTGCCTCCTTTAGCTGTTATTGTCAAATACATTACTTTTCTAAATGTCCTAGGCCCCAAAACATAATTGTATACATATTATTTTATAAAATTGGGAGAAATATGCATTTATACTGCCTCATGTAATTATATAATAAGCTTTACTGGCATTCTTTGTCTTCTCATATGGGTTTGAATAATCACCTTTGGTCACTTGCTTTCAGCCCAAAGACCTTCCTTTATATTTTCTGTAAGGCGGGTCTACTGACCACAGATTCTCTGGGGGGTTTCTTTGGCTTATTTTTCAATTTGAGAACATCTTTATTTTTACCTTCATTTTTGAGAGACAGCTTTCCTGGATATAAAATCCTTGGTTGACATTTTTTTCTTTTTTTTTTTTTTTCTTTCAGGACTTTGAACACGCCATCCATCCCTCTGCCCTCTGGTCTCCATTGTTTCAAATGAGAAGTCTGTCAATCTTACTGAGATTCTTGGTACAATCTGAGGCATTTTCCTCTTGCTGCTTTCGAGATTTTCTCTTTGTCTTTCAACATGTTTTACTATGATGTGCCTGAGTGTGGACTTCTTTGTGTTCATGCTACTTAGAGTTTATGATGTTTCTTGGATGTGGAGATTGTTTTTCATCAAATTGGGAAGTTTTCAACATTGTTTCTTCTAATATTTTTTCCTGTTTCTCTCTCTCCGCTCCTGTGGTACTTGTATTATGTGTACGTTGGTGTGCTTAATGGTGTTCCACATTTCCCTGAGGTTCTGTTCATTTTCATTTTTTTCCTCCATCATTTGAACTGCATAATCTCTATCACTCTATCTTCAAGTTTACTTATTCTATCTTCTAGTTAACATCTACTGTTTTGGTCTTCCAGTGAATTCCTCATGCCAGTTATTTTACATAGCAACTCCAGAATTTCCATTGAGTTCATTTCATACTTTTTTTTTTAATTGGTATTCTCTAATTGCTCAAACACTGTCATCAGACCTTTCTTTACTTCTTTGAGCATGATTTCCTTTAGTTCTTTGAATATATTTACAATGGCTGCTTTAAAGTCTTTGTCTGTTAAATCCAACATCTGGGCCCTCTTTCAGGCAGTTTCTGATGCTTTAAAAAAAAAAAGAATCCCATCACACTTACCTGTTTCTTTGCATGTTATCCTTTTGTCTTAAACATTGGACCTTTTAGGTAATATATTGTAGCGGTTCAAATACTGATCCTCTCCCCACAAGGGCTTGTTTCTGTTTTATTTTTTCAGTGAATCAGCTAGACTAGTTTAGTGAAGTCTATCCCCTCAGGACTCCCCCACTTTCCCCACAGTGTGCAGCCTCTGATGCTGTTCCTCAGAGGACACTGCCTTGGGTGTGCACAGTCTCCGTGGGGTGACAGTGGTTCTATCAGGGCTCTCTTTTTCTCTTCCCTGATCTCTCTGGAAAGCTGCCTGCCTCTGACTTTATCACACCCAGCTGTTAGGCTCCATGAATTGCTGGCTGATTGCTCTACTGTTTTGACAAGATCCTGGGGCATCAACGGCTGTGCAGCATGATCAATTACATGCTGGCCTTTTTGAGGGAACAATTTTTGATATCAGTGTTTGAGGTTTTTTCTGACCCCAGGAGGGCTCTTCTTAGCTGTCTCTTTCTCTGGTTTTCGCTAGCCTAAAGTTTCAACTGTTGCTTTCATGGAGCTACCAGCCTCTTTTTAGCTTCTTACTGCCAAGATCTCCTTGTCTTGTTTCTGACAGCATGCTTAGGTCTCAACTTCCCCATACTCTGTTATAAATAAATTCAGTACTTTTGGGGAGAGCCTCAGAGTTTTCTGTTCTCGTGGCCAACCTCTCCTCCTCCGCAAAGTCTCTGAGTCACTGCTCTGGAGTTGGGGTCAAGGACAGTAGCTCATTTCTCTCGGAGTGACACCCTACACTATGAACAGAGTGCTGGGTGGAGGGGGTAGCCTTTGATCTTTTTTTTTTTTTTTTTGGCCACACTACACAGCATGCAGGATCTTCCCTGACCAGGGATCGAACCTGTGCCCCCTGCAGTGGAAGTGCGGGAGTCTTAACCACTGGACTGCCAGGGAGGTCTGCCTTTGACCTTCTTAACTCTTCTGGAATTAGACCTCCACCCTACGAGCAAACTGGCATGACAGAGGGTAACTGGGGCCCCAATATCCTCAGTTCAGTGCAGAGCCTCCACCCCACGAGTAGAAGCTGGGTACACTTTCCTGGAATTTCGCCTCTGCAACACGGGAGCTTGAGAGGAGTGAGAAGTGCTGGCAGCTTGCCCCTCTGAGGGAGATACTGTAGCCCTTGATGGAAACTGGGGGGAGCCACATGTTCTTGGCCACACCCAGCCAGAGGGATAACTTCTGTCATACTAAGCTGGGCAGGAAGGAGTTGGCCACAGCTCAAGTGCCACAGACTCTTGACGTGGTTACTGATACACAGTAGATTTTCTTGTATAAATGTTTCTTCATTTGCTGCATACCCTTAGGACCATTTCTGGATATTTTAATCGATTGTTTTCTTAAAAACAGCTTTCACCAATTATTGTTGTTTTGCTGAGGAACAGGTCTATGGAGCTCCTAATACTACCATTCCAGAAGCGGATCCCAATAAAATTTACACTTAATCTCTAACAATCGGCGAAATATTATGCGTAAGTTCCTTTCTGGCTAATACTTCATGTTAGGGAAGCTGGCATTAACCAGCAACATGTGACTTCTACACACTGTAAGGAAACGTCCCCCCAGCAGGAACTAAGCCAGGTCTTCAAAAATATATTATTTTTGTTAAAAATAAGTCACCCAGATGTATATCCTGATCAGCAAGTCAGCTGAAAATGTGAGGAAACATTACCATGCATGACAGGTGTGTGATCACAGATCAGATCATCAGGTCAGACGAAGTGGACGAGCCACACACATCCCTCATAAATAAATCCCTCTCCAGTAGCCCCCTCTACACAAAAGGGGACCATTTCATGCTGGGCCACTCGGCTGAGAAGGTCAAAAGGGTTCCAATCCACATGCAAATGAAATGTGGCGCTCACCCCTCCCCAAGAAAACAACTGGCCTGGGGTAACCAGGCATGGGAGAGAGGAGAGCTACCAGCACATTCTTGAAAGTCACCGAGTGTTGCCCACTCTCTAAGGGAAGCAGACGGCATTCTCAGAATTCAAATCAAGGAGGCGGCTGGGAAATGTGAAGACACCAGCCAAGCATCTCCGCCCGATAGCAGTGATGGGGGTGAGGATGCAGGGAGGGTGGCCCCAGTGCTGGCTCTGTCAGGCAGGAGCTGAGAACTGGACCGGACTTGAGACCCCCTCCAGCCCCAGACTCCCCGTCTATAACGTACGAAATGTACCCAAAGTCAGTACTTAGCAAACTGATGTTATTCTGGACAGGGCCCTCCTGGGCTGGGTTCCCCTACAGGTCCCTCCAGACATTAAACAGATGCCAAAAGGTCCAAGGGTTATGCTTCCTATACAGGCCCCACAGGCACCCTTTCCGGAGAAGCCCCTGCCTCAACCTCCCCTGGAACCTGACGGTGCTCACCCTCATGAACACACCAGACGAGTCATCCCTGAAGCCCCCCTGGCATCACGGGGATCCGGCTCCCTGCCCGCACACCCCTCTGAGATCTCCTCCCAGCCAGCTGAAGACAGGACAGGTTCTAGGAGCATGAAGGGAGACAGTGAAGAAGGACGCAATGTACCGGCCCCCAGGACAGCCTATCAACAGGGCCTGGCCCTTCCCACAAGGAGAGAGATGTTCCAGGAGGGGACCCCTGGGGGCTGCTTCTGGCCAGTGAGAGATCACGTGGGGGGCAATGTTTTTAAAGCTACCCACACTAGAAGAAAACTGTTGTAAAACGTATTACACTCTTCCCTGATTTTAAGGACTCTTCTGAACAAGAGACCCATCCCCCAGCTCCGGTCCTGTCCCTGACCTGGGCGCCCTGGGGCTGCCGTCCAGTCTGCAGTGCGGGGAAGAGTATGAACAGCACTCAGCACGTCTGCGACTGGGCACAAAGGGGCCTCCCGTCGTGGGTACAGGGCGGCTTATTTCCATGTGAAATGCACCCGGCCCGCTGCTCCTTTTCCAGCTACATCTACTCGTGACGCCGGCTTCGCTCTCTTCATCTGCAGTCAGGTTAAGCAGCTTTCAGTGTTCTTGTTGACTGAAAGTTGCTGCTTCTCCCTGGCCAAGGTGCTTGCAAACCAAACCGTCCAGATGAGATCATGCGTGAGTGTGTGTGAACACTCAAAAGGGAGCATTCCCTGGGTGAGGCCTTAGGGCTCCAGGGCACTTTGGTTTACCTTCTGTTGCCCAGGCCCCGCCTGGCACTGGGTCTGCAGCTGGGGGCTCATGAGACCCTCCCGAATCAGTTGCGAAAGCAGAGGCCTTACCCCGAGTGTAAAAACACCCAGGCTCTGACACATGACTACCCACTGGGTGAAAATCCAGTGGGATACACAAAGCTCACCTCCCACTCCCTTGTGGAAATACAATTTGTTTTTGATGTTTTGTTTTCTCAGCTGCAATTAGATAGGGACAGAACTCATCGTTACTGCTATTGTCTATCTGACACAGTTTGGGCTTTTGATTTTTTTCTCCATCACCATAAAGAAATGCAACTTCATTTTATTTTTCCCCACCGTAATTTTTTTTTTAATTAAGAAGTTGGCATTAAAATGCTTCTCTTCTTTGGAAAGTGTTTTATTTTGTTCTAAGTAGAAGGAGTCCACGTACTATAAAATAATAATTTTGGAAAACGAACGCTTCACGGCATGTTCTGACACCCAAAGGACCAAATGTTTCCCCTCGATGTGTTTGGTCTTTGGTTGCTGCAGACACAACCTCTCCACCCCCGACCCTGCTGTCGCCCCCGACAGGGGCAGGAGGTGGGGCGCCCTAGATTCCCACCTCGTCTACTAGGAGGCACTGGTGTCACAGGTTAACGGTGATTCTAGGGCAAGGAGTTGTGGAATCCCAGTTTCAAACAGAATGAGAGGAAGGAAGGCATTCCCACGAGGGCAATAAAGGGGTCGGGACTGAACCAGACCACAAATGCCTCCGGAAGTACCTCATACTAAACCAGTGAAGTTTAGTGAAGTTCGGGCCAAACTGCCTGGCCCGAAACTCAAGTTCTTCCTCCGTATTTAACTGTGACACTGCAGGCCAGGGACCTGGGGTATCTCTGTGCGGCCCAACTGAGAAGAGCATTGCGGGACGGGCCCAGACCCTCCCATGCGGGCACCCTCATCCCACATGGGCTCCATCCTCCAGAGCCAAGTACTCCTTCTGAAACCATCTACTTTTTAGAGATTCCCGTGTGATAAGCAGCAAGTCAGAAAAAGGAAACCAGCCGAATAACCCAGCCCTTTCGGAGGACATCCTCACCCCTCTGGGACTGTCCGCGCCGCCCCTGGCTTCCCTGCTTCTCCACCTCTAGCCTTCTCCATGTCAGCATCAGCATCCTCCAGGTGGTTCACGCCCAAAGCATGGCGTCCTCCCCGTTTCCTCTCTCAGTCCCTGCCTCCTCCACACCCAGCCCCTCGACAAGTCCCGGTGATACACCCAGAACCGGAGCACTTCTCCCCATCACCACAGCCCCCGCAGGGACACAGGAATTCTGGGTAAGCTCCATCCCCCAGGGCCTTTCTACACTGTCCACGTCACTCCACGGGCACGTGGATCTCACAAAGATGTTAATTCCACACAGAAGGAGCGGAAACGGCAGTCAGAATTTGGTGGCTGCATGCAGGGGTGACGGAAAAACCCTATACAATATACCATGTCTTCCAAGGACAAAAACTCAGACCAAATAGTTAAAGAGTCCCCCACACCATCTCCCTCCCAGAAACAAGTCCCACCTGTAGTTCGTGGCAGGGGGCAGGGGTGGGGCTCACATTCTCAAGCGTCCTCTCAGACTCAGGAAGGAGAGGAGCAGGGCTCACTCCGCCAAGAAGAGAGCTTTAGGGTTAAATTCCCTCAGAATGAGACTGTCAAGAGGAGTTCCAGCACAGCAACACAGAAGCCCCAAGACAAAAGACCCTAAGCCGGGACTTCCCTGGTGGCCCAGGGGTTAAGAATCTGCACTTCCAATGCAGGGGACGCAGATTCAATCCCTGGTCAGGGAATTAAGATCCCACATGTCGCAGGGCAACTAAGCCCGTGCGCCGCAACTAGAGAGAAGCCCACGCGCCGTAACAAATAGCCCGCGTGCTGCAACGAAAGACCACACATGCTACAATGAAGATCCCATGTGCTGCAACTAAGATACGATGCAGCCAAAAAAATAAATACTAAAAAAAAAAAAAAAAGACCCTAAACCAGCCAGTACTGATGGCGTCAGGAGACGGTGTGGAACGGTAGCTCCCACTTGGTGCTTCAGCAACCCCATGCTCGTCGGTCATCCGGCACGAGGGGTAGCTCCCTCTGCCAACAGCCAGGACAACGGCAGGGACAGGGACAGGCTGCAGGCCGGGCCTCGTCCTCGGTGTGTGCCTTCACCCTCCTGCACCCTGACTTTTTCAGCCACCGAGCCATCCAGGAGATGATGCCCGGATCCCTCCCCTCGGCCGTAAGGCCTCTCTGGAGGCCGAATCCAGCATTATTAAGTCAGTGAGTCACCAGCCCCGGACTCCTGGCACCCGCTGAAACTGGAGCCCATGTCCCCCTTCAGAACTGGCTTCTCCTGCATCCTCTCCCTTTGGGGCCCCCCGTTCTCAGGAGCTCAGACATTCCCGACACGGCTTCCCAACCATCAACCATGCTGGGCAGTCGCTGGGTTGCGCTGCCTCTTCCTTTAAGACTTCTGCTTTCATCACCCTCTTCTCTCTGTTCCCACTGGCACCCCACAAGGGGCTAAGGCAACAAGCTCTGATCTGGCCTCCCAGTGTGGCTGAGAGCCAGAGAAGACATCACTTACACACACACACACACACACACACATGCATGCACATGCACACACTCTCCTAAAGGTGAGGCTCCAGAGTCTTTAGGGTGGGGTGCAAGGCTTCCACTCGGCCCCCCTGCACTTGTAGCCTCCACAATACAACTCCCACCCACTCCACCTACCGGACCAGCTCCAACCCCATCTCTTAGTTGTCTCCCCGGACCCCAGCCTCAAGCAGCCCCTCTCTCTCTAAGGGGCTCAGTGGGGCTTTCTGTCTACACAGCTCATCATGTGTCTAAAACTTCTCTTCCATCGGGTTCTTTTTCAATATATTGCTTTTGACCAAGAGCCACTACAGGACTCAAGGTGCAGGAATTAGTTATTCCAAGACCTACTTACTGCATCTCCACCGTGAACGGGTAAGAGTGTGCATAAAGGCATCACCACTACAGAGACGATTCCAGAAACAGGACTCAGAACGAGGTGCACATCAGGTTTACAACCGTAAAACTGTGTCTGAGGAGCCTGAGAAGGGGCAGAGCTGGTAATGGAGATTTTCAGTTATTTCTTGCTAGTATCGCTATTTATGTGTTTTGCTTTTATTCCTCAGTTGAGTACACAGACACTGAAATCACAATAACTTTAACCACTCAGTGCCGGGGTCTTGGTTTTTAATGCAATTCTCCAATAAAAGGGGTGAGGGGTAGTTGGAGAAATGGCAGATTCTAGGGTTGGGGCAGGAAATGTACAAGATGAGCCTGGGGCATCTCACAGTGCCAAAAAAAAAAAAACCAAACAGTTAAAAAACCCATAATAATGGGGGTATGTCAAAGGGACACAGTAGCCAACCAAAAGAGCTCCCATGGCCAAAGCTGGAACAATTTGAGCAACAAAATAAATAAATAACCTAGTACTAAATTATAACCCCAAGTAGAAAATAAATATCCAAAAGTCCATTCTGTTATAAATAAATGACTGAATAAATAAATGGAGAAGAGACAAATCTCACACACAGAAGAATTCCAAACCATTTACGAAAATAACCCTGTCACCTTGAAGGGGTGGAGCCTAACTCCCACCCCATACCCGTGGGTTGCACGTAGTGACTGCCTTCCAAAGAGAACATTCTAGGGCAGGTGGGGAGTGTAACTTTACAAACACCACCTCAGCCAGGTGATCGAGTCATGTTGACAGTACGGACCCTGCTAGGATGTGACCAGAATGCACTTCATCTCCGTGGTCTTCCTCCCAAAACTGATAACCCCAGTACAATCATGAGAAAAACATTAGACAAACCCAAAATGAAGGCCATTCTACAAATACCAGAACATCACTACTTAAAACTGTCAAGGTCCTCAAAAACAAAGAAAGTCTGAGGAAGTCTCCCAACCAAGAGGACCCTAAGGAAATAAGACAATTAAATATAACAGGGCGTCCCGGATAGGATTCTAGGACAGAAAAAGGACATTTGGTTAAAAAATAATAATAAAAAAAACTAGGGAAATCTAAATAAAGTATGGACTTTAGTTAATAATAATGTACCAGTATTGGCTCATTAGTTGTGACTGATGTATCACAATGTACCACAATAAGGTAAGATGTTCACGATATGGGAAACTGGGTGGGAGGGTGAGGGGGGAGTATAGAAGAACTCTCTACTATCTTTGCAACTTTTTGTAAATCTCAAACTATTCTAAAATTTTAAAGCTTATTTCTTTTAAATTACCTTGGGGGCTTCCCTGGTGGCGCAGTGGTTGAGAGTCTGCCTGCTAATGCAGAGGACACGGGTTCGAGCCCTGGTCTGGGAAGATCCCACATGCCGCGGAGCAACTGGGCCCGTGAGCCACAACTACTGAGCCTGCACGTCGTCTGGAGCCTGTGCTCTGCAACAAGAGAGGCTGCAATAGTGAGAGGCCCGCGCACCGCGATGAAGAGTGGCCCCCACTTGCCACAACTAGAGAAAGCCCTCGCATAGAAACGAAGACCCAACACAGCAAAAATAAATTAATTAATTAATAAACTCCTACCCTCAACATCTAAAAAAATAAAATAAATAAAATAAATTACCTTGGCTCTGAATCAATTAGCCTTTCCTTTTTTTTTTTTTTTTTAAGTGCAAAGATGGAAAGCTATACTTTATATACTTTCTCTCCCCAGAGGACGCAGCTTCCAGTCTCCCCCTGCCCACCTCCTGCCATTGGCTGAGATCACTGGTGCAGATTCCTCACAGGAGGAGGCCCTTCAGGCAGAGGCCATCATAGGTAGAGCAAACAGACACCCGAGAAGCAACTGCCCTGGCCTTCACACAACCCAGCCTTCTAAGAACTGACTTCTATTCCCAGATTCCTCTGACGTAACTCATCCTCAGGAACCCAGTGATCTAAGAGCTCTGTGATCTGGGCCTGCTTCGCCCACCCACACTGCAGGGCCTCTGGGCAACTCCGAGAGCCCTGCCTGCCCTCAGCCGGTCTCTCCTCCTCTGGCTCGCTGGTGGTTCCAATGGTCTCCACGCTGTTGTAGACCTTGGGGGGAGGGATGCACAGGCTGATGAGAAAGGCAGGAGAAGTGGAAGAGTCTCCTCTTTCAGAAGATGACCAAGGGCAAGGAAAGGAGGAGAGAAAACAAGAGAACAGAGACTGGCCTGGACACCGAGGAAGATGGGCCATAACTCCTAGACTTTTAGGATCCCAGGAGGACTCACAGCACCTATGCTGCTTCACAAACATCACAGGGACACGTCTGATTCTTAGACCATCTTGTACAAGCGCCCGCAATGTGTGTGCATTTCCATTAAACTCAGCCTAATTTACTACTGAGACTTCAGGCAACAACATAAACCCATCAATGCAGTTACGGTACCCCATGAAGATACCCAGAAAGAAAGGAGAAAGGGCTAGAAATTGAGCCTTCCATCGTAGGGAGCAATGAGGAGAAGAGGAGCTGCCTGCCAGGGACTCTGGAAAGCTGCCGTGGTCCTCGGAGCGGGACTATAGCAAACCTCCCCGGAAGGCTGCGATTCAAAACCTCTCAACAGTACTGTTTCTAATTTAACCTTCTCATCAACAGGCCTCCCTCCCCTTGTTTTAATAAGCAGTAACCCTTTCGACAGAACTGAAAATTTTATGAAGAGAAATATTTCATGTAGATGGTTAGCAATCAGCATGTTGTAGTACTTTAGACGAGGTGTTTCCAACAGATTTCTATTTTCTCAGTTACAGATTTACTTCAGGAAAAGAGTATATTCTACTATAACAACAAAACTCTGGATTAAATATTCAAAGGAAGATGAATGAAACAGCTTCCAAATTTCTCACTTAAAAAGCAAGACATTTTCATATTAATAAGATGCTGATACCCTGAAATCAACAAAACAAAGAACCCCGCAGCTGGGCTCCCATCACCAGAAGAGCTACAGCCGTGGTCCCAAAGTGATGGCTGGTCCCGAAGTGACGGCTGGCCCCAAGCGCAGGGGGACAACCAGACACACACCACCTACCCGGCAGCCAAGTCACCTTAGGAACCGCCTGGGGGGTTTTCAAGGAATCTGACCCTGTAGTCAGCCGAGGACAGATAGCACAGACGCTTGAAAAAATTATCACCATGGTTCCCCTGCGGCAAGTTTGGAAAGTAAAGGGGAAACCCCACCCATAATCACACAACTGAAGTCAGAGTTTTTTTATTTGCATATTTTACACAGATGAGATCAGCAGGTACTAAAGTATAGCATCCTACTTTTTCTCTTGAACGTTAAATGGCAAACATAGTCCCTGCTGTTGCCGGGTGGCAGGACTATCATATTTTCAAGACTGCATCAACTCTTCACACACATTTTTTAAACATTTAACCTAAAATATGTCCTACAAACAAGATAACACGTGGCTGTTTTCTCCAGCTCCTAAGTAGGCAGACTGACTGGCAAAGCAGCTAAGAGCCTGTGGCCAGCAGTGGCCGGAGGGGCTCTGTTAGCAGGAAGGTGAGACCTCTGAGTGGAATGAGGTCACACCCTATAGGCCTGGCCACCCATCCACAAGACAGATGTGCAGCAGCTGGAGTTTACTCGGCCACTGGGGTGGGGGGAGGGGGGCAGTAGGTAGGATGTGTGCTAAGAGGACGCTCACTGCAGCTCGTTACCTGTGCCCTAACGTACCTTACACCATGAACTGCAAGATTTAATAGCAGCCTAAATGTCCGTCAGGGAAACAGTAAATTACGGTTCAGTCATATGGTGAGATACCATGCAGGCATTTGAGATGGAAATTACTGAGTTTATAACAACTTGACAAATGAAAACCTAAAACTCTAAGATCTACCAATATAAATACACAGACGCGCACACACACTAAATGGAAGCGATTAGAAGAAAACGTATTAAGACGTTAACGTTGGTAGACGGGGTACCGTGATTTTCTCTTTTATCACCTGGACCATGTTTCTCTAAACCCTTTACAATAAGTATGTAAAATTTTAATTACTGGAAAAAAACGAGCCGATGTGAGGTGGTTTAGGACCTCCCCTCCCACCTGGCTCCTGGGGAGGATTCCCTCCCCTCCATCCCTCCAGATTCAGCCAGAGGGGCTCTGCCTCAAATGTCTCACAGCCTCCCCCGTCTCTCATGGTGCGGGGGGGTGGGGGTGGGAATGCACAACTCCTCCACCCCCAAGTCACAGGAAAACTGTCACACCTCAGACCCCCAGATCTTGGAGCAGTGGCTGCGACCTGGCTAGCCCTGTACCGCAGGTCCAGTGGACACGAAGCTCCTGTGGGCCTGACCGGCGGGGACTAAGCGGGAGCCAAGGACGGGCACACACAGGAGGGAGGTGGGCGTTCGGAAGGCTGGGATCTCCGGGAGGGGGCAGTTTCAGGAACGACCACGGGAGAGGAGGCTGAAGGCCGAGGGCTTGGTGACGCCACATGCCCTGCAGACACGGAGTGACAGGACGTCAAAGGCCGCTGCCCAGTCATCTCTGGAGACCGGGGTAACCCGGAGTGATGCCAGAGGGCAGTGACAGGAGGTAGAGAGGATGGCACGTCGTGGGTCAAGGAGGAAGGGACCCCCAAGCCCACCTCGGCTGAGAAACGTAGGCTGTGCAGAGGAAGGAATCCATCCATTGCGAGGCTGGCTCTCATGGGGGAACCAGCCACGCTGCAGTTACTGTGAGGAGACAAAGGGGCGTCTGCAAAGGAGCGGAGGTGGGACAGCAAGTACTTCTTCTTTTTAAAAAAAATATTGATTTATTTATTTGGCTGCGCCGGGTCTTAGTTGCGACATGTGGGATCTTTTAGTTGCAGCATACGTGCGGGATCTAGTTCCCTGACCAGGGATCGAACCTGGGCCTCCTGCATTGGGAATGCGGAGTCTTACCTGCTGGACCACCAGGGAAGTCCCTAAGCAAGGGTTTCTTTACAAAAGGAAAGGCTCCAGGCACAGAGTGGAAAGGAAGAAAAGACTTCACGGACCGTCCATCTGTCGGACACATGTGTTCACCAGGCCTTGTCCGGCGGCACACCATCCCTAGGAGCGGAGCGGCCTACAGGAAGGTGAGAAAAGCCCAGAAAAGGGGGGCACAGAGAGCAGGTCCAGGCTGCTATCGTTAGGGCAGGGCTCGTGAGCAATGTTACTGACAAGGTGTTTGGTGCGGAGACCATAGGCATGCTCTGGGGTAGAGAGAGCCTGCCCAGGTGAAGCCAGCTCTGCAGCAGGGGTAGACACAGACCAGCCTGTGCTCTGCACCGGGAACCAGGCTGGGTGCTGCCCACCCCGGCACACAGCCGCAGGGCAGGCAAAAGGATGAGAGAGGGAAGGGAGCATAATGCACAGGCCCCAGCCCCACGCAGGCCCCACCCTGAACTTGACCATTCCCGTACCACCTGCGGCGGCAGGTAGCAACAAGCCTCATTACAAGCAACAGCTGTTTCTGACCGTAAGCGTCACAAGACAAACTGAGAAATAACTTGCTTCCCATCTCCCGGCACAAAAATATGTAAAGACTGGGTCACAAAATACAAAGAGCTGAGCGGATGGAAATAATAAAATGCAAACTGAAGCTGATGGTAACCTCAGGGTGAAGGTATGTAGTTTCAACTATACTGGAAATGAAAATGTCTTAAGCTGAGTGGAAATCCACCGTTATCAGTCTTCCTATGCTTTTTCAAATAAAGTAGCACCTACTAAATCGTTTTATCACAATAAAACATAATAAAGAATATCAAAAACCACTATCTGCATTCTAGTTTGACTTATCTTTTTATCTTTCTTTTCGAAAAAGCAACGTAAGCAAAATAAAAATCTTTTCTACAGCTTAGAGATCATAGGCCACATGTTTCTTTTAAATGGGAGGGTGTGCGCCTGTCATTTTTGATCACATCCCTGGATGTCGCCCACACCTGCCCACTGTCAGCACTGACTAGCTGCTTGCTGGCATGCAGCCCCCATGAGAAGCCCACTGAGGAGACATCCCCATTCAGGCAGGATGACGAGCGGGGGGAGGGGGGAGGGGGCAGGACCTCACAGCTGCCCGCATCCTGCCCCTTGCTCCCTTCCAGGAGAGCCGGTCACACCTATCTGGAGGGGCCCACCTCTCATGTTTGCCCCCCACCAGCCCGCCCTCCTTGTAGGGCCCTCACCCCCTGGACCAGGTGTGACTGACTCTTGCCATCCATCAAGTCCCTCCCGTGACTTAACGCTAATGAGGTAAACCACACCTGTCCAGGATGGTCAGTGGAACAATTTAACCTGCGGCCCCGGGGGGATTTTACCCAGCCCTCCAAAGGCTTAGCCCCAAAACGTGCTAACGTAGTCGTTGCAGGTGTAAAGGCAGAGAGGAAAGGGACCAGAACACAGGCTCCCTCACATCACCTGCTGTGCCACTTCCTTTAACGCTGCTTCAGCTTGTTTAAACTTTGCAAGTTTTTAAAGTTTAGAGCATTTAAACACCGTGTTGAGCTATTAATCCAGGGAAGGACATCACAGCCTAACTCCACTGTGGCAGACTCCTAATAAAGGGAAAAGGAAAAGCAAGAAGTACTGATGACGAGACCTCTCACCAAAAACAAAGCACCCAGCCCAGAGGAGGCGGAGGTGGGCAGGGTGCCCCCTTGGGACCAGCCACCAGATGCTCAGGCCCAGCAAGCAGCACACCTGCGGGCTGAGGCCGCTTCCCTCACCTTCCTGGGACTCTACAAGGCACGGTCCGCTGGGGGAAGAGTCAAATGCTTAGAATCACCCCCATACACCAGCCTGCTTGCTGACACTGGATCACCTGGAGATACAGCAGAGCCTCCGTAAGTCTGCTCTTGAGGCTCAGGGTAATGAGATCGCTTCACACAGAGGACGGCGGCACTACCTCACATGGGAATGGTGTCACTGAATCCTTATACCCAAACCCACGTGAGTCGGGTACAACACAGGCCAACATTCAGCCAAACGCAGCTCCATGAAGAAACCAACACCATCGCCAGGCCACTGGGTTATCCAGTAGCCACTGGCGATCAGAAGAGACGACTGCAAACAAACAGGTTCTGGCTGATAAGTGGCCGAGCTGGCTCTGATACACAAAACGCTTTGAGGCTCTGGGGAAAGGCATGCAGTTTCCCTCCCTCCTGAACACGTCAGGGGAAGACATCTTCCCCACAACTCAGAGGGTCCCACCAGGTGCCCAGAGGCCCCTCCAACCCCTGCTGTTCACGACCCCTGACCTCTCCGCGGGGCGAGGGCTCACACTGAGCGACACCGAGCAACACCCACAACCTCGCAATGGAAGCACCAGATGCAGGAAAACTCCACTGGCTAAACTCTGTTCTGGGAGGAGCCCCACCTCCAAAGAGTTCTGAAGTTGAAAGGTGACGATCAGACTAGCTAGCAGCAGGCCAGTGGGACCCAGCTAGCCCTAGGTCAATGCCCAGGCTCTCCCTTCCTCTCTCTCTGGGCCTCAGTTTCCTCATCTGCAGCGGGTTGATTAGGGAGCCTCATCAGGTGGCTGGGGAGTCACAAACTGCTCCTTAGAGACACCTGGCACCATGCCCAGCACATGAGCCCACCTCTGGGGGTGAGACAGCGAGAGAGCCGAGACCCCTCCGAGGGGCTCCACCTGGGGCCCTGCAAACACGGGGAGGAGGGTTTTCTGCTGGGGCAGAGCCTGAGTGGCTCGGCGAGGGGCTGCCCCTCAGCCAGAGGGCAGCAGGGCGGGCAGGGGCTAGGAGGGCAGCTCTTCAGCAAGACCCCCTGGGGGCAGCACCCCAGCCCCACCGGGCAGTCTGGGGGCAATTCCTCAGGCCCGCACACTGGGGCCTGGGGGCAGTTTCAGATCCAGATCCAGCCCGAAGAAGACCCTGAGGAAGGGGCCCAGCCCAGGGTCAGGCTGAAGCGCTCCAAAGACCATCTCATGGGAGAAGCTCAAGCCAGGCGGCCAACAAGAAACCCAGGAGGCTGGGCTGGGCGGACGGGAGAACGAGTCTGTCATCCTTTGTCCAAATCCCATTTGCAACGGTTACTCATTTCAGAGAAGCTGGTGCTTGATGACGTTTTATGTATCAGACAAGGTAAACCAGCGGGGACCTCCTCATCCTCACACGCTCTGTCCACGTGGCGTCCCGCCATCAGCCATACTGCCTGGTCCCAGACACAGTGGGTGACAGGCCTCCTGGAACCCCTGAGAAGATCCTAGTTCATAAACAGCAGGGTCATGGCTCTGGTCCCAGTGGTTGGGACAAGCTGGTTGAGACCAGGGACGAACCAGCTGAGATGCCACCAATCAGACCATTCATTGATCTCTGAGGCTCCGTAAACTAGATCTGGCGTGTAATTCTTACAGCGAAACAGCAGGGCTCCTGGATTTTGACACCTTGCTCAACTCACTGTGGTGGCGTAGTCTTGGGGGGGGGTCACACGAGGCACACGCACGAGCTCCTGGCAAGAGCACGGCAGACTCTGTCTCCCCACCCCCATCAGAGCCACTGCCAACTAGAGCGGGCACAAGAAGCCCTCCCCGCACTCCTGGAACTGGAGCTGCTATCAATTAGCACCACAAGAAGTAGCCCAGTTTAGAGAAGGTGATAAAAATAAGCTAATACCTTGAGTGGGGGGTGGAACAGGACCAAGGGCTCCAGGACGGCGTGAAGTACGGTCCACGGACAGGCAGCATCAGCGTCCTCTGGAAGCTTGTAGGAAGCGCCCCACCTATTAAAGCTCCCTGAGGGCGGAGCCTGCAACAGGCCTGCCAGGTGATTCGCAGGCACTGAAGTTGTTGCAGAAGCTGCCTCTAGTCTGCTATCTTAGAAAGAGGCCCTAAGCTTTGCACAGCTGTTTCCAATTAAGTCCTAATGCTCTACGAAAAATCAGACCTCCCTCCCTCTTTATCGAAGAGGCCTCCCTCTTCAAAAAACTGCAAATCAGCTCTGCAGCAAAAAGACAGGATGTGGGCTGTGTCCACGTTCAGTGACAGCAGGACTGAACGCAGAGGGAGTCAGGCAGAGTGGAACAGTCAGCCGCGTCCCCCTCAGCAGTCCCTGCCAGCCTCCCAGTTCACCCTCCCCTACGGGACCCCGCACCCTCTTCACAGCCACTGGTGACCATCAGAAAGGCCAAAAGAGAGGTTACCGCATCTGGTGCAAGGGTG
Organism: Tursiops truncatus; assembly: GCF_011762595.2. Taxonomy (NCBI): domain Eukaryota; kingdom Metazoa; phylum Chordata; class Mammalia; order Artiodactyla; family Delphinidae; genus Tursiops; species Tursiops truncatus. The sequence goes on from NC_047047.1 coordinate 7,825,178, forward strand.
TGCGTGTGGGGCGTGTGTGTGTGTGTGTGTGTGTGCGCGCGCACGCATGCGGTGTGGGGTGTGTGTACATGCAACACTTGACAGCTGCCCACAGTTCACCCAGAATGGGGCTGGGGTCCGCCCGTCCCCGTGTGGACTCTCACTACAGCCCAGCCCAGCCCAGGGAAACCACTCAGCAGCTGGCCTGCAAGGGAGGCCCTCAGTTGTCTAGACCCCAGACCCCCTCAGGCTCTTGGGCAAATGACCTTGTCCTCAGGTCAGCGGACAAAGAACAGACATTGTCAAAGGCCTCCTGACCTGGAGCAGTCCCGGGTCGCGGGCGGGAGGCCTTCACCAGCTGGGTCTGTGGGTTGGCACCCGCCTGGGGCTGTCCTCTCGGGTGGGAGGGAGGACACTATGACACTGTGACTTAAACACGGTGTGCATGACACAGAAAAAGGAAACACCCGCAAGTTAAAAAGTACAGCCTATTTTAGCTTTAAACACACATCCCTCTCACCGACAGCAACGTCCAAAACAGCACATCCTATTTTAGGAAGTTATCAAAGGCAGCTCCTAAATGGGCCACAAAATAGACCCACAGGACTAACAGAGGGTTACAGGAGCTGCAGGGCGTGGAGATGCCGCTTAACCACCTCCTACCGCAGCCCCAGTTCGAGGACCAAGAGACTGAGGCCCAAGAGCTAACACGGCCGCCTGAGTCTTCCTGACTCGGGCTCTACCCTCTACTTCCAATCCTCCTGCGCAGCCCCCAGCCACTGTGAGGCCCGGCCTCCAAGTCATGGGGCCTCCAGCTGTGGTCTCGGCAGGACGGGCAGTGGGTGGGGAGAGGTGGGCACGGGGGAGAAAGCCCCCACCCGGCAGACGCCGAAGCTTTGGGCTGAAAGGACGGTCCCTAAGGAGGGACCGGTGCTGCCACGGCCTTACTCTCTCACAGAGGGAGGGCAGTTCCCACAAGACGCCAGCGATGTCCTGGAGGTCCCGGCCAGGCAGAGCCCACTGAATGGAGGATGTGGTGAATCCTCGCTCGTGGGGCTGTGCTCTGGGAACGCCGGGTTCCAGCACCGCGGACAGAGAAAGGCCACAGCAAAAGTGCCCCTAGAATTTGGAAACAGGGCCTGGAGCAGTCACTCACTGAGAACTGGGACACTGCGGGGCCCCAGCTTCCCCAGTCCAGGCAGGATGACCAGGACGTGCCACCGCACCCGCTCGGGACAGAGGTCAAGGTGGCGTGGGTGCGGGTGTCAGGTGCAACTGCACAGCCTGCATCCTGTCCCGGGAAGGGGTCCTGCCTCGTGGTCAGGGGCAGAGCCCGGGGCCAGGCCACCTGTGCTCGAGTCCTGGCTCTGCCTCTCAGAGGGCTACGCACAGCCAGGGGGAACTCATTTCACCTTCTGCTCCTCCGTTTCCCCTGACGTGGGCGTAACCAGCAACCTCCTCCTCGGGCTGTTGCAAGGGCTAGATGATGCCAGCCCCATGAACTGTCCCCAGCAAACGTTACCAAGCCCGGCTAACAAGCCCAGCTGACGCCCCCAAGGCCCAGGATCTCCTCTATCCCTTCAGAAACAAGGTCCTGGAAGCACTCAGGCCAAGCCACTGGATCCAGCACAGCAGGGAAGGTGCTCTAAGTACCAGAGAACACAGGAAGTTTACAGCAGGAAATGAGGCCTTGATAAATCTATTCAAAGTCCCCATTAAAAACCTGGCCAGGGACTTCCCTGGTGGCGCAGTGGTTAAGAATCCGCCTGCCAATGCAGGGGACACGGGTTCGAGCCCAGGTCCGGGAAGATCCCACATGCCGCGGAGCAACAAAGCCCGTGCGCCACAACTACCGAGCCCGAGTGCCGCCCGCGCGCCTAGAGCCCATGCTCCGCGACGAGAAGCCACCGCAATGAGAAGCCCGCGCACCGCAACGAAGAGTAGCCCCCACTCGCCGCAACTAGAGAAAGCCCGCGTGCAGCAAGCAACAAAGACCCAACGCAGCCAAAAATAAATTAATTAAAAAAAAAAAAAAAAAACCTGGCCAGGAAAAGAATGGGCCAGAGAAGCCCTATGAGAATCTGTGGACAGCAGGAAGGGAGGGAAGGCGATAGTGACCATGCCCGGGTGATGGTGCACCAGGGAAATGACCTCGGTAACCGGGAACTCGGGGGTGGGCCCCCTCCCCTCTGAAGAGCCGGAGGCCTCGGGGAGCCCCACCCTCTGCAGAGCTCCCGCTTCAGCCTTTCCTCCCCACACACGTACTCAGAGCAGGGCAACAGTGCCACGGTGAGGGCCACCCTGACTCTGGGGCTGGGGACTGGACACCTGTGGGGAGGGGAGGGAAGAGAAGGGGAGGCTTATCCCCAGAGCACAGGATCCAGCCCAGCCGGAGAGGGTCCCTGCTCTGGCGAGGCCCGGGGTGCAGGCAAGCATGGCCGTCTCCACTCAGTGCGGAGCCGTGCAGACCGACTGCGAGTCCAGTCAGGAGCAGATCACACAGTGCTTAGAGCTCAGTGAGTCAGCACCAGCACGTGCGTCCATCCCCGCAAGACCCGACCTGAAGCCCAGGTGCTCTCTATCTAACCTAGCTCCGAACAAGCACCAACTCAAGCTCCAGGACCTATCGACACTCTTAAAGAAGTTTCTACGCCATGAATCCTCATTATCCTGTGCGCCCATTCTAATTAACGTCTCTGAAAAGTTTTGTGATTAAAAATATTTCAAGTGGCAAGTCTGACTCATTATATTAAAGAGAGAAACATGGGCAAAGTCTCTTGCAAAGAAGGCTGGTTACCACAACGCTATTTGGAGTTGATTTTAGTAAGATTCTGCCTTCAAATCCTGACCACCTGGGGGTGGATTAAACATTTGTGGATTAGCCTTGGTGTAAACAATGAAAAGACAGTGCACTTGCGGCGGGGGGGGGGGGGGGGGGGGGGGGGGGGGGAGTTTTAAGTGCACTCCGCACTGTTATCCGGAATTACTGGCAACCAAGGGGGACACACAGGGCCCCCTACAGAGGCCCATCCTTCCCCACCACGGGGAGCGCTGCTCTCCGGCCCCCCACCTTGGGGAGGGAAAGTTGGGGGGGGAGGGAGTGCACTGCAGAGCTCCTGCCCCACGCGGCCTGGTCCGCCACAGCTGAGCACAGGCTATCGTGGCCATTTTCAGTCGTACCGTATAATATTGAGGCTGAGAGTATAAAAACAATATATCTGTAAAAGTTCAACACGCAATTTTAAGCAGATGAAACTCATTTTGTACTCAGTTTTGACTCCTTCGGTGGTATCGGTGATTTTGCTTTGTCCAAGGCCTAGCCCTGCTCTCCCATCTCGTCTGTCATCCCGGATGAACAAGAGTTGAGTTTCAATAGTCGGGAGAGAGAGATGACTTTGGTACTTGAACCATGGGGTTTTAGTGGGCTCTCTGTAACCTGGAAATCTGATGGGCTAAATAACTCCCTGGCTTAAATCCCTCCCTTGGCTTTCTCAGCACAAACAGGATACAGTCCAAGGTCCTTTACCCCGGGGTGGGGGGCCTGCTAGCCCACCTACCTTCCCCAAGCGAGCTGAGGACCACACCTGCAGGCTGTTTCTTTAAGGCTCTCAAATATGCACCCTCCACACCTTTGCTCGGGCTGTCCCTCCCCTGATGCCCTGATTCTTGTCCTGCAGGCAATTCGTACTCACGCTTCAGGACCATATTTAAATAGCAATTCCTCTGTGAAGCTTCTCCTGGCCAGAAATAAACACCCTCTGCTCTTTATGACACAGTCCTCTTGAAACCACAAAGAAAAAAACTTTAATACACTGTAGATCCCTGTCTCCCCTGAGCTCCTTAAGGGACTGAGTCATTTTCATCTTCAACGAGCACAAAGCTGACCCGTTGAAGGAGCCCCGAACAGCTTTTCTTAAATGATTAAATGACAGAAAAACTCACATTTTGCATCCCCAGTGCCCCAAGATAAACTCAGTACGTAAGAAAAATTATTTGGAAATGTTTTTTATCAGTGAAACAGATTGCTTAAAAAAATGACTATAAAATAATGAAACTGATTTTCCTGCACTTCACTTAGGCGGATACTGATGGCACAATGTGAAGAGGGGCTGCAAACTGTCGGGGTGACTGCAGCCCGGCTGGGTGTGCAGCCTCCCGGGGCCCTGCAGTATACAAAGGGGCCAGGCCTGGGGTCAGGGGCCTGGTTTAGTCTTGGCTGTCACTCACCAGCCAGGAGAGCCTGGGTTGGCCACTGATCCGCCCTGGCCTTCAACATGATGTCTGTGGAGTGCAGGGCCAGGCAGTAGCAGTCACAGCTCCCTGCACCCAGGGCTCTTCAGAGGCACTTCGATCTCTGCGGTATTTCCACGTTATAAAGAACACAGCGCTGCACACCTCCAACTCCAGCTCCTTTGGAGGACACCCTTTTGTGTGGGCGACCTGCTTAAAAGTACGCAACCTGCCACAGACCTCAGGCAGCACCTAGAAGGCTGGGAGGCAGCCCTCCCCGCTGCTCCGTGGACACCTAGCAACAGGCTGATCTTGAGTGCAGCCAGGTGATACCAGATTCTACTAACACGAAGAGGGAAGTACTAGGAGGCTGAAATGAAAAACACAAGTGATTTCATAACCCCGTGTACACGGCTTTCCAAACAAGCCTTGGTAAACAAATGCACGCTTCAGAAACATACATCTAGATGGGACAGACAGTGCCACCGGGGCCATGCGCAGAAACGCCAGGCCTCCAGGGCGGGGAGCAGAAAGACCAGAGAGGAGCCATGATTTTCCCTCCATACTCCCGTGACGTTTGAATGAGGCCACAGGTTAAGTAATGCCCTCACAGTGTGTAACTGTGCAAAGTAGATAACAATCTCAAGAATCAGGGCTCTGGATGCCGCCACCTGTGTGGTGCTCGCGTCCTTGACCTTTCTACTCTGTACAAGCTTCGAGGGACCTGTCGGGAGGTGCTGGGTTCAAGCCCAGCCAGTACCTGGCACCCTCCTCCCTCACCAGGGACCCCACCTGGGGCTCGTGCTCACCACCACCAAGGCCCCCCAGCTCTCCGCCTGTGGAGCCAATGCTGCTGGCCCAGGAGGGGCAGAAATAAGCCTGGCTGGAGGAGAGAAAGAGAAAATGGACTCACACAGGAGATGGAGAAAGGGGCCTTGCTGGAGCTGCCCACAGCCCAGTCGATACTCTCGGTTCCCACACACTCCTTACAGGGCAGGGAAAGAGGAACAAGCCCAGCTGGTCCTCAGATACCAGCTCAGCACCAAGGCCACAGTCAGCGGGAGCCCCCCCTCTCCCACCCCAGGGCTTCCAGAGCCATCCAGGAGATGGCTCCTGCCTCAATCACCCAACCCCGGGCCAGACCCTCGGTCACAGCCTGCCCGCATGGGGTGAACCCCAGACCTATAACCTGCTCTCCACGGTAGTCACACTGCGGGTGCCCGGGCGCTTCTGGAGGCCGGGGGCAGATCCATGAACAGGGGCAACATCTTGGGGAGCTTCCACATTTACGGGATACTTTTTCAAAAAGTTTGCGGGCCACTGGGCTAAAGCATTTCAAGGCTACACAGTCCACTTAGCAAACAAACACCTAGCTCTGTCCCTGGTCCCTGAAAGCTCAACCTGTGGCTTTTAGCCTGGGAGAAGCCACAGCACGGGAGGGCTTATGTGCAAAAGAACCTCGCCTTCCTCCAGTTTTAACTTCTCAGATGGCCTAACAGAAAGATTCCACACATGACAAGACACCATAGACATCTCAAATGTAAGTTAAAAAAAACACACTCCCACCTATTATATAATTCCACATTTTCCCCTGATAGCTTAGCGAGATTGCCAAGTTTAAAGGAAAAAAAGGCTTTTCGGACTCAATTATTTTATCCCCACAGGGTCATCCGTTCTTTTCTCCTACACGTAGTGACTGTAGAATAACGAAGCAGTGTTTTCACAGGACTGGGGTCAGGCATCGTGCCTGCTGGCCGTCCAGGAGAAGCTACAGACACACGAGTGAGCACACTCGTGAACACTTGTGAGCACATGTGTAACACCCACGGCCAAAACTGTTCTGAAGTGACCTCAAATCAAAAGTTTGCCCAAATCATCCTGGTCTCTGAGACCACAGAGGGAGTGGATTGTCACAAAAATGAAACCCACACTGAAACCTATTCAAAGGCGGCCCATGAAGGTTCCTCTGGAAACGTCTCCCGGCTCCTCCCGCAGCACAGCCCTGATCCATGCCTGACCAGAGGCAACACCACGGGTGCAGGGGTGAGGCTCTGGGCTCCGGTTCCAACCGTGCCTCCAGATGGAGGGAAGGGAAAGGCCATCCACTCAGGGACACAGACTCACCAGGCGTGCCCTCCGCCCCCTTACCGCTCGGAACCCGTGGCTAGTGAGCCGCACTGCTCCCCTCCTTGCTGTGGGAGGGGCCTGGGGGGGAGGGCGGTGAGGAGGCCAGTAGGCACCCGGGGTGGGGCACACCTGTGCCTGGCCAGCCCGCACAGGCCAGCTCTCCATGCCTGTAACACCCAGCCCGGAGCCGGGCTCCTTAAAATCCAGGGACGCGACAAAGGGAAAAGCAGTCCTCTGAAATCTCAAGTGAAAAGTAAAGAGAAAAGAGGGAAGAAAACAAGTTGAGGAAATCTTTGTGGAAGCCACAAATTCTTTGTGCAGCAGTTAGTCTGATACTGACCCCGCCAGATGGGTTAGCACCTCACAGCCTCAGCCTACATGTTACCCCTTTACATGTCTAAGAGGAACAGGACTGTAATCAACAACGTCATTGAGAAGGCTTTGTGGCTATAAATCCTGAGCGCTTAATGAAATATAAAGTAGCCCTCGCTCTCAAGAAGACAGCAGGGCTTCCCCGTAGCTGTCCCCCACCCCCTCCATCACCACACCAGGCACTTGGCGGTGGGGTGCACCCACTCACAGGACGCCTGCTGCCAACGTGGCCACGCCCCGGAAACGCCAGCCTGGGCGGAGGGCCTCGTGCAGGGCCCCTACTGCGCCAACATCACGGTCCTAAGGCGCCCAGGGAGACTGCCCAGGCCACCGGGGCAGAGCCTGCTGGGCAAAGTGGGGGAGGGGTGGAGACCCAATTTTACATACAGCCGTCAGGATGGGCCTTACCAAGAAGGGGACATTTGAGCCCAAAGATGCTATGAGAGAAAGTACGCCATGGAGACGTCTGAGGGAAGAGGCAGAAGGGCAGGCCAGGGCCGTCAGCCTGAGGCTGGCGCAGGGACAAGAGGAGGAGAAGGGGGATGCGACGTGCGGCCTCATGACCTCTGCTGTACCCAAGTGAGAAGCCTCTGGAGGGTTCTGAGCAGGAGAGTGAGCTGGTCTGACTTTGCTCAATGAAGCCCCCTCCGGCGGCTCTGCTAGAAACAGTGATGGGGCAAGGGCGGCCGTGGGGAGAGCGGGCACCCTGCAGACGGTGCAGTAATGAAGGCAAAGGTGGGACACACAGAAAGGAGGAGTGACTGTGCTCCGAAGATGCGGCAGGACTTCCCACAGAGCCGATACGGGCAGTCAGGTGTCAGGGACCACACGAGGTTTCACCGGCAGAGCAGAAGGTGCGCGCGGGCCTTCATCTCACGGAGGTGGGGAAGGAGGCCCACACCCGAGTCTGGTTTTGGACACGTGCAGTCGGAGATGCTTCCTGTCAGGAAGGCAGTGGCTAGAAGGGCCCAGAATCCAGGCGAGACGTGTGGACTGGGTGAGTGTGTTTCGGAGTCGCCAGCCTGTAAGTGATGAGTGAAGCGCCAGCAAAGCGAGCAGAGAAGAGCAGAGGTCCCGGGACGAGGCCCCGGCAATGCCAGGAGGAGAAATCAGCCAAGGAGGGAGACAGAAGGGCGACCCCGAGGGAGGGGTGCTGGGGACCGAGGGGAGAGGCTTCAAGGACGGGGGGGTGACGCGCTGATGCTGACAGGCGATGGGAGGCTGAGAGGCTATGGGAGGCTGAGAGGCCGGGCGAACGGTGCAGACGCTGGCTGGTGAGTCTACAGGAGTGCTGGCTTCCGCAGTACCTTGGAGGCAAGGCCAGCAGCCGCGAGCGGGGTGCGGTGAGGTTGAGGAGAAAGTGTGAAATCATGGTCCAGGGCAGGGATCCACAAACTGCGGCCCCAGGGCCCAGTCCTGCCCACTGTTTGCTTTTGTAAAATAAAGTTTTATTGGAACACGGCCACATCCGTTTGCTTGCCTACTGCCCTTGACCATTTTTGTACTACAACAGCAGAGTTCAGTGGTGCTGTGACAGGACTGGCACGGCCCATAAAGCCCCAAATGTTCACTCTCTGGCCCTTCTCAGGAAAAGCTGGCTGACCCCTGGTCTAGGATGGTGGGGAACCAGGTTCTGGGTGCCAAATGGTCCCTGTCACGCTGTGGCCGTGAATTCAGAAACCCACCAACGTGGTCGTGGGTTCTCCAGCCACATCCCACCGGGTTGAGAAGCAGCCGTAACCAGGACTGTGGTTTTACCAAGCGACAAGGAGGCCCTCTGCCACCGGCCCTTCCGTATCAGACAATCAGCCACTCCTGCCACGAGCCCCCAGCGCCCAGCAGAGCCCGCCGTGCTCGGCACATCCTCACCTACTTTCGCAGCCTCCGAGAGGTGGGGAGGGCTGGGGCTCGGTGCTGAAGAGGATTCAGCTATGCGTGGATTCAAAACAGACTGGTTCCGTTCAAAAGCCCAAGTTCTAAACCTCTGGGGCCCAGCACGCTCCACCCCGGCTGCAACTTAGAATCACCACGTGGAAAAGGTGACAAATGTCAATGCTGGCTGGCTCCACCCCCCACTCCTTTACTGGCCTCCGGCGGAGGTAAGGGGGTGGAAAGCAGGCCTCCCTGCGCCTCAAAAGCCCCCGGTGAGTGTAATACGCGGCCAGGGCGGGGGACCTCCCATCACTGCTCTGCTTCCCTCCCTAACTCCACACCCACCCCAACAGTTCCTCTTCCCAAGAATTCCCACGTCTGTCCTGTCACGAAGGCTCCTTCTCTGCGTCCCAGAGAGGCCTCAGGAGGCATCCGCCCAGCCTCCCAGGCGGCGAGTCCCCAGTGACCGGGGTCTGCAGTGATGAGGTCTCCCCGGCCTTCGACGCCCAGCCATGAGCTCTGCGTCTGGTCTCAGCTGAACTAGGTCCCCTTGCGAACCCAGGAGACTTCAGTCCTGCACCATCCAGACTGTGGCATTTCACCTTTACGAACTGAAGTCTCGCTGGGTTCAGGACCAAGACCATGAAAAGAGAGACGCCACAGGTCTTCAGAGCAGAGATGTGAGCCGCCGGCCTCTCACTGCACAGAACTGACTCCGGTTTGGGTTTTATTCCCCTTCCTTCCTTCCTTCCTTTTCCCTCCCTGGAGGCACCTTTACATTTTCTGTTTCCTTTACTGAGACATCAAAATTGGGGTTTCTAAGGCTCTCACCTCCTTACTGTCCAGCCTCAAAATTTTACTATTATCTCACTTACTTAAGAGTTACCACGTGTTACATTGGTTCATGGTCTCACTGCATTAGAAAATAAACAAAGCGCTATCCCTGATGAAAAGTTTTAAATCTCAGTTCTAGAATTCCACAAAGGTGAAGGTAAACTATGGGCAGTTCAACCAACAGGTTGCTTTCCAAAAGCCCATGTATAAGTTACTTGGAACCGAGAGAATATTTCTCTTCATATAAAATCACCATTAAGACGGGACTTAAGATTCCAAGCTAAGCGGCAAATGTCTATTTAACAGGTTTGTTCTTTTGCCAATTTAAAATAAGAAAAATGTTATAATGATACAAGAAAATCAAGTGTGGGTTTACATGTGCATCTAAATGCAAGAAAATCAAATGTGAGTGTATGTGTGGGGATATAGGCAAAAATGCTGTTACTTCAGGAAGAGAAGCTTTACATCAAGTCCACAGAAGTGAGTCCACGGGGCTGAGAAGAGCCTAGAATTCTGCTCACTGCCAAGGGGGGGGACGCTGATGATTCTGGGTCTCCCCTCCAAGCCACCGCCCCACGTGGGACAGCACTGCTGGCAGGTCTCAGGTTTAACCGCTAAAACAGGGAAGGGCAAGGAGAACGGAGCTACACAGGTGGAGAGGCCAAGTTCACAGAGTGGGGAACAGTAAACAGACAAGGGGGGAGGAGGGGTGTACGAGGCATCCGCGGTGAGTATACACAGGGTTGTGAGACAAGGATTAGAGAGAGAGAGATGGGAATAAGACTGTGGGTCCCTATCAGAAAGGATGCAGGAGGACACTGTCACCTGCTGCCACCCCAGTCACCCCGTGAGTTTGGTGGCTGGTCTATCACCGGGCTAGGCCTACCTGGCGTAACTTTGTGAGGGGCTTTGTGGACAGAAAGACCTGTGAGTCCTGCTCTGCCACTGACCACTGGGCAGCCTCACTTCTCTGCGCCCCAGTTCTCTCACCTGCAAAATGGGAGGACAGACGCGTGTGATTCAGGGCGTATGAGAGGAAGCCGTGCACGGCAGCCAGCGCTCGGCAAGGCTCCAGGAGGGCGGGTGGCTCATGAAATCAGTGACAGGGGACGTGCGTCACCCGTCTTGAGCCGACAGGCCCTGGCGCACAGCAAGTGCTCAGTAAGGTCAGCGTAAGAAAGCTAACAACACAAGGTCCCTTCCTGCGCAGCTGGGAGAGGAGGGAAGACTCGGCGAGGTGGGCAGGGGCCGGCCTGGGCCTGGAGCCAGGGAGTCAGAGGGAGACCAGGGCCCGGAGGCCAAGCAGCTGTCCACCTGAGGGCTGGGCAGAGGCCAGGCCTACACCGGGAGGAGAAACCCCAGGCCCAACCCGAGCGGGGGCTCAGTGTAGAGAGGGATAGCAAGCAGGCCCACTTCCTGGGGACGGAGGTAACTGGGTCTAGTCAGTCACCAGGGACCTGAAAGCCATCAAGTGCGGGACTTCGGGGACCCATGACCAGCCACTGAGGGGACTTCAAGGACCTACAACAAGCAACTGAGGGGTCTTGGGGACCCACGGCCAGCCACCAAGGCGGGGGAGAAAAGGAAGATGAGCTGAAGATACAGATAACTGACTCAATTCTGGTCTCCCTCTGACTCCGTGGCTCCAGGTTCGGGAACAGGGACCGCCATGAATTTATTATTATTTTTTAATTATTTTTTATACAGCAGGCTCTTATTAGTTATCTTTTTATACATATTAGTGTATATGTCAATCCCAATCTTCCAATTCATCCCACCACCACCCCCCTCCCCCTGGACCACCATGAATTTTCATGTTATTTATACTATGTAAGTATAAATAAATATGTAATAGAGGCATATCTATTCATCTTCAAATCAAAGACGACTTCTCTCAGTCCACAATCGGGAAATGACCTTTTAGACGTCTGTCCTCCGGCTCCCCTCCCCCCAGGGCAGGAGTGGTAGGTGTTGTCTGCTATTCTTTCCCTTTCGCCCCCTTGACATCCTGGCACAGGCAGGCATTCAATAAGTGTTTGTCACATCAATGAGCCAATTATTTGCACAAATCCCAATTATTTGCACAAATCCCACTATTTCTTCCGGGTATTAACACAATCCCTCCTTCATGTCACCTGGCCTTGCTCATGTGACTTCTCCTTGCTGGGACCAGGAACTCACACTGAACAAGGACCCCTCACACAGACCCTTGCTGGGCCATTTCACCCAGGTGATACCATCTGACCCTCAGGCTGTTCTGTCCTCAATTCACAGATGAGGACAACGAGACTGCCCAGGGCCACCTGGCCACAGTGAAACGAACTCACTCATCAACAAACGTGCCCCTAGCGAGGTGCCGCACAGGCCCCTGATCCGAAGCTCTTACTTTTCCAAACCAGTGTAACACAGGAAGACGACTTATCTGTTCATTGAGTGCATGTCCAGCAAATGGCCCTCCTGCAGGTCCAGGAGGAGGACGAACCGTGGCCGCCTAACAGCCTCAGCTGTGCCAAGCCTGGGCTTCCTCACTCTGTCTGCTGTGTCGGGCGGTGCCCTCCTCACCAGGCTGCTGCGCCACGTGGGAGGCCAAATAGTGCCCCCCGCAAAGATGTCCACGTTCTAAGCCCTGCAACCTGTGAGTGTTATTTACATGGCACGGACTTTGCAGATGTGATTAAGTTGAGGATATTGAGGTAAGAAGCTATCCTGAAATATATGGTGGACCCTAAATCCCCATAAATGTCCCGAGAAAAAGGATGCTGAGGAAGATTTCAGACGGAAGAGAAGAAAGCCATGTGACGGAAGCAGAGGGAGGCACAGTCACAGAGAAGCAGCTACACAGCTGGCGCTGGATGGAGGAGGGGGCCGTGAGCCAAGGAAAGCCGGCTACCATCTGGACAAGGCAAGAAATGGATTCTCCTCTGCAGCTACCATGGCCCTGCTGATACCCTAATTCTGGCCCTGTGACGCTAATTTGGACTTCTAGCCTCTGGAACTGTAAGAGAAAGAAATTTCTTTTGTTTTAAGCCGCCAGGTTCGTAAGAATGTGTGACAGCCGTCCTAGGAAACTGATACAGGGGATGAAGTGGGAAGTATGAGCGAAGCCAGCAGAACAGGGCCCGGCACACAGCAGGAGTTCGAGAACCTCAATTCGTGAAGGACGGTTCCTGCCACCTCCCTGGACCATGAGCCAGTCCTTCAAGCTATGCAAAAGAGCTACAGCCTTATGCTGCAGTGAGCCTGCTGACATTTAAAAACCTCCTTCACATATACTGTCTCTCTTGATTCTGTCTCAAGAGGGAGTTTCCAAGGCTGCCCAAACTCTTAGCTCATCCTACATAAAAATACAATTTTGCCACAGGCATTTGTCTTAAACACCCAGTACAATAACTCAGCTATTCCACGGGCGGCCTTTGCTGACCTCTCACAGAGGACCTCAGGCATCGTGAGCTGTGATCAGGGCCTCCTAACCTTGGATAAACACAGCAGAAGCGCTCCTCTCAGCCACAGGCCCTGCAGCTGCCAAAGGAGGGGCTGGAGGCGGGTCCCCAATGTGGGTGGGCCCCGAGAGCCCTGCCCTGCGGACCCGGGAGAAGGGCCAGCTGGGCCAGCAAAGGACCGGGTGGTTAACATCTGGCCCTCTGTCCCCTTCTCTCCATCTCTTCAGCCCTGGCTCCGCGGCCCCACTCTCGGTTTTCCTTCTTGAGGGGTGGGTCCCAGTGTTGAAACACACGATGTGCAATAATCCCACTTCCTCTGGCGCCGGCAGCTGCCCTCCGGGCTCTGCGCGGATGAGGCCCGGATCCTGGAGGCGCCTCTGCCCTCCCCCTGCCCCCATGCAGGGGCCCCGCCACTCTGTCTCCAGCCTGCGTGAGATCTGAAGACCATCCCTCTCTCACAGGCCGCGAGCAGCCCGCCACAAAGGGCTCAAGGCGGAGCCTCGAAATCTCAAGGGTGTCTTAATGAAAAAAATGAACAGAAAGAGGAAGCCCATTGGCTTCCTGAGAGCAGCCCTCTGAGCTGTCTTCTTTGCACCCGTTCTCGTCTGACCTTCTGCACGGGTGCAAGGGCTGGGCTCACTCATGGGAGACATGTGCCCTGGGCTCCTGACAAGACACCACCAGGGCAGACAGGGGACAGCAGCATGTCAGGACCGAGCCAGGGCAGAAGGAGGCGCCCCTCGGCGCTCCTCAGCCTGGCAGACCCCAGGGGCTCAGGCCTAACGTCCGCGCGCCCCTCACTCCCCTCGGAGGGCTCACAGCTCGGCCCTGTCCTGCGAGACCCCACCTGGGTCTTGTGCGCAGCCTCCCAGACACACTCCTGGGACGGCCCTGAGGGGTTATCACCGCGTCCTGCTCCCTGGAGCACCCCTGGGCCGTGCGGCCACGTTCCCCCCTCCTTGTGCCTGAAACCTCGTACGGGAGGGAACGTGAGCAGGCAGGTAGGTGTCAGCAGCCTCCGCCAGCCCACCTCCCGGGCCTGAAGGGGGGCCTCGCAGACGCCCCTGCCCACACGCACCCACTCCAGTGGCGAACTGCCAGGGCCGCCTGGCAGACTCAGAAGCTGACGACGACCACCCAACATGACTCCGAGTCGTCCGCATGTACAGTGCCCGTGTCCGGATCGTTCCCTTCCCTTCCAGACACACAGCGTGATGGTGGGAGCGGCTGACACCCTGGGAGGGCACAGCCAGGAACAGCGTCAGCCCACCACCACAGCTGGAAATCGGCTCGATTCCCCAGGCGCTGTGCAGTCCCGGGCCCGGCTGTCAGAGACGTCCCTCCAGAGCCTCTTGTAGCACCTGCTGCTCAGCCCTGCAGGGCCAGGCAGAGGAGTGCCCCTCAGAGCCACAGTTCTTTTTTTTTTTTTTTTTAATTTATTTATTTTTGGCTGAGTTGGGTCTTTGTTACTGCGCGTGGGCTTTCTCTAGTTGTGGCGAGCAGGGGCTACTCTTCGTTGCGGTGTGCGGGCTTCTCATTGCGGTGGCTTCTCTTGTTGCGGAACACAGGCTCTAGGCGCGCGGGCTTCACTAGTCGTGGCTCGCGGGCTCTAGAGCACATCCTCAGTAGCTGTGGCGCACAGGCTTAGTTGCTCCGCGGCATGTGGGATCTTCCCCGACCAGGGCTCGAACCCGCTCCCCTGCGTTGGCAGGTGGATTCTTAACCGCTGCGCCGCCAGGGAAGCCCGGAGAGCCACTGTTCTTGAAGCTGAGGTCCAGGTAGCCTTGACCAGCCTCGTTCAGGATGCTACAGACCCGTTTGAAAAGTCTGTGTGTGACTAGAAGGCGATAATTCTAAAAAGCGTATCTTACAAATAATATCTAAGCAAGAAATAGTTACAGGCCAGGTGAGAATAGGAGGAAATGCGGAGGAATGTTCAAACCTCATCTAAGGCCATGCTCTCCTTCCAGCCAGGGTGATACTCCATCCACCCCTCAGAACAGGGTGGGGCAGTAACCACACTCGTGCCAAGCACGGGCTGGAAAGTGCCCACCACGCATCAAGAGAGATCTGCTTAAAGAATCTACAGTACAGCCTGGCAGGGTGACCCGGTGCAGCTGGGCCAAACAAAGAGAAACTATGTTCCCACGTGTAGAGAGTACCAGGATACAGTCAGCGCATAAGGGGAGGCCCCAGAGAGCATGGAGCGCGACAGCACCGGTGCAATAAAAAGGTAAACGTGAACATATGTACACATAAAACATACACATACTTGGCTGACTTGTACACAGAATACCTAGGGAAGAATACATGAGAAGCACATGGCATTGGTGGCTCCAG
Source organism: Tursiops truncatus (assembly GCF_011762595.2). Taxonomy (NCBI): domain Eukaryota; kingdom Metazoa; phylum Chordata; class Mammalia; order Artiodactyla; family Delphinidae; genus Tursiops; species Tursiops truncatus. The sequence goes on from NC_047047.1 coordinate 7,840,372, forward strand.
GGAAGGGATCTGGGTGGCTGGGGGATGGGGCAGGAGGCAGACTTTATCACATATCCTGCTGAACCTTATAATTTCTGAACCACGGAAGTGAACGCCTATTGGAACACATAACACAGGATGTCATCCCATTTGTCTAATCGAACTAAGAGCAGGCAGGTTTCGAGGACTCGCACCAAGTGACATTAGTGCAAGGATGGGGGACTTGAGGGGGCCGTACTCTGGGGCACTGTCACCCCAGCAGGTGGGGGAATGGAGGAGGGGGCCGTGCCGGTTTCTGGCAGTGACCCCCATCACCCCTCTAGCATCAGCACCCCTCGCTCTCTGCCTTCACTTCCCTCCTCCCCAACTGGACGCCTTCGTCCATGTCTTCCACCGACTATGTCACTGCAGTATATGGCACAGGGACACGTATGCTCCGAGTCCCAGAGCCCCAGAACCTTGGAGACCGAGCGTGCCTTAGCGGACGCAAGCCAAGCCCTGTTCCTGTAATCGCTCACTACCAAAGCCCCCTCCCCGGCCTCTGGCCAACGGGCTCGACCATGTTTCATGGCAGCTCCGCGCCCACTGCACAGAGACCCCACGAGATCCTAGGGAGAGCGTGACGGTGGAGAACGGGGGGCCACCAAAGCAGCCGCTTGGCTGTTTCATCGCAGGGAGAGGATCCTGAGACGCTGTATCCACTTCTAGGAACACATATCTCTGGGGCTCTGCATACCCCGGTGCTTCGTCTCTCTCACAGCCCAGTTTTCACAGGCCGTTTAGAATATTCTTCCCTGGTGCTGGTTTCATTTCTGTCATTTCAGAGACACGGCTTCACTGCCACCACTGCAGGATCTGGGGACATCCTGCCTGTGGTTGGGCACTTCGGCCACCCAGCATCAGGCCCCAGGGCTGGGCAGGGCTCAGGGAGCTGTGGTGCCCACGCCTGCTGGCCCAGCCCTGAGCGGAGACCAGGAAGCCAATTTTGGCCCACGAACCTGATTACTGCACAGGGGTGGTCATAAGAACACTGCAGTCTAAGGACCTTCTCAGACCACAGAAGACTAGGAGTTGCTTTTGTCATGTAAAATGATAATAATGATTCAGTCAATCAATCAATCAACCAAACAACCAATAAGATACAAACAAAACAGAATTTAAAAGTCTGATAAGGGACTTCCCTGGTGGTCCAGTGGTTAAGACTCCACGCTCCCAATGCAGGGGGCCCGGGTTCAATCCCTGGTCAGGGAACTAGATCCCACGTGCATGCCACAACTAAGAAGTCCATATGCTGCAACTAAAAGATCCCGCGTGCTACAACGAAGAGCCGGCACAGCCAAAATAAATAAATATTAAAAAAAAACAACTCTGGGGCTTCCCTGGTGGCGCAGTGGTTGAGAGTCCACCTGCTGATGCAGGGGACACGGGTTCGTGCCCCGGTCCGGGAAGATCCCACATGCTGCGGAGCGGCTGGGCCCGTGAGCCATGGCCGCTGGGCCTGCGCGTCCGGAGCCTGTACTCCGCAACGGGAGAGGCCACAGCAGTGAGAGGCCCGCGTACCGCAAAAAAAACGAAAAAAACAACTCTGAAGAAACTCCGGGGTGGGATGAATGATGTCCCGAATCTTGAGCCAGTCCCGCCCCTCCTGAGCCCCCTTCCTGACGTGTTACCCCATCCTGCCCACACTTCTCTCCTGAGTCCCCCAGCTCGAGACACCACCCCCAGCCTTGACACAAAACTCATCTTTCCGTGAAGCCCTGTGATTCCCCGCAAGGCCCAGGAGAGGAGGAGGCCCCCCTTCCTGTGCGCCCTATCCTCCCGGCTTCTCTAAAGTCCCTAGGATTCCACTCACAACCCTGTGCATGTGCAAACAGAATTCCTCTTTTAGGTTCACTAAATTTAGGAAGCAAACATCCAGGCTGACCAAGCCCTGAGGTGTGGCTCCTTCCTCCCAGAGGGGCAGAAGAGCCTTAGGTTCCAGCCAGCGGGGTGAGGAGCGTGCGCTGAGGACACTTCAGGTGCAGGGGGACAAGCTGACGGGCTTGGTTTCACCTTGAGAACTTAACTGGGACGACCACGGGCTCTGGGCTCACCTCCCTTTCTTAAGTTAGACTGAACCCCAACTTGATATCCAGGTAACAGGCTATGTTCCCAGGAGAGCCTGAGGCTTTCCTTTCACTTCTGACAATGGCGTAGTAGCTTTTTTCTTTCGTTCATTCAACAAACATTGATTACACACCGATTCTGTGCCAGGCACTGTAGGATGCTCTTGGGAATAGAAAACTGAGCTATTGTCCCTGCCCTGAAGGACGCTGATGCCTTAGGACACCCCAGATCTGCTGTGTTCACTGGGCATGTCCCTTGAGAACAATCTTCACACTGGTGAACACCACGTGGGACATGACATCCCCATAAAATGCAGTAAAGCAGAAGTGCACCTCTTAAGCAATTCCTCCAGACCCTTAAGGAGTTACTGTTAAGGAACTACACACCAGGAAGGAGAGGGTGAGAGGACCTCCCGACCATGGGGCTCAGGGGACCCAGCCACTCAGCACTCCCCACACCAGCTCTTCAAGGTGCCCAGAGTAGATTATCTTACTTTGATGCTGTTTTTCCTCTTAGCTGCCCAGCACTCACCCGCCTCATCTGAACCACAGTTGCCTACACACCGTTAAAGTGACCATGCCACCCACCCTCTCTCAGGCCACTCAACCTGGGGGGCAGGGGGTGGCAGAGAGACCCACACCAGGCACTCAGGGTATCTAGTTCCTCAGCATCAAGGGTCAGTCCCTGACCAAGGACCATATCCTGCGCCCCCATGGGTGCTCCCTTCACACTTCAGTGTCTCTGGGCCTGTGCTGTTGCCGTCTGGAACTCAGATGTTCCCCGAGTGCCACTATGTCCCCGGCAAGGGTTACCAGGCCGGGGGCCACACGACCTGTGCTGACAGCCCCCTCCCACAGGCAGCAGTGCTTTCCAGGACTCCCCCAGCCCACCCCGTGACAGCGCCTGCCCCTTCAACAGGGGGAGACGAAACATGTTAATCAGAACCACCTGCCTCCAGCAGGGCTTCACTTTCTGCATTCACACTGCATACTTAGGGTGTCCCAGCAGTCTTTGTTTCCTCTGAAAAACACATGCAGCCTCTGGTCACCGGGGCACCTGTGGAATGGGAAGGCAAGTCGCAAATAACACAGGGACGGGCACACCCGTGACGGGAAGGAAAGGTAGTTCGATGAAGTTCGACGGTCACCTCCCGCAAGCAAAATATTTCACCCACAAACATGAAAAAACAAACTATGTTTCTACTGAGAAAGAACTGGACAGCAAAACAATCTGGGAGACCAGCACCGGCTCAGGCAGCGGAGATGCTGGGGTGAGAGGAAAGACGCCCGGTTCATCCACTGCCTGCGGAGCTGCCCCTGGGAGAGAAGACAAGAAAGGGTCTTGGGGTGGTCCTTGCCTTTTTTAAAAGGCGAAGTTAAGAAGTCTTCAGAGGCCAGGAAAAGCTGTTATTACACACGAGCAGATTTTCATCGTTAGCTTTGGAAACACAAAAGGAAGCTCCTGATTTCAGGAGCATGAGTTCAGGGAGTGTTTCTGGTAAAGATGCTTGAATACGTGCACATCCAGACCCCGAGCCCCCGGGGATTCCACTCAACCAGAAAGTAATGCGCGGCCCTTCCAGAAGCTCAACTTCCGGGGGCTACTGCCTCCTTGCAGGGGGGTGGGGAGGGGGAGGGGCGCGTGGGCATGCACACGCACGCACAGTGAGCGTGTATACACGTGTGCAAGCGGCAGGCGTAAGTGCACGCCTGACTGGCGTGTGAGCACACGAGAGGTGTGAGGCACGTGCTGCACACAGGCGTTGGACTGGGGTGGGGGGAAGGTGACGGGAGCAGCTGGCCTGGCCAGCTTCACCCAGATGTGCAGCAGACACACGCTACGCCCAGCGGCTGGTGGCACAGGGAGGGCCCCAGGCTCCTCTTATTCCTGGGTCTGCCGTCCGACCATCCGAGAGGTTTTGAGTGTAGGCACTGCTCGCACATATATCCTTCTTAAAATGCAAATGCCTCGAAGAGCAGAACACAGTCGATTCCGCTGACACCTAGAGTTATGGGATCCCTTTCATCGGACAGAGAGCGAGGCACTTGGGATCACCCTTCTGCAAGGAAAAGCAGAATGAGGAGGGAAAGAGGCAGGAGAGATACAAGCAGACCCAGGCGTCTCTCAACTCCGCTGGCGAGGCCGGCCCTCCCCCAACCCTCTGGGGAGGGGGCATGTCCGTGGCAGGCTCAGGGCGAGGATGGCTCTGGAAAGAGAAGCTCTCTGCCTCTCCCAGGCCCTCCCACTCCAGGCCTCTTCCCACTCAGGGCATCTCGCCCACTGGCCCTCGCCTGGATCTCACACTCTGCCTGAAATCCCCACGCCCAGGCAGCCCTTGCCTTCTGAACACACCCATGGGTCCAGAAATCCGGAGGGAGCTACTGGGGAAAAGCAACTCCAGTCTGCGGAGCTCAGCACTGGCCCTGAGAACTCAGATTAGACTTCTACCATTTCTGTTCTTTAAATGAGGAAGTGGAGGCACAAAAGGAACAGTGACGTCTTTCAGGCTCGAGTATGAAGGCCCATGTGGAAGTGAGAAAGGTCTTAGGCCCTTGAGTTTTTAGCTAGACGCCCGCGCCTGGTTTCTCCACAGAAATTTTGCCAACACTTTCCCAACAAGCACAAAAACTCATCTTTCAAAACAGATAACAACTTGCAGGCAAGACACAGCTAGTTGTGCCTCCGATGTCCATTCTTCCCTTCCTCCTTAGAAACAGGCCCAGGACCCTGACTCGGTTGGCATGGGGTTGCGTGCCTCCTTGGCATCTAGGTGTGGCCAGGGGTTCAGCTCTTGCCAACAAGATACAAGGACAGAGCTCGACGAGGAGTTCTCAGGAAGTTTGCCTTCCTGCGGCCTGGTGTCTGGAACGCCCACGAGCTCGGTGTACCTCTAGCCGCCGTCCTGGACGTGAGGCCTGGGCTTAGGGATGGTAGGGCACAAGCTCTGATTGCCCACCTCCAGACCTCAGTAGATAAAGAGAAATAAATGCCTACTTTAACTAAGCCTCTTTTCCTTCCGATTTGTTCTGTTACACACGACCAGGTGTTAATCCTAACAACTTTACCATTTCTCACTTATATCCAATGGTGGAGAACGCCACCATCCTGGAATGCTGAGAGCTGGGGATAAGGAAGGATACTATTTTAGATTTAAGTTCATTAACAGTCCCATTTTCCCCGAAAGAGACCTTTAAACAAAGCATTCTCAAATTTACCCTGGGCTCCAGGCTAGGGTGAGTACATTCTCACAAGACCCTATAAGCATAAGAAGATTCACTTCGTTATAGAGTTATTTCATAAAACAGTTCCTTCCTAACGCAGTCAACACTTATAATCCTAAAAAAGCTACAACCAATCCTACTTCCAGGCCTGCCCCACTACCAAGCTCAGAAAGACTTAAAATACTGAATTCCTGTTTACTGCCCCAAACATTTAATAGCTTGGCTTGCATATTCAGTCCAGACAAATCTAGGTTATGAGGTAAAAATAGCCCCTTTTTATTCATTACAGTTAGTCCACTAAACTAGGTTCACAGTCTAAGCCATGGGCTGCTGGCTGCCATGACAAACACTGGTACAACCCTTAAGAGTTTAGGGAACAGCCAACCTACGGGTCTCTAACACTGGTCAGACCCTGTCACGTCCAGTTCCAAGGAATGATACAGCGATTTATGGCCCTGGAATTTGATCGTGTCTCATCTAATCCTGTTTGAAATGAGTCACACCCACTACAGCTTAGAACCCTCTTGGCCACAGAAGGTGCTGAGGCTGCGCTGGCTGCTGCGACGAGGAACGAACCTGCACACTAGACGGCGTGACCTGATGCCCTGAGAGCACACGGGGTCACAGCCCGATCGGCAAGTCCCCAGTGCAAAAGGCTTATGTTGTCCCAGGCCAGGAACTGATGGAGATTAATTTTAAAACCCGGAGCTTCTTAACCAAGATGGCGGTACGACTGTCACGGAAGCATTCTTTCTCTTTGAGCCAGTGAAACAACCCTGCACAAGGCCCCTGCTTCCCAATCCATCTGCTGGCTTTTCTTCTGTCTTTGACCAACGAGGTGAATACCTAGCTTGGTAAAGATATTTGACTAATTAAAGAATGATTAAGTAATTAAGTTGACTCAAAATGCAAAGATCATCCTCCCTCTGCTGAAGTTATTCAAAATATCATAACAGCTCGAAGGCACCTATAATGATAATCACAAAACACGTGTCTTGAGAAATCACACGCAGAACACCAACCATTTCCAAGATTATTTTTGCTATCAAGACACGTTCCTGTTCTCACGGGCTCAATGGCATTTCAAGGAGACACACAAGGGCTTCCCCGGTGGCGCAGTGGTTGGGAGTCCGCCTGCCAATGCAGGGGATACGGGTTCGTGCCCCGGTCCGGGAAGATCCCACATGCCGTGGAGCGGCTGGGCCCGTGAGCCGTGGCCGCTGAGCCTGCGCGTCCAGAGCCTGTGCTCCGCAACGGGAGAGGCCACAGCAGTGAGAGGCCCGCGTACCACAAAAAAAAAAGGTCAGGGATGGCTAAAAAGAAATAAAATAGGTCAAAAACAGAGTAAAAAGGAGGTCAGAGAGACGTAAGTGGAGAAGTCAGGGAAGGATGTCAAGCTGCCAGAGAGAATCCAGAGCTGAACCAGACAATAACTGTGCATAAATTATCAAGGCAAAATATCAGAGAGTAGAGTGGTCTCCATCAGTCCATGGAGAATGACAAGGATCTGGGCTTCAACATAGAGTGCAGTTGCACTGGGGGACTTCCTGCAAAGAGCCTCAGAGTCGGGGTGTGGGGATGGGGCACAGGTGGAGGAGCCAGGGGCGGCACCGGATGCTCTACTTGGACCAGGAAGAGTTTGGTCTGCGTGGTACACAGGGAGCGTCCATCTCCACGGACACGCCCGGGGTCCTCCAGCATCTCTGACACGAAGCTTCTCCATTCTGGAAAGCTGCTGCTGAGTCACTACAGAGCGGAGGGAAAGTGAAAGAGCACGAGGCAGGAGGTGGGCTTCCAAGGCCACAGACTCCAGAAGCACTTCCCTAAATAGACTTCATGTATGTCTGTGTCTGAGCCTGAGGCCCACCAAACCAAGCACACACAAGACTTCGCCCATGCAGCCCTCAGGCACCATCACAGTTCCACTGCGATGCAGGATTGGGGGCCAAGGGGGCAGGAATGCAGGGACTGACCTTCACTAGATGAACAAGGAAGGAGAAGGTAACACTCAGGCCCGACTTCCCCAAATCACCTGCAAGCCGGGGGTAAAACCCAAACGCGCCTTCCTCCTCCCCCAGGTGGGCCTGTCGACCAGCAGGGTGTTTCCGCAAGGCCAACCCACTCACCCACCACTCCTCTTCCAAGCCAGAGCAGTAACAACGCGTGGAAGATTCTGGGGCACCTTGAGGCTGCTTGGCACACGCTCCACCAATGACTCCATTTTACTGGCCATCTGATCAGCACCCAATTAGGCAATGCGATCATACGGTTTAACGTGTGTTTACGCAGAACACAGTCGAAGCAATGACTAAGAAATGTGAAAATACTTACCATTCCACTGCACACAATCACAAGTTTCTATGTGCTTTAGAGAAAAAAAAAAGTGTCAGTAGAAGACAGCTGGGTCAGTGGCCACCTGACTAAACATCTATGAGCCCAGGCCACTCTCACTTCCCTCTTCCCACTTCTGCCCACATCCTTCTCCTCTGACCTTTGCCGGCAGTCCCCTACCTCTCAAAACCTCCTTCTTCTGCAGCATTTCCCTTTAGAGGTGCCCTGGGAAGGACTGAGAGATGGGATGCACTCTAGCCTTTTGAATACGCTTTTTAGAACAGGGGCACAGTAGGAAAAAGGGTAATCGAGACTGCAAAGTCGAGAGGGGAAACGCCGGACCTCCTGCGAGACGGTACCTTCCCTGGACCGGCACTGGTCCAGAGCTGCAGTGCCCAGACCTCTCCTGCTTGTATCAATACTATTTAATCCACACAGCACCCGCCCCCATCCCCGTGAGCCAGGCACCTTCCGCATTTTACACATGAGAAAGCTGACTCAGGTTCTTGTCCAGCACTTTCTCTTCCCACAATCCAACTTGCCCCCCTCAAAAAACAGACACTGACACCCCGAAGCCATTACTGCGTATGCTTTGTGACACAAACCAGACTAACCCCGGCGTGAAACAATGCATATCACCCCGTCCCAACGGCAGCCAGGGCGACGTGGGAGCTGTCCTGTCACTGCTCACAGGCAACAGTGGGGCCAGCCTCCAAACAAGCCAGACGCAGACACCTGTCCACATCTGTCTCCACCTCTACCCCCTTTCCCCGCCCTCCCTCTGTAGGTCACCATATGCTGATCCGCCCTGTCAGAAGGATGGGTCAGGCGTCCAGAGTCACATTTTAAACCTCTGAAAAGTCGACACACTCCCTGCCACGGCCTCCCCAGTCTCAGAGTGGCCAGGCTGAGGACCCCCAACATCTTCAGGAGGATCTGGTCCAGGTGGTCAAACACCACAAACAGTAAACCAGAGTGAGACCAGGAAGTTCAGACCCCTCCCTGCTGTCCTTGGGGCTCCAGCTCCACTCCCCCGGCCCACACCGCTAAAAGGCCCTTCTCGTTTCCCATCCGTGGCTCTCCACCTGGAGTAAGCCACGCACCCCCCCCCCGAGGCCCCCTCCCCGGCAAAAGACCCCGTGTCCGTCCGTACACGTCCAACGGAGCCCCCTCCTCCCCGTGCTCAACCCTCGGATTTAATACTTTTTGAAAAAAACCCACAGGAAGAAAAAATCACACCGTGACAATACCCACACACACACGTGCAAGTCACTACCTGTGGGATCAAAAAAATGCTTACCCTCCCTGTAGGAAATATACTTGGATATTTTCTATTTTATTTCAAAAACATTTTTAATGCCGGTTACAATCTCAAATTGATGTCACAAACCACTGCCGTCTGAAGACACTATCCTGGACCCTCCCCAGGCCCCCTCCCCCTGGGCTGCCCTTCCTTCCTGGGCCGTCAGCACCGATGCAGAGGCGCTCAGCGTGAGGTTCCCATACATCACTTTTGTGTATCAGGATGAACCTTGAAAGCCGTGCAAAGTCAAGAAAATCTAGAAATACCTCGGCTCCCTAGTTCCAGGAAAGGTCTGGAACAGTGGGCTAGTCTGATCCCACGAATCACACCATGGAGGCGGCTGTTTTACTCCACCCGAGCGTGAAGGTGAGGCTGTGCCTCCGAAAGGGGACGATAAAGCAGGTCGCACCCCACTGCCATTATAAATAGTCCCTGAGGCTGCCGCCCCTCCAGGCCCGTTCCTTCCGCGTTCCCCAAGCCCCTCCTAACGGCACTGCTCCCTGTTTCTTCCTAATTGAGTGAGAAGTAGCAGCAGGTGCAAACCCCACACACCTGAACACGCTTAGGAAAGTGAGCCAGCAGGGCCCGCGCACCCCATCCCCACTGGGCCAGAGAGAGAAGCTGGGGCCGGCGCTCCCAACGCGGCCCCCTTCAGTGCCGAGTCCTGCAGGGAGGGCATGGGCCCCGCTCAGAGGGGCTGGAGAGACTGCGGGCACGGGAGCTGGGACACTCAGCTGGGCCCATACACTGCGGCAGGGGGCCAAGGAGGGCAAAGCCGCCCACAGGCTCCTTAAACGCTCTGCACGCCCCTCGGCTGACACCGTGGGCTGACCTCCCAACTTTTCCCTCCCGTCCGCCTATTCTGGGAACTGTCCTCTCTGGATTCCGGAAGCACCAGCTCCATATCCAGCTGAGGAGTGGGGGGGTGGTCTTGATTAGACTAAGGGAGCAATTCTCAAACTGGACCCTGCATCAGAATCACCTGGAAGGCTTGTTTCGCAACAGATCGCTGGGCCCCAACCCAGAGTTTCTGAGTCAGTCGGTCGGTTGGGGCCTGAGACTGCGTTTCGGACAAGTCTCAGGTGGTGCTGATGCGGCGGGTCTGGGGGCCACATTCGGAGGAGCGCTCCTAAGTCAGCCGGCCCACAGCCTCCTGTTCTGGGTCCGGGGAGGCCACATGATGCTCACTGCTCCCACAGACCGGAGGGAGGACAGGCAGACCCTGTGGCTGGGGACTGGCTGGCGTGTCTCCTTCACGCAGTCTCGCTGACGCTAAGGACCATCTCATAACTGCGGGGACGCTGACCCTGGGATGAAGCATCTAGGTCCTGATGAAACTTCAAAACTGCTGCTAGAGTAGGACTCCAGGTCTGTGAGACAGTAAACGTCCTCATTGCTGACTTGGCAGCCAAAAGCACCCCAACTGACCCGCCCCATAATCCATAACCCCAGGGAGACTCCTGAACTGGGCATCCTCATTTCCTAACAGGACCTGTTCTCTCAGAAACACGCACCTGCCTAAATGCATTTCTTTTGCTCTCCCAGAATATGCACACCAAGGTCATCCGTCTTGAAAGCTCTAATTCATGGGTTAGAGAATGCACCACTTGAAATGCAAGCAACACAGGACGGGGAAGGAAAGGAGTTCCACATCTTGGAGTGAGTTTTATCAGGCAGCTACTGTAACAGCCACTGATGCCAGACATTCAAGGGCACTGGTGGAGGCATGGGGCAGGGAGCAGGGAGGGAGGCCGGGGGTTTCAGGAGACCTCAGAGTCCTGTCTGCAAGCATAAGAGAAGGGGCGCTGCAGGGGCTCGAGGTCAGGAGAAAGAATAGGTGTCTGAGGGACAGGCTCTGAGGAAGGGAGCTGAGGGGAGCTGGCCGCTTGGCCCCTCCAGTGGTCCCCTCCCCTCCTCCTGGAGGCCAGAGGACACCTGTCTGTTCTCCTGACCCCATTCCAGAAAATGGACACCTCCTCTTTATCCCCAGAGCATGCCCCTCCCCACCAGATACTGCCTGCCTCTGAGACCCTCCCAGGTGACCCCCACTGAGCAGACCGCACACGGAAAGGCCTGCAGTGTCTCAGCTGTCCCAGGTCAGCAGCTGTGGGCAGACAGGAAGGGCCAACTGGGCTAGCTGGCAGGCCCATGACAGGGCACAAACAAGGTCTGTAGAGAGAGGATACAAGCACACAGCACCCAGGGGCCCTGGGTTCCCATTTCCCGGCCGGGTCATGACAAAAGGGATGGTTAAGAGATTAAACTCAACCAGAAGAGGCTGCGCTAGTTCCACGCGGCCTCCCACACGTGCTTTCCATATAGACTCATCCTAAGGTACATCCCCTGGGTTTTCAGCAGGCATCAGGCGCCACTGCACACACCTGACGTGTATTAACTCATTCGAGCCCCCAGCAAAGCCTCTGGGTTTGCTGCTGCCATCAGCCCAGTTTTGCGGGTGAGAAAACTGGGCACAGAAAGATGAAGCCACTCGCCCAAAGTCACACAGCCAGTTGGAGACCTACAGGAAGTTTGACTGCAGAGTCCACAATAGCTCCAGGAATAAAATAGATGGTTTTGAGAGATGTGTATGTTCACCAAGCAGGACTGAGTAAAAAAGCCCTTTACTGAGACAGAAATTGTTGATACTGAGGACTCCAGGTAACTGATTTTCACGTCCACGCTGACACATAAAGCATTCATTTCAAAATCCTGTGAAGGGAGCTACGTAATTTCGTGGAGACGGCACTAGATCCAGACAGACCCGGGTCTGAATCCCGGTTCAACCACTTACAATCACTCCCAGGTGGGGCCTTAATCATGCCTCGCCTCAGCCACCCCCTCAACACCACTGGCCTTCTCCCGGGACCTTGCTGAGAACGCATATGGACGCTTGGCCCAGGGCCTGGAACGTAGGGGTGCTCAGATATGTTAGTTTCCTTCTCCTTTAGGATGAAAAATGCATCACCCTTAAAGGAGACATCAAAGGCTGCTGAGAATAAAGTCCGAAGTTATAGTACCTTCCACAACCCAGCAAGATAACCTCATAAGAAAAAATGGTCAAAAGGTATGAACAGGCTATTCACAGAAGCTAAAATATGAACTGGCAAGAAAAGGTTTTCAATATTTTTGGTAATTTGGGAAATGTAATTTAAAAAGTAGTGTCTTCTTTATCCATTAGATTGGCAAAAATTAACAAGATTTATACTCTTCAGTTCAGTGTTGGCCAAATTAAAGGGAAAGAGGCAATTCCACACACTGACGAATGCACAGAGTGATAAAGCTTCTTGGAAGGGGTGAGGGGGCGATGTGGCAAAGCTATCCATTTAATATTACTCTTTAACCCAGAAATTCTACTTCGAGGGATCCAGGAGACTGAAATATTTGTGTTGACAATGACGTGGTTCACAGATTCCCCACTATTTTTAGAGCAGAATATTGGAAACAACCTAAAAGTCCATCAATAAAGGACAGTTAAGGAAATAACAGTACACCCACACTCTGGCATACAGACCAAACTTTTCATGTCAGTGCGTATAGATCCCCAGGACATAGCATTAAATTTAAAAAGTAAAGCAGAGAAAATTTTGTATGACGTGTCTCCACTTATGTTTACAATGAGAACACCTGTCCACTGAAAAGGCCTGGAAGCAGCAAGGAGCACACCTAGCTCCCAGATCTGGGTTTTTCAGTATCATTCTCCACTAAAATGAACTTGGACTCTTTGGAGAAATGGCTGATTCCAGGGCTGGAAAGTACAAGCTGAGTCTTGGAGGTTTTGTGCCAGAAAGTAAAGAAGTCCTCAAAGATGATGAGAACACATCAAAAGGACAGGAGGGCCAGCTGGAAGGGGCTTCTGCAGGCCAAGTCTGGGACAATTTAAGCAGAAGAGTGGGTAATGAGCATAACAAACTATAATCTATTGTATAAAGCAGGAATTCATTCATGAGGGCGGAGACATGGTTAAACCAAAGAGTAAATGAGGGAGAAAGTAAAGTTCTTCCTTTTAGTACAATTCCAACTGATAAGCGTAGAAAGAAACATGGAATTAGAAAATCACCATCTGTCAACTATCGTAACTGATCTGGGTAAGCATCATCAATGGATTCTTAAACTAGTGGGTGAAAGTATGAGGAGTAACAGTATATTTACAGTCTCAAGTGATCTTACTATGAGATACATATTAACAACAAAGGGAAAAACGGTAACTTTCTGTGAGGGAATCTGACAGGCAGGATCTTAATGAAGTGATGACAGGACCAGTGAATGGGACTAATCAACAGCATATGCCTCCCACCGTGAGACACGCTAAGACGGCTGCAGCACCGCCCCGTGCCACACCTGCCAAAAGTGCATCATATGAATCTAGGCAGGAGGAAACCACGGGCAAACCCAAGGGGAGGGACATTATCCAAAACACAGGCAGTTGTCTTCAAAGATGTCAATGTCAAAGTCATGAAATACAAAGACAGATTCAGGAACTGTTCCAGATTAAAGGAGACTAAAGAGACAGGATGGTTTAAGGCACCACAGAATCTTGGATTTCCTTTTGCTCTAAAGTGGCCTACTGGCGAGATCTGAAAAAGACCTGTAGATTAAATAATAGCGTTGCATCAACATTTAATTTCCTGATTTCTAATAATCATGCTGTTGTTTTGTAAGAGAATGTCCTTGTTTTTATGAAATACACAATAAAGTATTTAGCAGTAAAGGTGTATCAAGTCTGCAACTTAACATTAAACATTTCAGAGAAAAGTAATCACACACACACACAAATATGAGAGAGGATAAACCAAATGTCAACATTCGGAGAATCTGGGTAAAGGATATCTTGGAACTCTTTGGATTATTCTTTCAACTTTTCAGTGAATCTGAAATACTATATTTTTTTAAAAAAATTTTTAAGAGAGCAAGGTATGCATATGCATAGAAAAATACAGGTCAATTCCTGGGGATTAAGTTCACAATGGTATTTTCCTTAAAAGCACAGAGAGACAAAATGAAGCAGGCCTACCCTGGTGTTACTACTGGTCTCCCTAGAATATGCTGTCCTCACAGAGCTTCTGTTCCAGGACACTGGAAAAAGCTGTTTTGAAGGATCTCTCAAGACTAGCTCGTTAACCAAGTTCCACAGAAGCAGCAACAACATAATCAAGGCTTCTTCACTGCAAATTTGTGCTATTTTTCCCTCAGTGAAAGCCACAGCATCCTGACACTGTGCGTAGCTGATGATGCTACAGGACCCTTCCTGGAATACATAATCTCTAAAGAAGTTTTTCATAAGAAACCAGGATAAAACAGTCTTGGTCCAAAGTCTCCCCCTCTACTGTGTCTTACTGGATTCTTGAAATGTTAAGACATGGGATGGGGATCAGTTTGTCCCACACACCCTTTTGCTTCCATTCCTCTGGTGCCCTTGCAGATTTGCTGGCTGAGGAGAATGCTCCCAGGCAGGCAGCTGGCTAACGGGACTTGAACGGTCAATAGTTCTATCATACACAACCTGTCTCTCTAGAGCTTTACAGCTTACAACCTCTTATGTATATTATTTGATTTCATCCTTCCCTTAAACTGATTTTTTTTTTTTTTTTACTTACTAATGGCATTAAGTCTAACAGCAATACAACAAAATATACAGTTTCCAAAAACAATGAGTTATAATGTCTACCCTTGACTTTGCGTCTAGCTGGGAGGCAGGACTTGCACCTGAGCAGACAAACACTCTGAGACAGCATAAGCCTAATGAAAAATAGTTGGATAAGTAAACCGGCTAGTGGAATTAGTACAACTAATTCTACCACTGAGCTCAGTAGAAATACAGCCCTCCTTTCTCTTTGTATTTTTCCAGCATTTATTCCTTTAAGCCCTGTCTTCAGGGCAAACCCTCCTTGTAAATGTAACTCTGGCTTGTTGTTACAGAGGCTTGTTTGCAAGACACCACAGGGAACCAGGCCTTGTGGGCTCCAGTTCGCACGCAACGCCGCCCCCCACCCCCCACCCCCGGACAGCATCGCGGTCTCCTGACACCAGCCCTCCAACACAACAACCACACTGACCTTCCCACACAAGCACCATCATCTCAACTTTCTTCAAAGAAACCAGTGAACTGACTCTTCCAGAAGTAAACATTTCAGCAAAGGACCCCCCAAACAAAGGCCCTAGCCTAAATCCAAAGACAAAATTCCTGTTAAAGAAAACCTGTTTTCAATCAAAGAAAAATTAGGCTTAATTCTAGGACAATCTATAGTTAGCCTATGCGCACTTACCAATGCCAACAGCATCTAGATTCCAAAACAAACTCAGCAAAGTAGGTTCTGTTCTCACCTTCCAGAGATGAGAAAATTGAGAACCAGAGTTAGCAACTGGCAGATTCAAGATTCACATCCAAGTCAGCCTGTTCGCTCTCCAACCCCACTGCCCACAGTCCGCCCCATCCACTGTGAACAGAGATGAATCAGGCAGAATCTCACTGCAACATTCAAACTGCCACCCCGCCTCCTACTCCCTCGGTTTAGATGCCCCTTTAAGGGGCAGGTGGCAAATCAAATTCGACTCTTCTGCAGCCTCTCAACACAAAACCCATTAAGTGGCAAAGCAAAAACACAAGAAGATGGGCTTTACAACCGCCTATACTTTTTTCTTATCCAGAGGAATATTTTTTTATGATCTGTCATTAGGGATGAAGTCGGGGCAGGAGGAATACATGATTATGTAATGTCACAGGGCAGGCAACAAGGGGAGGGAGAGCCGAGCCCATCACCGCTCCCTTCGCCCACAAACACGTAAATTAACCGTTGACGTTTTGAGTGTTTCAATCTCCTGTGGCCTACACATTCATGATTGGTTTTTCAGGAGACAGTCACAAACCCCTGCAGATTTCCCAGGCCTCAATTCATTGACTAGCAGAGCCATAAAGAAAGAAAATATCAAAAGCAAAGATGCCAGAACTGTTGTCGGGGACGGTGGGCCGGCAGAAAAGGGAAGAGTTTGGGAGGATGGGGGCCTACACCGAGGTGTATGTTTATTTTTACCCGGTTCTGTTTACACCCGAAACACCCCGAGGCCTCAGCGTCTGGAGTCACTAGATCCAGCCCTGGAGACGCACCAAGCAGGCGCCGCGACCTGGCCTCGGGGGCGCCACGTCCCGCATCCCGGCTCCCCGCCGCCCGCTACCCTCAGCCCGAGGCGGCCCGGGGCGTCATCCTGCTAGGGCTCGCCGGGGTCTGATCATTCTCCGAAGACGCCACCACCAGGGAACCGCTAGCTGTACGATTTCCATGACAACCGCCGGCGCCTTCCGCGTCCGGCGCGCCGGGTATCGGGATGCGCGCCGCGCCCCGCCGTTCCCCGCTCCGCCCGAGGAGCATCCAGGTCCCCGGTGGCTCCCGGCCGCCGCGTCGTCCCCGGCCCGGCCCGGCCAGGCCCACCTACCTGGCGCGTCCCGGCCCGCGGCGCCCGCGCCCTGCCGTCCCGCCGTCCTCGGTCCCGCCGGGCCGCGCGCCCGAGCCCCGCAGCAGCAACGCCGCCGCTGGGTCGCAAAGTCGTGGGCTGCAGCCGGGCTCCAGGTGCTCGTCCTCTTGTCCGGGTCCGCGGCGCCCACCCCAGCCGCGAACCTGCCGCCAGCGCTGCAGCGCCAAACCCGCCGCCCAGGCTGCTGCTGCTGCTACTGCTGCCGCTGCTGCTGCCGCCGCCGCTCAGGAGGCCACGCCGGCCCCGCCCCGGCCCCGCCCCCTCGCCGCGCATGCGCGCTCCACGAGCCCCGGTCTGGGCCGACCCCACCCGGCCGGTCCTCCTCCGCGGCTGCTCACGCAGACTTCTCTCGGCTTCCTGCAAGACCAGCTCTCAGCTGTGATCGAATCGCCTGCAAGGAGTTCTTGAACTTCTGCACTTTAATTGGACGATGGCATTTTCGCCCTCACAAATACTGAGGCTTGGAGGCCCCGACGCATCCCTGAGGAAGAAGACTCCTGAAGAGTCGCGACCCGGGAACCGCTCCGGCCGTTTGCCCTCCGGTGAGCGCGCTCCCCGGGTGCGGACTACGCAGTCCCCTGGCGAAGTTTAGGAAACTGAACATTCAGCCCAGAAACAAGCAAAAATTAAAATCATACTTTGAAGAAACAGATAAGCAAGAAGACAGAGACTGCTAACATCCTTCCAGATTGTCCTGGCATACTGTATAAATATACATTTACAGACTCTCACCAAATACGAGCTCCTTACACCTCTCTCCCAAAGTTCTATTTTTCCATGGCGGGGGCGCGGGGGGATGTGAAATAGAAGAGTCAGAAGTTTTGGAAGAAAAATCACTTTAATATAACCTTAAACCTTAATATTTCTGCTTGAGCAAGGGTAATACTGGACTGAATGTAAACATTAATCTTCATCTTTAAATTTTGTCAGAAAAAAAATTCTTAAAAATTCTTGAATGAGAACTAATTTAATTCAATAAACCAGAACCCTTCTCAGCTGGCCCTCACATCCCTCAGGTATAAAAACAAACATTTATAAATTACTTTAAAAAGAAAAGATTAACCTGTAAGAAATGAAAATTAAACAAAAATTCTCTAATATTTAGAATAAGAGCTGAGCTTCCCCATGTCACAAAAACCAAACGCAGACAACAGTCTGGAATAAAAATAAGTAAATATGAAACTTTTTAAAGTTTAATTTATTTTCTGACTTTTTTATTTCTCTTCTGAAAACTAATTTACTAACAAAAAGCTTTCTATTATTTCTTCAGATAAATGGATAGAAATATTGACAGAAATTTAACCCTAGTGTAAAATTAAATCCAAAATATCAAACAAACTTGTGGAAATGCAAAAATAATTTTATACCTTATTTTCTAAAATTAGGGTGACCAATATACCTGGTTTAGCTGGGACAACCCCAGTTTACATCTTTTACCCAGCAAAATTATTAATAGGTCCCCTTTCATTCTCAAAAGTGTTCTCGAAAGTGTTCAGACAATACATTTTATGGCCATGATAACTTTAATCAAGCCAAGAGAGTTTTTCAATCACTGGCTTTAAAAAAAAGTAACAAATTTAAATTCACAAACATTTAAAAATAGACATCAAAGTTCAACAATTCATTCATTTAGCATAGTAACAAACTGAATGAGAATCAAGCTTCCAATAACATTTGTCACTTGACTGTTGTGTAATTCAGGTTAATCTTATAAAGATCAATTACAATTTCAGTGCAGCAAGGAACGGGGCCCCAATTTCACTGTAGAATGAACATTATCAAGAGAAAAAGGAGCCAGGTTTGTTGGTAAATATGGTACTATGCATTCCCTAAGCATCACAACATGATAGAAGAAAGTATCCTAGAAGTGTGTTTGTGGGAAAATATCCCCATCCTTCAGAAACTCTCAGCATGTGATACCCAAACAACAGCATTGATATCCTCTCAGAACTTGCTAGAAATGCAAGTTCCCAGGCTCCATGCCAGACCTGCTGAATCAGAAACTCTGAAAGTGGGGCCAAGCAATCTGTGTTTTAACAAGCCCTCCAGGGATTCTGATAAACATGTGGACCTAGATTGTCTATATACAATAAGTAAGCTGACTTAGATCATCTATATACGATAATTAAGAGCTAAGCAGTGCTGTTTTGGGGACTAGAAACAACCTACATGAGAATTTCTTTGGGAGCCATTAAACATAATATATTTACATGTGTTTTCACTGGAGAATGTATGTAGCCTGGAAAACTAACAGCCCTGCTGCCATAGTAGCTGTGAAAACCAGTGGCCTCGCAAAAAAGGAGGCGCAAAAAAGCATTTGGAGTGCCTCATAACGCCCTATCCCCAAGGAGTTTTCACTATGTGACTGGCCTGGCAGCTTAATGGAGAAGCTCCATTCTCAGGGCTTGTCTTTAATTGACCTGACTCAGTGCTTCTTTGGTGCAGTTGACCCTATCCACAGAGCACTTGGTGAAAGCAATCGGCAGCAATTATTTCACAGGGCAACTGCCTAAGGGGGTGATACCAGGTGGAGCTAGCAAGAGACTCACCAATTAACTTAAAAGGAAAGAATGGGGGAACTTTGGAAAGACCCGACATATTTCTTGGAATCCAAAAGGACACACATGTGTACAACTATGCACATGTCCAGGAAAGACTTAAGAAGGCCATAATTTCTCACTTCTGGCTGACCTTGAGGCTTTGAGCAAGCAAGAAATGAAGGCTCAGGCAGAGTTGTAAATTGCCTGCCCGAACACTGAAGACATGCCTCAACATACACACACAGCCCCTTCATAAAGACATATTGAGGGCTTCCCTGGTGGCGCAGTGGTTAAGAATTTGCCTGCTAATGCAGGGGACATGGGTTCGAGCCCTGGTCCGGGAAGATCCCACATGCCACAGAGCAACTAAGCCCGTGTGCCACAACTACTGAGCCCGTGTGCCTAGAGCCAGTGCTCCACAACAAGAGAAGCCACCGCAACGAGAAGTCCATGCACCGCAACGAAGAGTAGCCCCCGCTCACCGCAACTAGAGAAAGCCCATGTGCAGCAACAAAGACCCAACGCAGCCAAAAGTAAATAAATTTTTTTTAAAAAAGAAGACGTATTGGTCCCAGCATTTGAGACTATCTTTGTATAACAGTTAGCCAATTTACACAAAGAATATCAATAAAAAGATAGGAATTAAGCTAACCAAGCAAGGACTTCAGTGGCTACAAATGACATAGAATACAGGCTTTATAGAATTATCCCAAGAGAGACACGAAACAAACAAAAGGCCCTCTTCTCTTTCCCTGGGGTAGAGGGAAATTTGATTTCCAGAATTGCCACATTATGTAATTTAAAATGTCCAGTTTCAAACAAAAAGTTTAAGCATAAAGAAACAGGAAAGGACAGAGGCTTAAAAGTAGTCAATAGAATGTCCGTGAGAAAACACAAATGTTATACTTACTAGACAAAGACTTTAAATCAGTTATCATAAACATATTCAAAGAACCAAAGGAAACCACGTATCAAAAGCTAAAGGAGGGCTTCCCTGGTGGCACAGTGGTTGAGAATCTGCCTGCCAATGCAGGGGACACGGGTTCGAGCCCTGGTCTGGGAAGATCCCACATGCTGCGGAGCAACTGGGCCCGTGAGCCACAATTACTGAGCCTGCACGTCTGGAGCCTGTGCTCCGCAGAGAACAAGAGAGGCAGCGATAGTGAGAGGCCCGCGCACCGTGATGAAGAGTGGCCCCCGCTTGCCACAACTAGAGAAAGCCCTTGCACAGAAGCAAAGACCCAACACAGCCATAAATAAATAAATAAAAAAGCTAAAGGAAAGTATGAGAGCAACAAAAAGAGAATATCAAAAAGAGATAGGAATTATAAAAAAAGAACCAAACATAAATCCTATATTTAAAAGGTATAATAACTGAAATGAAAAATCTGTTAGAGGGGTATAACAGCAGGATTGGGCTGGCAGAAGAAAGAATTACATTTGAAAATAGGTCAATTAATATAACCTAGTCTGAGGAACATAAAGAAAAAAGAATAAAGAAACATGAACAGAGGCTCAGAGATCTATGGGATACCATCTACTATATCAACATACACATGATGGAAGTCCCAGATGGAGAGGAGAGAGAAAGGTACAAAAAGATTTTTTTTTTTACATCTTTATTGGAGTATAACTGCTTTACAATGGTGTCAGAAAGAATATTTGAAGAAATAATGGCTAAAAATTTCCCAGTATGATGAAAAACACTAATTTACACATCCAAGAAGTTCAATAAACTCCAACTAGCATAAACTCAAGTAGATTCACCCTAGACACAGCATCATCAAACTATCAAAAGCCAAAGATGAAAAAAAAAAAAAAAAAAAGCCAAAGATGGAAGGAATCTTGAAAGCACCAAGAGAGAAGCAACTCATAAAGTACAAGGGATCCTCAACAAAATTAACAGCTGTTTTCTCATCAGAAATCATGGTAAGGGACTTCCCTGGTGGCACTGTGGTTAAGAATCTGCCTGCCAATGCAGGGGACACAGGTTCAAGCCCTGGTCCAGGAAGATCCCACATGCTGCAGAGCAACTAAGCCCATGTACCACAACTACTGAGCCCAAGCTCTGAAGCCTGCAAGCCACAACTACTGAAGCCTGTGTGCCTACAGCCCGTGCTCCGCAACAAGAGAAGCCACTGCAATGAGAAGCCTGCGCATTGCAATGAGAAGCCTGCGCACCACAATGAAGAGCAGCCCCTGCTCACCGCAACTAGAGAAAGCCTGAACACAGCAATGAAGACCCAATGCAGCCAAAAATAAATAAATAGATAAATTTATTTTTTAAAAAAAAGAAATCATGGAGGTCAGAAGAAAGTAAAATAACATAATCATAGTGCTGAAAGGAAAAGGCTGTAAACCTAGAGTTCTATATTCAGCAAAACTCTCTTTCAAAAATGAAGGAGAAATAAGATATTCTCAAATAAACAAAAACTGAGAGAATTCACTGCTAGCAGACCCATCCTATAAGAAATAATAAAGGCAATCCTTCAGGCTGAAATGAAAGGACACTAAAGAATAACTCAAATTCACACAAATAAATAAAAACTAAAGGTAAATACAAAGGTAAAAATCAGTTTGAAATGCTTTTCTTCTCTCTGATTTAAAAGATATCTGCATAAAACAATCAATATAAATCTGTGTTGATGGGCTCATAATATAAAAAGGATACAATGTGTATAATAATAATAGCACAAAGGAGTGGGGAGAAAACAGCTTAATTGGGATGAAGTTTGTATATACCACTGAAATGAAGTTGGTATTAATACAAACTAGATTGATTTAAGTTAATTAAGATGATAATTTAATTCCCAGGGCAAACACTAACTGCAGATATACACAGATATAGATATAAATATAAACATTAAAAGAAAGAAGGGAATTAAAATATCAGTAGTATACTAAAACATACATATTTACCACAAAAGAAGCAGTAATAGAGGAAGAGAGGAACAAAAAGGACATAAAATATGTGGAAAACAAAGAGCAAAATGGCAGATATAAGTCCTACCTTATCACAAGTTATATTAAATATAAATAAATGAAATGCTCCAATTAAAAGGCAGAGATTGGCAGATGGATTTTTTTTTTAAAAAAAGAAGAACACGACTGAACTATGTGCTGTCTACAGAAACAAACTTAAAATTTAAAGGTCAAATAGGTCAATGGTAAAATGATGGACAAAAGTATACCATAGAAACAGTAAACAACAGAGGGCTACTGTGGTTATACTAATATCAGACAAAACAAACTTTGAAACAAAAGAACTATTACTACAAACAAAGAGGGACATTTTCTAAGAGGGTCAGTTAATCAGGAAGATACAATAAAGACGATGTATCCAAAAAAGAGACCCAAATTACAGGAGACAACACGGACAGAGTTTAAGTAAGAGGTGGACAGTGTAATAGTAATAGTTAAAGATGTCAATACTCTACGTTAAATAATGCATAAAACAATGAGGCAGAAGATCAAGGAAATAGAAGACTTGAACAACACTATAAACCAACTAGACTTAACATATATCCATAGAATACTCCACCCAACAACATCAGAACATACATACATACTGCTCAGTTATTTATAAAACGTTTTCCAGGATAGACTGGTAGGCCATTAAAAAGTCTCAATAAATTAAAAAGGATTGAAATCATATGAAGTATGTTCTCTGACCCCAGTGTTATTAAAATAGAAATCAACAACAAAAGGAAATTACAAGTAGGTAGAAATTAAACAACACAGCCCTCAATAACCAGGGGGTCAAAAAGAACTCAAAAGGGAAGTGAGAAAACATTTTCAGAAAAATTACAGTGAAAACTCAACATACCAAAACTTTCGGAATGAAGCTAAAGCAGTGCTAAGAGGAAAATTTATGGCTGGAAACACCTATATTAAAAAAAAAAAAAAAGACCTAAAATTAGTAACCTAACCTTTCTCCTTAAGAAATTAGAAAAGTAACAATCCTCCCCCCGCAAGAAAAGCAGAAGAAAGGAAATAATAATGATCAGAATTGAAACAAATGAAATACAGAATAGAAAAAATAGAAAGATCAATAAAACCAAAAGTCAGTTATTTGAAAACACTAACAATTTTGACAAACCTTTAACTAGATTGGCCAAGAAAAAAAGGAGAGAGAAGATTCAAATTACTAGAATTAGGAGTGAGAGAGGAGATATCACTACTGACCATGCATCAATAACAAGGATTATAAAGGAAAACTGAACAACTTTATCTTAACAAGCTACAAAACCTAGATGAAATTGAGAAATTCTTAGAAAGAAGCAAATGAGACAAACTCAAAAGAAGTAGAAAATCTGTATAGACCTATAATAAGAAAATAATTTTTAATTCATAACTTTAAAGCATTCCATTAAAAAAATCCTCAGGCCCAGATGTCTTCACTAATGAATTTTAACAAATATTTTAAAAATTCTTTACAAACTCTTACAGAAATTAGAAGAGGAGGAAGCACTTCCAAACTCTTTCTATGAGGCCTGTATTACTCAAATACCATAAATAGACACAGACATTAGAATAAAGGAAAACTCCAAATCTATATTCCTTATGAATATACACAAAAATCCTCCCCCCAAAATACTAGCATACTGAATCTAGTAACATATGGAAAATGTTATACACCATGACCAAGAGAGATTTATCCCAGGAATATAAATTTAATTTAACATCTGAAAACCAATTAAGGGAATACATCATATTAATAAGTGGCAAAAAACACATGATTTGACAAAATTCAACACCCAAAACTCAACGAACTAGGAATAAAAGAGAACTTCCTCAAACTGACAAAGAACATTTTTGAAAACCCAGAGCTAACATTATATTTGATGAAAGATAGGATGTTTTACCTCTAAGATCCGGAATAAGACAAAGATGTCCCCTCTTTCCACTTACATGCAACATTGTATTGGAGGTTCCACTTAGGGCAAGTAGAAAAGGAGAAAAAAAAAAAAAAGACATGCAGACTGAAGAGGAAAAGGTAAAACTCTCTCTATTTGCAGATAGTGTCATCCTGTATATAAAAAAGCCTAAGGAATCAATTTTTTTAAAAAACAGAATAAACCAGTTCACCAAGGATGCAGGATATAAGATCAATATTTTTATAAACTAGCAATGAACAATCCAAACATGAAATTAATAAAACTCCACTTATTATAAACTCCATTTATAATAGCACCAAAATAATAAAATACTTAGGAATATATTTAACAAAGTTCAAGACTTGTGTACTGAAAATCCAAAACATTGTTCAAAGAAATTAAAGAAAAGCTAAATAAATAGAAATATACCCCACGTTCATGGATCAGAAGACTTAATATTTATAAGATGGCAATATTCCCCCCGAATGATCTTCAATTCAACATAATCCCTATCAAAATCCCAGCTAGCTTCTTTGCAGAAATTGACAAGCTGATCTCAAAATGTATATGGAAATGGAAAAAACTGAGATAGTCAAAACAATCTTGAAAAAGGAAAACAAAGTTGGAGGACTTATCCTGACTAATTTCAAAACTTACTAAAAAGCTACATAGTGAAGATACCATGGTACTGGCATGAGGATAGACATGAATTGGGAGTCCAGAAATAAACCCTTATGTTTGTGATTTATTGATGCCAAAACAATTTAGCTGGGGAAAGAATAACCTGTTAAACAAATGGTCCTGGGACAACTGGGTATGTACAGGCAAAAAATGACATTGGATTCTTACTTCACACTATAAACGAAAATTAACTCAAAGTGGATCACAGACTTAAAAGTAAAAACTAACACTGTAAAATTATCAGAAGGAAACATAAGAATATGTCTCTTTGGACTTGGACTAGGGAGTGATTCCTTAGATGTGACACCACAAGTACAAGCAACAACAACCAAAAATACATAATTTGGGCTTTACCAAAATCAAAACCTTTTGTGCTTCAAAGGGTAACATCAAGAAAGTGAAGACAACCCACAGAATGGGAGAAAACATTTCAAAATCATATATATTTAGGGCTTCCCTGGTGGCGCAGTGGTTGAGAGTCCACCTGCCGATGCAGGGGACGCGGGTTCATGCCCCGGTTTGGGAGGATCCCGCATGCCGCGGAGCGGCTGGGCCCGTGAGTCATGGCCGCTGAGCCTGTGCGTCTGTGCTCCGCAACGGGAGAGGCCACAACAGTGAGAGGCCCGGGTACCGCAAAGAAAAAAAAAATCATATATATTTAAGGAACTTTTATCCACAATACATAAAGGACATTTACAACTTAGCAATTAAAAGACAAATAACCCAAGTGAAAATGGGCAAAAGATCCAAACAGACATTTCTCCTGAGAAGATATATGAATGGCCAATAAGTATATGGAAAGATGCTCAACCTCATTAGTCATCAGGGAAATGCAAATCAAAACCACCATGAGGTACCACTTCACAGCCTCTAAGATGACCAAGACTTAAAAAGTCAGATAATAACAAGTGTTGGCAAATATGTGGTAAATTGTAACACTCTTACATTGCTGGTAGTATTGTAGAATGGAGCAGCCACTTTAACAATTTTTGAGGTTTTTTTTTTTTTTTTTTTTGGTCGCACCACATGGCTTGTGGGATCTTAGTTCCCAGATCAAACCTGGGCCCACAGCAGTGAAAGCGCTAACCACTGGACAGCAAGGGAATTCCCAAAACTGTTAAACATAAAGTTACCATATGACCCATCAATTCCACTCCTAGGTATGTAATGAAGAGAATTGAAAACATATCCATGAAAAAACTTTTACAGGATTGTTCATAGCAGCACTATTCGTAACAGCCAAAAAGTAGAAACAACCCAAAGTTCATCAACTGAATGAATGGATAAATAAAATGTAGAATATTGTTTACAATAAAAAGGAATGAAGTATTGATACATGCTATGATGGATAAACCTTAAGAATATGCTAAACGAAATAATCCAGTTACAAAGGGCCACACATTCTATGATTCCATTTATATAATATTTCCAGAATAGGCAAGTCCATAGAGACAAAGGTAAATATGTAGTTTCCAGGAACTGGGAGGAGGGGAGGATGGGGAGTGTTTGTTAATAGGTGATGATGTTAATAGTGGTGATGGCTGCACAGTTCTGTGCATATACAAAAACCCATTGAAGCGTACACTCCAAAAGGGTAATTTTTATGGTATGTGAATTTATATCTCAAAAAAACCTGTTATTTAAAAAAGCAAATAGGGTATTATTATGTTGGGGATCTTCAAAAGACTGTCCTGAAATTCAATAATTTGCTAGAAGGACCCACAGGATCCAGAGGTTGTTATACTCAAGGTTACAGTTCATTGCAGTGAAAGGATACAGAACAAAACCAGCAAAGGGAAAAGGCACATGGGACAAAGTCCCGAGGAAATCAGGCACACGTGGACTCTCTCAATGGCGTGGCGCAAGTTGCACTTAATTCCTCCAGCAACGACATGTGTGAAGTGTTGCCAACTTGGAAAGCTCACGTGAGCCTGAATGTCAAGGGTTTATATTGGAGGTCAGTCATGCAGGCATATAGCACCTGCGTGACTAGCCTCAGTCACTGAAGTCTAGACCCCTAGACCGAAAGCAAGTATACAGTTTAAATCAAAGTGTTTGTATAAAATTTCCCAGAGTAAAGTACACGCAATGAACCTCAGCAATATTCTGTAATGATGACCAGTGCTGGTATGGAATCCTCACAACCTTAAGTGAACCTTTAAAGTAAGTGAGATACAGAATAGCATGATTTCTTTAACTTCAATGAACTGTGAAGGGATATAAAAGCTAAGGTACTTCATTATTCTTCAGTACTGAAAAGAAGTTGTTTGTTCTTCTACTGTAATTAGTAATCAGAATAAAAGTAATTAGTATCATGTCAAACTTTTTCAAGCATTTCATATTTTTCACTCGTGCTTTCTGTAGTAAAAACCTATTGTTTCTGCTTGCTCTGAATCCCTTTTTCTTTTTGAGGAGAGGTCCATCTCTCGTCCAATGAGACTCTGATGGGTGCTATCAATTACAGTGCAATGAGGACAGGCATATGGCCCAGGCCTGGTTGATCAGGGGACGTCATCCATTTTTCCACAGGAACTGTTCTAATTCGAGGGCAGGTGTTCCGGAGAAGACAAGAGACCTTCTGTGGGACCTGATTAGTGGACCCTAGAAAAGGTTATCTCTCTTCCTTTTGGATCACAGACCTTAAGGATGTGTGCTTTTGGCAGACACTGGCCTCTTTCCCATTACGTAGAGAGGGCCAGACTGAAAACGAGGTCAAGAAGCAGAGAAAAACAGTCAAGGGATGGAGGCAAGGGAAGGAGCCCCGGCAGCATAATCCCAGGCTTTGGATCCAGCTATGCCTAATGAGTGATATTAATGTTCTGAGGTTGTTACTTCAGTGAATTAGTGCAAATGAAGCATTTCTTCTCCAAGGAATCAAACACAATTTATTTTAAAATCAGATAGAAAAAAATGAACAAAATGAGTGTTTTAACCTACACTTTCCAGATAGAAATTTTCTCACCAACCTCTGCGTTGTCAGTTACATCCGTCCCCCTGACAGCCATGATAATATTCTCAAAGGGTGTACAAATTGTGTCATTTGGTCAAAAATCAAGCTTGAAAATAACAGTATTTCCAATCTTTGCTTTTAGAACGATTCTCAAAACACAAATTATCTATTTTTCCTTTTGCTGGTGATGCTTTTGGTTTCATATCTGAAAGACCATTGCCTACTAAAAGGTCACAAAAATGTTTGCCTTTGTTTTTTTCTAAGAGTTTTATAGTTTTGATTCTTTCATTGAAGTATTTGACCCAGTTTGAGTTCAATTTTTTTTTTCTAGTATGAGGTAGGGGTACGATTTCATTCTTTTTCTTTTAAATAGCCATTTGTCTTGGTACTATTTGTTTAACTGACGATTCTTTCTCCCATTGAATTGCCTTGGCATCCTTGCCCAAAATCAATTGACTGTAAACGTGATGGCTTATTTCTGGATTCTCAGTTCCATTCCATTGATCTATATGTCTATCCTTATTCTAGTGCCACAATGCCTTGATTTGTAGTAAATCTTAAAATCAGGAAGTGTGGGTCCTGCAACTTTGTTCTTCTTTTTCAAGATTTCATTGGCTCTTCTGGGTCCGCTGTACTTCCAAATGAACTTTAGGATCCACTTATTCATTTCTTCAAAGAATCCAGCTGGAATTTCATTAGGGAATATGTTGAAACTATAGGTAAATTCAAGGAATATTACCCTCTTAAAATATTAAGTCTTTTGATCCATGAACATGGGATATCTTTCCATTTACTTAGGTCTTTTTAAATTTCTTTCAATAATGTTTTCTAGTTTTCAGAGTATGAGGTTTGCACTCTTTGGTTACATTTATTCTTATTTTACTCTTTTTATAATATCATAATAGTTTTCTTAATTTCATTTCTGGTTTGTTCATTCCTACTGTATGGAAATAGTAGATTTTTGTATATTCATCTTGTATTCTGCAACACTGCTGAACCCATTTATTAGTTCTTAGAGATTTTTATTAGATCCCTTCGTTTTCTATATATAAGATTATGTCATCTGTCTACAGAGACTTCTTCCTTTCTTTCCAATCTAAATGCCATTTATTTGTTATTTTGTTTGCTTGTTTACTGCCTAATTGCGCTTGCTAGAACCTCCATTACAATGATGAATAGAAATAGAGCACTTGAATATGTTACTCAACTGTCTCCATTATGTATTATGAGGAGGCAGCTGTTAATCTTATTGGGATTTCCTTGCATGTGACAAGTCACATTCTCCTGCCGCTTTCAAGATTTTCCCTTTGTCTTTTATTTTTAGTATTTTTACTCTGATGTGTTTGTGTTTGGATCTCTTTGGATTTATTCTATTTGGAGTTGGTTAATCTTCTTGAATGTGTAGATCCGTTTTTGCTCCTCTCTCCCTCTCTGGTCCTTCTGTTATTGCCATTAAGTGTATATTAGCGTGTTTAATGGCGTCCCATATTTCTCATGGTGCTGTTTATTTTTCCTCATTCTTTATTCCCTCTGTTCTTTGGACTGCATAATCTCTATTGCTCTATCTTCAAGTTTGCTGATTCTTTCTTCTGCCAGTTTGCATTTACAGTCAAGCCCCTCTAGTGACCCTTTCATGCCAAGTACTATACTTTTCAACCCCAGAATTTTCATTTGATTTTTTTAATAATTTGTCTTTTTATTGATATTCTTTTTTTTAAAAAAAAATTGTCTTTATTTTGGCTGCACTGGGTCTTAGTTGTGGCACTCGGGATCTTCGCTGAGGCATGCAGGATCTTTAGCTGAGGCAGGCGGACTCTTATTTGCAGCATGCATGCGGCATCTAGTTCCCTGACCAGGGATCAAACCCGGGCCCCCTGCATTGGGAGCACGGAATCTTACCCACTGGACCACCAGGGAAATCCCTGATATTCTTTATTTCATGAAACATTGTCATAATCTTTTCTCTTTTTTTTTTTTTTTTAAATTTCAGCCCCAAAGTTTATTCCTGACCACCTAATTCCTGAACCTCTGGACTGATTTGGTAATTTGCCTCAGAGCAATCTGGTTTTCATTTTGGTTTTTGCTCAAGTCTAGGATTTTAATTTTGGTGTTTGTTTGGGGACCCTGAAGATTTCCTTTACTTTCCAAAGGGCCAACACTACATTATAATTATTATTATTATTATTTGGCCATGCCGTGCAGCTTGTGGATCTTAGTTCCCTGACCAGGGATCAAACCTGGGCCCCTGGCAGTGGAAGCATGGAGTCCTAACCACTGGACCACCAGGGAATTCCCTTTTTTAACTTCTTTAAAACATGGTTTCCATTCTTTGAATATGTTTATAATGATAGCTTTGAAGTCTTTGTCTGTTAAGTACAATCCAGGCTCTTTCCTAGGCAGTTGCTATTGCCTGTTTGTTTGGTTCGTTTTTGTTTTCCTGTGTATGGGCCCCACTTCCCTGTTTCTTTGCATATAGGAACTGAGAGGAACAGCTCCTTAACAGCTCCCTAGATGTAGCACATGCTAGTGTCTTGTTACTTCTTTCAAAACCTGAGGCTGGGAGAACTTTTGGTTTCATTTAGTCTTCCATCTTCAGGATTCTGTGAAGAGAGTGGATTTTGATCCTACTTCTCCTTTTTGATACTGGCTCCCTCCTTGGATTGCTTTTCTCCTGGCTAGTACAATTGGATGAGTCTGGGACTGTCTCATCTTGCAGACCCTCAAGGTGGGCCCCTGCTTTAGAAGCACCTTCTCTTCCTAAGTGTGGGCTTCCTCCAGAACCTTCCATTCTTTGCCTCTTCCTATAGCATTGCTTCCCAAATATTTTTACTCCATGGCATACAGAAAACATTTTCTGGGATCCTGGGGTAATGAAAGAAAGCCTCTTGCAACTGGAGGTAAACATCTTAGGGATTCTGGCCTCCCAGACCCCATCAGGGAAGTGTCTCCAGCATATCAGTTGAGCATCTCTGCTCTAGGCCAAGATAAAGTGTTAGATGTAGGAAAAAGGGACAGAGAGGCTTCTCAGGCTGATTTTGGTGTCAGCCTTGGGCCAGAAGTCCAGAATGTATCAATTAAGCCTGTAAGCATCTAGGTTCATTTCCCACCCTTCAGGGACTGACCCCTGAAAACTACACCTCCTAGGTCCCTTTGCCAACTGACTTCTGGCTGGGTTTCCCCAATGGCATGCACTGTCAGGAAACAGACTAGCAGGAGGAAGGGAGAATCTAGGCATCCCCTATCTCCCTGGACCAGAGTCTGTCATGTTTGCATCATTGGCTGCCTCTCCTTGGTCAGCCCAGCTCCCTTTGTACAGTCCTTACTGTGTTTCCAGCTCCCATTAGGCAACTCTGGCCCCTGGGTTCTGGTAACTCCACCACCTCCTAACGTCCCTTCAGCTTTTGGGCTCTCTGCTAATCTCTGGGTTGCCTTATGTTTGGATTTTTAGCAACTCTATCATGTAACTAGTTCCTCTATCAAATTCTCTCCATTGAGTATCTGTTGTGGGCTGTTTTGCTGACTGCACCCTACTGACAGCTTACATATGGCCTTCCAAATACCCCTAGCTGCTAAAAAGAAAGAACAGGCACTGACTGACCTTCTTCACTGTGCAGGGATCTTCCTCATAAATCTCATAAGCAGCAGTGGGCAGCTGGTCCAGAATTTGGGATCCTGAGTCCTGGCCAAATATCATCTCCCTATGGCTAATAAAGAGAAAGAACGAAGCTTTGGGGCAGCTCCTTCCCTTGTCTGCCTGACAATCCCCTACTCATCCTTTAAGGTCTTAAATATTATCACTTCTTGAGCAGTCATTTTTTTTCTTCCAACTTCCTCAAGACTGAATCAGTTCCTCTCTCACCTGTATTTCCAAAACAAGCATACATAAATGTACTATAGCAACTTTGGGCATTATAGTCACACACAGATCTATTTCCCCTGTTAGTCAGCAAGTTCACTGAGGGCAGGGACCTGGTCTCACTCAACTCTATCTTAGGGCCTCACTCAGCTCACCACGCCTGGTACATGGCATGCATTCAACAATTTTCTTTCTAGAAATTCTTTAACTTGGCTGCGTATTAGGATCATCTGGAGACCTTTTAAAAATTGTAGCTGTGCAGGCTCTACCCCAAGACCAATTAAATCAGAATCACTGAGGATGGGGCCCAAGCACTGGGATTTTTAAAAGCCTTCCTGGGTGATTTTTTTAAATTGAAATACAGTCGATTTACAACGTTGTGGCAATCTCTGCTGTACAGCAAAGTGAGTCGGTTATACACATATAGACGTTCTTGTTTTTATATTCTTTTCTGTTATGGTTTATCACAGGATATTGAATATAGTTCCCTGTGCTATGCAGTAGGACCTTGTTGTTTATCCAGCCTATATATAATTGTTTACATCTGGTCATCCAAAATCCCAGTCCTTTCCTCCCCAACCCCCCTCCCCCTTGGCAACCACAAGTCTGTTCTCTATGTCTGTGAGTCTGTTTCTGTTTTGTAGATAGGTTCATTTGTGCCGTATTTTAGACTCCACATATAAGTGATATCATATGGTATTTGTCTCTTTCTGACATACTTCACTTTGTATGATAATCTCTAGTTGCATCCACGTTGCTGACTCCTAGGTGATTTTAATGTGCAGCTAGGGTTGCAAACCACTGGCTTAACTGATTGCTTCACCTTATCACACTTGCTCTTGCTGGTGAGTCCTGCCATAAAATCAGCTTCTCCTGACATTTAATTCAATTCAGCAAATAGTTTTGAGCACCCATTCTGTGCCAGCCATTGTGGAGACCGACCCTTGCTACGCAAAGTATGTTTTCTGAACCAGCAGCACTAGAATCATCAGGGAGCTTGTTACAAATGCAGAATCTCAGGCTCCATCCCAGACCTACTGACTCAGGATCTGCACTTAACAACGTCCTCAGGGTGGTTTGCATGCACACTGAGGTCTGAGAAACAGTGCTGTCGATATCACACAATGTCAAAATTCTTGCTCACTGTGAATTGTATTTCACTTCCTATTCACTCTGCTTTGCTTTCCTTTAAAGGAGTATCATATTCTATCCTATTCTCCAGCTAAAACAGAACATCTCATCCAAGGCAGGTTGAGACCAAGCAGGGGAGAGATGAGCTAGTGGATGGTGGATTCCCTGTGTGAGGGAAGAGGGAAGGTGAGGTTGGCACTTGGAGAGATAGATGGAAGCATTTCTCGGCACACTGAAGATGAGTGTATTGGAGGCCTTGGGGATGGTCTGTTTGGAAGGGATGACTACTGTCTGACATGGTCAATTCATTGGGAATGATCTGGGTGCTCTGGGGGGCTGGAGCAGATCTGGTTGCCAGGGAGCATGCTGACATTGGTATCTTCATTGGTAGGATAAATAAAGCAGCCTTGTTCACCTTGTACTTTGGGGATCAAAGTATAGCGGGGCTCACAGACATAGAAAACAAACATATGGTTACCAAAGGGGAATGGGGGGGAGGGATAAACTGGGAGTTTGGGATTAATGGATACACACTTCTGTACATAAAATAGATAAGCGACAAGGACCTACTGTATAGCAGAGGGAACTATATTTAATATCTTGTAATAATCTATAATGGAAAAGAATCTGAAAGAATAGATGTATGTTTATACATCTAACAGAATCCCTTTCTGTACACATGAAACTAATACAATGTTGTCTAAAACATAAAAGGTACAGTGGGGCATTTCTGAGGGCTGGCCCATGAGGAGTCACAGGCTACTCCCAAATGTAACATTTTCTTTTCCCATTAAACTCACAAACAATTGAGGCCTAATTTTTGTGGTGTTGTCAGACTGTTGACTACAATCTGTAGAAAAAGACTGAATTTTATGTCCCAATCAAACCCATGATA
This sequence comes from Tursiops truncatus, assembly GCF_011762595.2. Taxonomy (NCBI): domain Eukaryota; kingdom Metazoa; phylum Chordata; class Mammalia; order Artiodactyla; family Delphinidae; genus Tursiops; species Tursiops truncatus. The sequence goes on from NC_047047.1 coordinate 7,873,709, forward strand.
TGTGAGTCTGACAAACACAGTTCTCATGGAGCCACACCCCCATGAATGGGGCCAATGCAGTCTGTTATGTTCTATTATATTCTCTTAAAATCTGTCATTAGATTGATTTCATGACCCAATAATGGATTGCAATCCACAATTTGGAAAAAAAAAATGCTATTCACAGAATCATAGTAATTTTTCGAGGAAAGCACTGGACATATTCTGTTTGAACGTGTCAAGCTGACCCCACTCCTGAGGCACAGCTTAGCATAGTGGTTAAAAATACAGGCTTCTGGAATCCCTGCCTGGCTTCAAAGCTGGATGCTCTGAACAAGTGATTTCATCTTGCTCAGCCTTGGTTCCCCATTCGAAAATGGGAATGATGACAGCTACTTCCTCCTTCCTAGATCTCTCCTAGAAACTGCGCTCACCCTTAGCTGTCCCACAGGTGGCAAAATAAGTGGTGTGTCTCGGGGCCCAAGGCTTTCTGGGCATCCATGGGCAGAATGGCGCTGCAGGGACCCAGGGACGGGGACAGCACCCTTAGGAGCACCACGGATCAGGAGGTAGGGTTGGGAAGGACTTTTATAGAAATATAACACCGACTTTGCTGGCACAGGAAGTAAAATGCTTCCTTCCTTATTCAAAGGCAGATATTATAAAACGTTGCAAATAAACACCAAATGTCACAGGCTTTACACAGTGAAGGCCTATTTCTCACTCATATCACAGTCTTGGGGGCTGCAGCAATGGCTTGGAGATGCAGACTCTGCCTCATGAGGCCTGCAGGTCACCAAGGCAGAGGAGGAAGAAAGCATGGGGCGGGCACATGTAGACACGCTACTTCCGCTCACACATCTCTGCTCACTGTTGGTTCCCTCATCAGCCAAACTGCGAGGGAGGCAGAGGGGGTCCTCGGTGCCTGTCAGTGAGCCCTCACCGTGGCCTCACCACAGAGACGAGGAAGGAGAGAGGGCGCTTGTGACCATCACCATCATCATCAAAAGCCACCCTCCCACGAGAGGGACAAGCGCCTAGGAGTTTATTTATTATCAGTCATTGGATCTTAAATGCTACAAATGGTGTCAACCACATTCTTGCTTTGGCATCTTGACGTAATTACTGCAGGGTGCTAAAAGGGCCACACCACACCTTGCTGCCAGCCCTGAAGGCTGCTGTTTGCACGGAAAAGAGCTGCTCCCTCCCACTCTTACCTGCTCTGGCTCTGAGGCATGTTCCCTGCTGGGTGGATCCCCTGGGTGGGGGCATGTGCACAGGTCAGCCTAACCTGTCCCTGGAAAACCACTCCAAGTACTGGCAGATGTGCCCTCTGGATCCCTCCCTCGCCTGATTATTGACCTAAACTTTGCATACAACAAGCACACACACACGATTTCTCCTCCAATGCACTTAGGAAAGATATGGGCTGTACTTAAACCATGGGAGAGTCCAGCATTGCCCAGCCTGTGAACACTGATTTCCATTAACAGCACGCATCTTGCATACCCACCTGAAATATATGGAAGAATGAAGTCATTCTGTCAAAGCCGACTCCGCCTCTGGGTCTAGGGTTAACCACTGCTGCCAGCAGCCATGACAGGCTTGCTTCAGTGGTTCACCAGGCCCCAGGGGAAAATATCACCCCAATGATTCATAACGTGTCATTCGTAACTGTCTAATCTTAGGCAATTTCACTGGTAATATAAGGTGCCTATTAACATACTGACCAAAATTTAATTTTAATATTTGAAAGTATATCTGAAGTTTAAAAAATTTCCAAAGACCATCTTGAGATTCTCATCTTAAAATGCCTGTCTTAGTAAAACAGAACTCAGATTATTTTGAAGGAGCTATCAAAAGAGTTTTGAAGTTTTCATAACCCATGTGGGCTTTCTCTAGTTGCGGCGAGCAGGGGCTACTCTTTGTTGTGGTGCGCGGGCTTCGCATTGCGGTGGCTTCTCTTGTTGTGAAGCATAGGCTCTAGGAGTGCAGGCTTCCGTATTTGTGGCGCATGGGCTCAGTGGTTGTGGCTCGCGGGCTCTAGAGCATAGGCTCAGTCGTTGTGGCGCACGGGCTTAGCTGCTCCGCGGCATATGGGATCTTCCCGGACCAGGGATCGAACTTGTGTCCCCTGCATTGGCAGGCGTATTCCTAATCACTGTGCCACCAAGGAAGCCCCTCATTTTTTTAAAAAAAGAAGTTGATCCTCAGCATCTAAAGCATCATTGCTCAAGTTGGGGAGCCAGTTACATGGTTATATTCAAGGTCACTGACACCAGATTCTTCTGGACTGCAGTTGCCACATTGTAGCAATTACTAGATACAAAGCCTGGTTTCTGATATAATTGCCTTGTCTTGGGGACAGGCAACTTCTGAAGTACAATGCCACCCACGGGAATGAGGTTTTTTTCTTCCCCAAAATCTTGCTTTGTTATGGTTCTAGGAAATCTACTCATCGTCAAATTCTTGCATATAGAAAAAAATAATGGTCTATCATTTTAATTTTAATGGTTTCATTCATGTTTACCTGCTTATCTATTCTCTGTACTCATGATGTGATTTAGCAAATACGACGTTAAAGCGAAGTGTTAAAACAGAAGACTTGGAGAATAAAGAATATTAGACGTGCAGGATCCTCCCTGGCCAACACAGGAATTAGAAGATGAGAGCTGCTTACCAAAGGTTCTGAGGGCCCCTGGCCCAGAGTTCTTCCTCCTTCATGTCTCTTATTTCTTTTTTCATAAATAATAACAAAGGTAATACATGCTTGTGGTTTAAAAAAAATTGGAAGGTACAGTTAAGCAAAGAAGGACAAAATGATCATTCACAATTCTACCAGGAGACAACGGTTAATGATTTACTGCATGTATCTTTCTACCTTTTGCTATCATACCTATCTCTTCCAGAAGGAAAGACTGAATGAAATAGCACAAGAGAACTTGCCAAGGTCACCGATATCCTCTTTGTTACCAAATTCAATGCACACTTTGCAGCTCTTCCCAGAACGTGACATCATCGATCGCACCCTCCTCCTTGAATTTCCATCTCTGACTTTAACCACATCCTGACCACTTACTTGCTTGCCTCAGTTCTCTGTAGGTTTCATGGGTGCATCTTCTTTCTCCTACCCTTTAAAAATGGTGATGCTCTCCAGGCTTTAAAATACTACTAACTACTAGGACTCTTAAATGTTTCTTGACTGTTCAGCCTGCCATCCTCCCTACCTGGGCCAGCGCTAAGGCTTCCCAACTGGTCTCCTTAGGTCTCCAAATCCAACTCCCACACACAGTGGTTTATTTAGGAGGCAGCTCAGAACCCTCCAGTATCAAAGGATAAGGGCCACCTATAAAACACAAGGGGCACAGTCCCCCTTTCTCCTACTGGTAGGATCAGAGAAGGGCAGAGCTGGAGGGGCCTTGGAAACTGGCTGACCCCACGCCCCCAGCCCTGCCCAGGGGCAGAGAGACGCAATAGCTGTGACATCACCCTGCTGGCAACAGTATTAACCAAACAGAGCGGCCCCAGAACCCTAGACACAGTAGCCTTTCTCAACAAAACATCTGGAAACATGGTGGAGCTGTAGCATTTGCTCATTTAGCTTCTGCAAATCCAACTGTCTGAGTTTGGGGCTGAGCAGAAGGGAGGGAAGGAGGGAAGCACTCTGAACAGTATGGGAGACTCTGTCTGTCCTTCTGCTGCTGAAGTGAGCAGGGATTCCCAAGAGCATCTCAGAGTGTGAGCAGTTTACCACACAGACATCCTAACGTGCCAGAACAAGGCAAACATTTTTTCAGTTAATAGATTTTTTGTTTCCCAGTCTTAACAATTATAACAAACATAAGGCCATTATTAAAAAATCATACGCCTGACCAAGTAGGTGAAAGACATATGCTAAGAACTATAAAACACTGATAAAGGAAACTGAAGATAACTCAGAGAAATGGAAAGATAGCCCATGCTATGCATTGGAAGAATTAATATCATTAAAATGGCCACACTACCCAAAGCAATCTACAGATTTAGTGCAATCCCTATCGAATCACCCATGACATTCTTCACAGAACTAGAACAAATAATCACAAAATTATATGACACCAAAGAAGACCCAGGATTGCCAAAGCAATCCTGAGGAAAAACAACAATGCTGGAAGCATAACCCTCCCAGACTTCAGAAAATACCACAAAGCTACAGTAATCAAAGCAGTACGGTATTGGCACAAAAACAGACATATGGATTAATGGAACAGAATAGAGAGCCCAGAAGTAAATCCACACACCTACAGTCAATTAATCTTCAACAACAGAGGCAAGAATATACAATGGAGAAAAGACAGTTTCTTCAGCAAGTGGTGCTGGGAAAGCTGGACAGCAGCATGTAAATCAATGAAGTTACAAGACTCCCTCACACCATGCACAAAAATGGCTTAAAGGCTTAAATATGAGACATGACACCATAAAACTCCTAGAAAAGAACATAGGCAAAACATGATCCGACATAAATCACAGCAATATTTTCTTAGGTCAGGCTCCTAAAGCAAAAGAAATACAAGCAAAAATAAACAAATGGGACCTAATCAAACTTATACACTTTTGCAGAGCAGAGGAAACCATGAACAAAACAAAAAGACAACCTATGGAATGGGAGAAAATATTTGCACATGATGCAACCAACAAGGGCTTAATTTCCAAAATATACAAGCAGCTCAATATCAAAAACAAACAAACAACAAACAGAAAACCCCCAACAACAACAAAACAACCCAATCAAAAAAATGGGCAGAATACTTAAACAGACATTTCTCCAAAGAAGACATACAGATGGCCAACAAGCACATGAAAAGATGCTCAACATCACTAATTATTAGAGAAACGCAAATCAAAACTACAATGAGGTATCACCTCTCACTGGCAGAATGGCATCATCAAAAAGACTACAAATAATAAATGCAGGAGATGGTGTAGAGAAAAGGGAGCCCTCCTGCACTGTTGGTGGGAAAGTAAAATGGTGCAGCCACTATGTAGAACAGTGTGGAGGTTCCTTAAAAAACTAAAACTAGAGCTATCATATAATCCAGCAATCCCACTTCTGGGCATATATCCGGAGAAAACCATAATTGGAAAGATACATGCACCCCAATGTTCATAGCAGCACTATTTACAATAGCCAAGACATGGAAGCAACCTAAGTGTCCATTGACAGATGAATGGATAAAGATGTGGTAAACACACACAACGGAATACTACTCAGCCATAAAAAAGAATGAAATAATGCCATATGCAGCAACATGGATGGACCTAGAGATTGTCATACTAAATGAAGTAAGTCAGACAGAGAAAGACAAATATCATATGATATCACTTATTTGTGGAATCTAAAAAATGATACAAATGAACTTATTTACAAAACATAAACAGATTCACAGACACAGTAAACAAACGCACGGTTAGCAAAGGGGAAAAGGGGTAGGGGAGGGATAAATTAGGAGTTTGGGATTAGCACATACAAACTACATTGTATAAAATAGATAAATAATAAGGTCCTACTGTATAAAACAGGGAACTATATTCAATATCTTATAATAACCTAAATGGAAAAGAATCTGAAAAATAATACATTTATATTAATATGTATATGAATATGAATATATATATTTGAATCACTTTGCTGTACACCAGAACCTAACACAACATTGTAAACTAACTATACTTCAATAAAAAAATACTTCAATAAAAATTATATGAAGCTGGGCTTCCCTGGTGGCGCAGTGGTTGAGAGTCTGCCTGCCGATGTAGGGGACACGGGTTTGTGCCCCGGTCTGGGAAGATCCCACATGCTGCAGAGCGGCTGGGCCTGTGGGCCATGGCCGCTGGGCCTGCTCGTCCGGAGCCTGTGCTCTGCAACGGGAGAGGTGGCAACAGTAAGAGGCCCACGTACCGCAAAAAAAAAAAAAAAAAAAAAAAAAAAAAAAAAAAAAATTGTATGACGCTAAAGATGTAAAATATATATATACAATAAAGACTCATTAATTTAAAAAAATTATATGAAGCTAATTATCAAACATAAAATAGAAATTTTGAATTGTTAATGAGTTGGAAACTCAAAATCACTAAGAAAAATTAATTTGTTATGAAACAGATACACCTATTGCTTTCATGGAAATGAAATGCTTTGCCAGTTTTAATGGTGGTGTGTCCATTATCTCTTTTCTATAGAAATGATCACTGCATTTGCCAGTTCTTCTTGTGGCAGTGTAAACCTTAAGAAGCTACATTTTCTACTGACAACTGGTATTGGCTAACTGATTTTGTATATAAATATATACAAAAGAACTCAGAAATGAATCCAGTAAATCATCACTGCAAGTATGCTCCAACACCCTTGTGGGAGTCAAAAAATGACTCCATTAAGAACTCACATCTCTCGGTTATACGGAAGGGAAAGATATACAGCTGCCCTGTCCAGACAAGACTCTTTACCTACCCTGTTAGAGAACTGTCATACTATACTTGTCATATTAGAACAAGACCCTCTCTATATATAAAATAGATAACTAAGAAGGACCTACTGTATGGCACAGGGAACTCTACTCAACACTCTGTAAAGACCTATATGGGAAAAGAATCTAAAAGAGAGTCGCTATATGTATATGTATAACTGATTCACTTTGCTGTACACCTGAAACTAACACAACATTGTAAATCAACTATACTCCTATTAAAAAAAAAAAAAAAAAAGGACCCTCTACTGCCATCTGCTGGAAATATGTCATAAAAAATACAAAAATCTGTGATGCTAACAAGGCAGGATGCCTCTTTAGAAGGGACAGTTTTGAGCTGTACACAACTAGAGCAACCATATGTGGCAGCCCTGAATATAGTCACTAAAAGCAAGCCAATGCCTTCCTCTGGCTCCCAAGCCAAAGAGTGAGCAATCTGCTCCACTGAAAGGAATACAGGCATGTTGGACCTAACACAATCCTAGACTGTACACAGAGGGCAATTTGAAACATTTCCTAGGGTAATTTTGGCTACACTTGATTTTTTCCTTACCCAGCCTTTATGTAAAGGGTGATCCTGTTTCCCTGGCATGTTTAATCATCAGAGAATAGGACTGACTCTATTATATGTATATGAAATACATCAAATTCAAGAGCAAGTATGAGGACATAAAAGGAAGCTGGTGAGCTACATGAATTCTGAAGGATTTTTCTGCTAATTTTAGTTTGCATGGACAACTGTAGGTCTATTAAAAGACTGTGCTCCCTTCCAGAGTGTAGAGTTGTCACCAGGAAGGGGCTGCCTAGTCAAGGACCATAATTTTCACTCCCCTCCCTGTATTCCTGTGTGTCTAGACATGACAAATTTTTGCCAAGAGAAGTGATGTACATCTCTTCTAGGCTGAGGTGATTATGAAAGCAGGGGTGCCTTCCCTATCTCCCTTGCCCCCCATCTGCAGGCTTCAGAGCTTTGAGACCCAAGGGGAGGGCACACCCCCAAAATAGACAGCGCCTGGATCCCTGCCAGCCAGGAGCACCCCCATTGCCCTGTTGCAGAGTAAGAAACTTGTACTGCGTCAAGCTACAAACCTTTGGGAGTTCATTTATCACAGCAGCTAGCATTATCTTAATACGATTTGCTAATGGTTAATGCATTTTGTCTGCTAATAGCACAAATAGTACCGGGGAGCAAAAATTTCAGCCAACTTTAAGGAGGAAAATGAAAAGATAAGGCCATTACTGTTTTCTGTTTATTGGCAAAAGACTGCCCTTTCTAAATTTCAGAGCAAAGTACTAGCATAGCTCACACACACGCTCCATGAGAAAATGGTCGTGAGGATCCCTGAACAGGCTTTCTGGAAGGCTGCTTTCTGCTCACTGCTTCAGGAAAACAGCCTGGTGGTGGTGAGTACATGGCAGAAAGCTCTCCTGTACCTACCAGGCCTCCCTCCGATTGTCCTCATCGCTGTAACATTGCTGTTCACACTCACCTGATCCAGGTGTAGAGCTTGAGGCTCTGGAACACCTCCAAGGCCATCTCCGTAAAGACTGTCATAAATCAGGGGCTGAGGTAATAGGGAGGAAGCGCTTTCCTTCCTTTCTTCCTTCTCCCTCCTTACCTCCCTTCTCCTTCCTTTGCTTCCTTCTTTTCACTTTTGGTGAAAACATTTCATAACTGGTGGTGTGTCCTTTTTATTACATAAGTGAGGGGGCCCATAATGCTTGATTCATCCACCTGTAGTGACGTTAAAGGGGGTCACTGAGTTCAGATTTGTCAGTCTGATCCACAATAAGTTTCCCCATCAACTTTTCAACTAGCAGTTTTTTTGTTTTGTTTTGTTTTGTTTGCGGTGTGTGGGCCTCTCACTGTTGTGGCCTCTCCCGTTGCGGAGCACAGGCTCCGGACGCGCAGGCTCAGTGGCCATGGCTCATGGGCCCAGCCGCTCCGCAGCATGTGGGATCTTCCCGGACCGGGGCACGAACCTGTGTCCCCCGCACTGGCAGGTGGACTCTCAACCACTGCGCCACCAGGGAAGCCCTCAACTAGCAGTTTTGACATCCATTTAATATTATTGCCTAGATCCAATATTTCATAAGGTGATTTTTTTAGTTGGAATTCTTCTATAAAGAAGAACTTTCCTTCCTCAACTGTTTAGGGTGCTCTGAAATACAGTTTGTACAGGAAGATCAGGATAAGTGCTTGATTCTTTCCCCTCAACGGTTTTCAGAATGTCGAGTTGCAATGGTGACCAATAGATTACTTTTTAGTATACTTATCAACTCACAGATTAAAAAAATATATATACATATATATGTATATATATTTGATTTAGTTCAAACCACTGTAGTTGCTTTTCTTTTCAATGCTCAAATCTCCCATCTTTGGCCACTGGAAGTTCATTCAGGCCGGCTCCCGTGTCCTATGGATGTAACCCCAATAAGTAGTCTTTGATAGCTCCCTTGCTTTCTGGCAAAACAAAATGTCCAGGTTTGCTTTGGTTTCTTAAATGTGAAAATGCATTTAAAGACTGCAGTCTGGGTTCTATGGATACTCATACTACCGAATTGTCATTGTTTCTGAGCTTTTTCAATGGACACTCCTTATGCCAATATCTTCCCAATCTTTTGATCTTCAGAAGCTTCTTGTACTTTGGGATATTACTCAGGAAGGGCTCATTGAAACAGTATTCTCTGAGTTGCTGCATGTTTCTGTTTATCTGTGGCCTTTATACTTCAAGGTCAGTTTGGCTGGATATAAAATTTGTGGCTCATATTTTCTTTCTTTAAATATATTAAATGTGCTACTGCATTGTCTTCTAGCATCAAGTGCTATTTTATAGAAGTCCCCCTTGTTTTTTCCCCCTTACAAGTTATTTTGTCTTTTTGCTTGAGTGCCTAAAATATTTTTTTCTTTTCCTTTAAAGAAAGATCCATAAGATTTGCAAGAATATGTCTCAATGCCAGCTTCTTGGGTCAGTTTGTCAGGATGCAGGATGCTTTTTCAATATACAGTTCAAGCTGACTTATTTTAGGAAAGTTTTCTTAAATTATAAGTTATAGTGTCGGCTCTTTTCCAGAGTTTTGGTTTACTTCTCTGGAAATTTTTGCCAACATGTTAGATCTCTGTTGCTTGTCCTCTGTATCTATCGCTTTCAAATCTTTTCAATTTTTTCATTTACTTTTGAGTTTTAAAGTATTCCTCCTTTCCATCTTTGATATTTCTCTCATCATCTATTGTGTTTATTTGCTTCAGTGTTTCTTCTACTTCAGTCTTTATTTTGAAGTGATTTTTTTCTTTTATTTCCAATACTCTTCTGAGTTCTATGACCTCTCTTTTTGACTCTCCCTTTTCCTCAATCACTTCAATCCTGATTTTGCTTTACATTGTTCTTAAGAGTGTCCATCGTTTTCCTAATCTCTTTGGGCTGATTTTGAAATGTCAGGTCACAGTTTACATCTGTTTTGTGAGCATGTCTTTTTGGTGGATTTCATTATATAGAGAGACCTTATACTCTATTTTATTCTCTCTCTCTCTCTCTTTTAATAATGACTTTGCCTGGAATCTGGCTGTGATCCTTTTCTGTTGCTCATATTTTAAGTGAATTGAATGTGCTTTATACTTTTTTTGTACTTTAGAAAGGAGACAGGGAACATGATTTATCTTTTTCTACATGGTCAAATCTTTACATTTTGGCAAGTAGACAGAATAGGCAAAGAAATAACTATTAGAATCCTTAATAAAGGCATCTGTTTGTTTGCTGCCTCCTTTCAGTGGCCTTGAAGTAGAACCATGCGGCTCCCAGCAACAGATTCTTTATTCTTCCCAAAACAGAGTTCCTGGTACTGAGTGATCCTGAAACTCCACAGTGTGGTGGTCAAAGTCTACCAGTGATAACGTAGCTGAACTTTTGAAAGGAGCTTCTCACTTCATGAGCCATCCCATTACTTTGTGAGAAAACATGAGATAAAAACATATGATCCATAGGTATATTTGCCCAACAGAAATGAACGCATACATCCACCACAAGAACGTTCATAGCAACCTTACTCATTATGACCAAGAACAAAAACAGCCCCAAAGCCCGTCACTACCAGCATGGATAAATAAATCATGTTCTATTCACCCAATGAAATAGTGGACAGCAATGAGAATATGGACTACAGCCATATATAACATCATGGATGAATCTTGAAAACTTTATGTTTAACAAAAGGAGTCAGCCACAGAAAGCAAATACAATATGATTCTATAATATGAAGCTTGAGAACAGACAAAACTAACCTCTAGTGACAGAAGTCAAAATGGTTATCTTTCAGGGGGTTCTAGACTGGGAAGGGACACTAGGGGGTCTTTCCTGATGCTGTAACTCTTCTATGCCTGTGAGTTCATGTCCACATTTAACAATGTATCAAGCTCTACATCTACGATTTCCCCACTTCACTGTGTGTATCTTATCTACATCAAAACCTTTGCTCTGGAACTTTGTGGTCTCAACCTCATTTAACTCCTTTTACCAAAATGAATTCTTTCCAAATAGATAAAGAATTCAGATATATGAAATGAAGCCATAAAATCCTAGAGGCCTACATGGGTGGATATTTCTATATCCTGAATGAAAAGGCTTAACTATGACATAAAGGCCAAAACGAATAAAAGATTGATAACTTCAATGACATAAAAATGTAGAAACTTTTGTGGACAAAAACTAAGCAGAGGGGAAATTGTATCACATGTTGACAAAGGAATACCAATTCATTTTCCTAATACGGTCTCACAAATGAATAAGAAAGAGAAGAAAAACAGAAATATAGGAAGAGTTATAAACAAGGGTTTAAAAAGAATGATAAATAACGAATTATTATATAAAAGATCCATTTATAGTTATAGTGAAATAAATCACATTAAAATAAGATAATTTCCCAGCTATCAGCTTGATAAAGAAGAAAAAAATGATAACACACAGTTACCCTTATAAACTGTAAAATGATGTAAACTTTTGGGGGAGCAACTTAATGGGCATCAAAAGCCTTTCTGGAGAATTTCTACACTTTGACTCACTAATTCCACTTCCGGGAATTTACCCTAAGGAGCTTCAATCCTTCAACTTTTCAGCACCTAATTACAGAACACCTATTATTGCACTTGGCCCTTTGCTGGGTAAACTGTGATAAGAAAAAAAAAAAAAAAAGACCCGATCTTTGTCAGAATGCAATTTAGCGTAGGAGGTAATCAGATGAAACCTCAATAGAAAAATGAATAAAGAGAATAAAAAAATCATTCACAAAATAAGAAATGAATGGTGGAGATGTGTGATTAAAGACTGACCGCACTCACCACCAGCAAGACGGGGAGAATTTGCTCTTTCAGACAGGGGGTGGGCGTGTACACTGATAGAGCTCTTGCGGGGTGGGGGACTCAGGCAGGATGTATAAAAATGCTAAATGTGGAAGCCTCTTGAATAAGAATGGCATGGTTTCTTGGTTTCTGATGACAAGTCATGTGACTTACAGTGTTTGCCTTTTTACTTTCATTGTTTGGATCCTTGGAGCCCAATTTGATGTTCAACCTTTAACCATTTAAATCTTAGGGCCCAAAATTGCACAGGGACTTCTCTGGTGGCGCAGTGGTTAAGAATCCACCTGCCAGTGCAGGGGACACAGGATTGATTCCCTGGTCCAGGAAGATCCCACATGCTGCGGAGCAACTAAGCCCACGCACCACAACTGCTGAGCCTGCGCTCTAGAGCCTGCGAGCCACAACTACTGAAGCCTGCGCACCTAGAGCCTGTGCTCCACAACAAGAGAAGCCACTGCAATGAGAACCCTGCGCACTGCAACGATGAGGAGCCCCTGCTCACTGCAACTAGAGAAAGCCCGTGTACAACAATGAAGACTCGACATAGCCAAAAATAAATAAATAAATAAATAAATTTATTTTAAAAAACCACAAAAAACTGTCAAAGGAGCAAAAGACCAAAAAAGACTGAGGAGCCAACTGTTCCAGATGAAAGGAGGTTAAGGAGATGTGACAATAAATGCAATTTGGACCTGGATTAGATCCTGGACATGGAAAAAGGAGAGCTTCTTGGGACTCAATGAAATGTGAATACGGATCACGGATCAGATAAAAGTATTAAATCAGGAAGTAGTTAAACTTTCTGCTTTTGAAAACTGCACTGTGGTAAAAGAATGTTCTTTTTCTTTTTCTTATAAAATACATACTGAAGTCTTAGTGGGGATGAGGGTGAGGACAACTGAGCTACAGACTCATCCGATGACTGGCTCAAAGAAAAATTTTAAAATTCAGATAAATTTCTATCTTTTATGCTATGATTATCCTAGTAAATCATTAGGAGAATGTGAAATTCTCATTAGTCCAGGTTTTTGTTGGGCTGTATTTAACTTCATTTTTGTTTAGCAGGCATGCTATCCTGCTAGAAGAAAAATCGTGAATCCAAAATTGGCCACAAAATATATACTAATAAATGTTTATGCTCTGATCACAGATAATGCATATGGGTGAATTCAATGCCAACATTCGGTGCTTTTTTCTCTATCTCAATTGATTTGACACTGGGTGGGACATTTAACTTTTCTGAGTTTTAGTTTCCATGGCTGTAGAATGGGGATTCTACTCCTTGCCTTCAAGGGTTGAATATAAAAGAAATGCAGAGCACCTGATATGGTACCAGACACCAAGCAAGTGCCTTCCGCGCGTCAGGGAGTATTACGGCATGTGTCTCCAACTCTCTTCCTATTAGCTTAACTGATTAGAGCCTGGGTCTGGGAAATCCCAGTTCTATGCCGGCCCAAGGCAAATTAGTACTTTCTGGTCATAAGCCAGCCCCCATTCTTGGATTCTAGGTCATCCATCAGCAAATGCAAGATCCTCCTGATGAGCCATCAGGGCCTGACCTAGCCTGGTGTCTCACTTTCCCATCACCATTCACAAAAAGCCACTCAAAGCCATGACCACGGACACATGGGCCCCATATATCAGGAAAGGTTAGTATAAAACCTTTGTTAGATATTTTTTAAAAACCAGCAATCTCTGATGGAAACAACTCAGAAAGGTGGTCGCCTCTGAGAGTGGAATGGAGGTTGCCTGGGAAGGAGTGTGAGGAGCTTTCTGGAGTGTTGTTAATGTTCTACATCTGGATAGGGGTACGTTGCAGGGTATACATTTATCAAAACTCAGAGGACATATGCTTAATATTTGTGTACTTCATAGTTCACACATGCATTTTGCCTCAATAGAAAAAAAATCTGTAAACACAGAACTCTAATGATATGCATGTTGAAGTATTTGGGAGGAATACCGATAGCTGCAATTTACTTTGAAATATATTTTAAAATTAGGTGCATTAATGGATGGATAGAAAAATGGATAGATGGATAGTGATAAAATAAATACAGTAAAATGTAAATGGTAGAATCTAGGTGGTGGGTATATGGTTGTTTAACTGCACAATTATTTCTGTTTTGCTGCATGTTTGAAATTTTTCAAAATACAATGTTGGAGGACGGGAGGAGGAATCAATGCCTAGAGCCCAGGACCTTGAAATGGACTGACATTTAAAATACCTGATTATTTTCAACACTGAATCCACAATTCTCATTGGGTTGGATAAAGAAAGCATGATTATAGCAATGAATAATCAGTTAGCTTTTTTCTAACTTCACCACTGGCTGGTCTAGCGAACCGTAAGATCCTGGACAAATCCAGATCAAAGATGAAGGACCAGTGTCCAAGTGCAGGTTCAAGGTCCAGGTCTAGGTTCATTACCAAAGTATAGGAGAACAGTTCAGCCACGAGCCCTGATGACTTCACGCAGGTCCAAAGTCCAAGTTCAGTATCCACGTCCAGATCTAAGGTCCAGGCCCATGTCTATAAACAAGGTCAGGTCTAGGTCCAAATCTGAGGTTAAACCAAAGGTCCACATTCAAGTTTATTTGTTTGTTTGTTTATTTATTTATATATTTATTTACAGCTGCGTTGGGTCTTCGTTGCTACACACGGGCTTTCTCTAGTTGTGGCAAGCAGGGGCTACTCTTTGTTGCAGCGCATGCGTTTCTCATTGCGGTGGCTTCTCTTGTTGTAGAGCACGGGCTCTAGGTGCGTGGGCTTCAGTAGTTGCAGCATGTGGGTTCAGTAGTTGTGGCACACATGGGCTTAGTTGCTCTGCGGCATGTGGGATCTTCCCAGACCAGGGATCGAACCCGTGTCCCCTGCACTGGCAGGCGGATTCTTAACCACTGCGCCACCAGGGAAGTTCCCACATTCAAGTTTAGAAGTCCAGTTCCAAATTCTAGGTTCTAGGTCCAAATTATAATAATGTCAAGCACATGTTTCATTTCAAATTCATGTCCAAGCTCCAGGTTCAATGTTCAAGGGCAGATCAAGTTTCAGTATGAAGTTCCAGGATGAAGGTCATATCTAGGTCCAGGACTGAGGTCTAGGGTCCAGGTTTGAGGACCATGTATCAAGGTTCAGATCTATAACTAAAGATCAGATTTAAGGCCAGATTCAAGGTTCAGGACTAATCCAAGTACATGGCTGAGGTCTGCTGTCTGGTTTTCAGGTCCAAGTCCAAAGACAAGGTCAGTAGCCAAGGCCTTTGACCAGGTTGAGATCTGAGGTATAGTCCAAAGATCAGGTCCAAGGTCTAGGGCTAGGTCTGAGTTCCAGGTTCAAAGTTCAGGTGCAAGGTCAAAAGTCTACTTCCAATGTCCAAATCCAGGATTTGGTTCAAGGCCCATGACTATTTTTGAGGTTCAAGTTATATCCAGGCTCACATCCAAGGTTGAGGGACAAAGTGCAGGTCAGATTTGAGAGGATGAGGGGAGAATGACCAAAAAGGCAGAGTAGAAAGACCCTGAGCTCACCTCCTCTCACGAGCACAACAAAATCACAACTATTTGCAGAACAACCATCAATAAAAAAGACCAGAACCTATCAGAAAAGATCTTCTACAGCTAAAGACATAAAGAAGGAACCATGTCAACACAGGTGGGAGGGGCAGACTTGTGATATAATCAAGTCCCATACCCCTGGGTGGGCAACCCACAAACTGGAGAATAATTATATTGTAGAGATTCTCCCACAGGAGTGAGAGTTCTGAGCCCCACTTCGGGCTCCCCAGCCTGGGGGTCCTGTACCAGGAAGATGAGCCCCCAGATTCGGCTTTGAAGACCATCAGGGCTTAATTTCAGGAGTCTTTGGGAAGACTGGGGGAAACAGAGACTTCACTCATAAAGGGTACACACAAAATCTCACGCTCACGGGAATCCAGAGCAAAAGCAGTAATGTGACAGGAACCTGGGCCAGACCTACCTGCTGGTCTTGGAGAGTGTCCCAGAGAGGCTGAGGGAGGGGGTGGCTGCAGCTCACCTGGGGGACATAGACACTGGTGGCAGCAATATTGGCGAACATTCTAGTGCGGGAACAATGCTCCTTGGGGCTTCCACCTTGGCTCATTAGGCCCAAGACCGGGCCCCGCCCAACAGCCTACAGGCACCAGTGCTGGGAAGCCTCAGGCCAAACAACTAACTAGGCAGGGACACAGCCCCACCCATTAGCAGACAGGCTGCCTGAAGAGTTCCTGAGCGCACAGCCACCTCTAGATACGACCCTGTCCACCAGAGGGCCAAGACCCAGCTCCACCCAGCGGTGGAAGCCTGCACCAGCTTCCAGACCAGCCTCACCCACCAGGGGGCAGACAGCAGACAGAAGAAAACCACAATCCAGGTGCCGAAAGCCACTCGCTTTTCTTCTCTGCAGAGGAGGCTGCACAGTTGGGAAGCCCAGGGGTGCTCCTTCTGTTCTTTCAGGCTCCCGGGCTTGTACCAGTGCACTCTGCGAACCAGCTGTGCCCCCGCGGTGCAAGGGAGCGCCCACCCTGGGGGCCTGGCAATTGCTTGGCACTTAAAAAAACTTTCTGGAGGGCTCCGGGAGCATTGTAGGGGTTCGGAAATGGGTCTCGGAGGCTCCCCCAACCTTGACTGCATTTGTGTGCAGCTGAGTGCGAGGCCAGTGTCCAGTGAGGGACGGGGATTGCTCGTGTGTGATGTCAGAAGAGAGGCTGGACCGAGGGTGCAAAGTGGGAGGGAGAGGAGGAGCCCGTTTAGGACCAAGATCACAGGATGTTTCCGGCTTTAAATTGAAAGGCGAGGGGTGCCCCCCAACCCTTGTAATGACTGTGGGCTGCAAGGGTGTTCTTAGATTCTGGTATTTAGGTTATTTTCTTTTTTGTATTAAAATAACGCTGCAATAAACATTTGTACATGTCTCTGGGTACACATGTGTGAAAGCTTACCTGTGTATGGGAGCCAGAAGTGTGGTTGCTATGTTTCAGGAATAAGTCTTCAACTTTACTCAACAAAATCACTCCCTGCGCTTCAGATAAGCATTTTTCTTCTCCATTTTATTCATTCAGGGTTTGCATTTCACCTCTCCTTCCTCAGGGTATTACTAATGGCCCCAGACCCAGAGAAGGAATCTGCCTTGGCCTCCTTCTATATGATATAACCCTGGCAGAAGGGTCTGAGAGGGACCAGAGTGTGCTTGATAAAGTTACAGCAGGTCTCTGGTCCTGCTTAATTTTGGGAGTTGGCAGCATCAGATGTCCGAGGGCCAGTGTTTCAGGGGGGATGGAGCAGTCTTCTCTCTTACTGAATCAGTTGAGTTACACATTTTTTCAGATGCTCCTTATACTGTTACTGCCAAGATATCCTTTGCCCAGCTCCGTGTGGTTCCTTGAGGCCTGGAAGCTTTGGGACTCTCCAAGCTTGAGGCATTGGACTCTTTACCAGGCTGGTTTCCCCAGAGCCAAAAAGCTCCAGCCCGCTCATCTGAGGTCCTGCCACCTCTCACCTCCCCAGGGTTCTGCCAGGGATCCTGCATCAGTCCATACCTTGAGGGGTGCCCACCAACATTTTCTTTCTTTTTTGTTTCAGAGACTCTCTCTTGAGACAGACACACACACACACACACACACACACACACACACACACACACACACACACACACACACACACACACACACACACACACACCTACCTCAATGAGCTTAGATTCCCACAAAAGGCACAAAGAGAAGCTATCTCCCAGCATGGATCCCCACGGCTGAACCCAGTACAGAGGGAAGAACGGCCTTCAGGGGCAGCACAATGGCTGGGCGACCACAAACCCTGTCTCAGGTCCCAAGACAGTGAACGGCAGTCCTGAAAACAACCCGAGACCCAACTTCCCAACAATCTTGGAACAATCTTTTCATCTTAACTAGATGAAATTGTATTCATTTATTTCTCTAGGACGATAACGTGACTTTTTGTGCACCCAAGAAGTTGAACGGGCCATCCCCATTATACTGTGTTATTTTAAAGTTTATTCACAACAACTCTGTGAGGTAGGCAATATGGTTCCCATTTTTCAGGTGGGGAAAGCGAGGCCTAGTGAGGCAAAATAACCTGCCCAAAGGGGCAGGGCTGTGACTTGAACGACAGCAGTCCTGATTCCCCAAGGCCCATATTCTAACTTGCCACCCAAACTCCTTGGGCATAAGCACAGGACAAAGCTGGGGAAACGCTTACCTAGCTTCCTGTCCATCCATGCCTTCCTGAACTGCCTGACCAACCCCCATGGTGACCCGGGACAAGTGATGCCAGGAATCTGAGCATCCTGCTTGGGATACACTTCTTATATATCTGAATTCTTTGAATCACTCACTCTGACAAACGCTGCCGCTTCGGTTGCATTTTCTTACCTGCTTTTGTACTTATCCCCTTCACATCGAGCATGTGCTGTCCCTGTTCACCAGCGCCCGTTCTTTTGGGGAAGCCGGGCTCATTGCCCTAGAAACATACCCCAGGACTGAATCTTCCCTTATAACAAACTATGAAGCAGGAGTCATCCAGTATTTTTAAAATCCAGGTCTCTATTTTTCCTGTGCAAACATGAATGCAGGCAAAATTAATAGTCAAAAGGCTTTTTAAAATATATGCATTTTGATAACACGTTGCTAGTTACATTTTGCTGTTGATATGAGCTTGGATCACACTTTCCTTTAATAGGCCTTTGAAATTCCTTTTAGAAAGTTAAAACAGTCAAATGGTCCATGGTAAAAACCAGAAGAGACCCACGTAAATCCAAAATACATACCTGAAAAGGCAGCACCTTTTGGATGAACTACATTAGGGCCGAGTTATGTAGAACATGGATTATGTAAGAGTGGACCACAGAGACTTCAAAGCAAATGGAGCATCTTGTCTGAGAACAAGAGAGAACAGGAAGAAAGAAGAGGAGAAGGAAGACAAGAGAAAGAAGGAAGAAGAAGGGGACACAGAGACAGAGAGATTGATGGAAAAGAGCATCAGGAAAACCTACATATACGGCTTCTCTGCATCAGGAGAGTGACTCGTCTTTGGGTAATTTACAATGTGTATTAAGCAAAGGATGGACCATTAAGGTAATAATTCACAAACATAGAACCCCAATCTAGAGATATCTTATATAAAATGTTAATGCAATACTATTTACTGGATTAGACAAAAAGAGCTAGGTTCTACACTCTGCACATTTTCAGCTAAGAGCTTTGCCTCAGGATGTAATTCCAAGGGACAGCAAGGCTTCCTCTTCAGGGGTCAAGGAGCAGTTTGCAAAGACATGACCTAAGGGTCGCATCTCCTAAAAGTCCTAGTGGTCAGCTTGTTTGGCTTAGGACCCCATTCCAACCTCCAACCTGGGAGCCTTTCCCCTCCACATAACTCTCCCCACCAAGTCAGAACAGGCTGCCCCAGAACCCTGACTCAGGTACCAAGAGAGAGGTTGTGTTTGAACCCCTCTGGCGGGTTAGCAGATGTCTCTTTCCCTAACGGAGATGCTCTTTTCTATGAAACAGATTCTGGTTTCACAGCAGCTGGACGGCAGGGAGCCTGGATTTGCTTCTCAGACTCGAAGTGACCTCAGCTGGGGAGACCTGGCTTTATCCCTAGTGCTTGTTGCAGCACCAATGGCCAGGGTTTCTAGGATCCCAAAGAGCACACGAGGATATACCAGAGTCAGAAACAAGCCCCAAACTGTCTCGTGTATTGAATTTGAGTTACCACATGTACTTCAGATTCTGTTACATCTCCCTCAGCAGAAGGGGGTGAAGTGAGGGGCAGGAGCGGGTGGGTGACTAAATCATCTTCCACTTATAACAAAAAAAAAGGAAGTTCAAAAGTCTAAAAATTCCCCGTGGATAAATATTAAAAGAGTTTTGTGCTCACACTTTCATACTCTTGAGCAGGGGACACCTCACACTTTACCAAGCTCTGCTGCACGCAGTGCTTCTTGTGGAGCTCACAGCAACCTGCCACTTAACTGGGGCAGATGTAAAGAGTCCCATTTTCTAGATGAGGAAACTGAGGCCATGCAGCTCGCAAAGGGTAAGGAAAGCTGGAATTCAACCCCGGCCAAGTCCCGCGCCGCGCAGCATCACACTGACAGCTGGCTCTGGGAAGCGGGAGACAGACCTCTGCGTCTTCACCGTTGTTTGGCCTCTGTTTGTGGCGCATCCCCGTCAGGCGGGAGGCCGAGCTTTGCCTGGTTTTCCAGTTGGCTGAGTCGCTGTTTCACTCTCATCTGGCTGGCACTGTACTCAGCCAAGAGCCGTGCAAACCTGGTCCGCAGGGTGTCCAGGGAGGACTCCAGATGCTCCACTCTCTCCTCGATGCCCTGCGGGTCCGCCCCGGCCTTGGCCAGCTCCTCGTCGATCAGGTTGTCCTTCATCAGGATCTGCCGCCCCTTCTCCTCCAGCGCCTTCTTGGCCTCAGGGTATTCAGTGAGCGCCTCCATCAGATCGTCCCTGGAGAGGCAGAACAGGTCCGAGTAACCGAGGCTCCTGATGTTGGCCGTCCTGCGGTTCCCCGACTTGCTCCCCTTGATGTTCAAGATGCTGATCTCGCCAAAGTAACTCCCATCGCTGAGGACCACGAACTGGGTGACCCCATCCTCAGCCACCACAGCCAGCTTGCCCTCCTTGATGATGTACATCTCCCTCCCTATGTCCCCCTTCTTGCAGATATAATCCCCGGGGCTGAACACCGCAGGCCGCAGCTTCAGCACCAGCTCCACCAGCAGCCCCGCCTCGCAGTCCTGGAAGATGCGGACCTTCCTCAGAGTGTCCAGGTGCACGCTGATGGCGATCTCGGCCCTCAGCTTGTCGGGGAGGCACTTGAGCACCTCCCTCTCATCCACCGTCTTCTTGTTGGCCCACAGGTAGTCGAACCACCGGATCACCCGTGTCTCCAAG
The DNA here is from genome assembly GCF_011762595.2 of Tursiops truncatus. NCBI lineage: Eukaryota > Metazoa > Chordata > Mammalia > Artiodactyla > Delphinidae > Tursiops > Tursiops truncatus. Next base: position 7,894,482 of record NC_047047.1, read on the forward strand.
TCCTTGGTCACCTTGCGGAATTGCATGTACTGCTTGACGGAGTCACTCTTGGCCTGGAACTCAGCCTGCGAAGCGTTCATGTGCGAGATCATGGAGCCCACGTTGCCCACAATGGTGGCAAAAATCAGGACACCCACCAGGAAGTCGAGGACCACAAAAAGATACTCCTCATCTTTCACAGGGGGTGGGGTCTCGCCGATGGTGGTCAGGGTCAAGGTAGACCAGTAGAGACTGTAAATGTACTTCCTGGAGAGGCGCCCATACTCTGGGTTGGAGATGTTTGGGTAGACCCAGGAGTCGGTCCCGAAACCAATGAACTTGGAAATGGCAAAGTAGAGGCAGGCGTTCCAGTGGATGATGATGAGGATGTACAAGACCAAGTTCCCAATCCTGAACATGTTGGGGTAGTTGGTCCTCGTCTCCGTGCGGTCAAAGAATTCAAAGAGCCGGGCCAACTTTAGTAGGCGGTTGAACCTCAGTTCTGGGTAGTTCATGCCCAGCTTAAAATAAGCCAGGTCCGTGGGGACCAGGGACAACATGTCCAGCTTGAAGTGCAAGGTCTTTGTGTAGTGCTTCCACAGCCGGTTGGCATCCGTGACCAACAAGCCTTGCTCCAGGAAGCCTGATGAAGAAGACAGATCACGTGGGCATCAAAGAGGCCTTTTTATGACCATGGCCCGCAGAAAGGTATCTCACCTCAAGACCACACAAAACCTGGTTATACATATATAAAAGAAACAACTTCCACAAACCACACATACCATTACTACAGGAAATGCACTCTGGTATTTTCTATTCAACGATCTAATCTATTTTATTCAATTAAAAACGTAGATCAGTTAGGTAAATTTGAATGTGGATTGGGTATTTGATGGTAGTAAGGAATGCTTATTAAATTTTTCAGAGATAAATGGAAGTTATACTTAAAAAATGGGACCCGAGTTAAGGTTACATGCTAACGTGGTTACTGTCTGAGATTTGCCTTAAAAAACTCCATACAAGAACAGGGAGTGGGAGGATAAATGAAAAAAGATGAGCAAAATGTTGATAACATTTGGAGCTAGCTAAGGGTATGTTGGGATTCATAACACTACTGTCTCAGTTTTGTATATGTTTGAAAATATTAACAATAAAAAATTTGAGGGCTTCCCTGGTGGTGCAGTTGTTAAGAATCTGCCTATCAATGCAAGGGACATGAGTTCGAGCCCTGGTCCGGGAAGATCCCACATGCCACGGAGCAACCAAGCCCGTGCGCCACAACTACTGAGCCTGTGCCACGACTACTGAGCCTGCGCTCTAGAGCCTGTGAGCCACAACTACTGAAGCCTGCACGCCTAGAGCCCATGCTCCGCAATGTGAGAAGCCACCACAGTGAGAAGCCCATGCACCGCAACAAAGAGTAGCCCCCACTCGATGCAACTAGACAAAGCCTGCGCGTAGCAATGAAGACTGAACACAGCCAAAAATAAATAAATTTATGAAAAAAAATTGAAAACACTGGTCATGGCCTAGCAAACTGACTTTACAAATCACTGATGGAGTATGACCCGTCTTTTTATTTTTTATTTATTTATATTTATTTTTTAAACTCTATTTATTTATTTATTTATGGCTGCATTGGGTTTTTGCTGCGGTGCGTGGGCTTCTCATTGCGGTGGCTTCTCTTGTTGTGGAGCACGGGCGCTAGGCGCACAGACTTCAGTAGTTGCAGCACGCAGGCTCAGTAGTTGTGGCTCACAGGCTCTGGAGCGCAGGTTCAGTCGTTGTGGCGCATGGGCTTAGTTGCTCCGCGGCATGTGTGATCTTCCCGGACCAGGGCTCGAACCCGTGTCCCCTGCATTGGCAGGCGGATTCTTAACCACTTAGCCACCAGGGACGTCCTGCAACCTATCTTTTTAAAACCTTGCCCAGGAGCACAGTGGTTTTCCTTCCTGGTTGCACATTACTGTCACCCAAGGGGCTCTGAAAACACATGAAGCCTGGGACCCACCCTGGTCTGGAGATGGGCTGGACCTTGGTAGTCGTGAAGCGTTATTAGTGGTGAAATCCACCAAATAGGCCATGACCTGCCGTCTCCCTTCGTCCCTCTCTCCCTTCCTTTCCCTCCCTCCCTCTTTCTTCCTTTCTTTCTTTCATTTTCAAACATGCAAAAGAGTGGAGAGACTAATGTAACAAATGCTTCTTAGATCTGGGTGAGCAACAGCAACACACCAAGGGCTCTGTAAGTCACAGAGCTGGACCTGTCCCCAGAGTTTGGTCCCATAGGTCTGGGGCATCTCTAACAACTTTCAGGTGATGCTGCTGGTCCAGGGCCACACTTCGAGGGCTAGACCGAGGTAGGACTGCCCCCTTTGTGAAAAGCAAACATCAAGTTTGTCATCACATGTTAGGGACACCTGGCTTCACAGCTCCCCATTCCCTATTTGTTTGGTTACACTCGTGTTTATTGAGTGCCTAGATCATTACATTGCACTCGTGTGCCTTGGGACTCCTCAAGACCTCCTTAATAATCTTGTCTCAATTCTGACTATTTTTCTCCTGGAGTATGATCCATGGCCTCTTGGTGTCTGTGCCTACCTGTCCCCCTCTCTCTCCCAGCCTTCTGCTGAATCTTAGATTGCCAAGGACAATACCAAGCACAAAAAGGGGTGGGGTCCATGTCTGGGTGAGGGCTGCCTGTCCCACCAAAGCCTGATTGATGCAGGGAGTCCCCCCAACCAGTCAGCCACCCACGGGGCTCTTGCATCTCCATAGGCTCGTGTAACCATGGAGTGGCAGGCCACCAGGACTGGCCAAGTCACCCAGGCAAGCCTCAAGCTGTGTTCTTGAGATCTAAGTTATGATGCAGGGCACTAATTCTGGAGCAGGGGGGCCACCCATCTGGCCTGCTGGGTGGTGACTGTGGCCTTTAGGCTGGCCACTCAGCATCTCTGGGCCCCAGTTTCTAAAGCAGTAAGATGGAGATAATCATGTCTACACTTCTTGTCTTCTGCAGCAGTTCTCATGAGAAAACAAGACGTGCTTGGAATTCTTTGTACACCATGAAGCCACCCTGAGGTTTTGCTGTGATCCAGTGGTTTCTGTATCCACAACCATGGCACAGTTTTTAGTTTAAAAATCTTGGAAATGACAAGCAGGGCCTCCGCCAGCATATGTGATGTCTTTGTGAAAATAAGAAAAAGGAGGCCCAAGGAGGCCCAGCTTGGAGACTGAGGCATGGGTGGGGCTTTAGCCCCCACTCACAACTAGAGGTGATCTTGTTACCGACTGGGGTCCTCGGACTCTTTAATCAACAGAAATTGACAAGAGTCCAGAGGAGGAATTCAGGCCTTTATTGGGATTCATGCTGCAGCACAAGGGAGCGAAAACAATAGCAGGTGGCCTTGCTTGCTCCCTGAGGGGTGGGAGCGAGCTTGTTCCTTAAAGGATATGGGGGTGGATTGGTGGGTTGGGCTGGAGGGGGGGGCTTAGGTGGTCTGCACATACATGTAGTTATTTTTAGTCCTTTACAGATTCTTTGTGTCCTGTTGCTAGAGGAGATGTTTGTCTAGCAGCAAGTGCAAGCACTCTGGTAGAGGGTCCCAGGTCCCAGCCTGTGTTAATCGAAGGAAGTCATATCCCTCTAGGCCCTGTTTTAGATTTTAGTTCTGAAACTAATATACTTTTAGTATATTACACCTCATCTAAAAGCCATGGGGTAACATGCCCTGGCTCCTCTGACTGTCCAAGAAGAGGAACTCCAAGGGCTACCATTCTGGATCTCCCTGAACCTGCCCTGTGGCCCCCAGGTGGCCCCCGAACCATGCTGTGGGGTCTGCGGCCCTGGGCCCACTCACCTGTCCGGGCTCGGACTAGCACATCGAAGCCATAGAGGAAGTCGGCTGAGTAGTCCAGGACCAGCCAAAGCATCAGGTGCTCAGACTGAAGCTCATCAAAACAGGCCCTAAACAAGTGTGAGAAGGGGCAGGTGTGTAGCGGGTTGGGACCAAGGCGGGCAGCAGGTCTGTGCTACAAACCTGGGGTCAGCTCATCCCGCTAACAGCCCAGCCCACAGGGTTGCACCCCAGCATCAGCGTCCCAGCCCCGATGAGGGGACCTAGGCTCTCAGAAGCTTTTCTGTCTCAAGGTCACCGAGCTCCTAAGAGCTGGGACTGACCCCAAAGAGTGGGCCCCGTTGCCTCGCAGCAGTAGCGACAAGACTGCTCCCCTCCCCTGGCCGGGGAGCAGTTCATCCAGGCCTCAGATGAAGGGGCTGAGAACTTGCCCTTTCTGGGGCCTTTAAATGCGAACAAAGACATAACAATTTCTGAGAGATTAACAACAGAACAAGCCACATCCGTCCCCACAAATTAGCAGTCTGGGAGCACCCCGAGGCCCCGGCCGCCCTCACAAGAGCATCAGCTCACCCTGCATCCCAACCGGCTCAGAAAACCCAAAGCCCACAGCCAACAGCCTGAAAATGTCGCCTGGCGCCTGCATCCCTGTCCTGCAGGTCAGCTCAGGAGTGACCCAGCCCCTCCCACTTCCCCTCAGAAGAGTAACGGCTCGCCCTTGCATCTTCCTCCTGCAACTCCATCAAGGAGGCTCCAAGGTGCCAGGACCATGGTTTTGATCTCAAAGCCAGGCCTCCACCTGGCTTTCAGGGAATCCAGGAGGAACTGAGGCACATGCAGCTGGATGGTGGCTGCCAGGGACTCAGAGCTCTGTGTTGAGGCCCCGCCCCACGCCCCTACCTGCAAACAAGCAGACACCAGTTGTAGAAGATGGGCACGGCGATGATGGTCAGCCAGTGATAGTACATGTTGTTGGAGGGGTCCACCACGGTGGTGTCCTTCTTCTTTCTGGAAACACCGACACACCAGGATCACAGTGTGCTGGAAGACCACAGCTTTGGAAAGGCTTAGAGACCCAGCCTAGCTTAGAGACCCCAGGGCAACTGTGGGCTTCAGCTAGAGATGGCTTCCCAGATAGGGTGCTGTCAGTCCCGGGGGGTCACATGGGTGTCCCTGTATGGGTGCCCCCACCCAGGCTGGGAGCAGGGCAGACTCCGAAGGCCTTCTCTCCCAGCTCAGCACCCCAGGAAGCCACCGGTGACTACAAAACTACAGTGATGACATTCCTGTGTCCTGGGGTATCATCCCTAGCCTTCAGGGTGCCGAGGAGGAAAATGGAGCACAGTGATGTTGGAACCACCTCGGGGAGCTCTGTGAAAATGCCAGCTCTCAGGCCCAGCCAGACCCCTCCAGGACTGGGGTCTGGAAATGTGCACTTAATCACTGTCCTGGGTGGTTCTGAGACAGCTCCTCTCTGGACTGAACTTGGGAGCTTGGGAGCCCAGAGCTCTCCCTTGGGAACGTGCTCTCTCCACCTCACTAACTGCAATCGTGCAGATGTTCTAAAGACATTTCCTGCCTCTCCACCAAAACCCACCAACCTGGGAATCATCGAGGTGTCAGCCAACACTGAATGGAAGGAATAGCTTAGGGTGCTTTCGGTGTTTATTTTCAGGATTTTCGGAGGATTGGAATTTATAGGCGGTACTGGAGATCTTTCTTTGGGTCCACGCGTCTCCTCCCCCACCCCACCTGCCACCCATGCCCGCCTAGGCCTGCAGAGCTGCTCCGGCGCCCCAGAGGAGACCCTGAGTTGCCTGTTTTCACCTCAACTCCGCAAGTCCGAGATCAGCAGCTGATTAACTGGGCTTTGGACGTTCCCAACACTCATTGCCACTGGGTTTGGATTAAAGTTTGTGAATATAGTGTTTTCTAGTACCCAGGAAAAGGGCTCCGCGTACTCCACTGTGTGGACGGCCACCTTGTGGGCAAACAGAATGCCCAAGGGGAGGGCACCGGAGCAGGCTCCCAGGGAAGCCCCGAACTGCTCACCTGAGGCTGGAGACAAACCTGCCTACCTACAAGCCCCCCTTTGGGCTCCCCGACCTTCCCTGCAGAACGAGACCCTCACGTGATCTCAGCAGGCCTGATCCCTGCCTGAGAGCAACTCCTTTTCTGTAGCCCTAAGCAGCCCTCTCTCCAGGGCTGACCCTAAGGCCTGATTGCATCTCTCTCCTCCCCAGGGCCAGGGCTGGGTGGTGTGGAACCAGGCCTGCTGTGACCATGCAACCCCCCTTTGGGGGCAGTTTCTCCCAGTACTTACTCCTCCTTTTTTGGGTTTTCCTTTTTCTCTTCCTTTTTTTCTTTCTCCTTTTTCGCCTTGTCACTGGATGACACAGGGTGACATTTAGCAATTTTCATATACCAAGGTCATTACCACGGGGAGAGGGTAGGCCACAGTGACACGGGGGAGAGGGCGTGGTGCAGGAAACCAATCTTTCTAGCACACTGGGATGAAATGAGGTTGTTGGTTCCATGAATAATATCATTATTATTATTCCTGAAGGGGGAGGGTACCACCTCCACTGAAGTATCCATTGTATCCATTGAAATGTACACAACGGTTCAGTCTAATATTCTACAATTTCTGACCTATTTCCGTGAGTCCCTAGAAAGTCACAGCAGCTTGAGACTGGAAACTTTTGAGGTAATGGGGAATAAACCCAAATCCACACCTTTAGGGTGGAAAAGTCACTCAGAGTTTTGGGAGTCACATGGAACGCTCTTTGTTCTGAGGAAAGGGGGTGGCTTTTCCGTTGTTCTGGGGTCACATGAAAACCTGGCCCTTGATGGGAAAGCCAGGGGACAGAAAGGAAGCAAGACCCTTAGGCAGGCACAGGTGTGCTGTGCAGCAGCAAGTCTTCAAGTCGTCTGAGGCAAATGCAGCCACGCTCAGACGCTTCCAGAGTTTGCTGGATGTGGCGCTGCAGGTGGGGCCTCGCCCTCCTGTCTGCATCGGCAGGAAGGGCCTGTAAGGGCAGATGTTTCCTCAACGCACAGCTTTGCTCTGCTTCCCCTTCTTTATTGCACGTCCTTCATGGGCTGGACACAGTTACAAGGGTTACCTATTAACGGTTACAGTAGTCCTGCAAGGCACGCATTATTACCCACTGAACAGCCGAAGAAACAAAGGTGGAGGGTAAAAGACCCTGCCTGCCTCAGGGCACCCCCGGAATCACCCGCAGGCCCTTCTGATTCCCCTGTTCCTGCCCCTGGAGGAAGGAAGGGCTGAGAAATAAGTGTCTGCTAATTAAACACTCGTTGAAAAGGACCCATGCACTTTACACAGCACTTCCCCAGGAAATAATCAAAGGTGTGTGCAAACATGCATACAGAAGAATCATCACCACCATTATTTCTAAGTCACAGCACAAACAATCTGATCATACAACCGAGGAAATTCTTCATCAACCACAGAATTCTATGAGGCCACTTACGACGAGGTTGTGGAAGAAGGGGAAAATGTTCCTCAGATTTCGCTAAGTTAAAAAGTAGACTACAAAAGATTTTCTAATAATAGCTGTACTAGTTTTCTGTTGCTGCCAGAACAAATTACCACAGACTTAGTGGCTTAAAACAGCCCAAATGTATGATCTTGTAGGTCAGAGATCTGGTAGGGGTCTCATCGAAGTCAAGGTGTCGGCAGGGCCGTAACACTTTCCGAAGACGCTAGGGAAGAAACTGTTTCCTGCTCACTTGGATTGTTTGCAGAATTCAGTTCTTTGCAATTATAGGACCAATATCCTCATTTTCTTGCTGGCTGCAAGCTGAGGACATTCCCAGCTTTTAGGGGCTGCTGCATCCTTGGTTCATGGCGCCCTTCCTCCATCTTCAAAGCCGGCAACAGCGGGTTGGGTCCTTCTCAAGATGCCATCTCTCTGGGAAAGGTTCTCCACTTTTAAGGATGCATGTGATTCGACTGGGTCCACCTTGATAAGCCAGGAGAATCTCCCCATCTCAAGGTCCTTAAACTTCATGACATCTGCAAACTCCCTTTCGCCATGTAAGGTAACATAGTCACAGGATGTGGGGATTAGCATATGGGCACCTCCGGGCTACCTACTACAGTCTTCACTGGCCCTCAAAGATTTCCTTGCATCCCATGTGCAAAATGACTTCACCCCCATTCCAAGATCCCCCAGCCTCATCCCATTAGAGCATCAACTCAGAGTCCAAAATTATCATCCAAGTCTCATCAGTTCAGAAGTCCCAAATCTCATCATCTAAATCAGGTGTGTGGGAACTCTGGGTGTGAATCATGAGACACGAGTCCTCCCTACCTGTGGAACTAAACAAACGAATCACCTCCATAAACACAGGAGAAGGCATAGGACACCAGGTGTAGATATTCTAGTTCAGCAAGGGAGAAGAAGATGGGAGGACAAAAGGAGTCAGTGGTTCCAAGTGACTCGAAATCCAGCAGGGCCATGGGCCAGTATGTTTCAAGGCCTGAGAATAAACCTCTATAGCTCATGACTCCGCCCTCAATCATCCTTCCTTTTTCATGAAAGGTAGCACCTGCTTGTAGCTGAGTAGTTTTTTATCAGCCTGCTTTCTGCATCTAGAATTTAGAGGTCTAACAGTTCTCCCTCATTTTATACTGTTTCTATCCTTCAGCTCCAAGCTGGCAGCGTTTCTGCTGCCATAAAATCTTCTAGACCTTAATGGGTCATGTATACCGGAGGGATCCACTCCGCTAGACAGAGGCTTTTGATCTTCGAGTTATCAGCAAGAGTTCAGCCGCATCCTCTGCTTTTGCCTGAAGGCATGCTTTCCTGACAGTGACTTTTTAAAACTTATTCTCTTTTGCCATCTGAGCAGGCTGAGAACTTCCCAAGTCATCAAGTCTTGTTTCCTTTTCATTTATCAGTTCTTCCCTCAATTTCTTTCTTAAGTTTTACCATCAACAGCAAGAATAAACCAGCCTGCACCCTCGGTACCTTAGCTTAGAAATGTCCTCAGCTAAATATTCAAGCTCACTGCATACGAATTCTGCTTCCCCCATACTTGTGGGACATAATCCCGCTCAGCTTTTTGCCACTAAACATGAATCCCCTTTCCTTCAGGTTCTAAAAGCCTGCTCCTCACGTCCTTAGGAGCCCTCACCAGCAGTGCCCCTAAAGTCCAGGTTTCTACTAATAGTCTGTTTCGACCATTTAGGTATTAAGTATGTAGGCAGCTTAGGTTTTTCTCTGTAATGCTCCCCATTTTTCCTTCTGAACCCTCACTGCTATAGTTTTTTTTCTGATGATTGTTCCCCACTTCTTTATATCTTTATTGGAGTAGAATTGCTTTACAATGGTGTGTTAGTTTCTGCTGTACAACAAAGTGAATCAGCTATATATATATACATATATCCCCATATCCCCTCCCTCCCACCCTTCCTATTCCACCCCTCTAGGTCGCCACAAAGCATCGAGCTGATCTCCCTGGGCTACTGGTAGAGTCTTTAACATTCATATGTCTTTTAACAACCTGTTCAAAGCAATCTAGGCTTTTTTAACAAAAGCATGCTCCTTAAAATTCTTCTAGATCCTGCCTAGGGTCAATTCTGAAGCCACTTCCACATTTTAGGTATTTGTTACAGCAGCACTCCACTTCTGGGATCGAAAGCTGTGTTGTTGATTTTCTACTGTTGCCATAACAAATTACCACAAGTGTAGTATCTTAGAGCAACCCAAATTTATTCTCTTACAGTTCTGGAGATTGGAAGAAGTCGTATAATCTGACTGGATGAAAATCAAGGTGCCCTCAGGCTGTGTTCCTTTTTGGAGGCTCTGGAGAGAATCTGTTTCCTGCTCACTGGGACTGCAGGCAGAATCCAGCTCCTTGAAGCTCAGGACCAAGGTCCCTGTTCTCCTGCTGGCTGTAGATGGAGGGCTATCCCTGGCTTTTGGAGGCTGCGGCATCCATGGCTCAGGCCTCCCTCCCCACTTCCTCCATCTTCCAAACCAGCAATGACAGGATGGTCCCACTCACACTGCGAATCTCTCCTCCTTCCGTCTCATATCTCTGACTCACTCTCCTACATCCCGCTTCTGCTTTTAAGAACTCATGTGATTACACTGGGCCCACCTGGATAATCCAGAATAATCTCTCCATCTGCAGGTCCTTAAATTTAATCACATTTGCAAAGTCTCCTTTGTCATGTAAAATAATCTACTCACAGGTTCCAGGGATTAGGATGGAAACATTTTTGGTGAGGTTGTGGTAGTGAAATTACTCTGCTTCCCATAGTAGTCAATATTGATTGATCATTTACTATGTACTCAGCACTTCACATGTATTAGAATAGTCTTGAGAGTAAGGGAAGATGGCGGAAGAGTAAGACGCGGAGATCACCTTCCTCTCCACAGATACACCAGAAATACATCTACACGTGGAACAACTCCTGCAGAACACCTACTGAAGGCTGGCAGAAGACCTCAGACCTCCCAAAAGGCAAGAAACTCCCCACGTACCTGGGTAGGGCAAAAGGAAAAAAGAATAAACAGAGACAAAAGAATAGGGACGGCACCTGCACCAGTGGGAGGGAGCTGTGAAGGAGGAAAAGTTTCCACACACTAGGAAGCCCCTTCGCGGGCGGAGACGGCGGGAGGCGGAGGGGGGAGCTTCGAAGCCGCGGAGGAGTGCACAGCAACGGGTGCGGAGGGCAAAGCGGGGAGATTCCCGCACAGAGGATCGGTGCCGACCGGCACTCACCAGCCCGAGAGGCTTGTCTGCTCACCCGCCGGGACGGGCGGGGCTGCGAGCTGAGGCTCTGAGGCTAGGGTTTCGGTTTCGGACGGAGCGCAGGGAGAGGACTGGGGTTGGCGGCTTGAACATAGCCTGAAGGGGTTAGTGCACCACAGCTAGCCGGGAGGGAGTCCGGGGAAAAGCCTGCACCTGCCGAAGAGGCAAGAGACTTTTTCTTCCCTCTTTGTTTCCTGGTGCGTGAGGAGAGGGGTTTAAGAACGCTGCTTAAAGGAACTCCAGAGACGGGCGCGAGCCGCGGCTAAAAGCGCGAACCCCAGAGACGGGCGAGAGCCGCGGCTGAAAGCGCGGACCCCAGAGACGGGCGCGAGCCGCGGCTGAAAGCGCGGACCCCAGAGACGGGCGCGAGCCGCGGCTGAAAGCGCGGACCCCAGAGACGGGCGCGAGCCGCGGCTGAGGGCGCGGACCCCAGAGACGGGCGCGAGCCGCGGCTGAGGGCGCTGACTCCAGAGACGGGCGCAAGCCGCGGCTGGAGGCGCGGACCCCAAGGCGGGCGGGAGACGTTGGGGCTGCTGCTGCCGCCACCAAGGGGCCTGTGTGCGAGCGCAGGTCGCTCTCCACTCCCCTCTTCCGCGGAGCCTGTGCAGCCCGCCACTGCCGGGTTCCCGGGATCCGGGGACGACTTCCCCGGGAGAGCGCACGGCGGGCCTCGGGCTGGTGGCCGGACTTTGCCGCCGCAGGCCCGCCCCGCATTCCGTGCCCCTCCCTCCCCGCCGCCGGCCTCCGTACGCCAGAACCCCCGAATCAGCGGCTCCTTTAACCCCGTCCTGTCTGAGCAAAAAACAGACGCCCTCCAGCGACCTACACGCAGAGGAAGGGCCAAATCCAAAGCTGAGCCCCTGTGAGCTGTGAGAACAAAGAAGAGAAAGGGAAATCTCTCCCAGCAGCCTCAGAAGCAGCGGATTAAAGCTCCACAATCAACTTGATGTACCTGCATCTGTGGAATACATGAATAGACAGCCAATCATCCCAAATTAAGGAGGTGGACTTTGGGAGCAAGATCTATGATTTTTCTCCCTATTCCTCTTTTTGTGAATGTGTATGTGTATGCTTCTGTGTGAGATCTTGTCTGTATAGTCTTGCTTCCACCATTTGTCCTAGGTTCTATCCGTCCATGGTTTTTTCTTAAAATTTTTTTTCTTAATAATCAATTTTAATTTTAAGAACGTTATTATACTTTACCTTCGTCCTTTCTTTCTTTCTTTCTTTCCCTCCTTCCTTCCCTCCTTTAGACAACGAATCATCCCAAATTGAGGAGGTGGTCTCTGACAGCAAGATTTATGATTTTTCCCCCTTTACCTCTTTTTGTGAGGGTGTATGTGTACGCTTCTGTGTAAGACTTTGTCTGTATAGCTTTGCTTCCAACATTTGTCCTAAGGTTCTATCCGTCCCTTTTTTTTTTTTTTCTAATTAAGAATTTTTTTAATTCAATAACTTTATTATACTCTATTTTATTTTTACTGTATCTTCTTTCTGTTTTCCCTTCTTTCCCTCCTTCCTTCCTTCCTCCCTCCCTCCTTTCGTTCCTTCTTGCCTTCTTTCCTTCCTTGCTTCTTTCTTTCTTCCTTCCTTCCTTCCTTCCTTCCCTCCTTCCTTCCCTCCTTTAGACAACGAATCATCCCAAATTGAGGAGGTGGTCTCTGACAGCAAGATTTATGATTTTTCCCCCTTTACCTCTTTTTGTGAGGGTGTATGTGTACGCTTCTGTGTGAGACTTTGTCTGTACAGCTTTGCTTCCAACATTTGTCCTAAGGTTCTATCCGTCCCTTTTTTTTTTTTTTTTTTTCTAATTAAGAATTTTTTTAATTCAATAACTTTATTATACTCTATTTTATTTTTACTGTATCTTCTTTCTGTTTTCCCTTCTTTCCCTCCTTCCTTCCTTCCTCCCTCCCTCCTTTCGTTCCTTCTTGCCTTCTTTCCTTCCTTGCTTCTTTCTTTCTTCCTTCCTTCCTTCCTTCCGTCCCTCCTTCCTTCCCTCCTTTAGACAACGAATCATCCCAAATTGAGGAGGTGGTCTCTGACAGCAAGATTTATGATTTTTCCCCCTTTACCTCTTTTTGTGAGGGTGTATGTGTACGCTTCTGTGTGAGACTTTGTCTGTACAGCTTTGCTTCCAACATTTGTCCTAAGGTTCTATCCGTCCCTTTTTTTTTTTTTTTTTTTTTTTCTAATTAAGAATTTTTTTAATTCAATAACTTTATTATACTCTATTTTATTTTTACTGTATCTTCTTTCTGTTTTCCCTTCTTTCCCTCCTTCCTTCCTTCCTCCCTCCCTCCTTTCGTTCCTTCTTGCCTTCTTTCCTTCCTTGCTTCTTTCTTTCTTCCTTCCTTCCTTCCTTCCTTCCCTCCTTCCTTCCCTCCTTTAGACAACGAATCATCCCAAATTGAGGAGGTGGTCTCTGACAGCAAGATTTATGATTTTTCCCCCTTTACCTCTTTTTGTGAGGGTGTATGTGTACGCTTCTGTGTAAGACTTTGTCTGTACAGCTTTGCTTCCAACATTTGTCCTAAGGTTCTATCCGTCCTTTTTTTTTTCTAATTAAGAATTTTTTAATTCAATAACTTTATTATACTTTATTTTATTTTTACTGTATCTTTTTTCTTTTTGTTTTTCCTTCTTTCCCTCCTTCCTTCCTCCCTCCCTCCCTCCCTCCTTTCGTTCCTTCTTGCCTTTTTTCCTTCTTTGCTTCTTTCTTTCTTCCTTCCTTCCTTCCCTCCTTCCTTCCCTCCTTTCCTTCTTTCTTTCCTCATACGTCTACTAATTCCCTCTACTTTTTCTCCCTTTTATTCTGAGCCGTGTGGATGAAAGGCTCTTGGTGCTCCAGCCAGGAGGCAGGGCTCTGCCTCTGAGGTAGGAGAGCCAACTTCAAGACACTGGTTCACAAGAGACCTCCCAGCTCCAGATAATATCAAACGGCGAAAATCTCCCAGAGACCCCCATCTTAACACCAGCACCCAGCTTCACTCAACGACCAGCAAGCCACAGTGCTGGACAACCTGTGCCAAACAACTAGCAAAACAGGAACACAACCCCACCCATTAGCAGAGAGGCTGCCTAAAATCATAATAAGGCCACAGACACCCCAAAACACACCACCAGACGTGAACCTGCCCACTAGAGAGACAAGATCCAGCCTCTTCCACCACAACACAGGCACTAGTCCCCTCCACCAGGAAGCCTACACAACCCCCTGAACCAACCTTAGCCACTGGAGACAGACATCAAAAACAGGAGGAACTACGAACCTGCAGCCTGCAAAAAGGAGACCCCAAACACAGTAAGATAAGCAAAATGAGAAAACAGAAAAACACACAGCAGATAAAGGAGCAAGATAAAAATGCACCAGACCTAACAAATGAAGAGGAAATAGGCAGTCTACCTGAAAAAGAATTCAGAATAATGATAGTAAGGTTGATCCGAAATCTTGGAGATAGAATGGACAATAGAATGGACAAAATGCAAGAATCAGTTAACAAGGACCTAGAAGAACTAAAGATGAAACAAGCAACGATGAACAACACAATAAATGAAATTAAAAATACTCTAGATGGGATCAATAGCAGAATAACTGAGGCAGAAGAACGGATAAGTGACCTGGAAGATAAAATAGTGGAAATAACTACTGCAGAGCAGAATAAAGAAAAAAGAATGAAAAGAACTGAGGACAGTCTCAGAGACCTCTGGGACAACATTAAACGCACCAACATTCGAATTATAGGGGTTCCAGAAGAAGAAGAGAAAAAGAAAGGGACTGAGAAAATATTTGAAGAGATTATAGTTGAAAACTTCCCTAATATGGGAAAGGAAATAGTTAACCAAGTCCAGGAAGCACAGAGAGTCCCATACAGGATAAATACAAGGAGAAATACGCCAAGACACATATTAATCAAACTGTCAAAAATTAAATACAAAGAAAGCATATTAAAAGCAGCAAGGGAAAAAACAACAAATAACACATAAGGGAATCCCCATAAGGTTAACAGCTGATCTTTCAGCAGAAACCCTACAAGCCAGAAGGGAGTGGCAGGACATACTGAAAGTGATGAAGGAGAAAAACCTGCAACCAAGACTACTCTACCCAGCAAGGATCTCATTCAGATTTGATGGAGAAATTAAAACCTTTACAGACAAGCAAAAGCTGAGAGAGTTCAGCACCACCAAACCAGCTTTACAACAAATGCTAAAGGATCTTCTCTAGGCAAGAAACACAAGAGAAGGAAAAGACCTATAATAACGAACCCAAAACAATATAGAAAATGGGAATAGGAACATACATATCGATAATTACCTTAAATGTAAATGGACTAAATGCTCCCACCAAAAGACACAGACTAGCTGAATGGATACAAAAACAAGACCCTTACATATGCTGTCTACAAGAGACCCACTTCAGACCTAGAGACACATACAGACTAAAAGTAAGGGGATGGAAAAAGATATTCCATGCAAATGGAAACCAAAAGAAAGCTGGAGTAGCAATTCTCATATCAGACAAAATAGACTTTAAAATAAGGACTATTAAAAGAGACAAAGAAGGACACTACATAATGATCAAGGGATCGATCCAAGAAGAAGATATAACAATTGTAAATATTTATGCACCCAACATAGGAGCACCTCAATACATAAGGCAAATACTAACAGCCATAAAAGGGGAAATTGACAGTAACACATTCATAGTAGGGGACTTAAACACCCCACTTTCACCCATGGACAGATCATCCAAAATGAAAATAAATAAGGAAACACAAGCTTTAAATGATACATTAAACAAGATGGACTTAATTGATATTTATAGGACACTCCATCCAAAAACAACAGAATACACATTTTTCTCAAGTGCTCACGGAACATTCTCCAGGATAGATCATATCTTGGGTCACAAATCAAGCCTTGGCAAATTTAAGAAAATTGAAATTGTATCAAGTATCTTTTCTGACCACAACGCCATGAGACTAGATATCAATTACAGGAAAAGATCTGTAAAAAATACAAACACATGGAGGCTAAACAATACACTACTTAATAATGAAGTGATCACTGAAGAAATCAAAGAGGAAATCAAAAAATACCTAGAAACAAATGACAATGGAGACACAACGACCCAAAACCTGTGGGATGCAGCAAAAGCAGTTCTAAGGGGGAAGTTTATAGCAATACAAGCCCACCTTAAGAAGCAGGAAACATCTAGAATAAACAACCTAACCTTGCACCTCAAGCAATTAGAGAAAGAAGAACAAAAAAACCCCAAAGCTAGCAGAAGGAAAGAAATCATAAAAATCAGATCAGAAATAAATGAAAAAGAAATGAAGGAAACAATAGCAAAGATCAATGAAACTAAAAGCTGGTTCTTTGAGAAGATAAACAAAATAGATAAACCACTAGCCAGACTTATCAAGAAAAAAAGGGAGAAGACTCAAATCAATAGAATTAGAAATGAAAAAGGAGAGGTAACAACTGACACTGCAGAAATAAAAGAGATCATGAGAGATTACTACAAGCAACTCTATGCCAATAAAATGGACAATCTGGAAGAAATGGACAAATTCTTAGAAATGCACAACCTGCCAAGACTGAATCAGGAAGAAATAGAAAATATGAACAGACCAATCACAAGCACTGAAATTGAAACTGTGATTAAAAATCTTCCAACAAAGAAAAGCCCAGGACCAGATGGCTTCACAGGCGAATTCTATCAAACATTTAGAGAAGAGCTAACACCTATCCTTCTCAAACTCTTCCAAAATATAGCAGAGGGAGGAACACTCCCAAACTCATTCTATGAGGCCACCATCACCTTGATACCAAAACCAGGCAAGGATGTCACAAAGAAAGAAAACTACAGACCAATATCACTGATGAACATAGATGCAAAAATCCTCAACAAAATACTAGCAAACAGAATCCAACAGCACATTAAAAGGATCATACACCATGATCAAGTGGGGTTTGTTCCAGGAATGCAAGGATTCTTCAATATACGCAAATCTATCAATGTGATAAACCATATTAACAAACTGAAGGAGAAAAACCATATGATCATCTCAATAGATGCAGAGAAAGCTTTTGACAAAATTCAACACCCATTTATGATAAAAACCCTGCAGAAAGTAGGCATAGAGGGAACTTTCCTCAACATAATAAAGGCCATATACGACAAGCCCACAGCAAACATCATCCTCAATGGTGAAAAACTGAAAGCATTTCCACTAAGATCAGGAACAAGACAAGGGTGCCCACTCTCACCACTCTTATTCAACATAGTTTTGGAAGTTTTAGCCACAGCAATCAGAGAAGAGAAGGAAATAAAAGGAATCCAAATCGGAAAAGAAGAAGTAAAGCTGTCACTGTTTGCAGATGACATGATCCTATACATAGAGAATCCTAAAGATGCTACCAGAAAACTACTAGAGCTAATCAATGAATTTGGTAAAGTAGCAGGATACAAAATTAATGCACAGAAATCTCTGGCATTCCTATATACTAATGATGAAAAATCTGAAAGTGAAATCAAGAAAACACTCCCATTTACCATTGCAACAAAAAGAATAAAATATCTAGGAATAAACCTACCTAAGGAGACAAAAGACCTGTATGCAGAAAACTATAAGACACTGATGAAAGAAATTAAAGATGATACAAATAGATGGAGACATATACCATGTTCTTGGATTGGAAGAATCAACATTGTGAAAATGACTCTACTACCCAAAGCAATCTATAGATTCAATGCAATCCCTATCAAACTACCATTGGCATTTTTCACAGAACTAGAACAAAAAATTTCGCAATTTGTATGGAAACACAAAAGACCCCGAATAGCCAAAGCAATCTTGAGAACAAAAAAAGGAACTGGAGGAATCAGGCTCCCTGACTTCAGACTATACTACAAAGCTACAGTTATCAAGACGGTATGGTACTGGCACAAAAACAGAAAGATAGATCAATGGAACAGGATAGAAAGCCCAGAGATAAACCCATGCACATATGGACACCTTATCTTTGATAAAGGTGGCAGGAATGTACAGTGGAAAAAGGACAGCCTCTTCAATAAATGGTGCTGGGAAAACTGGACAGGTACATGTAAAAGAATGAAATTAGAACACTCCCTAACACCATACACAAAAATAAGCTCAAAATGGATTAAAGACCTAAATATAAGGCCAGAAACTATCAAACTATTAGAGGAAAACATAGGCAGAACACTCTATGACATAAATCACAGCAAGATTCTTTCTGACCCACCCCCTAGAGTAATGGAAATAAAAACAAAAATAAACAAATGGGACCTAATGAAACTTCAAAGCTTTTGCACAGCAAAGGAAACCATAAACAAGACCAAAAGACAACCCTCAGAGTGGGAGAAAATTTTTGCAAATGAAGCAACTGACAAAGGATTAATCTCCAAAATTTACAAGCAGCTCATGCAGCTCAACAACAAAAAAACAAACAACCCAATCCAAAAATGGGCAGAAGACCTAAATAGACATTTCTCCAAAGAAGATATACAGACTGCCAACAAACACATGAAAGAATGCTCAACATCATTAATCATTAGAGAAATGCAAATCAAAACTACAATGAGATATCATCTCACACCAGTCAGAATGGCCATCATCAATAAATCTAGAAACAATAAATGCTGGAGAGGGTGTGGAGAAAAGGGAACCCTCTTGCACTGCTGGTGGGAATGTGAATTGGTTCAGCCACTATGGAGAACAGTATGGAGGTTCCTTAAAAAACTACAAATAGAACTACCATATGACCCAGCAATCCCACTACTGGGCATATACCCTGAGAAAACCGAAATTCAAAAAGAGTCATGTACCAAAATGTTCATCGCAGCTCTATTTACAATAGCCCGGAGATGGAAACAACCTAAGTGCCCATCATCGGATGAATGGATAAAGAAGATGTGGCACATATATACAATGGAATATTACTCAGCCATAAAAAGAAATGAAATTGAGCTATTTGTAATGAGGTGGATAGACCTAGAGTCTGTCATACACAGTGAAGTAAGTCAGAAAGAAAAAGACAAATACAGTATGCTAACACATATATATGGAATTTAAGAAAAAAAAAAAATGTCATGAAGAACCTAGGGGTAAGGCAGGAATAGAGACGCAGACCTCCTAGAGAACGGACTTGAGGTTATGGGGAGGGGGAAGGGTGAGCTGTGACGGGGCGAGAGAGAGTCATGGACATATACACACTAACAAACGTAGTAAGGTAGATAGCTAGTGGGAAGCAGCCGCATGGCACAAGGATATTGGCTCGGTGCTCTGTGACAGCCTGGAGGGGTGGGATAGGGAGGGTGGGAGGGAGGGAGACGCAAGAGGGAAGAGATATGGGAACATATGTATATGTATAACTGATTCACTTTGTTATAAAGCAGAAACTAACACACCATTGTAAAGTAATTATACCCCAATAAAGATGTTAAAAAAAAAAAACAAAAAAAAAAAAAAAAAAAAAAAAAGAATAGTCTTAACACAACTCTGTAAGACGCCAGTTACAATCCCTATTTCACAAGTCGGGAAACTGATGCACAGAGAGGTCAGGTAACTTGCTCAAGGTCACAAAGCTCTTAGGTGGTTGAGTTGGGATGCAAATGCACTTAACCAGTACATACATTAAACATATTGCATCTGTCTATGTATCTGTGTATCTATGTATCCACGTATCTATCTATTCAATATATATGCCTAGAGAAAACTTGGAGGGATATTTGCCAACATGTGAAGAGGGGTTGTCTCTGATAATGGGGTTCAACTGCTAACGTAAAGTGTACTTTTTTATGGGTGTATGCTCGTGGGTGCTTTTCTGTGTTTTCTAAGTTTTTGACAATGAGCATATTAATAAACTAAGAACAAAAGTTGTTAGAATCTTTAAATGAGAAGAGCAAGGACACTCACCCATCCTCTGTTCTCTTGAATCTACTGGTCTTTCTGCAGCTGAAGTCTTAATGTCAAGTCACCAGCAGAGGGAGCTGCCCACAAACTTATCGGGCACACTTAGCCCTGCTGGGAGTTTAATTACACCAGGCTCTGTCACCCTTGTTCAGGATTTGTGGCCCCAGGTTACAAGCTTTGGACTTTCCTCTGGCTACCAACCTGCTGAGGGCCTAGGGAAGACCCCGTGCCATCCAGCTGTGTCCCGGAATCCACCCAGCACTGCCCCAGGGGACCTACACAGAGCTACACAACGAGGCTGGTTTTGGCTGAGAACAGATTGATCGGGAGAAAGAAACTTTCAGAACCCATGGGACTAAGTGAAAATGCTAGAAATGTGGTGGAAGAATGGGGGAAGGTGTCCACAAGAATTACTTGTGTATCTTTGTACCCAGGTGGCTCCATTTGGGGGCAGCCCCCAATGTTGTCCCTCGGTCCTTGGCTGCAGTGTGCACCCACGATATGAGCCCATCGGAAAAGATTTATAAGAGCCTGATGTAGCTGACGGCATCCACACCATCCTTGCCCACATCCCAGCCCCAGGATGGAGAAGCCTGGAGACCCACCCACAAGACCTCTACCTATGGTTTCTGGTGCCCTGAGCCTTGCCTGACTGCGGGACTCAACACCAGGTTTCCAAGGGCATCAAACACATATCACAGTAGCTATCATTTTGCAGATTAAATCATTTCATTTTTCTTGACTGTTGGCATTTGGATCTCTGGATTTGATGTCCCAATTTATGTAAACAAAATGCA
Organism: Tursiops truncatus; assembly: GCF_011762595.2. Lineage (NCBI taxonomy): Eukaryota > Metazoa > Chordata > Mammalia > Artiodactyla > Delphinidae > Tursiops > Tursiops truncatus. The sequence goes on from NC_047047.1 coordinate 7,914,846, forward strand.
ACTAAGGGGGAGAGGATGGGGGAGGGATCAACTGGGAGTTTGGGATTAGCAGATGCAAACTAGTATATATAGAATGGATAAACAACAAGGTCCTACTGTAGAGCACAGGGAACTATATTCAATATCCTGTGATAAACCATAATGGAAAAGAATCTGAAAAAGAATATACGTATGTGTAACTGAATCACTTTGCTGTATTCCAGAAACTAACACAACATTGTAAACTCACTTCAATTAAAAAAATACATTTAAAAAACAAACAAAGAAGCCCCCAAATGCAACTAAGGTTCACGGAGGGAAAATGGAAAGAAGTTCTATCAGAAGAACAAAGGGAAATAACAAGAAGAAGTTCTATCAGAAGAACAAAGGGAAATAACAAGAAGAAGCCTCGGCACAGTTCTCGGTCGGCTGGAAGTCAAGGAGTTGGCATTTCTTGGCTGATACGGATGGTTTTCCCCCCTAAGCTCCAGCTGAGACCCCCCTCCGCTCCTACCTCCACGGTGTTCTAAAAAGGAAGGCTGGAGAGCGGGGCACACACACACACACGTGTTCACACACAAACATGGTCACACACATACGCACACTGTGTGCTTGGGCTCTTGGGTGAGGCTGCCAGAATCACACAGCAAACTGCTCTGCCCGCTCGGCACCGGGTGGCAGGAAGGGATTTCGGTGGGTCACGGTTTCAAGAGGCTAATCTCTGGCACTATTTAAATCTCCTCTTTCCACTGTCCCGATCACGCCCTCCACATTGGCCTGAATTGGCTTGAAGACAAGGGCACTTCACCGGCACACAGGAGCCTGAGGATGTAGAATGGGAAGTGCATTCTCATCATGAAGGAGGTTTAGCCACTGCTCTGTAAAGGGACTCCAGCTTTGCACCTTCAGATACATAGCAACAGAGGTGTTAGCATTGAAACTGTTTACCGAGCCAACCCCTTCTCTTTCTAGATGAGAACAATGAGAGAAACAGAGATAAAAGGACCTGCCCAAAGAAGTCACACAGACCAGGTCCCTCTCCCCATTTGTCCACGGGGATGGGTTTCCAATGGAAGGAGCAGGACCCTAGAATGGTCTGGTGGGGTTTGGGGGAGGTAGCAGTACAAAGCTGGGGTGTCTACAGGGAGGTGGTTGGCTGCAGGGAGTGGGAGGGAGCAGAGGTACTCACTCCTTCTCTGAGTTGTTGCAGGCATTGGTGTTGCTTCTGGCCAGGGGCCAGTCACTGCGGGGAGGTAAAGAGAGCACAGCATGGGAATCTGAACTCAAGTCCAATTGCTGGGGACCCCTTGCCCCCAGGCGGTTATTCTGGGACTCCCATCCCCTGTCTCAAGGGCCTTTCCACACAGCTTGAACAGAGGGAACTGTTATTGTCAGGGACAGACATTGTTTTGTGACCAGTTAGTGTTGGTGAAGGGGAGAGGATGAACACCTGGGTAAACTGAGGCTTCTGAATGACTGAGGATTAACTCTTTGAATCCCATCCAGCATCCTAGCCTCGATTCCTCTCAATGTCCTCCAGTTTTAGCACGTGCCAGTCAGTGGGCCAGGCGCTATGGAGAGGGGCACAGAGACCACCCGGCGCGGCGCCTGCCCTTGGGTGCTCCTGGGTGAACAGGCCAAGCTCCTTGGACCAGAATGGACATAGTTAGCAGCAACTTGCTGCCCCCTCTGCAGAGACATGGCTGTCACAGGGCCCTTCCCTTGGAAACCCCATCACAGGGGCCGCTTCCAGTTCTCAGGACAAAAAAATGGACTCTTGGGCTTCCCTGGTGGCGCAGTGGTTGAGAATCTGCCTGCCAATGCAGGGCACACAGGTTCAAGCCCTGGTCTGGGAAGATCCCACATGCCGCAGAGCAACTAGGCCCGTGAGCCACAACTACTGGGCCTGCGCATCCGGAGCCTGTGCTCCGCAACAAGAGAGGCTGCAATAGTGAGAGGCCCGCGCACCGCGATTAAGAGTGGCCCCCGCTTGCCGCAACTAGAGAAAGCCCTCACACAGAAACGAAGACCCAACACAGTCAAAAATAAATTAATTAATTAATTTAAAAAAAAAAAGGACTCTGGGCAGAGTTGCCCCAGGTTTCAGCCCATCCTCCCCCTTCCCCTGCCCCACATTCATCTTAGAACTCCAGGGCCTGCCATCCCAGATCTATGTGAGAATCTGGTGGAAGGTGGGGGCTGGTTTCACAACCAAGCACGTTTACTGAAAGTTGGATTGGGCAGTACTTGGTGATGTTCTTTAGGAAAAGGCGTGATCTCCCTGAGCGCACCTGCCAGTTCACATCTTTGACAGCTGGTTTTAGAAAGCCAGCCTGGCCTCACAGGGCTAGAGGGCAGCTTGCCTGTCTGTGGTGACTGCAGACCATTCACGGGACAGGAGACCCCGGGGCCCGGAGCCAGCTGCTGGTGACACTCCAGCCTGACTCTCAGGGCACCTGTTCTATGATGTTGAACATCCAGCCAAATGCCTTTTTGGTACTTCTGCTCATCCCTCCCAAGCCTCCCTCTCCCCATCCAGGATGTGGCTCTAAGGAGGAAAGTTTAGCCCTCTGGGGTGCAGTTGCCCGTGAGCTGCACCATAATCTGCCATAATCTCATCGGGCCAAACCCACAGGAGAACTAAGACCCATCTCTGCATACACTTTGCTTTGCTGATGGGACTTGGCCTTGAAAATTCAAAGTCTTCTTCCCCCAGGAAGCCTCCCTGATTGATCTGCTCCCATCCTGCACCTATGCATTCACCTGCCCACTCTGAACCTTCCAGCAAGTGACCAGGCATTGGTGGCATAGTTGGGGCCTGGTTCTGATGGGGTCATCCCTCCATTAATCTGGTCATATAGGGAAATGGGCAGAGTCTAATGTTCATCTCCATGAGTCTAAAGTTGTGGAGAAGAAGTTTGATCAATTAAGCCAAGGAAGTCTTTGCTTGCCTAAAAGGAACTGAACCAGCCTGGCTGGCTTGCTAGCAAACCTCCTTTCCTCCCCCACTCTTTCCTCCTCCTCCACCCTCCCTTCGTCCTTAGCTGCCAGCCCTCCTGTCTTTCTGGCTCAGCAGCGAACAGCATGTGGGCCTCGTGGTCCTGGTACTCCCTCACAGCCTGGGATGCCTGGCCCTGGGAACCTGGGATGGCCCTGCACACATCCAGCCAGCACCCAGGCCCTCCACGGTCCCCTTCCCACAGCCCAGGGAGCCCGAGGGTTTATAGTCCAAGCTCATGGGAAAAGGGAGCCTGAGAACGCTGCTCCACTGGGCCTCCGGCTCTCAGCCAGAGATTCCCACACCTTTCCCCAGCAGAGAAGACTAATGTACATCTCCTAATGTCTCTGGCAAGACATCTCTTTGAACTCTCATAATTTATCTTAAATACGCTTGTACATTTTGCAATGCACTGCATAACCTGTAATAAACATAACCCCCTGCCCCAAATCTGGAAATAAAATCAAAGCTCCAAAAAGATTCATCTGTTTCCCCTGAGGCTTCATGGCCTTTACTCCCCAGGGGCTTTCTTTGCCTTTTCGAGGGGCCCGCAACCAAGCCCTTCTGTTCCTTTGACTCCAAAACAGACAGCATTTTCTCTGGCAAATTATACAGGGACTGTCTGTTCTGCAACAATCATGCTTCTTTTCTCACACTTTACGTCTTCTAATCCCTGGCATAACCTAGAGAATTCAGCCAGAAGATCTTTTTCAAGCCCCTTTTTCCTTAAAACAGGTTCTGAGCAAGTGTCCTCCTGTTTGTGAGGCTGAGAGGAGGTCTGCTTCCCCTGAACGTGTTACCTCTTCTCCCCCAACTGCCCCAAGGGTCCTAAAGAGACCCTCTGCTGTTCAGCGACAATGGATTCAACCCACAGTCGCCCAGTGGTCTCCCCGCCCACCAGAGGCTGGGGTGACTTCTCAAGAACACGAGAAGAGGGGGAGGGGAGGCAGCAGCTCTGTGCGGGGGTGGGGGCAGGGGGGTTGGGGGGTGTCAGTCCAGCCCCTGCAGATTTCTCTACTTGCAGGCACCAGACAGCGCCAGCCACAAGCTCCCCACTGGGCAGGGGGCCGTGCAAGGTGCTCAGAGCCCTTGCTCTGCAGACCCTTCTCCTACTAAAAAGCAGACACTCTCCTCATCCCCCATCCTACTCCCACCTACTGTGCTCCCCATGGTTCTTAAACCAACCTGGGGTGAGGATGGTTCCCCTTCAAAGTTCTAACCAAACTTTGGACCTTTTCCCCAGAAGAATGTACGTATACCCATCCATAATATTGTGGGTACCATCTAGGTACTCCCTGAGGTTCGTGGTACAAAAACCCCAGTTTTTTAGCAAGGTGGGTCACAGTGCAAGGTGAGTAGGATGAGGGTCCTTTAACGGAGAGATTGGTGAGGCTAACGTCCCGGGTGCGATTCTGAGAGCACCAACTCCAGGAGGCGCTAGCGGGAGCTCCGCGGAAGACAGGGTCAGCTGCCCATAAGGCTGGCGCCTCCGGTTAAAGGGTTTCCGCTCCCGCAGGGCTTCTTGGGCTCGTGTGGAGACTCCTAGAGCATGAGTGTTCCCCCAGGACAGACCCCTTCTTCAGGGAACAGCTGAGGGACTGGTGCTCCCGGCCACCCGGGGGGCGGCGGGTATCCACGCTGCATGGAAGGGGCAGCAGGTGCTTCCCTCCCCGTTTGGGGCAGGCAGCCCCGCCTCCCTTACCTTCTCCCTCTGTCTGGCGGCTCCTGGCTGCCCGCGTTGTTCTGGACATGGCTTTCGCGGCTGGACACCTCCTTAAGCTCGGCTCCGTGGAAACGCTCCAGGAAAGAGTCAGGCCTCTGGTCCTCGTGGCGTAAGTGCCTGGCGGCCCAGGCACGCAGCGAGATGATGAGGCGTGACAACCTGGAAGGGCACAGACCCGCAGCAGCGAGGGCGGTGTGAAAGGAGACGGAAGCCCCCTCCCAGAGGGCTGGGGCAGGGGCAGAGATGCCGGCAGGATGTGGGTCCCAGGGCCGGTCTCAGGTTTGCACGCCACCCCCTGCCCCCACTCGCCAGAGCCTTTTCTTCCCTCCACCTCTGCCACCTGGGACGGAGCTTCCTCCATAAGGGACATTTCTTCATTATGGCTTTGTCCCTTTAACACCTGGACTCCATCAAAGGCACGACCCTGCCAATGGGCCATTTAGCAAGCTTTTCTGCTCATCTTTCCTTCTGCCCCATGTAGAGCTCTTTGTTACGACTGGTAAGCATAGGCACAGTAAAAAATACAATTTCCGAATAGTGATAAAATTCAGAGCAAGGTATAAAGGAACAAGCACCCAGATACAACCTAGGTTCTTTCCCCAACCCTTGTCCTATGAATTGCTCTTCATACAAACTCTTGTTTTCTCCCCAGCCCTGTGCAGAAGTTGCTGTGCAACGTGCCCTGACCTCTCTCCTGGAGCGGACACCACCCGGGCCGCAAGCACCTGAGACCAGGCAGTCCACGCCCAGAGCTCATCTTAGCTCCAGTTTTCTGTAAAAAAGCCTCCCTCAGCCCTGCCTCTTGCTTCCCCGTCTTGGCCAGGGGGGGAACGGAAAGAGAGACTCAACTATTTCTTGGAGTTCAGCTTTCCTGACTGGGCACCCACTGTGCACGCCACTGTCCCCAAGAAATCAGTTCTGAGCAACCTGGCATGGAGTCATGAATTGTCACATACCTTGATCCCCATCACACACCTGTGACCATAGCCTAAGGGAATAAGTTGAAGTGAGGCAACATCCCACGAACAGAGATGCTTACAGCGGCTGCTGCAGATGAATGGCAAGGTGCCTGCCCAGCCCAACCTCTCCTCTCTGACACTCCCCACACCCACGTCCTCCCTCTGCTGAGGGAGAGAAGCAAGGTCATACTCCCCGGAGCTCCAGCCTCAGCCAACAGGACGACTGACCCACAGAGTCACTCAAGCCTCGGAACTAAAAACCACTCCAAGATGGGGTTGGGTGTTTCAACTCAGGATCATATGGTGAAGGCTGTGTTCAGCCTGTGCCTGCTGAGGTAAGCCAGAAACAGAGAAAGCCAGAAACGTAGGAGGCACGCAGGCAAAAAGCACACAGATCATGAAATGCTGCTAGAGAAACGAGAGAGGGAAGGCAGCTGCTTCCCCACGGCCCCTTATGAGCCCCACTGGCTCCATTTCCACAAGGTGGCCTGGATCTTAGCTTACACCAGCCCCTGCCCCAGCCCTACCCTTTTCATTTGAGCTAGTTGAAGGTGTTCTCTAACTTACGATCAACAGGCCTTTTATTAGTAAGATATTTTATTAGTAAGACAAAAAACACTGGAAATCACTTAAATGCCCAGCTGTAAGTGGCTAGTGAAATAATCCTCCACAATGAAAAACATGAAGAATAACTAGATAAATTAATTTTTTTGCAATACTCTTAAGCAAAACCTGTAGAACACGTGACTGTATGAAACTCTGGCTTTGGTAAAAAAAAAAATATCAGTGGAAGGAAATAATGAGCCCAACGTTTGTGGAGCGCCCGTCGTAAGGCAGCGCTGGGCTCTGCTGCAGCCCTCACGTTACTGGATGCATCTTTAGATGAGACGTGAGAGGTGAAATGACTCCCTTCAGGTGGTACAGCTACTGAAGCCGGAGGACAGATGTCATCAGAAGGGAGACAGAGCTCGGAGCCTAGTTAATCTTTCAAATACTTTTGCGAGGATGTAAGCTATGAAGTCTAGACCCATACGAGTGAGGACCTGCCAGGGGCTATTTCCCACAGAGCCACAATTGCCCTCTGTGTGCCACCGTGATCCACCCAACGGTCTCCCACGGCTGGCTGATCTTTCTTCTGAATTCTTTTCTGAAACTTCTCTGGTTGGCTTTTTTTTCCTTGAATTCTTCCAGAATTGAGCAAGTACCTCAATATCACTTTTTTTTTTTTTTTTTTGCAGTACACGGGCCTCTCACTGCCGTGGCCTCTCCCGTTGCGGAGCACAGGCTCCGGACGCGCAGGCTCAGTGGCCATGGCTCACGGGCCCAGCCGCTCCGCGGCATGTGGGCTCTTCCCGGACTGGGGCACGAACCCGTGTCCCCTGCATCGGCAGGCAGACTCTCAACCACTGCGCCACCAGGGAAGCCCCTCAATATCACTTTTTATGAGAGCAATTTCAGATAGAGGCAGTTTTTCTTAGACTTTTCTGAGCTCGGACCCAAGCTCAGTTCCTTTATATCTTGCTCTGAATTTTTGGGTTTCCTTCTGACCCAAGAGGAAATGACTCCCTGATAGATTTCTGACTCTGCTTCTCCTGCCCCTTTCTTCTCCAAATCTGCAACCCTACCCTCAACCACCATTTCTTCCTGAGACTTATCTACCTTCTTTCTGCCTCCGTCTGCCCTTTCCCAAGGTGAGGGCTGAGACCAGTCGGTTACCTGGCGGGCCCCTGGCTGGTGAAGGAGCTTCGCTTGGATTCAGCCAGTCCTCTGGTCTCCATGGTGACGCCTTCTTGCAGTTCTGACGGTGTCTCCTCACATGGCAAGTGGGTCCTAGGAAATCAAATATGCAGCAAGCGAAATTGATTTCAAGCTCATCCTTGACATTGATTTCCAACCTCCTGGACACGTTGAGGACTGAGACGGCCAGATGCCCTGCTTAAAGAGGAAAGCTACTGTCACAGATCCTCACCCCAGAGCTCCCCACTTCAGTTCATACTCCAGCAGCAGCCAGCAGGTCCTGGCTTTCAGGAGAAAGTGGCTTTTCCTTTATGACAAGGAGGCTACTGCCCATGGCCCAGGTGAAAAGGGCAAGCCAGCAGCAAATGGTCCTTATTAGAGCACTGGGGGCGGGGTGGTGGTGGGGAGGTCCCGGGCCTGCATCTGGAGCCACAGCAGCTGTTTCCATGCAAGGATTCCAGAACAAGGATTTTGGTTCACACACATCTCTGCATACTGAGATCCTATCTCCTAAAGTCGGATCAAGTGCCGTCTCCTTCAGGTCTTCCCTTGCCCCCTGTCGTAGTGTGTGGGTACTGCAGGAGCCCACTGGTTAAGAGGAGGGTCCGGCCATATTGTAAGGAATTGGCCTAGCCCTCCACGTGCATTTGTGTAGTGCTTTCAAATGAAAATCCATTTCTGCTGTGCCCTTTGCCAAGCCCTAACCTGTGTCCCCTGTAATGCGGAGGGAAGTGGGGCGGGGACCTCACCTGTGCAATTCAGGGCGAAAAGCAACAGCACCCACAGGACAGGCGTCCACAGCTCAGTCTGAGCATCAGCAGAGCCTCGTGTTTGTTGAACTTCCTGGAATAAGACCTCTCTGCTGGGGTGTAATTTTCCTTTTTTCCCTTTCTTTTAAAACTTCCTAGGGCTGAAGTTTGATCAGCCTGATTAAAAGCCATCCAGGCATTGGCCTCCAGGGATTTGCATTTCATTCTATGAGTCTTGGAGAGCCCAGGCAAGACAAATTAATTCGATCACGTGACCTATTCCAGCCTAATCAGCCTTCTTAACAAGGTGGCAACACGGCTGAAGAAGCAAGCAAGAATTAATGTCAGGGCAAAGGCTCTATCTCTCCCCAGTGAGTGATTCAAAGTCAGAATCCCCTATCTCAGCCGCCAAGCCGCTGCCTCTTCCTTTCTGCAACCTCCCTGCCGTCTCCAGCATGGGGAGCTCACTACCATTCCATGGCTCCTCCAGGTCTTCTCTGCACAGCCCTGATTGCCCGCAGGTTCTTCTCTCCCTCAGCTTCCCCATATCGAGGATACGCTTTTTTTTGCTTTGCTGGAACCACATGGAGTCAGGCAACTTCATCTTCTAAAAGACCGCCTTCCATGAAGGGACAGCTCTCACACCTGTGCTGCCTCGTTTTTCCAGGCTAGACGCATCAGCTCACCCAGGCTTTCCTCATCAGGTTCAAGTCTCTTCCCTGTCATGGTCATTCTCCTGTGAGCAGGTTCCTGTATTCTTGCCTGACTGGGCACAGAGACTGAGAACCACCCTGCTGTTACTGGAGCCCAAGACATGCTTTTGTTGCCCCATCACCAGCTACCATCATCCAAAACCCAATGTCTTATAACATGTGCTGCTGCTAAGCCAGAAGGCCTTGTCTTATGCATGTACAACTGATTTGTTGGAAATAAGTATTGGACTCTCCCATTTATCTGAGTCACTTGATGTTTTGGCACCCTTGGTATGCAGCGTCCTCCCAACTCCGTCTCATTCACAGATGTGATACCCGAAGTATACGCCATTTATCGACTGCTTGCTGTATGTCAGCCACATACATTTGATCACTTAATCCACATAAAAACTGTATAAGGAAACTGAGGTTCAGAGAGGTTAAGTAACTTCCCCAAGGTCACACAGCCAAGCGGCAAAGCTGAGATTTGTATGCCATTCCATCTCCTTTCAAAGCCTGCTCTCACCTACTCCATGAATCTGCCTTCTGTATTTTCATATATGGCACTGATTAAAGCAAAAGTTGAATAGGACACAGCTGAGAGCTGAGCCCTGTGGCATGCCACTAGAGACATGGCTCTGACTCCCCTGGCTGCACTAATGTGGGCATGGCTTTTTTATTTCCAAACCGCCTAACTGAATTCTCTATGCTCATAAGAGACCACTCACACCTCATCCTTATACATATGAGAGACCCTACCAGAGGCCCTGCTGCAGTTAGGAAGCTACAATACCCTTGCGCTTCTAATATTCTGTGTACTACAAAGGGGGGAATGCATGTGCAAGGCACCCGCATCAGTTACAGGAGGAGGCGGCGGCAGGGGGACAAGTGAGTCCACCTCTCCAGTGCCTGGATCCTAGCAGCTGGCATGCTTGGGGGTGGGGAGTTGGGGTGCGGGCAGCAACTAACAGCTGGGCTCTAGCTCTGCCACAGAACGTGTGCCTGCAAGATCTAGAGGCAATCCCAGGACGAGGTGTTCCGTCCCCACCAGCAGCTCCCTCCTCAGGGAGCTCTAGGCCCCGAGCAGGCGGCCCAGCATTTCTGCCTAGTCTGGATTCTGTTCATCGCGGGGCGGGGGGGGGGGCGGCGGTGGTACATCCTGAGACCAGATTTATTTGCATTAGCAGCAAAGGACTCAATGCCCATGACATCAGGGCTTGTGGGTGGGTGAGAAGGGCAGAACTCACCCCAGATTTCAAAGCAGGCCTGCAGCTGGCAGCAGTGAGAGCTACTGCAAGTGGCCTGGACCTTTGACACCTACGTGAAGGGGAGGTGGTGTAGTGGGGAGCCCGGAGGCCTGGGTTCGAATTCCTACCCCAGCACCTATTAACTAAGTGTACTGTGGGCTGGTCACTTACCCTTCCTGGTCTTCGAAAAGAAAACAAAGGAAAAATTGACTTCATATTGATTTAAGTATTGGTCAAACACCCAAGTCCAGAAAGGCACATTTAGCTGTGAAGAATAGGAAGGGTCTTATACGATATAAGTTCAAGGGACCCACGGGGCCTTTTCTTCTTGATGCATCTCCCCACTTGTTTCTTGATGCCCAGAGTTCTACCCTGCTGTCTTTCTCCCAGCTCCATAGTCTCCACCCTCGTTAAATGCCTGGGGGAATTTAAATAGCAAACCCAATTAGTTATTCCTCAAAGAAACTGATTTTACGAGGTAAATGGAAGGGGAGATGGGCTAGGAGGAGAGGAACCAAATGTCTGAGGTGATATTTTGTGTCCCCAAGGACACACAGGTACTGCCGAAAGGGAGAAACTTCTGGCAATCAGTGCAAGATCAGGGATCCAGAACCTCCCAGGGAAATACAGAGGCAGGAGAGAGCGTGGGCCAGGTACTGTCCGGCCGGGAGCTGGCTCAGGACTCGACAGGCTTTGGTCTCTGTAAAACAAGCAGATCAGGCCAGGACAACATGAAGTTGCCTTCTACCCGCAGTCTCCGGTTCTCCGTGGTGATGGTGCCTTTGCAGGAAGAAGCCCTGTGAAGTTAGTAACTAGCAAGATCAAGGGCAACTGGTGAAACAAAATGAAGTGACTGTTTTGAAAGACAAGGTCATTTTCAACCTGTAAAGCTCACCTTCTGAGTTTATTTATACAGAGGAATTAATGTCCACAAGGTGAAGCTTTTTCGTCACTGGAAGGGAGCAGAGGTTCTCATCAGAATGGGAACTGGTGATTAACTTTGTGCTCTGTGGATCTGGTGTCTTCTTTCAGTGACTTTGGGGACATAAGAGGAAACAGAAGTGGCCTTTTGGAACAAGGGTGGAGAAGATGATACCTTATTTTACTTTTCCTGCTCTCAAGCCCTGAGGAACTAGCGTGATGGGCAGGTACTGCCCCGGCCACGTGTGACCAGGGAACTGAAGTCACTGCATTTTTGTCTTGGGTCCTGGGGAAGCAGGTTGAAAATGGTTTTCTTTTGTGGAAATTGCTTTGGGCTCTGTTCAGGGTAAAGCATGAAGAAGTCTCCTTCTCTGTAGGACACAACCCCTTATGCCCAGAAGCTCACCTAAAATAGCTACACTAGGAGACTGATCTGGGGTTTGGGGTGCCCTCGGTCCCAGCTGCAATTCTCTGTGGCAGACTGTGAAGCCTTTCTCGATTGCAGTATCTGCAAAAATATGCCAGCCAGCTCTCAAATAACTGAGTCAACCAAACAGATCTAAATAGGAAAAGCAAAATTCAAGACATTTTTATTTCTGGTCTTTTCAAGGTGTAAAGTTAATTTTTTTGTTCAAAGGAAACATCTTCATCCTTCCTTATGACTCTTCACTAGGAAAATGGGCCCAATGATTTAAAAAGAGAAACAGAAACCTGGGTCTCTAACTTGGTGAAAGACCTGGGAGGCGGGATGTCTCAGGGGTCGGGGAAACGATACTCCCTGCCTTGGGGGGCACTCAGCAAAGGACCACACTAATGCATATGTTCCCAGCACAGCTGTGTGACATCATTGAGGATAAAGAGTGATTAATATTTAAGGACACACATTCATAATTATTTCTCCCAAAAGTTTTCTAAAAGGATTGGAATTTCAAGGCAAAGATCTACGATTTGTTCAAACAGCATTTCCTCCCTGCAAATAGTGATGTGAAACTTTAAAAATTTTATGTGACTGTGCCAGAGTCCTTGGCTGAAATCAATCTTACAGGGAAAACTAGTCTGTGAATTGACAGATGTTGGGCTGCTCTGGGAAGCAGGGGAGGGCTCTGGCCCCAGCCTTCCGGCCCAAGGCTGCTCCCCCCAGCCTGAACTCCTATTCTCAATCTTTGGTGATGCTAAGGAGCCATTCTGGAAACTTCTGTCTGTTAACCCACTCCTGCCTCCATGAGATAATGCTTCTCATGAAGGAAGCATTTTTCCTCTCTCTCCTTTTGAAACCTCTCAAGTGTTTCCACGGGATTCTGTACTAATCTGTCAACAAGCTTTTACCATGTAGGTAGCTGGGCACGGCCCCAAGTGGAGCTCACTGAGACCCGGCTAGTGGTCAGGCTGAGACAGCCTGATTTGGGCACAGGCAGGAAATGGCCCGTTCCAGGTGTCGGGACAGCTGGGGCCATCTGAGGTCAGAGGAGGTGAAGAAGGCTTCAGCTGGGACGCCAGAGAAGGCCCATAGGAGGGGCAGCATCTCCAAGACCCGCAGTGAGCACCGATTAAGCTCTCACTGCATGGCAGGGGTACCCTGTTTTACCCTCATTTCTGCCCTGAGGTCAGTACTAGTCCATTTTGCAGATGAGGAAACTGAGGCTTGGAGCTGTTGAGCAGCTTTTCAGAGCCACTTTTCAAACCCGGCAGTCTGACCCCGAGCCTGTGCTGTTGGTCACCACGCTGGCCTGGGGACGCGGGTGGGGGAGGGGAGGGCATTTGCTCACCCGTGAGATGGCAGAGTACTGTCCAAGAGCATCACTTCAGAGCGCTGGCTGTGTGGACAACCTATCCCCGGAGCGTGCATGGACCCAATGTGAGCCCACAGCGAGGCTCTCGGAAGCCGGAGGCTCTTGAACAGCCCGCAAGCCAGACGGAGCTTGTCGGCCACCGGCCGAGGCAGAGCCAGGGCGAGTGGGGCAGAGCTGGCTCGTGGTGGTGTCGGGTCAAGCAGGCCTTCTGGGCAGGAGCCCCAGCCCACTCGCCAGGCCCGCCTTCTCACTGGGAGGAGCCAGACTGACACTCCAGGGACTCTGGAAGCTCCACGAGATGCTCAGGAGCCAGACTGACACTCCAGGGACTCTGGATGCTCCACGAGATGCTCCACTTTTGTCCCGCTCGAGGCAAAAGGGAGCAATGGGGAAAAGTTCCATTTGCTTCAAATTCTTCTTGATCCTAACAGCTTCTTCCTTCTCCCATGGGGCCCAAGATCCCAGGAGCCTGATGCTGCCCAGGGAGCCTGACTTCCTGCTGTGCTCCATGCTTGGGACTTTTCTCCCCTCTACCGCAATCCTCTTTGAAGCCCCTCTTCAGGGGGTTTTATTAGCTCAGGTATGGGAAAGAAACTATTAACGCACACCAAAGTTTTAATAGCAGATAACTGTCCTAATAGTGTTCCTCTTCCTTTTAAATAAGGGCAATGCCTTAACCTAAAGGAAGGAGTCCTCAGTTGTGGAACACAAGTATTGACAGTCGGCCAGTTAGGAGGGAGAAATTTGAGTAGGGTGAGAATTTCTGATGCCCCTGAGTCTATCAAATTTCCTGGGTCCAAGCACCAACTTAAAAGAGTTGGAGGGAATATCTGTTGCCATGCTTTGAGATTTCCTTCCTTTGCCTGAATCCCAGAAGGTGGAGGTCCAAAGACTACGGAAGTTTGCAAAGATAGGGAAATTGCTGTCTATCACTTATTAGCCGAGTTGCTAAGGAGCTGGGACAAAGCACCTAGACATAGGAAAAACCAAATGTGCATTTGAGAGAGGAAGTGACATATATAAGTTAGTGAGGAGAAACGATGGAGGAGGGCCTAGTGCCAGGGATGCGAGGATTGAGGACTGTAATTGCACTTTTGGCCGTCAGATAATATGCAGTTTTCATGGGAGGGAGGTTTTAAGTGTTATATATGTGAGACAAAAATAACATAAATATTGGAAATAAAGCTTCTTCTTGTTCAACTCAATCAACTCACTGAGAATTTAAGAAACTTAAGAATGTAAGTCCATTTGCACCAAATAGATACTCTCCCATTTCCCATTTCCCAATGCTGCTCCATTTTGCAGTTGAAGAAACTGAGGCATGGAAGGGTTAGTGAGTTTTCCCAGGTCTACTAGTAAGTTAGGAACAGGGCTAGAAGTAGAACTCAAGGCCCCAGGTTTCCATGTGGCTGCCTGTGTCGGGATGTCACTGATGGGGCCGATGGCTTTGCTGGCAAGGCACGGCCCACTCCCCCCAGGTACATGAGCACGGCTGAGTCCTGGCCTTCTCCTGGAAGTGAGGGACAGTTAATCTGATCTGTACTCCACCCCAGTGCCCAGAGCAGTGGCTGGTGCACAGACAGAGCCCGATAAATATTTGATGTATACAAGGGAAAGTGTGGCCGTTTGGGGACATTTTTACAGTAGAATTTAATCAGCTGCACATGAGTCTTCATTTTCTTGCCTTCTAGAAAAAAAGTTACAAAAGTTATGTAACTTTTGGAGCCTCATTTTCCCACATCTCTAAAATGAGAATAAAAACTACTTCAGTGTGGGTTGTGAGGAGTAAGGGACATGGAAAATGAAGTTAGAAGGAGTGCTGTGAACAGAGCCCGCCCTCCGACCTGCGCTTGCCCACAGGCTAAGGCAGTCTTTCCCCCAGGTCTAGATCAGCTATGGAAATAACCTGTTCCAGGCACGAAGTTAAAAGCCCATCCTACCTGCTGAGGCCGTTCTCAATGCTATCGAGATCTCTGTCCGTGGTCCTTACCACGAGGTGGTGAGTCCTGGAAGGGTGGGAGTATTGGGTGCTAATCTTGGCCATCTTCTTGCTTTGTCACATTCAGCTCCAAAGTGGTTGCTGAAACATGAACACAAAGCAGATATGTCATCAGGATCCCCCAGGAAGTAACTGCAAACCCAGCTGGTATGGGAGGGCTACTCCCCCAGGCAAGCCCTGGCACACGTGCCCTCCTCCATTTCTCTCCCAGTTCCTGCCACACTGTGTTTTAGTTGGATCTCTCCGGGCTAGTTGTCCAAACCAGAAGCACAAACAAGGTCTTTTACTCCTTTGTATATGCTGCATGCTGAGAGCTGCTCAAAGGTTTTTTCTGTTTGTTTGTTTTGTTTTGCTTTTTGCCACACCTCGTGGTTTGCAGGATCTTAGTTCCCCGACCAGGGACTGAACCTGGGCCCCCAGCAGAGGAAGCGCGAAGTCCTAACTACTGGACCGCCAGGGAATTCCCAAGGGCTGCTCAAAGTTAAGCGCTGATTCAGCAAATGAATGAATGAATGGCCAAGTTGGTATCCCATGTAAGAAAGCTAAAACCCTCATGATTCTCTTTAATGATGCAGTGTCCCTCCTAACTCTGGCTTCCTCATTTACCCTATGTTAATCTTATAATTTTGCACATGTTTTAGTAACTCCCCAAAATCTTGTTTTAAAACAAAGTATAAAAAACCTAAGTACTTGACATTTATAAAACCTTTACAATGTGATGTTCAACCCAGTACACACTTCATCTCATTTAATCTTCACAATAATCTCATCAGATATTTACAATTTTTGTCTCCATTTAACGATGACTAAATTGAGGGACCTCTCCAGTGGCACAGTGGTTAGGAATCTACCTGCCAATGCAGGGGACACTGGTTCGAGCCCTGGTCCGGGAAGATCCCACATGCCGTGGAGCAACTAAGCCCGTGCGCCACAACTACTGAGCCTGTGCTCTAGAGCCTGTGAGCCACAACTACTGAGCCCACGTGCCACAACTACTGAGCCCACGTGCCACAACTACTGAAGCCCGCATGCCTAGAGCCAGTGCTCCACAACAAGAGAAGCCACCGCAATGAGAAGGCCATGCACTGCAATGAAGAGTAGCCCCCGCTCACCGCAACTAGAGAAAGCCCACGCGCAGCAACAGAGACCCAATGCAGCCAAATATACATAAATTAATTAATTTAAAGAAAATAAAATAAATAAAGATGACTAAATTGAGACTCAGTGATGTCAAACAGCTTGTACAAGCAAAGAAATAGATAAAACCTATCGATGGCATGATCCTTATGCTAGAAATCTGACCGTGAATACTTTCCCTTCAGCAAACATTGGAAGGTGCCCCTCTGACGGATGAGAAAAGAAAACTGATGTGAGTGCACAGCTGGCGCGATGGATACGAAGACAGGCCAACTGCATGATTTCTGATCACAATCTCCCAGAAGGAAGATGAATTCCTGAGGACGGTTCCTCTGAAACAGATGGGCACAGGCTCTCCTGAGCAGCCACATGGCTTAAGTGTGTCAGAAGTCAGGACAGACCACTCCAGAGAAAGATGCTGATTTCCAGAAATAGCCCAGTGACTAATCCCAGGACTAAATTAATTTCATATCCAAAGGAAGGTCAGTGCCAGGAGCCCAGAGCACTGCACTGAAGTACCCAGCATGGATGTGGTCCCTGTTCACCACGAGTTACTCAGGGAGGGGCAGCTGGTGGCTCAGATAGTCCTGGTTTATCTCTGATGTTTGATAGTTTAAGTCCACAATTTTAAATTTTATAATTTTCTCAATAGATAAAAAATAGTTTTGATTTTTACAAACTGTATTCATTTATGTAACTTAGTTTCTGGCTGACCACAGGAGATACAAAGGAATATAAGACAATGCCTGTTCTCAAGGATCTTACAAGTCCAGTGGGGCAGATGACGTATACCAGAGGGTCCTCAAAGTTGAGTCACGGAGCTTGGGCTTTACCTCTGAGCCCATCAGGAATGTGGTCAGATGTGTAAAGGCCACTCTGGCTACACTGGGGAGGATATATTCAGGGAGCAACTAAGCCTGTGTGCCACAACTACTGATGCCTGCGCGCCTAGAGCCCGTGCTCTGCAACAGAGAAGCCACCGCAATGAGAAGCCCGCACACCACAACGAAGAGTAGCCCCCATTCGCTGCAACTAGAGAAAGCCCGCGTGCAGCAATGAAGACCTAACGCAGCCAAAAATAAAAATAAATAAATTTAAAAAACCCCACAACTACCAGATAGATAGAAGCACCGGGACATGGTAATTGATCAAGGATGAGGGGTTACGCTGCCGTGACCGCTGGCATGGGGGTCGGTGGTGCTGCCCACTGAGGCAGGGACTGCAGGAGGGGCAGGGTTGAGGCAGAGAATGATTCCAGTTTGAGATGTCTGCAGAAACTCTGAAGCCAACATAGGAACCAAGAGCCTCCCACTAAAAGAAATACACCAAATTTGAAATCATCCATCCAGTGCTTTTTTACTGAGCACTTACTATGTGCCAGGCAGTATGCTAAGAGCTAGGGTTTTATCAGAAAATGATATGCAGCTCTGTCCTCAAGGAGCTTATGGTCCAGTGGGATCTAGAACAAGTCTTTTTTTTTTTTTTTGGCTGCACCATGCAGCATACAGGATCTTAGTTCCCCGACCAGGGATCGAACTCGGGCCCCCTGCATTGGAAGTGTGGTCTCAACCACTGCACCACCGGGGAAGTCCCTAGAACAAGTCTTAAAGAAGTTTTGGGACTCTGTGCAAAATCTATTAAATTACTCTTCTTTGTGTATTTTCAAGAGAATTGTACCAAACAGAGAAAAAGCTCATTGCAGCCAGTCTGTGCCCTTTCCCTCAGCCCTCTCAGCTGTCCCCTCCATCCTGGGCACAAACCCTGACCCCAGATGCCACCTCTGGACCCTTGCAGACCTGCTCCCTGTGGAGAGCTCCCATATGCCAGGCTCAGAGTGGCCGCTCGTGTAATACTGTCTCCTTCAATCCTCACAACAGCCTTCTTCCCTCCCTTTTCCAATGAAGAAATTCAACAGGTGAGCAGTTTCCTTAATGTTGTTGCTTGCAGCCTGAGCCAAGGTTAACAAAGACCTGTCTGACTCCAGAGCCCGATAAAGTCAGTGGGTGGAAAAGAACTGGCATTACTTTTTGGCCTGAGCAGTAGGGGTCCTGCCTGGGGCCCCTTTCTTTAAAGCAGCGGTCCCCAACCTTTTTGCCACCAGGGACCAGTTTCGTGGAAGTCAATTTTTCCATGGACAAGGAGTCAGGCGGGGGGGATGGAGCACTGTAACGCGAGCGATGGGGAGCGATAGGGAGTGGCAGATGAAGCTTCGCTCGCCCGCCCGCCTGCCACTGCGCCACCCGGTTCCTAACAGGCCTCGGACCAGTACCTTTAAAGGCCCCCACTCTGACTCCCCTCCAGCCCTAGCCCAAGAGGCCAAGGGAACATGCTCTCCCAGAACCCCATGCCCTGCTCTAGACTATGCTCTGGGTGCCCGGGACCCCCAAATTCTCTGTGGACGGGCTCTAGAGGCTGCCTGGGCCTCTTCCCAGGTCTGTCTTCCTGAGAACGGTGTCAATGTGCTGCCCCTAGACCTACAGGTGGCCCAGGAGGAGCTATTTGTGAGGGTGAGGTGAATGGAGCTTGAAGGTGTGGGCAGATTGTCCACTCATGTGTGTGAAAGGCCCCCTGTGGCTTGGGGTGGACTCAAGGCTGGGAATAGAAGGGGGCAGGCCATGGATGGGGGACCAGAGATCAAATGTCCCCATGCCACTATGTTCCAAGGCCATTCTGACACACGTGCAAACCCAAAGTGCTAGAGAGTTAACGCCCCTTGGGCAACCCTTGACTAACAGAACCTGGAACCATGGGTAAATATTCCCCTTTTCCGTCCCCTCAGGAAGATAATTCAGACATATATTCTACATGGCTCTTTGGAGAAGCCCTAGAAGGATCAAACGACTTGCCCAGAGTGGTGATTAGTTTGATAATGTACACTTGGGGTAGTTTCCCCTGCCTCCCCTGTTTTCTCTTCCAAGACCCCTACTTCTCTTCCTTGGAACCACTCCCCAAAAAAGTTGCCTGCCAGCATGCCGTTACCCAAAAAATTCTTTTTTTTTTTTTTTAATGGTGGGAGGAGGGGATTACCTCAGCTAAGAGAATGCTTTTTAGTTATTTAGACATGGTAAGTGGGCCCTGTGCACTCCTGACCTCAAGGGTTAGAAGTAACCTAATTTCCTTCTTAATTCCGTGTTCTTTATCCAGGAGAATGAGGTTGGGTAGGACAGGGCAAAATGTACATCATTAAAGGAAAATGTTAGTTTAAGGTAAATCATTAAGATCTTTTTTCCCCTAATTGCTTCATAAATGTCATAAGGGTTGTCTTAAAAAATTACTTAAAAGAATCAGGACACAAACAAAGTCTATATATTCTGATTGGTTGATGTATCTCACTGGTATTTTTAAATCTAAAGTTTCTATGCGTTTCTCTTCTTTCTCTTTACGGAAGAAACGTAATTGTTTGTACTATAGAATTTCCCACAATATGGATTTTTGCCAATTCCAACTCTACGATGTTTCCTGTAAATTAGAAGTTGTACTCAGGGCTTGTTCAAATTTGGGTTCCATATTTTCTTGGGTGATTTTAGCAGCCACTGGTGATCACTGACTGGATCTATTGATTTATTAGGAGTTGCAAATTGGTGATATTCTAGCATTCCATCTTCATCAGTTAGCTGAAGTATTCTTAAAAAAGAAAATCTGACTTATTTTTTGGCTGCTCAGTGGTATGGTTCATACAGGAAAGGCAGAATAAACACTTAATTCTTTCCCTTTATTTACCAGCTTGTAAGCCATGACATCCTAAGTGATTCCCCAACCGCCAGAGTGTTTTCACATCTCCCGGCCCCATAAACTCTAGGAGAACTCACAAGTGAGATGATGAAACTACAATAGATGATCTCCCGGCCCCATAAACTCTAGGAGAACTCACAAGTGAGATGATGAAAGTACAATAGATGATCCTGAGGCTCTGCTGAAAATGGAAACTGCCGTCCAGCCAGGGCCCCCTGAGCGTGAGGCGCCTGCATATCCATTACTCATCCATCCTCAGGAACCCCAAGAGGTAATAGCGAGGCTGATTTCGCGGGTAAGGAAATGCGGGCTAGGGTCTGTCTGACCCTGCTGTCTGTGTTGTGGTTTGCTTTGTTTATCATGCCCGCTGCAGGAGATGAGAAGTGCACAAATATAATTTTAATTTTCAAGCACGGGAAGAAGATGCATCCTGCCAAGTACCAGGGTGACCTTGAAGTGGATCCCAGGCCTGAGCCGTTTGTGAGCATCTCCCAAATGAATGTGTGTTTTCTAGGGCTTGACTGGGAACTAAGGACATACCATTCCAGACAATTCCCATTTTCTTTACAACATCACTAAACCCAACATACTTTCTTCCCACCGACACACTTATTGACTCCATCAGTGTCCTAGGCATTGCACCTGGCCCTGAGGATTATGATGAAGAAGACAGGTCCCTGTCTTTGAAAGCACAAAATTGCCTGGGAAAACAGGTATGTAAACAGCAGGGGGAGGAAAGACAGGTGCTGAAATAGAGACAGAGACATGATGGGGAACAATGTGGATGGGGGGTACTAATTCTGCCTTAGGGACCACTGAGGTCTGAGAAGGCTCCTCACGTGAGGAGCAATCACAAGAATTATTTAACATTAGTCAACATGCACTATGTGCTAGCCATTGTGCTGTGCACCTTTAAGGATCTGACTGTCTTTTGCGCATATCTTTAACTCTCTCCACTGTTCTCGGCTGGGACACCTAAGTAGGCAGGAATCTAACAAAGCTCGCCTGCATTCCAGATGTATTTTTTTCACTCCTTTATTAACTCCAAAAGCCTTGAAGGCAAGAATTGTTTCCTTTTACTTAGAATATTTTATCCTCCAAAATACTCAGCATATACACATGGTAGGTAACAAAAAGTAGGTGGCATAAATGGAGAAGGACCAGGTGAGTAACTGTAATGACGGCACTGATAATTACAACAGTATATTTACTAGCATTTACTCTTTGCCTGGTCCTGTTCTGATAACTTAAGTGTGTATTAACTCACTTGATCCTCACAGCACTCCTGTGAATGAGTCACACGGAACATTTCTATCCTATTTCAGAATGGATGGGAATTTATGAGGGAGAGAGCAAGTGAGCAACAAAGGAGGTCAAAACATGGGAAACCCTTTCTTCTAAACTGAAGTGTGCTTCTGAAAAAAAATCTTGGTCCCCACTCATGACGACTAACTTTTCATACTAAAAAAATATTGTCCATGTTCTGTCCTCTTTTTTATTATGGCTTAGACATGAGAACCAGTCCTGGTTCAATTTGTGTCATTTGAAACATCGTCATTTTTCAAACCCTGAATGTAGCTCATCAATAGAGAGGTGTCTGCAGCCCAGCGTGCACGCCCATCTAACCCACTGGAGGTCCTTGCGAGTTATCACTGTCCTGCGCGATGACTCCTGTTCAGCCGGGGACTGGCAGGTCCAATTAGTGAGGCCCCAAGTCTAGACACAGAGCCATGCCAAATAAATGGGAACCCCAATCAGAGGGGAGCCCCATAGTCTTGCTGGATGTGCACTCTTGGCCCAGGTCTCTGTCTTCTCCAATGGAGATCGACCACTTTTACCACCTGGGGTCTTTGCTCTTCTCAGAAGTAACCTCTCTCTGGGCTTCATCCATTTCAATCCTCCACAACTCAACTTTCTCATCATTGTTCTAGGCAAAAGCACTCAGCCAATTCTCAGTAAGTATGAGGTTGGACAGGCTCACTGTGTCAAATTAAACTCCAAAGATAAATAAATAACTCCCACAAGGTCTGCATGCCTTGGAACTTTTGTCTAAAGCACACTTTTAATTGCCTTTCCCTTCTTTCCTATTCCATCTGAGAACTTCAGGGTAGAAGGGAAAACGTCCAATGCTGAGGCACTGAATCACTCTGAGACCTGCGAACCAGCCAGAGAACAAACACAAGGACCAGAACAGACGTCACTACAATAACCCAATGACGAGGGCTGTGTGTTTTCAAGCAGTCCCTTGAGTAATATCTTTTGTTTGAGACAAATGACTTTGGAAAGACAATATAGGCAGTCAAGGGCACTCAACTGAGAGAAAGGAGAGCTGGAGTCTCTTTTCAGCTCAGTCTCCAATTTGGGCGAGTGACCCAGCACTTTAGTTTCTTCATCTAATGATGGACATAGACTTATTGCAGATGAAATCTTTCATAGGAACCCAATGCATAAAACATTCACTTGTAGTATTTTATTTAAATGTATTTTGTAATTTTATAAAGACAAGCAGTGGGACATAAGTTAATTTTGACCATGATATCCAATATAGTAAAGTTTGGTATGGAATACATGTCAATCAATGCTGTCTTTATTTATTTGGGCTTTTAAAATACTTAAATATACATTTAAAAAAAACCCTTAAAATGCATACAGAATACCTTAGGGAACTCTGTGGAACAGAGTTGAAAACCAAGGCCAAGTTGATTATTAAAGGTCCTTCTGCTTCAGAAGTTCCATGATGGGACAAAAGTCTACAGTGCAAATATTGTACCCAAGGGTCCTCTCATATTTTCTGTGAGTGTGATCCTATGTGGAGAAAATAAAAATATTCCAGAGCTTCAAAAACAGAAAGGGGAAAAAAACTATATAATGTTAATATTCTCTGGACATGGCACAATACAAGTAGAAACAAGTTGAATATCAGAACTTAACGTGAGAGGGCATTTTGAAAACTATATTAATATGCAAAGATCCTCAACAAAATACTAGTGAACCAAATCTAGCAACATATAGGAAGGATTTTACACCATGACCAAGTGATATTTATCCTAGGAATGCAAAGTTGATTTATCATTCAAAGTCAATCAGCATAATACACCATATTAGTAGAATAAAGGGTAAAAACCATGTGATCATCTCAACAGACACAACAAAAGCATTTGACAAAATCCAACATATTTTCAAGTTAAAAACTATCAATAAACTAGGACTAGAAGGAAACGTCCTCAACCTGATTAAGGGCATCTATGACAAAGCCATAGCTAACAACATAATGGTGAAAGACTGAATGCTTTCCCCCTAAGATCAGCAATAAGACAAAGACATCCATTCTCATCACCTCTCTGCAACATGGTATGGCTCACCAGGGCCATTAGGCAAGAAAAATAAATAAAGGCATCAGATTGGAAAAGAAGAAGTAAAACTATCTCTATTTGCAGATGACATGATCTGGTATATAGAAAATCATAAGGAATCCACTAAAAAACTATTAGAATTAATTGAGTTTAGTAGTATTGCAGGATACACGATCAGCATAGAAAAATCAGTTGTATTTCTATACACTAGCAATAAATAATAAGATGAAATTAAGAAAACAGTCCCATTTTTAGTAGCAGTAAAAAGAATAAAATACTTAGGAATAAATTCAATCAAGGAAATAAAATGTTTGTACGCTGAAAACTATAAAAATTGTTGAAAGAAATTAAAAACATGTAAATAAGTGGAAAGATATCTCCTGCTCACAGATTAGAAAAATTAATAGTTAAGATGGCAATACTTCCCCAATTGATCTACAGATTCAATACAATCCTTATCAAATCCCTTCTGGAATTTTTGCAGGAATTGTCAGGCTGATTCTAATATTTACATGGAAATTCAAGGGACCCAGAGTAGCCAAAACAAACTTGAAATCCTGATAAAGAAGAACAAAGTTGGAGGACTCACACTTTCTGATTTCAAAACCTATTACAAAGCTACAGTAATCAAGACAGAGTGGTACTGGTGTAAGGATAGACATATAGGTCAATGGAATAGAATTGAGAGTACAAAAAATAAACTCATACACCTACGGCCAACTGATTTTCAACAAGGGTGCCAAGATAACTCAATGAGGGAAAGAATAAATAGTCTTTTCAACAAATGTTGCTGGGAAAACTGGATATTCACATGTAAAAGAATATATACCATACATGAAAATTAACTCAAAATAGATCATAGACTTAAATGTAAGGGTTAAAACGATAAAATTCCTAGAAGAAAACATAGGAGTAAATCTTCATAACCTTGGATTAAGCAATGGTTTCTTACATATTACACCAAAAGTATAAGTGACTAAAATAAAAATTAGATTGCACTTCATTAAAACACACACACACAAAAAAAAACCTTTGTGCTTCAAATGATACCACCAAGAAAGTAAAAAGGCAACCCACAGAATGGAAAAAATATTTTAAAATCATATATTGGTAAGAGACTTGTACCCAGAATATATAAAGAACTACTACAACTCAATAATAAAAAGACAAATAACCCAATTAAATAATGGGCAAAGGATCTGAACAGACATTTCTCTGAAGGAAATTACAAATGTTCAACAAGCACATGAAGAAATGCTTAACATATTTAGTTACGGATAAATGTCAGTCAAAATCATGATGAGATAACCACTCCACACTGCCTACGATGGCTATAATTAAAAAAACAGACAATTACAAGTGTTGGTAAGGATGTGAAGAAGTTGGAATCTTCATACACTGCTCGTGGGAATGTAAATGGTGCAGCCACTTTGGAAAACAATGGCGCAGTTCCTCAAAATGCTAAAAATAGTCACAATGTGACCCAGGAGTTCCACTCACAGGCATATACCTAATGAAAACATATGTCCACACAACTTGTATTTCAATGTTCACAGCAGCATCATTCATAATAGCCCCCAAATGGAAACAACCTAAATGTCCATCAGCTGATAACTGGATAAACAAAATGTGGTATATCTATATAATGAAATGTTATTCAGATGGAATTTTATTCGGCAATTAAAAAGGGTAAAATACTGATACCTGCTACAACATGGATGAACCTGGAAAACATTATGCTAAGTAAACAAGCTAGACACAAAAGGCCACACATTGTATAATTCCGTTTATATGAAATGTCCAGAACAGGCAAATCCACAGAGATAGAAAATAGATTAGTGACTGCCAGGGGCAAGGATGGGGAGGGGAGTCAGAAAAGAAAATGTCTGATAATGGGTTCAGGGTTTCTTTTGGGAGTGTTGAAAAGTGTTGGGCTGCACCCCTCAGGCCCACAAGGCCTGCGCTTGCCCAGCTTTAAGACCAAACAAAGAGCCTGGAGTCAGCAACAGGCTGACTGTTGTCAGCAACAGACATCAATGGTTTAATGGATGGGGGGACCTTACACGTCTGAAGCAAGGTCCTGGAGCGACACCCCACTGTGTGTGGCTCAGGGCAGACAGGACCTGGTGGCAGTCTTCGCCCCCAAAAGGAAGGGGGGGATTACCATTTATAGGAGAATTGACGGCAGGTGGGCTCATTAGTTACCAGGGAAACCAGCAGAGGGGCACGCCCCTCACCACCCCTTCCATAAGAATAATCACTAGCTGGGGGCTTGGGCAAGTAAGTAGGAAGGTCAGTCAGGTGTGTAAGATACAGGTGAAGCAGGCATTTGTTGGGCAGGGGATGAACAGAGGGCAAGAGAACAGCAATCTCGAGTGACCTGGCCCTACAAAAAGTTTAAACATCATATCGAGTTACTGGTCGCACAGCTGTGAATATACTAAAAAATAACTGAAATATATACTTTAGAAGACTTTCATCACATGTGAGTTATACCTAAAAAAGAAGTAGTGTTAAATCTAAAATCAAAACACTTTTCAAATGCAAAACTCACAATGTCTGCTACAAGAAACTCATGAAACATAAATATACTAAAGGGGAGAAATGTCAAAATATCATATTAATAAAAATAATGATCACATTTTTGAGAGTTTACCTGATGCTAGGTACTTCTCCCCATGTATCAACTTATTTAATTCTCACAATAACCCTATGAAGTAAGTACAACTATTATCCCTATTTTATAGATGAGCAAACCAAGGTACACAGTTCACACAGCCAGGACTGTAGCAGGCAATCTAACTGTAAAGCCTGAAAGCTTAATCCACTGCCTCTCAAGAAACGAGGCCAATTTCTGGGACCAGTAAGTATCAACATTTCCTCCATCTGCCCAAGGAATGTCCAAAAGGGTAGCTCAGGTCTTAGACCATGAGGATGTGTCCAGTTGTGCTTGGAGCTGAGCTTCCCGGTTGACGAAGGGAAATGGAAGTCAGAATCTCTGTTCTCCCTTTTCTGCAGAGTAGAGGCTAGGGAAACCCAGGAATGTCACTGCACCAAGATAGGAAGAATGAGTCTGAGTTAGGAGACTTGAATTTTGTTTTTCAAGGAAACCTCTGAATGGCTGGGAGGTGGAGTCCTCCCTCTTCTCAACTCTATGCACTTTTATAACACAAGCAAAGGGAAGCCTGCACACACCAGCTGTAGATTTTCAATTCCTGCCTGAGAAGAAAAGCTAACCTTGTTCCCCCAGACAGGAAGAGATTCTGGGTAAAAGAGAGCCCACCGAAATTGTAACAAGGTTATCAATTATGTGACTCAACCACCAGACAGAGGCTTGCCTCATGCCTAGAAAGTGTCTTGGTCTTCTGTAGAGATGACTCAGAACTAATGGGACTCTGGTTTCCTGAGCTTTAAGTGCACTCAGTTTCTAAATGACTATTTTGCAATAGGATTCAGCTGCTCAGGTTGAGATTCCAAGAGGATGAAAGTGCTTTCTAGATGTATCTAGGGCCGGAGAACCCGTATCTCTGTAGCCAGCCCTATAGATGCTCTGCCCAGAATTCCATCTTCTCCTTCCACCTCCCAACACACACACACACAGACACAGACACACACACAGACACACAGACACAGACACACACACAGACACACACACAGACACACACACACACACAGACACACACAGACACACATACACACACACACACAGAGTCATCAAGCCAGGCAAAGAACCTCCCTTCCTTCCCCGAGGACTGTTTCCCCAAGGCTAGCTGCAGACACAGGAGGTAAAGCGTGTTTTTTCCCTTAATTAACTTTTGGGATATGATATAAAAATAATACATTGTCATTATAGGAAATTATAAGATGGTCATATCCAACTTTGAGCACTTGCCATGCCAGGCACTGTACTAAGATATTCACACCAATTGCTTCATTTCTTCTCCCAACAACTCAATGAGGCAGATGTTATAACTACTACTACCAACTTACACATGAAGAAACTGAGACTTGGAATGGTTAACAACTTATTCAAAGTCACCCAGTGGCAGAACTGGGGAACAAAAGCCTGTTTTGTTTTTCGTGTTTTTTAAATCCCTACACTGCATTATTATAGTACAAGACGGAATGTGTGAAGTTCCTCAAAAAGGGGATCAGATGAGGTCCAAGGTGTGGGCCATGTGAGGGAGGATACAGTATATCCAGGAAGTTTTTGTTGGCACAAAACTAAATGTCCTGAATGGCACCGTCCCAACTGCTCCCCCGCCCTTCCTCCCCTGAGTCTTATTCTGGTTAATGCCCCACGAACGACCCGTGGAGCCAACTAATCACCCAGCTAAGCCTCGCATAAGCTTCCACACCTCCCTCTCCCTCACTTCCCCAGATCCACCATCACCAAGTCCTTCAGTTACACCACCAACTGTCTGTCCCCTCTGTTGCCTCCCACGCATCCATTCACTAAGTCAGAAATGCACTGAGCCCTAACCATGTGCCAGGGCTCGAGCAAGCCAGAGACAGCTCTTGACCTCCTTGAGTTCTGTTCCCACCTCTGTCCAGGCCCTGTTCCCCCTCCCCAGGATTGCTGAAACAATTCTTTTTGCGCATCTCCCATCTTTAGTTTCACCTCTGCAACTCTTCCAAGGCCTGGCACTCAGGAGGTGCTCAATGAGTGTGGAATGAAAGAATGAATGAATCTTCTACACTAACATCGGGGTCTTTCTACACGATAGTTCTAATCATGTCACTCAGAAACTTTCAGAGGTTGCCTATTTTCTCCAGCATGCAGTCTTAGCCTGACATTCAAGATTTTTTTGTAACCTGGATCATATTGGCCTAAAAGGGATGCTCCATTTAAATGAAATTACTCATCTTTCCCTTAAGAGTGGCATGAATTTTCTCATCCCACCTGGTGGCAGAGACTGCGCACCAAAGCCCACCCTAGTACTGGCTGTATTTCTCAGTCCCCCTTCCAGGCCAGCTGAGGGCTGGGTGGCAGGATCTGGCCAGCAGAGTCCCCACCATGATGCAGGGCCCCCCAATGCCTCGGAACCTCAGACATCGCATAGGCCATGGGCTAAGCCACTGAGACGTTCTGGGTCTGTTACCGAACGCAAGTCCGTGTGCCTGACGCACAGTGAGTCCAAACAATACCAAAATGTCGGAGTTTGCAGCAGAGGAAGGTTTATTGCAGGGCCACGCAAGGAGACGGGTGGCTCATGCTTTAAAAACCCTGAACTCCCTGAAAGTTGTCAGCAAAGCCCTTTTGTAGGAAAGATGAGGGAGGGGCGTGGTTAGTTGTTGCTAACTTCTTGGTGTCTGATCCTTTGTTCTTGAGGTCGGGTCTCGGTCAGGTCATGATGTTCCCCTAAATCTCCACCAAAACAAATGTCTTTCTCTATTCTGACAAGAAAGGGCAAGGGCCCAAGGCTCAACTTCCGCCCTCCGAGGTCCAGGTCCTGCCTAAGAGGAGCCTGTGCAGGTCGCTTACCCTGCCCGGGAGTGTTCATCCAGCGCCCAGTCTGGGTCCTGCGGCCAAGGCCCAGGCTCCGCCGAGGAGGCAGATCTCAGCTGGTGGCGCCCTCGGGGCCAGGTCCCCAGACCCCTCCCCGGCCGTCATCACTGAGGGAGCCAGGCACGCCGCACCCAGTCGGCCCTCAGCTTTTCATTTAAACTGGAGAGAATCATTTGCAGAGCATCAACAGGAGCACATGGTGTAGCAAATGCCAATCAGGAGAATGCCCAGCTCACCACAGCTGCCCTTCTTTGAGAACAGCCCCACGACAGAGGTGGACCTGCAGTCACGACGTGCAATGTCCTCTGGCCACCTCCTAGGGGTGGACAACTGATCTAAGCTGGACCAAGTTTAGAAACTTGAACGGACAGACTGAAGCTGGTTGAAGCTGTTACCTTCATGGCTGTGTCCGTATACTCCCGTTGCCGAGGCCTCCAGGGACTGCGACCCAGAGACGGCCGCCGCCATGAAGTCGCGGAGGCGGGGATGGGGGAGGGGTTCGCTGCTGCCTCAAGGCCTGGGCCCGGCCAGTGGGTGGCAGTGAAGAGGACTCTGGAGCTCTGGAGGACATAGCCCTCAGCCTGTCCCCGGTCCCCCCCCCCTCCCCAGCTCACCCTCAGGCTCGGAGACCGGAGGGCCTGGAGGGCCCAGGAGAGCAGGCCAAGGTCCGCCTCTCGCCGCACTTTCTGCTACGAGGAACACCACAGCTGTGCTCCTCGGGGCAGCCAGACCTCCAACCGCCCGGAGCGCCCCGGCTCTCGTGCACTTCGGGTCTCGCGTGCTCAGGGTCTCGCGATAACTGTCGTGCGCTAAGGGCTGCGCGCGGCTCTGCCCCTATTACGAGTCTATGTGTTTCCACAGCAGGGTCTATCCTCTCCTGAACAAACGCACATCTTGGCTCCTGCTAGTCCCTCTGCCTAGAGACATGTTTTCCCTCTTGCTCAGCAGTTGAAATTCCTTCGTTTCAACTCCATTATGGCCTCCCCTGGGGGAGGGGGGTCTGTCACTCCCACTTCTCTCTACTCTGGGACACTGTTATCACCCCTATTGCAGCCCAGAGCAGAGGCCATCTCTACACCATGATGTCCAGAGGCCAGGGGCTGTGTTTGTTTAATTAATTTTGTCTCCCGCAGGGCTTAGTCTTGTCATTTGTACTCAGGAGTAGACAGTGTGCAGCTGACATGAATTAGGTCAGAGGGAAGACCATTTACCCCAGCCTCATTGTAGCAGTTGGGGGATGGAGGTAAAAGCTTGACCCATCCCAACCTGGAGGCCGCAGTGATTGGCAGGGATTAAGAGAGGGTTTCAGGTGAACAGGCGGCTAGACAGTGTGGGTTGGGAGGGAAGAGGGGACCACGGCACCTGATCATTGCCATCCCTCCCTCACAACCACAGGAAACCCGCAGCCTGTGCAAGATCTGGGTGTGTGGGGGGGGTAGCTACTGAAGAGCCTCTGTGGCTTCCAACTGTTTACCTCCTGGGTACCATGGCGACGGGAAATTTGTCGCCATGGCAACCCCATTATTAACCAGCCGCAGCAATCGCGGGCAGATAGTGAATGACTATCGAAAAGGCAGAAACACTGGCGCATCAAAGGCAAGAGGCACACGCAGTCCCGGCCAAAGTCCCAGATAAAGTGACTGAGATCTTGTGGGGACCAGTCACCCGGAGAGCAGCCAGTCGCCCTCTCCTGGCATCCCACGCCCGACGAGGGCCCCGTTTATGACAGAACAAAGGCTGAGAAGGAAAAGTGCGTGCGCTCGGGCGTTCTTGCGAAGGGAAGTTCGCGTCTTTCCTGCCACACCCGCTCCCCGCCAAGGGAGTCCCGCTAGCTCAGTGAAATGCTAACTCGCTTCCCTGACCTAGCGGAATTGTCAAGAATCCGGGACTTTGGCGTACAAGGACCTAGCTCAGGGAGTGGCCGTGACAGGGGTCACCTCCCTCCTCCCGGCCCGGCTTTCCATCGCCCCCTCCAGTGATTTCTCATTCAGGGAGTATGTCACCCCATGCCTAGACAACGACGTCGTTGCCCGTTTTTATGAATGAAAGTGTGTGTGTGCGTGTGTGTGCCAGGGAGGGGCTGGTGGACAGGTCCATAGAGACAGGGGTCTGGACTGAACACTCCGGGGTAGAGCCCGAACCCAGGTAGCCAGTCACTGCCCCAGGGTGTGGGGTACCAGGGAAGGCGCCGGCCCCAGCTTCGCCCCTCCGGAACATTTGGTGAGGAGCGCCCACCGTCGAGCCGTCCGGTTTCCGGGAGAGGGGTTGCGCCGGCGGAACCGCTGGCAGGGAGAGCGCTGAGCGAGCGAATTGCGTGTCCCCGGCACCGCGTCTACAGCCACGGGGTCCCAGCCGCGGGCTCCGGGTCCCCTCTGCTCTTGCCCCACTGACCCTTGGCCACATGCCGTGTCTAACTAGAGATATCCACTTCAGAATGACAAATTTTAGTCTCAACAACAGCATAAAGTAGGGCAGCTGTGAACTGGGGAATCACACGGAGAGAAAAATGAATCGGCACTTCCTCCAGTCATCCAGTCCTTGCCCAGGGTTGCCGGAGAGCGAGGGGCTGCTGGCCGCGCCCCCCTCGGGGCGTCGGGGGCGGGGGTGAGGGCTGAGCTGGGAGAAAAGCCGGAGGACGAGGACAGAGGGCCCGTATGATTATCCGGTTAGAGGTTTGCAAAGGATCTGAGGCCCACCCCACCCCGCCCCTTCTCCTCGCTCCTGAGCACTAAGTCCCTAAGGCCAGAGCAGCCAAGATCGCGGATTATGATTTTGTCGTTAAAAAAAAAAAAAGAGTGCTTACTCCACCAAAGTATTTTCATTCTTTGCCTCCTCCGCAGCCCACATGTCTCTTTGTATCCTCACGGCTGAACAGGGCCCAGCGGCGGCAGTCCCCCTACCCCGGCGGGGGTCCCCTTGGCTCCTGCCCCCTCCAAGCCATGGACACAACTTCCCCCCGCGCCGCGCGTACTCGGGGAGACTCTGCGCGGGAGTCGAATCTGGAGCCCGGGGAACGAGGCGGCGCGGCCTCTGGGTACAGGGTCTCTTGGGGAGATGTCTCGGGGGTGGTGTCCATCCTTTTGCTGAAGGAGCCCAGCTTCTTCTGCCTCCTGCCCTGACGGCTCAGCCCGACTTGGCCCAGCGCGTCTGCGGGACGTGAGTAGAAAGGGGTGCGATAGACTTAGGAGGCGCAGGGGACGCCTTCTAGTCCTTTGATCCCTGCTGGAGGGAGTTGTGTGTGTGCCGCGGGTGGGAGCAGATGCCAGAGCAGGCTCTTGCTTCAGCTCCTTCCTTTCCTGCCGAGATGCGGCCCGTTTCAGCACCGGGGGGTGCGGACAGCGCCGCGCCCGCCCTAGGGCTCCGCCACCCCACTGCCCTGGGCGTACTTCTTTAATCCACACGATGAGTGGAGTCTGCGTCCCCCGCGCACCTCCCAGCGCCCCAAGAACAACCAGCTCAAGGGCCCCTAAAATCCTTACCCCACTTCAAAGTTTGAGCTCTCCGCGGCGCCCCTATGTCTGGCAGAGCGTCTCCTCCCCGCTCTGGGCCGCAGCTCCGGCCTCACTCCCTCCCACACTCTCGGGCCCCAGGACCCTCCTCTTCAGGTGGCGGAAGGAGCCGGTTGCCCGCCTCTCTCTGCGAAAGTCAGGTGAGGCTCTGGAGCCCCAAAGGCGGTCCCCGAAGAGGCAGAAGCCACTCGTTCGCATCACCGTGGCCTCCAAGGGAAGAGGGGCGAGCCAGGAGCAAGAAAGCAGAAAAGTCTGTCTGTCAAATCCGGACCCTCCCCTAACCGCGAACGGCCTCCTTGGACTCCTTCCTGGGATGTTTTACCAGTAGTGTAATCCATGCGGCATGAGGACACAGCAGAGATCTGGGAGTTTGAAGTTTAAAGGTGGGAATGTATATCCCCTTAAACTCATTTACAATCTTAGGGGGAGGGTTTTAGAAACAAATGTCTCTTAGGGATATTGTGTATTCTCCTTGCAGAATGTTGGTTTCCTTCTATCACACCGGACAACACAGATTCCCCGAATCAAAAATTAAAACCCACCAATCCAGCTGGTATTCATTGCCCTCTGTGGAAGAGTTTATGAATTTCTTAAACTCTTTTCAAAGAAAATAACTTTAACAAAACCTCCACATTTCTCCAAACTCACTTTTTCCATAGAAGTCATTTATCTAAGGACATATTCAGGATGAAGACCTAATCTCACCTCCCTTTCACTTAGGTTCTAGATGGAAGGAACAGGTCCCAGGAGCCTTCCTGTCTGGGACAAGAAGCCTCTGGGTTCTAGGTTCCCATGAGTGACACTCTTATAGTGAGAAACTCCGAAGGAGCAGTTCCCCCAGCAGCCTGAAAACCAGAGGTTTCCCTGAGGGCTTCAAGTATGTGGCATTTCCTGAATATACATATCACACTGTCTATTATTCATGGAGCAAACTGTCTTTAGAAGACAAGTTTTCAAGTTCATGCAACACTTCAAGGGAGAGATGAAGTGTATACTATTCACTGGAGAAATAAAGAGTTAGAATGGCACGTGCACACGTACGCACATTCATCTTAGAGAAGGGAAGTAAAGCCTAGCAAAAATTTCCTTGAAAAGTCAGGCTTAATTGTTCAGATTCAAAGGATTCTGGTTATACGAAAGCAAATGAATGGAAGTGGTGAATCAACAAAACAAAGCGGAAGCCACAGAAGTTGGAGGAGAATTCTTGTTTTATCATTTGGGCTCCTGGAAGAAATGTGAAGTGAATTTAACACACGAGAAAACATAATTCATGAGACTATGGCCTCATTAAGACCTTTAGTCTCCTCAATCCAGAGAGTCTCCCACATACATCAGTTACCCTGTGCAATTTTGTTTTCAGCCCTCATTATTGGGAAATGCTGCATTTCCTCTAATCCCTGTAACTTACCATACAAGTTAAAGCTCTTTCCTGTTGCCTTGTCCTCAGGGAAGACAGGAGGCAGGTGGTAATCCTCTGTTGCCCAGAAACATTTCAGAGCCTCTAAAGAATCTTAAATGCTGATTTTGGAGAAAGTAGTAGTTATCATGAGGCAGTTTTAAGGCATAAGACTAAAAATGAAAAATCCATTTGGACTTTGTTTTTGAAATGCAGACCATTTCTAAGGTATGAGGGGGAAAGCAAGCCCTTACAAAATTGACTATAAAATGGAGACGTGCACTGAATCTGATGAAGTAGAGCATCCACTACAGGACGGAGCATGTAATTGCCCTGCAGGAAATTATGTGGGTGGCTAGAGTTACCACTGAAGAACTTTTGGCACCTGAAATGTGGAAACAGGTGCACTGAGACGGGAAATGAGCAGAAAGAGACGGGAGAAGATATACCTGTGAATTTGCCTGGAAAGGCATCCAGCGGCAAGATCCTGGGCCGCCAGGATGGAAGGTCCAGATAGGGCCAAAGGCACACGGAGTGGGGTGGCCTCTGGGGACCTGTCCTATTGCTTAATACGCTTCATCTGAGGTACAAGCAGGTGTGTATGGCACAGTGTGGAAGGGTCAGCGATCCTTTATCAAGATGCAGGACACTGTCAGCACCAGAATCCCAGACAAGTTAGTGGGAGGTCCTAACAGGTCCATGGTGTCCAGACACCCAGCAGAGGGATCTTCAGAAACCCAAAGCCTTGTGCCAGAAGAGGGAGTCCACAGTTTGAAGGATGCTATGGAGAAGGTGTCACTTCCTCATTCTGATGGGGCAGGTGAGACGGGGAGTGGGGGAGGACTAGGTGAACCCTAGGTTGTTTCAGCCTCAGCCAGGACTCACTAATGAGAAGGGGTCTGTGGGGAAAAGGGTGGCACCCAGCCGTCAGGAGCTGAGGAAGGCTGGCCCCAGGGAACCTGGTGAGACCAGTTCTATTCACCTGTGATTTCAATGCCAGAGAAATGAAAGGATAAGTACTTGCCATGCCCGGACTCGGACTCAAGGATTGAGTCCGAGTATGAGCCTGTATAGGTGTGGCTTAGGGGACTCCCCAGTGATATGTAGTTTTGTTTTAAAATTTAGAAATGGTGGAATTATGGTCTATATAGTGTTCTGGGATTGTTTTTTCAGTCAATATTAAGACTCAGTGATGCTTCTTGTAGCTTTAGGTCTTTCGGTTTTACTCTGTAAATATACAATTTGTTATTTATTCTGGGTGCACATGATGCATTTGATTTCATAAACTGGGGAGGGGACTCAATTTTTGCTATTCTAATTACGGAAAATCTGCCCAGTACAAAGAAATTTCAGATGTCCTGGTGACCTGATAATTACAGGCTAGGGTTGGAAGGCACATAATTTGTGCCCATAGGTGGGCAACAAGGCAGCTACTTCTGCTGGGGGCCATATGGTGTCCATTGTGCTAAAGAACACGCAATGGGATAAGCAGATAAGCCAGACTAGCAGATGAGAAGTAGAGATGCAAACAGATAAGCCCAGTTATCAGTAAGGGGGAGGGTGTGGGCCTACCCTGGCAGATGGTCTAGATCCTTGGTAAATGATAAGGCAATTTGTAGGAATGGCTTTTAGGAAATAAAATATTTATGCAGAGGCAGGCAAGGTTCACAAGAGAAGCAATGATGAACCAATTTCCCCAGCAAAAATTCTCCCATCAGTGCAAAGTCATCTGGGGAGGAAAGTCCCCGAGGTGGGAAGAAGCAGTTGTTTTTAGATTTTAAGGCTCACTTTGCCTGTTTCTTTCTCAGACAGTGATGATGACATGTTTCCCTCACCTACCTGGCAGTTGGAAGAATAGAAGGAAAATTAACTTAAATTAATGAAATGTGAGGAGTTATGAATTCTATCCAAATATCATTAAAAGCCTGAGGAGGACCGTGGTGCTGTAGGGTCTAATCTACCTTGTCCCAGGAGACACCCCATTCAGGCCAGCCTTGCAGGCAGTGGACAGGTAGGGGCTGCCAAAAAGGCCCCCATCTCCTCTCTCTGACCACCGGTGCCTGCAATTCCACCCTCAGAATTTCATCCCTCTATTTTCAAACTTTGATCCCTGTTAAAATGCAGATAGCTCCAGGTGATAGAGTGTGGGTAAAGAATCAAATAAAAAGTTCTGATAAGACTGAGGAGAGCATCTGATGATGCTAGAGACCAGTGAGGGTGGGATGGCGTGGATGCCATGGCAGAGGGGTGGGTGGTATCAGAGGGGTCAAGGGCCCAGGTGACAGACACTGGACACTGAGGGCAAACTTGACCCCCATTACAACCGAACCTGGCCCTGGCCTGGGCACATCACACGAGCTTTCCTCTAAGCCTAAAGCCTTCATTTTCCACCCACAAAAGAGGACAATGACCTCTGCTAATTGTTAGAGCTGGCAAATGTGTACTGGATGCAAGGCTGTTCTAGTGGATGGTAGCATGAACGTCATCACAGGCGCTCATTAATAGATGTGATGTACCCTGGAGCTCAGTACTACTCAGGACCACATTCTCATCAGGGCCTGGGGTAAACATATGGAGTGTTCCTGGACATTTTAATATAGGTATGGCTAACATGCACTCAGGAAATATGGCAAATAAGGGGTGTAAATCGGGATCCAAAATCATCTTGAGCGCTTTCAGCAATGGGCTGAAAATACAGACCAAGAAAAACATGTAACGGGAACAAGTATAAGGTTCTGCATTAGGGTCCTGAAAACTCAGCCACCCCAGTACAGGAAGAGGAGACGTGGCTTAGCAGACCTCATTCAATGTGACGCTAAGCCTCAGGATGATGTGTCTCCACAAAATTGGCAAAAAGTTAAGGAGAAATAAAGCTGACTTAATAGAAATAGATCACATGGAAAAGAGGTGAGAACATAACATTTTATGTCATGTTCTAGATTTTCTTCACATACACATATTCTCTTTCACAGTCGTAATAACATGTAAATACAATTTTGTTATTCTGCTTTTAATTATCTTGAGAAATAGCCTATCTTGCTGCATTGGTTTCCAATGCTTTTTAGTCGTGGCCAAATCTTTTATCACTGGCCACGATCATGGTCAAATGAATTATATGATCAATAGAATGATTTACACAATTATTGAACTTTTTATGTACATTTAAATTATTTCCTATTTTTCAATCCTTTAAATGACTGCCAAAAACATATGCATAGAGCCTTTTCCTATTTTTTGTAATTATTTTAGGTTATATGGTAGAATTATTATTTCCTTAGGTTCCCAGAAGTAGGATTACTCCAGAGATATAAACATCTGAATTCAAGAGAAGTTTTAGCAATTTCTATTGCCATCAAAGATTTGCCAGTTCCACCGTTTTTTCCCACCAGCATTCTATTTTATTTTTCACATTTCATGCTAAACTGTACCCCACTATAGTTTTAAGTTGCATCTCCATAAGAGGTAGTAAAATTGAACATTTTCTCATGTCTGTTACTTCTGTTTCCTCTTGGTGAATCATCTGTTCATGTCCAACTTTACATTAAAGGTGATGTTTTTTGGGCTTCCCTGGTGGCGCAGTGGTTGAGAGTCCGCCTGCTGATGCAGGGGACGCAGGTTCGTGCCCCTGTCCGGGAAGATCCCACATGCCGCGGAGCGGCTGGGCCCGTGAGCCATGGCCACTGAGCCTGCGCGTCCGGAGCCTGTGCTCCGCAACGGGAGAGGCCACAGCAGTGAGAGGCCCGCGTACCGCAAAAAAAAAAAAAAAGATGTTTTTCCTTTCAATTTTCATGAGGTTTTGTGCAATACTGGGAGAGATTCTCTCTGGTTTATTTGATGAAAATATTTTCCCCAGTTGGTTTGCCTTTTTATTTGAGCTATGATAATATTTATTCTACAGACTTGCAAACATTTCCCACTGAGATTCATTCAATGCGTTGAAGGCCTAGAAGCAAAATTCCACTACACATATGATGTCTACTCTTCTTATTTTGATGGTTTTACATGTTTTTATTCTTAATATTAACTCTGTAATACAATTGGATTTATTTTGACATAAAGTCTAGAATTTTACTTAAAATTTCTTGAATTTGAGCAATTAATTTAATGCGGGACTCGGGTTCCTCATCTGTTAAAAAAAGAAAAAAGCACCTAGTTTTCACTTTTATTCCAAGATGCTCTAATAGAATACTGGGTGGGTCGAATACTTGATTGCCCAGCATACCCCGTTCTTCAACCATACCATGTCAGTTATCAAGTCATTACCTTTTAGCTCCCCAGTATTACCTGCTCCCGGTATTACTTTAAGCATTTGTTTTGTACAGGGTGCAAGATGTTAAGCTTTCTCAGTAGAGGAAGCAGGAAGGGACTCTTCTGCTTCTGGCGGCAGCACCATCGGTCAGCAATGAGGATGTGAGAATGACCAGTGGTGCTTTCCCCCCGCCCCCCATACGCCTAGAACACACAGTCCTTTGATGATGTCTCAGCCTCAGCCCAAGCTGGTGGTCGCCTTCCTGCAGCTCTCTCAGCATGGACACTGAATGCTGCAGCCCATCCTGCCTGCACTGGTGCTGCAAGTCCATCTGCTTCCCTATGCCCCACCCCCCAGGTTTGTCTCCTGGGACTTTTGGCGCCATAACCCTTCTGACACAAGCACCACAGCTCCAGATCTCCATCTTACACTGGTGCCCCTGCTTTCTTTGCACACTGGTGTGGCCACAGCCACTGGTTGTGGCTTACCCCACCTGCATTCTGTGAGTTGCTTATTGCTGGCCCAGCAACTGCAGATCACCTCAGGCCTGTGCAAACCAGTGAACTTCTCTGCCATCTACTGGGCTGCAATTATGCCAGATCCAAAAAAGTCTTAAATGCTAGCCTTGGGCTGGGGGCGGGGGGGGTCCCATTCCAAGTTTGTCCTTCCTTGGTTACTCCCTTTCAGCCCTGGGTTAATGGTCTTTTTTTTTTTTTTTTTTTGCAGTACGCGGGCCTCTCACTGTTGTGGCTTCTCCCGTTGCGGAGCACAGGCTCCAGACGCGCTGGTTCAGCAGCCATGGCTCACGGGCCCAGCCGCTCCGCGGCATGTGGGATCTTTCCAGACTGGGGCACGAACCCGCGTCCCCTGCATCGGCAGGCGGACTCTCAACCACTGTGCCACCAGGGAAGCCCGAATGGTCTTTATATTAACCTTATCCTGTTTAAATTATTGTGTGGTTTCTGTCTCTTGATTAGATCCAAATTGATAAATGTGATATGAACCAGGGTGTCTTTTACATTTTTCTCTAGAGAAGGGGTCAGAAACTTTTTCTTAAGGGTCTGGATAGTAAATATTCTAGGCTTTCGGGCCAGATGGTCTTTGTCACAAAACTCAACACTCATTCATGTTAAAAAAAAATAACCACAAGAAATGAAAAACCAGAAAAAACTCTCAGCAAATTAGGAATAGAAAGGAACTTCCTCAAGTTGATAAAAGTCATCTTAGAACAGCTTACAGTTAACATCATGCTTAATTTGAAGACAGAGATCAGGAACAAGGCAAGAATGTTCAATTTCAGCCGTTCTATTCACCTCTGTTCTGAAAGTCCTAGCCAGTACAATACAGAAAAAAAGAAAATAAACAAGTGGCATGAAGGTGAGAACATAACTGTCATTACTCAAAGAAAGCATGATTGTGTATGTAGAAAAACCTATTTAATCTATAAAAATATTAGAACTAATAAGTGAATGTAATAAGATTGCAGAATACAAAGTTAATATACAAACTCAATTGTACTTCTATATATTCTAGCAACAAACAACAGAAAAGGAAATTTTAAAAATACCATTTACAGTAGCATCATAGGCATAATTACTTAAGAATAAATCTAAGGCTATGTGCAAGACTTGTAAAACGTTGCTAAGAAAAATTAAACAAGACCTAAATAAAAGTAAATATATATCATGTCATGGTATGTTTATGAAATCTCAATCATTTAAAGATTTCCCACAAAATTAGTCTATATATTTCATGCAGTCCCAATCAAAACCCCAATAGGCTTTTTTTTTATTTAAAGAAATTGGATTCTAAAATTTTATGGAAATGCAAAGGATCTAGGTTAGATAAAATCATCTTGAAAAAAAAGAACAAAGTTGTAGGATTTATGCCACTTGATCTCAAGACTGTAAAGCTACAGTAGTTAAAACAGTGTGGTACTGGCCTGAGAACAGGCTAGTGGAACAAAATAGAAACTCCAGTAAAACCCCATGTATATATGGTCAATTGAATTTTGATAAAGGTGCCAAGGCAATTCAGTGCAGAAAGTAAATTCATTTTTAAGAAATGGTGGTGAAACAACTAGGATATGTATGAATAAAACCAAATCTCAACTCCTATCTCACTCCACACAGGAAATTTAATTTGAGATGGATCATAGATAGGCCTAAATATAAAAGCTGCAACCAAAATGCATAGAAACAAAAAAACAGAATATTTTGATGATTTGGGGGTAGGCAAAATTTTCTTAGACAGGACCAAAAGTCACTAACCATAAAAAAAAAAAAATAGGGTTTTTTTTTTGTCTCCAGACAAATTTTAGGATTTTTTGTTCTACTTCTGTAAAAAATGCCATTGGTAATTTGATAGGCATGCATTGAATCTGTGGATTGCTTTGGGTAGTATAGTCATTTTCACAATATTGAGACTTCCAATCCAAGAACATGGTTTATCTCTCCATCTGTTTGTGTCATCTTTGATTTCTTTCATCAGTGTCTTATAGTTTTCTGAGTACAGGTCTTTTGTCTCCAGAGGTAGGTTTATTCCTAGGTATTTTGTTCTTTTTGTTCCAATGGTGAATGGGATTGTTTCCTTAATTTCTCTTTCTGATCTTTCGTTGTTAGTGGATAGGAATGCAAGAGATTTCTGTGCATTAATTTTGTATCCTGCAACATTACCAAATTCATTGATTAGCTCTAGTAGTTTTCTGGTGGCATCTTTAGGATTCTCTATGTATAGTATCATGTCATCTGCAAACAGTGACAGCTTTACTTCTTCTTTTCCAATTTGTATTCTTTTTTTTTCTTTTTGTTCTCTGATTGCCATGGCTAGGACTTCCAAAACTATGTTGAATAATAGCAGTGAGAGTGGACATCCTTGCCTTGCTCCTGATCTTAGAGGAAATGCTTTCAGCTTTTCACCATTGAGAATGATGTTTGCTGTGTGTTTGTCATATATGGCCTTTATTATGTTGAGGTAGGTTCCCTCTATGCCCACTTTCTAGAGAGTTTTTCTTATCATAAATGTGTATTGAATTTTGTCAAAAGCTTTTTCTGCATCTATTGAGATGATCATATGGTTTTTATTCTTCAGTTTGTTAATATGGTGTATCACACTGATTGATTTCTGTATATTGAAGAATTCTTGCATCCCTGGGATAAATCCTACCTGATCATGGTGTATGATCTTTTTAATGTGTTGTTGGATTCTGTTTGCTAGTATTTTGTTGAGGATTTTTGCATCTATATTCATCAGCGATACTGGTT
Organism: Tursiops truncatus; assembly: GCF_011762595.2. Lineage (NCBI taxonomy): Eukaryota > Metazoa > Chordata > Mammalia > Artiodactyla > Delphinidae > Tursiops > Tursiops truncatus. The sequence goes on from NC_047047.1 coordinate 7,955,788, forward strand.
TGTAATACTCTTTTCTTGTAGTATCTTTGTCTGGTTTTGGTATCAGGGTGATGTTGGCCTCATACAATGAATTTGGGGGTGTTCCTTCCTCTGCAGTTTTTTGGAAGAGTTTGAGAAGGATGGGTGTTAGCTCTTCTCTAAATGTTTGATAGAATCCACCTGTGAAGCCATCTGGTCCAAAACTTTTGTTTGTTGAAAGATTTTTAATCACAGTTGCAATTTCATTACTTGTGATTGGTCTATTCACATTTTCTATTTCTTCCTGGTTCAGTCTTGGAAGGTTATACCTTTCTAAGAATTTGTCCATTCCTTGCAGGCTGTCCATTTTATTGGCATAGAATTGCTTGTAGTAGTCTCTTATGATGCTCTGTATTTCTGTGGCGTCCACTGTAACTTCTCCTTTTTCACTTCTAATTTTATTGATTTGAGTCCTCTCCCTCTTTTTCTTGATGAGTCTGGCTAAAGTTTTATCAATTTTGTTCATCTTCTCAAAGAACCATCTTTTACTTTTATTGATCTTTGCTATTGTTTTCTTTATTGTTTTCTATTTCATTTATATCTGCTCTGCTCTTTATGATTTTTTTCTTTCTACTAACTTTGGGTTTTGTTCTTCTTTCTCTAGTTCCTTTAGGTGTAAAGTTAGATTGTATATTTGAGATTTTTCTTGTTTCTTGAGGTAGGATTGTATTGCTATAAACTTCCCTCTTAGAATGGTTTTTGCTGCATCCCATAGGTTTTGGATTGTCGTGTTTTCATTGTCATTTGTCTCTAGGTATTTCTTTTTTTTTTTTTTTTTGTGGTACGCGGGCCTCTCACCGTTGTGGCCTCTCCTGTTGCGGAGCACTGGCTCCGGACGCGCAGGCTCAGCGGCCATGGCTCACGGGCCCAGCTGCTCCGCGGAATGTGGGATCTTCCCGGACCAGGGCATGAACCCGTGTCCCCTGCATTGGCAGGCGCACTCTCAACCACTGCGCCACCAGGGAAGCCCGTCTCCAGGTATTTCTTGATTTCCTCTTTGATTTCTTCAGTGATCTCTTGGTTATTTAGTAACGTAATGTTTAGCCTCCATGTGTTTGTGTTTTTTACCTTTTTTCCCCCTGTAATTTATTTCTAATCTCACAGCGTTGTGGTCAGAAAAGATGTTTGATGTGATTTCAATTTTCTTAAATTTACCGAGACTTGATTTGTGACCCAAGATGTGATCTATCCTGGAGAATGTTCTGTGTGCACTTGAGAAGAAAGTGTAATCTGCTGTTTTCGGGGAATGTCCTATAAATATCAATTAAATCTATCTGCTCTATTGCATAATTTAAAGCTTGTGTTTCCTTATTAATTTTCTGTCTGGATGATCTGTCCAAGTCCCCCACTATTATTGTGTTACTGTCGATTTCCTCTTTTATAGCTGTTAGCATTTGTCTTATGTATGGAGGTGCTCCTATGTTGGATGCATACATATTTATAATTGTTATATCTTCTTGGATTGATCCCTTGATCATTATGTAGTGTCCTTCTTTGTCTCTGGTAACATTCTTTATTTTAAAGTCTATTTTATGTGATATGAGTATTGCTGCTCCAGCTTTCTTTTGACTTCCACTTGCGTGGAACATCTTTTTCCATCTCCTCACTTTCAGTCTGTATGTGTCCCTAGGTCTGAAGTGGCTCTCTTGTAGACAGCATATATACAGGTCTTGTTTTTGTATCCATTCAGTGAGCCTTGTTTGTTTGGAGCATTTAATCCTTTCACATTTAAGGTAATTATCAATATGTATATCCTACTACCATTTTCTTAATTGTTTTGGGTTTGTTTTTGTAGGTCCTTGTCTTCTCTTGTGTTTCCCACTTAGAGAAGTTCCTTTAGCATTTGTTGTAGAGCTGGTTTGGTGGTGCTGAATTCTCTTAGCTTTTGCTTGTCTATAAAGCTTTTGATTTCTCCATCGAATCTGAATTATATCCTTGCTGGTTAGAATAATGCTGGTTGTACGTTCTTCCCTTTCATCACTTTACATCATGCCACTCTATTCTGGCTTGTAGAGTTTCTGCTGAGAAATCAGCTGTTAACCTCATGGGAGTTCCCTTGTATGTTATTTGTCGTTTTTCCCTTGTTGCTTTTAATAACTTTTCTTTGTCTTTAATCTTTGTCAATTTGATTACTATGTGTCTCAGCATGTTTCTCTTTGGGTTTATCCTGCCTGGGACTGTCTGAGCTTCCTGGACTTGGGTGGCAATTTCCTTTCCCATGTTAGGGAAGTTTTTGACTCTAAGCTCTTCAAATATTTTCTCGGGTCCTTTCTCTCTCTCTTCTCCTTCTGGGACCCCTGTAATGTGAATGTTGGTGTGTTTAATGTTGTTCCAGAGGTCTCTTATGGTGTCTTTGTTTCTTTTCATTCTTTTTTCTTTATTCTGTTCTGTGGCAGAGATTTCCACCAATTCTGTCTTCCAGGTCACTTATCTGTTCTTCTGCCTCAGTTATTCTGCTATTGATTCCTTCTAGTGTATTTTTCATTTCAGTTATTGTATGGTTCATCTCTGTTTGTTCTTTAATTCTTCTAGGTGTTTGTTAAACATTTCTTGCATCTTCTTGATCTTTGCCTCCATTCTTTTCCGAGGTCCTGGGTCATCTTCACTATCATTATTCTGAATTCTTTTTCTGGAAGGTTGCCTATCTCCACTTCATTTAGTTGTTTTTCTGGGGTTTTATCTTGTTCCTTCATTGGTACATAGTCCTCGGCCTTTTCATTTTGTCTACCTTTCTGTGAATGTGGTTTTTGTTCCACAGGCTGCCGGACTGTAGTTCTTCTTGCTTCTGCTGTCTGCCCTCTGGTGGATGAGGCTATCTAAGAGGCTTGTGCAAGCTTCCTCATGGGAGGGACTGGTGGTGGGCAGAGCTGGGTGTTGCTCTGGTGAGCAGAGCTTAGTAAAACTTTCATCTGCTTGTCTGCTGATGGGTGGGGCTGAGTTCCGTCTCTATTGGTTGTTTGGCCTGAGGTGACCCAGCAGGCTCTTTGGAGGGGCTAATGGCAGAATCCGGGAGGGCTCACAGCAAGGAGTACTTCCCAGAATTTCTGCTGCCAGTGTCCTTGTCCTCACAGTGAAACAGAGCCACCCTCCGCCTCTGCAGGAGACCCTCCAACACAAGCAGGTAGGTCTTGTTCCATCTCCTGTAGGGTCACTGCTCCTTCCCTATGGGTCCTGATGTGCACACTATTTTGTGTGTGCTCTCCAACAGTGGAGTTACTGTTTCCCCCATCCCGTTGAAGTCCTGCAATCAAATCCCGCTGGTCTTCAAAGTCTGATTCTCTGGGCATTCCTCCTCCCTTTGCTGGACCCCCAGGTTGGGAAGCCTGACGTGGGGCTCGGAACCTTCACTCCAGCGGGAGGACTTCTGTGGTATAAGTGTTCTCCAGTTTGTGAGTCACCCACCCGGCAGTTATGGGATGTGATTTTACTGTGATTGTGCCCCTCTTATCGTCTCACTGTGGTTTCTCCTTTGTCTTTGGATGTGGAGTATCTTTTTTGTCACCAAAACAGTTCCAGTGTCCTCCTGTCGATGACTGTTCAGCATTTAGTTGTAATTCTGGTGCTCTCGCAAGAGGGAGTGAGCACACGTCCTTCTACTCTGCCATCTTGAACCAATCTCCCATTATGCTTTTAACGCCTATAGGGTCTCTAGTGATAATTCCTCTTCGTGTTAATTTGTGTTGTTTCTCTTCTGTCTTACTAATTAGAGGTTCATCTCTTTTGTTGATGTCTTTCAAAGGACTAACTTTAGAATGTGCCATTTTACCTTGTAGTTTTTTCTTTGTTCTATCAATTATTCAGAAATGTGTTTAATTTCCAAATATTTTGAGATTTTAATGAATATCTTATTGCCATTTGTTTCTTGTTTAATTTCACTGTGGTCCAAAAACGTGCTCTGTATGATTGTACTTCCTTTAAATTTATTGAGACTTATTTTATGGCCAAGCATATGGGCTATCTTGGTAAATCTACCACGCATGCTGGAAAAGAAAGTTTGCCAGGATTTGGAATTTAAGTTGAGGTGGTTAAGATAATCTTGTTTATTTTAATTTATTTTATATTTTATTTTATTTTTATTTTTTAAATTTTATTTTAGTCTACTTAAGTGCCAAAAGAAAAAAGTTAGTATCCACACCTATGTAAAATGTAGAAACCTTGCAGTCATGTAAATCCATCTACCAGTTGCCTTTCAAGCCATAGTTGTCATATGTATTATGTCTATATGTATACCATGGAAACTGAGAGGAAAAATAGTTAACAAACATTTCCTAGATACTTACCATTTCAGAAGCTGTTCATTCCATCTTTAAGATCTGATTTTCTATATTGCACCATTTCTCTTCAGACTGAAGAATTTCCTTTAGCATTTCTTACAGTACAAGTATTCTCATAATAACTTCTCTTCATTTACTTTTATCTGAAAATGCTTTTATTTTTATTTCATTTTTGAAGGGTATTTTCAGATGATACAGAATTTTGGGTTGAGAGGTTTTGTTTTCTTTCGACAATTTAATGATGTTTCACTGCCTTCTGGCTTCTATAGTTTCTGATGAGAAGTCAGTGATTTCTAGTTATTGTTCCTTTATGTGATGTGTCGTTTTTCATCTGGAAGCTTTCAAGATTTTCTCTTTATGTTTGGTTCTCAACATTTTACCCACATGGAGTAATTTTCTTCTTATTTATTCTGTTTGGGGTTCACTGAACTTCTTGAATCTATAAGTTTGTATCTTTCAAGAAATTTGTGATATTTTTCAGCCAGTGTATCTCCAAATATCCTTTCCTTCCTCTCCAGTTACAAAGGGTATTAGATTTTTTGATATTCTCCAAAGTTCCCAAAGTCCATGAAAAAAGTCTTTTATCTCTTTTTCAGACCAAACAATTTCTTTGATCAATCTCAGTTCCATTAACTCTTTCCTTGGTCTATTCTGCTCATAAGTCCAGTCAGTGGTTTTTTTTCTTTAAACTTAAGATATAATGTTTTGTTCTAGAATTTCCATTTTTAACAGTCTTTTTCTCTGCTGGGATTTCCTGTCTTTTCATTAATTATAAGCATGTTTTTCTTTACCTTAATGGACATAGTTATAATAGCTGCTTTAAAGTTCTTGTCTGATAATCCAACATCTGGGTCATATCAGGGTTAGTTTGTTGCCTTTTCTCTTGAAACTGGATCACATGTTTATATATTGAATAACTTAAAATTGTATCTCAGACTTTGTGCATATTAGCTTGTAGAGATGCTGGATTCTGTAACATTCCTCAGAAGCCTAGTTATTTTTGTTTTAACAGACGTTAACTTTGTTGAACTTAAATGGAAATCTCTGCCTCTTTGGCGGCAGCTCAAATTTCCATGTAATTTTTTAACTTTGGATGGTGATCCTGTAACCTGATTGTGCATGTGTGGTTAAGATGTCAGTCAGAAATATGGTAAGAGTCTGTATACACAATATTTTTGGTTCCCTGTCTCTGGCTCTCTCCTTGCTGGGATTCTCTCTGCACTTTCAGAAGCTATAGTTTCTCCAAACTGTTTTCTGGTTTTTCAAGACAGAAAGACTATATGTTTTCATTCAGAGATTAAACCTGCCCATATGGTACTGACCACGTCCTGCCTCAGGTTCCCTCAAGCTAAAAAAATATAATAATAGGAAACTCACTACATCAGAATCTGCCTGTCTTTGCTCACTTTTCAGGATCTCTGGGTAGTTGTTATTTGTATGCTGTCTGTCAGAGGGTTCTGTGTTAAGAGTTTACGTTTTCAAATGTACTGGAAGTGGAATTTCTCTTGCCTTTATTGTTGAAGGTTAGTTCCACTGAACATACAATTCCTTGTTACATATTTTTGTTATTTTCCTCTTTCTGCACTTTCCTGTCCCAATATCTTCTGGTTGCCATAGTTTTTTTTGAGAGGTCATTGATATTGTGTCATCATTTCCTGGAATGTAACACACTGTTCTTCTCTGGTCACTTTCAAGATTTTCTTGCTATCATTTTTCAGCAGTTTGACTGTGACGTGCCTGGAGTGGTTTTCTTTGTATTTATCATGCTTGGGATTATTTAGGCTTCTAGGATCTACTCATGTTTTCCATCACATTTTGGAAGTTTTCAGTCATTGTCTCTAAATATGTTTTTTCTTTCTCTTTTCCTGTCTCCTTTTCTTCTAGGTCTTCAATTTCACATATTTTGAAATCATCCCACAGGTCTCTGAGGTTCTGTTTACTTTTCTCCAATCCCCTTTCTGTTCTTTTTGTTGAACTGGGAAATTTTTATTAATCTATCTTCAAGTTCAATGATTCTTCCGATCTCTCCTCCTGCTGTTCAGTCCATTTAATATGTTTTGTTGTACTTCTCAGCTCTAGAATTTTCCTTTTGCATTTTTAATACCTTCATTTATCTATTGAGATTCCCTATACATTTCTTCATTGATTTTCCTTTAATTCTCTGCACATATTTATGATTGTTGCTTTGAAGTTTGTTAAATACAACATCTGGACTCAAAAGTTTCTATTGACTGTCTTTTAGCCATTAGAATGGAACACATTTTCCCATTCCTTTTCATGTCTAAGTTTTTTGATTCAGAAATCAGACACTGTAGGCAGTATATTCTAGCAATGTTGTAGTCTACTGTGTTCTTCAAGGTTTTTGTTTATTTATTTTTGGTCTGTTGTCTGCTTGTTTTTTTTTATTTTTCCTATTCTAGTAGGAAGTTAACTTGCCTGTATTCAAACTGCAAACGTTTCTCTGCTGTAATATGAAGCAGCTCACATTTTAATTCTGTTTTTATGGTTTGTCATTGCTGCTTTTCTATCCTGGCACCTTGGGTGTTTCCTCTATGGCTACATAATTTGGTGGCAGATTTTGGAGCTCACTCTTTCAGTGATTTCCCTCCTTAAGTTTTCAACTGCATTGCCAGCCTTGGAGTCTGTCCCCTGACACTATAATTCCACAGGACTAGATTACTGCTGCCCAAGCTGTACATGACTTGGAAATACATTTCAGTTAACAAGGAGCAAACACACAGACTTTGCTCCATGCAGTTCTATCTCACGAAATTCCTGTTTTCTGCCTATTTTGGTTTTGAATAGGGCTCCCTGGGTTCTCCCCTGTTCATGCTTAAGTAGTTTAGTGATCAGCCAGGAATAGAAACAGTTTATATTTAGATTTCATGACTCACTCTTACTGTGGTTTCTTGCTGCCAAGATGTTGTCTTTAAATTTTCACTTCTTTTCTACCCTTGAACTCTTATCTCTGGCACCTTGAGCCAGTCAGGCTGTAGTTTTCTGTGGCCTTGGCCATGAAAACTGGGGAGTGCCCTTAGGCCAGAGTGTCACCACCTCACAATTCTTACCTCTTCCAGTTGCAGTTTTTGGAGACTAAACTCTATGCTTTTGAACATTTTCTTGTGAATTTCAATACTTGTTGACTTTTAAAAACATTTCATCCAGGTCTTAAATTAAGATTAATTAAGGGATTAGTTAAGGGATTTGGATTACCACTTCACATTGCCACATTTCTGGAAGTTCTCTAAATGTAGTTTTAAATTATATTTTTCTTAACATGAGTGAAGTTAAATATCTTTTCAAACTTTTAGGTTTATATATTTGCAAATAGTTGATGTCCTTTGCCTGTTTTTCTGCCATGTTTTTGGTCATTTTTCTCCCTCAATTTTTAAGAGTTTATGATATACTAAACTCTTTATGATATACTAAATTTCCATTTTTATTTGGGTCTGTTTCTAGACTCTATTCTATCCCATTGGTCTATTTGTCTTTTCTTGTGCTAGCACCATACAATTTTAAGCGTGAAGATATTATAGTGTTTTATGTGTTCTTACAAGTCCCTCCTCATGGCTTTTATTTTTCAGAATTTTATAGTTACTCTCACATATTTATTTTTCCATATGAACTTTATTATCAACTTTTCAAGCCTTATAAAATATTTGCTGTTATTTTTATTGGGATTGTGTTACATTAATAAATTAGCTCAGGGGCTTCCCTGGTGGCTCAGTGGTTAAGAATCCACCTGCCAATGCAGGGGACACGGGTTCGAGCCCTGGTCCAGGAAGATCACACATGCTGCAGAGCAACTAAATTCATGTGCCACAACTACTGAGCCTGTGCTCTAGAGCCCATGAGCCACAACTGCTGAAGCCTGCACACCTAGAGCCCGTGCTCCGCAACAAGAGAAGCCACCGCAATGAGAGGCTCACGTACCACAACAAAGAGTAGTCCCCGCTCGCCGCAACTAGAGAAAGCCCGTGCACAGGAACGAAGACCCAACACAGCCAAAAATAAACAAATAAAATAAATTTATAATAAATAAATAAATGAGCTCAGGGAGAACTAACATCTTCATGATGTTGAGCCATTCTATCTAAAAACAAGGGATATTTATTAAGTCGAATTTTGTGTCTTTAAGTTTTCCCCATATTGTTTTTGTTTATTGTTAAGTTTATTCAAGCTACAGTTGATCCTCATTATTCATGGATTCCATATTTGTGATTCACCTAGTCACTAAAACTTATTCCTAACTCCAACTCAATACTCAAAGTATTTTGTAGATATGCATATGCTCAGAGTGGTGAAAATCTGAGTCACCTTTCTGTCTCGTTTCAGCTCTCTTACTGTAAAATAGTGTCCTTTTCATGGCATATTTAGTGCCATGTTTTTCACATTTTTGTGTTTACTACTGGTGATTTCACTGTTTAAAATGAAGTAGCGTTGAAGTGCTGTCTAGTGTTCTTAAGTGCAAGAAGGCTGTGACGTGCCTTACAAAGAAAATACGTGTTAGTTTCCTTCAGGCATGAGTTATAGTGCTGTTGGCCATGAATTCTATGTTAATAATTCAATAATACATATTAAATAAGGTGTCTTTAAACAGAAACACACATAAAAGAAGGTTAGATATTGATCAGCTGGTGGAAATGATGTGACCAGAGGCTCACAGGAACCTAACCCCTAAGGGCCATAATTCAGTATTTGCTCAATTTAGTTTTAGAGATGACTTTATAGAACAGAACTGCCATTTTAAAAATGAGATTTATGAGAATTGACTATATTTAGTTTTCTATGTTTCTATTGTAAATGAGGTTTTCATTACCAATAATATCTTCTAATTGATCGTTATCTGTATATATGAAGACTATTGATTTCTGTATATTAAATTTCTATCCTGCCGCCTCACTGAATTATTTTTTTGTTTCAATTCGTATTATTATTTATTCTCTCAGGTTTTTCAGGTATATTCTCTTATCATGTGCAAATATAATTTTACTTCTTTTTCAATTCTATTTCCCTAATTAATTCTTCTTATCTAATTGTGTTTGCTACAACTCCTCCTCCCTTTTATAAGGATGTATTTTCATCTATGTTGAACTGCTCTGAGCTCGTAATGGCCTAGGTTATTGATCCATAGATTCCTGAAGTTGAAAGGAACTTAGAGGTAATGTTGGTGATCCTGCCACTTGATGCATGAATCTTTTTTACATCCTTCAAGTGGTCATCCGGTCTCTTCTTGAACCATCTGTTCCCTTTCTTCTGGTAAGAGCTTATCACCCTGTATGCATTCCACACAGTTCTCTGTGGCTACCCGTCACTTCATCCTGATGCCTCTGCACCTGGCTTATGATCCAGGCCAATTATATAGGGTAGGCTATAAAATCTGGATATATAGCTATTATTTTTACCAGATTGAATCCTTTTTATTGCTTCTTCTGTCACACGCTAAAAGTGCAGATTTATTCAGTGAAAATCAAATACATAAATTACCTGAGGCAATGCACACAGATGCACAAGAAGGATGGATGGTCATGCATCCCCTCCATTTGCTGCAGCCTGGAAACTGTCTCTAGACAGTGAGTCGGGCACTCACAGGGCTCACTTCGTTTGTTTCTCAGAGATCAATGCTTCTGTCCAATGTTTTGGAAACTGTTGTTACATACATTTTATCAGGTGTTTTAGTTGTTTCAAGTGGGGGATGGGGGTTGGGGTGGAAATCCAGTTCCTGTTATTCCATGCTGGCTGGAAGTGGAAATACGTAGTCATTAATGCAGTCTTCCCCAACACATAGAACTGGGCATGATCGTTGAAGGACAACACACTGAACATATCACTTGATGTCACTGAGCATATCATGCATTGTAATATAATATCAATACACTATTTCATATATTTGTCCTGTGGTTCATCCTTGCATCCCCGTGGAGATGAAGAGGGCAGAATAGTCTAATGGTCTCTCTGCAGCCTGGCCCACTGTGAGCACTCAATTGTTTGTTGAATAATTGAATGAATACATGCAGGCTTACATGAATGCACTCATGCATGAATGAATCACTTTGACTGTGTGAATGGATTCTTTCCTACCCGCGCCCCCCCCCCCCCCAAATTCTCCACTGTGCAGACCAAACCCAGACGACTGCTCCAGAGCCTTCCTGCCCGGGTTCTGGGTGACAGGATGTCCAGTGACAGGACACTGTCCCCGGCCTTGTTCCAGATCATTTCCTCACTCCTCAATTTCTTCCTCCCTGCCTTACTACTTTTAGCCTGACGCTGAGCTGATGTCCCTTCTTCTTACATATTTTTGGAAGTGGTTAAATTCTTCACCATAACCCTGGCGACCCCTTAGCTTTTGAGAATGTTAAGTATCACTTTTAATTAGATTGTGGATTTTAGAGTATCACAACGCTGCCCTACCATTTCTATTTGCAAAAAGCATCCAATATTTTTCTTATTAATAATCTGTACTCTATTATTATCTAGCCCTAGGGCTATTATTGACTAGAAGAAAACAATTTGGGAGGCTATTTCATTTTTAAAATTAATGATGCTAATTTTACTAAAATTTTTTTGAAGTGAATACTTTGGTACCTCATTGCTAAAATGTGTTCAGAGAAAACAGTAACAGCCCAATAGTTCTGAAATGTTTCCAATGTAAGAGTTTTTATTCTGGTTCCATGCTCAGAGGTACCTACAACAGACTACAGATAAAACTAATTAGGGAGGGCTCAATAAAAATTTTCAGAAAACAGTAAAATAGGCAATGTTCAGTCTTGCAGCTCTCAGACAAGTTACTAGGTCTGAATTTCAGTCCTAACATTTAATGATAAAATCTCTAATTCTGATGAGATAATCAATTTAAAACAAGACTGCAGGCTTGGATTAGAACTACATAATTTCAAGATTAGAACTACAGATTTTAAAAAACTTGAAAATCCTGTGATGGTAATCTATCAGGTTAAATTTCTGGGTGTGGGGAGTCTACCAGAAGATGGTATTCAATCAGTTCTGTGGGGGCAGGGAAAATAATAGGATAAAGAATGGTCCAGGAAAGCCAGAACCAATAAGCTCAAACAGATCCAGGTGGAGGATGGCAGGGAAGTCTACCTTTGTTACAACCGGGGAAGGCAGAGGTAGAATGAAGCATGGCCTTACCTCAGCAGAGGGGCTAGTTCTACAATGTCTGGTGGCTGAGGGCAGCCCAGGAGGAACACTGGTTCTCTTAAACATGGTTGCCACTAGACTGCTTTCAGGTTTCTCAGCGATGCTCCTCAGCGCTTTGCTGCTGTGGGTGGCTTTATAAGGGCAGGGCAGGGCAGGGCTGCTCGAGGTGGAGGTGTGGCAGCGACGGTGTGGCTGGTTGACTCCTAGACCCCACGCCGGGGACTTTCTCTGGGGAAGTGGATGTCAGCGTTACTTAAGGGTGTTAGAGTTTTTGCTGTCCTGGCGCCTAAACTGGCCCGGAAACTGGGGAGTGATCTTACGTGCACTATCCTTGAGAGACATTTCAGGGTGTTCCTGAAAGAAATGATGTTGTCCCTCTCCCAGCCTGGGCTTGGGGTGTGTTTTGGGGTAGGACTCTCGGGACCTGTTTCCATGGGAAGAGTCATCTGAGTCCGAGGAGACCATCTCCTGGAGAGGTAGCCTCTTGGTGGCTTTCTTTTTCTTCCTTCTCGGGTTCTCCTGTCTTAGTGCTTGTAAATCCCCAGTGTTAACTTCTTTGATTGGCCATATTAGGAGAGTAGAGTTCTTTATCTCCATGTCTTCCCTAGAGAGAGAGAAAGAGAGTGAGAGAGATAGATCAGGGTTATCCTGGTCTTGCTGGCTGCTGTGTCTACAGAAATGTTCAAGCCAAGAGATAACAAGTGTGGTGAGGATGTGGATAAAAAGGAACCCTCGTGCGCTGCTGGTGGGAATGTAAACTGGTACCGCCGCTATGGAGAGCAGTAGGGAGGTTCCTCAAAAAAATTAAAAGGAGAACTACAATGTGATCCAGCAATTCCACTTCTGGGTATATACCCAAAGGAAATGAGATCAGTATCTTGAAGAGATATCTCCACTCTCATGTTCATTGCAGCATTATTGACAATAGTCAGGACACGGTAACAACCTAAGTGTCCATTGATGGACGAATGGATAAAGAAAATGTGATATACATGGCATATTATTTAGCCATAAGAAAGAAGGAAATTTGCCATTTGTGACAACATGGATGGACCTCGAGGGCATTATGCTAACTGAAATACATCAGACAGAGAAAGACAAATACTGTATGATGTCACTCATATGTGAATCTAAAAAGAGCCAAACTCACAGGAACAGAGAATAGCATGATGGTTGCCAGGGGCTGGGGAGGTGGGAGAAATGGGGAGATGTTGGTCAAAGGGTATAAAAAAATAAAAGAAAATATATCGGGCAGTTTATTTATCTAGAAGTGTCATCCTTCAAAGAAGGCATCTTGGGAACACCACGACCCCATCTCAGCCAGGCCATCATGGCATACCATTTCGGGAACTTGCCTTTTTCAGGGCCTTTAGGGTAAAGTAAGGACACCAGCTGTTCAACCTTATTTTGTCCCATAATCAGTACCTGCCACCTTGATCACCCATCTTTCACTCTGAGTAACTTTGCCATGGCTTCTTCAGATCCTTTAGGAAATTGTCCAGAAAAAAATTAGCAGAGTGGAAAAAGATTTTTAGTTACTTTTAAACAGAAAATTTCATCAATCAAATTCCTCTTCAAAGGATCAAGATTCACCACATGTGATACTTTTCAAAGATTGGCTCAAGGACTCAGGAGGTGATTTCCAAGAGACATTAAAAAATTGGCCTGACCAGTTCATACGCATTAGGATAGCTATTGCCAAAAAAAGAAGAAAAAAAAAATCAAGAAGTAACAAGTGTTGGCAAGGATGTAGAGAAACTGGAATCCTTGTGCACTGATGGGAATGTGAAGTGGTACAGCTGCTGTGGGAAACAGTGTGGCAGTTCCTCAAAATACTAAAAATAGAATTATATAATCCAGAAATTCCACTTATGGGTATGTACTCACAAGAATAAAAGCAGGGACCCAGATACAGATATCTGCACACTGATGTTCATAGCAGCATTATTCACAATAGCCAAAAGGTAAAAGAAGCCCAAGTGTTCATTGACGGATAAATGAACAAACAAAATAGGATATATACACGCAATGGAATATTGTTTAGCCTTAAACAGGGAGGAAATTCTGGCATTTGCTGTGACGTGGACGAACGTCAAGCTGAGTGAAATGAGGCAGTCACAAGATGGCAAACACTATGATTCCGCGTAGATGAGGTAGTACCCGGAGTCGTCAAGATCACAGAGACAGAACATAAAACGGTGGTTGCCAAAGGCTGAGGAGAAGAGGGAGTGGGGAGTTCGTGTTCATGGGTGCAGAGTTTCAATTTGAGAGACTGAGAAAAAGCTCTGGAGATGAATGGTGGTGATGGTAGCACAACCACGTGAATGTACTTACTGCCACTGAGCTGCATATGCTTCAAAATGGTTCAAATGGTCAATTTTAGGTTACGTATATTTTACTACAATAAAACAGTTGGCCTTAGCAATAGCAGTAGCATTGGAAAAAGGCTCCCCAGGAGGCCACCAACAGGATTCTCTTTAAATGTAAGGCCAGCGCCTGTGTGGATGGGTAAGTTCTGTGAGGCCAGGTTCTCAGAGGCTCGAAATCACGCCGCAAGACTGTAATCACCAACCCTGTTCTTTGAAATCTACAATCTTATCCACCGCACCACCATCAACTCTCCCGCAAATCACTACGCTGCTCCAGAGGAGACTAAGTTGATACATACTATTGCCTTTCAGAGGTTTTCTCTGTTTCCCATATATTAGAGTTGGTCGCAGTCCAGTCTATAACCTCTCAGCTCTCCGACAGAAGAGCAGCAAGGAAGGAATGCGAAGAGGAGAGTTTTCTGGGTGTACCGAAGGCACCCAAAGAGTAAGGCAGAGGAGAGGCCTAGCGGCCCACCTGAAGGACACTAGGAGATGATCTTGGAAGGAACCCAGGAAGAAGAGCATGAAAGACCGAGAAGCAACGTGTGTCCAGCCCTCCCTCAGTAGGGGGTTGGTCACATAAGTGGTGGACCACCTGGACAACTAGATTTGAGGCAGGCAGTAATGAAACAAGAAGTGCCCTTGTCCTGTAAAGATGCAAGTAACATATTAAGTAGAAAAAATGGTGCAGAACAGAACGTACGTTACATGTTCATTTCTGTTATTAAGATTGTGAATATGGGGGATGACTGGAAACCTTCACACCTGTCTCTTAATAGTTGCCTCAGAGAAATGGATTCCAGGAGAATTGCCACTTTCTCCACATTAAGAAGTCTTTTTTCAACTGTCATAAATGATTAAGAGAAACAAAGGTTTCTGTTTTGAGGAAAGAGAAGCAAAATAGCAGAGAAAACTCTAGAAGGAAATACATCAAAATGCAAATGATGATTACTCTTGAAATGTGGAACTACGGATGGTTTTTATATTCCTTTTGTTTTTTGCTTTTAATTCCTAAATTATATTAACTATGCATTACTTTTTGAATAAGAATAAAACAGTATAAGTTAGCATGATTCGAATAAAAATGGGCCGGGATTTTGATCAAGGAAAAGCCTTTACATCAACCAAGTAGATGCTGCTAGGCTACCCTATTATATCCTCCAGAATGACTGATGTCGACCAAGTTCAAGATATTCCACAAGGAAATGTCCCCTTATAGGATGGGGGAGCAGGGTAGGTGTGAATCTGATGTGAAAGCTCTTATCCACGCCCCCCGGCCCCCCACGCGCCCTCACTCTGCTCTGTGGGAAGGGGAAGGGCGGCCATGCTCCCGACTTCAGCCAGTGGACATTCTCCACCAGCACACCCGGAAGGGCCCTGCTAAGTGGCTTTCTTTTGCCCTATTTCATGCCCAAACTGAATTCGATTTAGTGCCCTATTAATTATTTTAGGCTACAGAGTTGGTCAACACTGCAGGGGATCGTGGAGGAGCCAGGCACTGTGCCCTCCTTCACTGGCTCTTCAGAGCAGCTCGTTCCGCTATGGGGAAGAGTTCTGAGCATCCTGTCCATGCTCTCCTTGGGTCAAAATCCACCGCATTCACCTGACCTGGGCATCGTCGGTCTGCCCGTATTCTTGCTGGCTCCCTGAGGCCTCATGTCTATTCTGCCCTAAGTGTGTCTCTGTTGGCAAGGCCATCTTAGAACATAAAGAACAGGAGGACGTCTGGCGTAGGTACCGGATACACGTTTGATGAGGGCCAGGAGGACCCTGAGTTTTAACAACGGAAGGGGCAGAAAAAGGAGAGACTGAGAAGAAAAGGCAGTTTTTGCTATCCAGATTGCTCTCACTGGCCCTCAGGGTAATGAATCACCATGACTGTCTGTGCTCTTGTCCCAAGTACAAGCACGCCTCCTTCCCAAGTACTTCCCAAGTACAAGCACACTTCCAGGCAATGGCACCTATCCCTCTGGATAAGGCAGGACACTCACAGACAGGGTTATGGTGGAACTGCTTGTTTTCCAGGCCTTAGGAAATGGGGCTCCTGATCTGGCCAGAAGGGACCGAGGGAGCTGATGACATACACAGGCTTAATGATTTCCAGAGGCACAGCTCCTTCTAAGGGAAAAACAGTCAGTAGTGACCGGGTGAGAGGATGGGAGTGATTCATCTCAGAGGCAGCACTGAATCCTGAAGTTTTAATCGATGACTTAATATCCCTGCTGTCAGGAAGGCAATGTGAGGCCATGCTATGTGGATAAGGGGAGGAGGGTTCAACAATATGGGAATTATCATTTCCTTTGGGGGCACAGTCCTAAATCCGAATAGCTTGATGGAAAATTGCTAAACTGCTCAAAGAAAGGTAACGAGAGGCTCATATTTTGTGTAATAGGAATTAAGAGCTGGCTGCAGACCCAGACACACCACATCAGAACGCTGGGAGGGGGCTCTCCCCTCCAGGATTCCCCTACCCAGCCACATCCCCAAGACCACATGGTTACAATTGTGCACCAAGGGAAGAACACTCTTGTCTTCAACAACCTCCTTCAGACGCCCAGTGATTTTTCCGGAGCACAGAGGAAATGACTAGTCCAATCTGGTTCTCCTGTGATCCCATTTAGAATGTCGCTCATTATTTCAAGAAATCAAACTCCCTCTGTGGTGAATCTTCTTAAAGAGGAAACTTGAAGGTAATTTGCCCAAGCCTTGTTCTGTCAACAAGGAAGGGAGGATGGATTCCAGCTCGGCTGCGAGGGGTTTCCTGCCAGTTACATGGCACCAGAGGCGCCCTGCCCAGAGGAGCACGTGGTCCCCACCTGTGGGTGGTTGAGCAACACCTGCTAGAGGCACTTCCCTTCAATGGAGAAAACCGGAAGTCAGAGCATGAAGCCCAGCAAACACGCTTTCCCTGAAGGAGCCGGAGGCCGCAGCCTTCTGATGTGAACAGGACCCCAGGGCAGGCAGTCAGGGAAGACCTCGTGCTGTGAATCTCCGGCCTGGCAAGGAGGGAGGATGCCAAAATGAAGGAAAATTCCTTCTGGCTCCCTTGCCTTTTGGAGTTAGGAGAAATTACATGTGTGTTCTCTAAATGGAGAAAGTTACTGACAGGTTAGGGACTATTTGCATTCAGAACAGACATCTCTGATGGTGTGAAATGCAGAAAAAGCTCAGGGACTTTCCTGAAGGTAAGGCAAGGCAAGAGCAATCATTTCCCTCCACCAGACACACCTCTCTCAGTGGTGCTGTCAGAGAATGCAATCGTCAGGTTTCAAAGGAACGAGAAAATTGGAAGAGCCTCACCTGACTTCATATCACAAACATGGTAATACTAAAACTCTCTCCTTTAAGGACTAGTTATTTGGAATTTAGCAAAATGGGTAACATATTTTGCAAGACAACCTTGCTATAAGTCTTCAAGAATCATTTCTGTCGACCCTCCCTGGTGGCGCAGTGGTTGAGAGTCCGCCTGCCAATGCAGGGGACACGGGTTCGTGCCCCAGTCCGGGAGGATCCCACATGCCGCGGGGCGGCTGGGCCCGTGAGCCATGGCCGCTGAGCCTGTGCGTCCAGAGCCTGTGCTCCGCAACGGGAGAGGCCGCAATAGTAAGAGGCCCGCGTACCGTAAAAAAAAAAAAAAAAAGAATCATTTGTGTCGAATTTTGAATTGAAAATGAAAATTTGTATCAGCTGTGGCCATATTCAATCAAGTTTGAACCCTTTACCTTCCAAATACTTTTCTTCCTGCCTTTCACTGTGTACCAGCCTTGTTAGGAACCAGAGGAGGGGCTTGCAGAAAATACTCTCAGTGACCCCAAACTGAAGACCCCAAGAAGGAAGAAAAAGAGGAGGGGCAGAGGGTGGAGAGCTGGATGTCTGGCATCCTGGTCCACAGCTGTCTGGGACCATATACCCCTTGTCTTACCAACCCCCAATGGATGGTTATAGTGGATTCAGTATTTTAAAATTAAATTTGGCCATACGATGTCCCGTTGAAGTTGTAAAGTACGTTTCTTTAATTAGCCCATGAAGAAAGCACCACGATCTTTTTTTTTTTTTCAATGGTCTCATCTGGGGTAAGAGTGTGAAGATTTACTAAAGAACAACCAAAGGGAGGTGGCACATTTAGAAAGGAGGTGAGAAAGAGTTTCTGATGAGAAAGGACCTACCAGAAGGAAATCCCAGTGTAGATGCAAAATAAGACCTACGCCTTTATTCTCTGTGCTCACATCTACCAGCCCTGATTATGGAAACAGACAGATTAAGCTCTGAACGTAGCGGGCTGGATGCGACCTCTGCTTAGGAGAATTAAATGCAGTCTCTTTCTAACGGAGAGGCAGCTAGAGCAACAGAACAGTGGAAATTACAATGGGAGACAAGGGGGGGGGTCAATGAACGCTTCCGCTGTGTAAAGCCCCAGGAGCTGGGGTAGGCAACTAGCCGCAGAGCTTTAAATAAGGCCTGGGGTAGTACTAAGGCAGAAAATAAGGAGAGGTTTTTCTCAACATAGAAAGAACTGAATTTCAATTCTAAAATAGTGATGGATAATACTGAGTTTAGTGAAGATGGTACCTAGACAATACCTAGACACGTGTATCCACAGTCCTTTATGATGTACTGTAAGTTGGATATCATATTGCTTGAGTAGGATTTTGAGACAACAAAAGTGCTCTTATTTAAAATGATATATTCATCTAGAAAAAGACTGGAGGATTGTAGAATATATTTTCAACAATCATACCTAACATGCCCCTCAAGGAGCCTTGCTGGGCGTCCCCTAGTATTTGTGTGTTCACTGGTTCATTCTTCAAAGAGTCCTTGGGTACATCCTGTGGGCTGGACCCTGGCAACCAGGATTTAGAAGCAGATAGAACCTTGCCCCCGCTTTCAAGGACTGACGCCTAGTAGGGGTGATGGTCCTGAAAGTACATGGCCCAACACAAGGTAAAATTCCTATAATGAAAACGTCTACAGGATGCAGTGGAATCACCTCACCACATAGGGCTGGAGTCCTGGAACACAGGGCTTGCGTTCAGTGTTGGAGTTCCCCAGGTGGCCAAGGGCAAGAATAGCATTCCAGGGAGGAGATACTTAGTCTCCGCAAAGGTACAGAGCCTTGAAAAAGCACAGCATGGGGAAAAAACTGCAAGTTTTTTTAATGGTTAGTTTACAAATTTAATATGGTTAGTGTGCAGAGGGGCTTTTGGGATGTTTGTTGGGGAGTGGCTAGGGGAGAAGTAAGGCCAGCTAGGCAGGCCTGGTTCAGGGCAACAAAAGGCTAAGTTAGGATAAGAAGAGGGATGAGGGGCGGGGTTCGTCAGAGAGGGGCAAGAGCAGATTTACACGTGAGGAAGATTCCTCTCCTCAGCACTTAGGGAAGATGGCAGGACCTCAGGGGAGGAGGAGGCCTCAGGAAATGAGAGCACTTGTGCCGCCAAGCTGAGAAATATTTGCAAGCTGTTTATGGAATGTGTATATCTCTAAATAAATCCACTTCTTACCTATCACTTTGTCTCTTCACTGAATTCTGTGATGCGACATAAAGAACCTGAGCTTCCAGGTGTGTGAGACCAGGTGTGTGATCTCAGTTAAAATACAGTGGGTTCAACTCCCAATCTGGATTTTGGCTGGATTCGAGTCCCAGCCCGTGGGTTCAAGTCCCAGTCTGAGTTGTGCGGTTTCAGATCTGGGTGGCGAAGGGAGAGGAGGGTGCTGGGTCACATTGCAGCAGGCAAGGAGGTCTAGTTATTTAGGATCGTGTGTGCACACGTGCATGTGTGCGTGTAAACAGATGAGGCAATTTGGGGGTTTTGCAGAGGTGAAGGAATCGGTGGAGAGGAGCTAAGGAGAGAGGGGAGGAGAGTCCAGGGGTAAATCACAGAGCAAGGACCTGGGCGGGGGGGGACAGGCCTGCCGGACGGATCAGCATTGGATGAGGAGGGACTCTGACATCAGGGGGAGAGATCCAGGCTTCCACAAGCCCAGAGGTGAGGAAAGCAGTGCAGGAAGAGAATGTCTGGTGGTTTCTGTTTATGAAGCACAAGGTGAGGCCACTGGGAGATTGAAGGTTGGCACCCAAAGACGGCTCAACCCGTGCTCAAAATCCACCTTCACCTCCAAGGTCAGGGCTCTGACTCCAACTTTGATGCCCCTCGTTGGCCCCATGGACTTGGTCTTGCCGGCTCTTCAGGCCTCAGCTTTTTCTTACTGATTTTGCTTTAATCCACCTTTCCAGCTGTTAGCCATCCTGCTGCCTCAGATGAAAATGTGTTTACCCTACTGTCGACCCTGGAAACCACCACCCACCCACCCACCCACACTCACCTGGGCACAGGCAAGCCAGGGCCAGCACCTCACTCTCACCCCCAACAGGGAGAGGTGATGGGTGATTAGTCCCAAGTGCAACTTAATCTAACCTGTGCTTTACAGTGAGGCTTCATTAGAAGACCCTGAATCCTTACAAATAAGAGGAAAATAATTCCTTCAGAGTCACGACAGGATTGAAAGCTTTGCTGAAGGGTCAGTAAAATACATAATGTTGAATGTGAGATTAGAACAAGTTAGACAAATAACCAGCAGGTAAAAGCTGTGACGTTGAAGGAACAATCATCATAGACTTGCACTTTGGTAGGAAGTCCTCCACCTTTGCTTTTCTCCCCAAGTATGTAGAGATAGTGGGTCTCAACTCAGAAACAGATTAAAAGTGCCAAGATATAAATAACATTCAGAAAGTAGAAAGTTGGGTCCACTTACGCTTTTGAATCCTCCTGAATTGGGGGTGACTTAATATGAGCGCAAGAGAGGGCGTATTTGTTTTGGCTGATCTTAATAAGTGCACTCCGAGGGCAAAATCCCTGTAATGATACCAAAAGAGTTCATTCAATTTAAATCAGAAATGTCCACAATTCAGATGTAATTTTAATCAAGCTCAACCCACTGTAACAGCTACCAGCCATTATCCTGTTCCGGGCAGCGTAAATGCAGAGTCCAGCTTGATAAGTTTACGCTGAATAAAAGTCATCATTGAGTCCTTCCTGTCATTTCTCCACATCCTGGATCATTTGTCAAGTGCACCATTTGTCAAGGGGTGTGTGTGTGTGTGTGTGTGCACGTGCATCCACTGACGTAGTACACGCGCGCACACAAACACACACAGACACACACCTTCATATAACCACCTTCCTTTCTAGCCTAAGTCCAGCCTTGGCCATCTCTTTCCTGGACTTATGAACTATCACCACCACCCCACGCTGTATGTCCCACTGTCAGCCCCTGGGTCTCCCAGAATTTCTATCAGAACTGTTCTCAGCATCCATCCCCAAGACCATGCCGTCTAGTCCAGGGCCCCACTGCCAAGGGGGGTAACCTGCAAGGTCCTTCCTGGGCTCTGAGGCTCTTCCTCAGGGATCCTGGGTCACCGGCTACATCTCTCCCCACACCTGGGACCCACCCACAGGCATCTCGTCAAACGTCCCTTGATCTGCTTTCTCCTCTCTTGCCTGGTAGATGTCCCCAGACCAGGGCCACCTGGCAGAGATGCTTCCCACCCGCTGCCCTTCCAGGCTCCTTCAATGTCATCCAAACAGCTCCAGGAAAGTCCATTATCTCTCGCGGTTTTTCCTGGGTTGATGAGAAGATGCCCTTTCTCCCTCTTATTCTGTCGGATGGGATACAGTGCTCCTGCGGCCACTGGCTCTGACGGCCTTCACTCATCCATCCTACATTTCATCCCTTCATCCTAAAATTCATTCACCATGACCCCTTCCCTTATGGACATACCCCATGCTACAGTCAAGAATCGATTAGAGATTCACTTTGTTATACAGCAGAAACTAACACAACAATGTAAAGCAATTATACTTCAATAAAGATGTTTAAAAAAAAAGAACTGATTAGATATTTTTGTTCTGTTTACTAGGCAGTTGGGCACAGACATTTAGAGTGCAGGCCACGGAACCAGACTGCTTGGGTTCAAAGCCTGTAACACCGCTCACCCTGGGTGTGACTTCACCTCTCTGCGTCAGGTTCCTTATCTGAAAATGGGGATAAGAGTACCTACCTCACAGCGTTCTGAGCAGCCAGCTGTTCACTAGGTGTGAAGCACCTGGGTTAGTACCTGTGCCACACAGTAAGTGCTGAATAAGTTAGCACGACTCTTTCGTTTGCTGTTTTTCGCTTGCCAATCCATTTTCCAGGCGTATTAAGTGGGCCATCAGAACATGTTATTTCCATTAGAAAACATCGTTCATTCAAGTACCTCATAAAGCAATTGTGAGAACTTGTTCTTCACCAGCAGCGGTACCAGGGATGCAAAAATGGATAGGGCCCGGTCCCTGCCTTTAAGGAGCTGGGAGATTGGTGAGGGAGCCGGGGCGGAAGGAAGGCAGGACAGTGTGCAGGGGAACCTGAGGGCCTCAGCAGAGATCAGGCAGCGTCTTCGGGTAACAGAAAGAAGATGGGGAGGGTGGTCCAGGAAGGGTTAAAACGCAGGGGCTTGGGAAAGCCCACTGTGTTCGGGAAGCGGTGAACCTTCCATAGGGCTGGTAGCCAAGCTCACGGGGCAGGCGGGGGGGTCAGGCGGGGGTCGGGCTGGGCTTTTCCTTGAGGTTGCCGAGAAGTGTGTGTGTGCGCATGTGTGTAGGGCGGGTGAGGGACAGG
The DNA here is from genome assembly GCF_011762595.2 of Tursiops truncatus. Lineage (NCBI taxonomy): Eukaryota > Metazoa > Chordata > Mammalia > Artiodactyla > Delphinidae > Tursiops > Tursiops truncatus. The sequence continues at coordinate 7,978,262 of NC_047047.1, forward strand.
GGGCACATCAGGTAGGCAAGTGACATCATCAGATTTGTAAACTGATAATGATTTTTTTCCTAAAACTTTTAGGAAAAATACAGAGGGAACAGCAGCAGTAGCAGCAGGGAGAGAGAGAGAAAGTGGGGCTGTAAGAACCTGGGGAGGCCCTTGACGAAGCCGGAATTGGTGCGAGCCTCCCCAGACCCCAAATGTGGGACGAGAGCCCCAAAGACCATCTGACAGAGGAGTGAGGAGGTCACGGTGACCTTCGCAAAGGCGCATTTTGTGTTGTACAGCGGACAGGACTCTAACCACAGCGGGTGGATGTGCAGGGGGAATAGAAACAGCCAGGGAGATCGCTCTTTCGAGACATCTGGCGGTGCCAGGAGAGAGCCAGGCATTGCCTGCAAGAAAGGCAGGGGTAAAAGGAAGCCACTCTCTGCCTAGCGAGAATGTTCTTTTCTGAGTGAAAGTCTACTTACTCTCCGGCTGTTACATTTTAAGACTGTGTAGACTTTATCTTCGGCCACATCTTGATTTGGAACCGCTATGACAACGGCGGGCACGTAGAAGCCAAACCCTCGGGGTATCACAACTTTGGCAAACACATAATCTCCAACCTGTAGATGAGAACATCTTTCACGGCAAATATTTCGCTTATCCATCTTAGAGACAATATTCATATAAGCTTGCTTTTAAAACACCCCAAGACGACTAGCAAGTACTGATGCTAGAATTCAAATACATATTTTTTTTCCTCGGTTGGAAAGAGTCGCTAGGTCCAAAATTCCCTGGGCTCATTGGGCCACAGCTGGAATTTTGTGACCAGTTTGGGGAAGCCGCATTTTAGCAGGGCTTCCCCTGACAAGGGTCTCAGGGACAGTCAGCAAGATGGTGAGGGGTCTGGAAACCATATCTTACAAAGACTGGTCGAAGGAAGCTGTAATGTTTCACATGAGGGCCAGGGAGAGAATGGACAGTGCCCTCCTGTGTCTGAAGGGTTATCGGGGACAGAGGAGAGGAGCAGATTGGTTTAATGTGGTTCCAAAGCTCACACCTGGCGTCCATGGGAAAAAGTCCCAAGAGATAACTTCCAGCAGAAAGAAAGTCTTGTGAAGGGTCATACAAAGCTGCAGGGCACCTGTCAGATGGAGAGGATTCACGGTCAGGGGGAAAGTGCACTGATGTGCCCTCTAAGTCTGCCCAAGGGGAGGTGGGAACAGACAACCAATGTGAATCCTACGAGCACTCCTCAGCACTCTTCCTCCTGGCTCACACTATCCAAGAAACAGCAGCAGTGCAGCTCTGGGGGGTTTTCTCTCTACACTCTCGCCTTGGTGCGGGGATGAGGATAGCACAGGAGGATGTGCCAGACACGGCACAGCTCTGATGAATTTATAAGCAGAAGAGAACACGTCAGCCCGGCTCACCCCTGGAATGCATGTTCAGGGGTAACTGCATTATGGCAACAAGGGCTGGCATCAACTGACTACAACGTCAAGGAAAGGGCTCCCTCTGCCTTTGTTATTAAGTCTGTTTTAGTATAATCTTCTGCAGTGAAAGCTTCAGGAGCACCAGCAGTTACAGCAACTCCCGCCCACGACCATCCATTGTCTGTAAAGCAACAAGAGCCTCAGGGCAATGCAAGCAGGTCTGTGCAGTCCTGAGCTGCTTAACAGGGCGTTAGCAGATCAGGGTCAGGAGCAAAGAAATTGCTAGGCAAGGGGTCATAGGAAGAGGGGTCACTGTTATCCAGAGCTCTAGGAACGGTGAAAAGGGGCCCATGGGGCTTCCCTGGTGGCGCAGTGCTTGGGAGTCCACCTGCCGATGCAAGGGACGTGGGTTCGTGCCCCGGTCCGGGAGGATCCCACATGCCGCGGAGCGGCTGGGCCTGTGAGCCATGGCCGCTGAGCCTGCGCGTCCGGAGCCTGTGCTCCGCAACAGGAGAGGCCACAACAGTGAGAGGCCCGGGTACTGCAAAAAAAAAAAAAAAAAAAGGGGGCCCAGGAACAGATGGCTGGAGCAGGTACCTGGAGCAGTGGGCAGGGCATGGCGCCCCCCACAGGTGTGATGAACGAGATGGGCACGACCTTGGTGTCGCCATACCTGAAGCCCACGAGCGCGTGGGTGGGGCTCACACACTTCTTCACAACCCCTGTAAGGAATCACATTTAAAATAAAACAGAAAGGCAATGCTTATTCCCTTAGGCTTGCCCCATCCCGTTGGTCAAGCTAAGTTACAGCACTTTGCCTGCTTACATCACTGTGCCCCTTGGTTTCTCCACCAGATAACACTGGATACTCTATGATGCCTGCTGGGGTTGACCAACTCAGAGTGCAGTTCCGTGCTCTGCTCTAGAGCTGAGCTGGGAAGCTAAGAGAATGCGTGGAAACTTGTTCAACCAGCATTACCAGCGGCCATCCTGCTGGGAACACTGTTCCTAGAAATATCCTTTCCCTGGACGCTTCCTAACGTCTGATTCCCTTATTTATTTTAGTCATATTTCCTTCTATAATACTTGGAGACAGAAAATCGTTGTTAGTATACACACTACTATATATAAAATAGATAACTAATAAGGACCTACTGTCCAGCAGAGGGAACACTACTCAGTACTCTGTAATGACCTATATGGGAATAGAATCTAAAACAGAGTGGATGTAGGTATATGTATAAGTGATTCACTTTGCTGTACACCTGAAACTAACACAACATTGTAAATCAACTATACTCCAATAAAAATTTAAAAAAGGAAAATCATTGTTAAATTGTGAAAGTGAAAGGAAATATGAATTTTCATCCTCAGCTTTTCATCTAATATTATACACCCCACAGTGTCCCTAAAATGTACAATCAGAAAAGGAAGAAAAAAGGAAGCAAGAAGTTTTCTCGTCTTTTAGTTACGTGCAGAGATTATTGTAACAGGAAAAGAAAATATTGGTGTTAAGGTTCACATATTTTGTCATTTATCCTAGTTGAAATTTATTATATTTTCCCATTTAAAAGGGATTATAAATACTGGGGGGACGTTTTGACTTCCCCGGCAGTAACAGCTGCACTTGGACGCCCTAGTTTGAGACAGAAATGTGCTCGTCCCACTGGGCTCCCACAGCGTGAGTGCCCGCCATCCTCGCCCCAGCTCACACACCGGCGTTCGCAAAGTCCTATGTGCTTTCAGGTGGCAAAGAAACAGCTACTGATTTTCATCTCAAGTCCAGGTGTCTTGTTTTAAATGGCCAAAGAAAGGGAAAACTTATTTTTTAAAAAACACCACACACACATGAAAACCAGCTTTATATTGTCTGTTTTCTTATTGGACTAGATGTTCGGTTTGGCTTCTGAAATATTCTTTACACATAGTTCACACATTTTCTACCATAAACTGACTCTACCCTTTTAATTAGGAAAACGAACACTATTTTTTAGAAAGAATTCCTATTATGAAAACGAAGAACCTCTCTGAGTTGAGGAGAATCCTAGCATCCCCAAGCACACAAGCCCATCCCAACCCACCCCGACCCCGGCCCTGCCCCAGGCAGGGGTAAAGGTCTGGGCTGCCAAGATGACCTTGTTGGCCAGTGGGACCCTCCTCAAATTCTTAGCCTTTGGGACTTTGCAGAATCCAGTCTTAAACCTGGGATGCAGTTTTTCAGGTATCTGCCTCAGGTGAGTAGCTGTGTGACTGGACGGCCTGCGGCGTCTAAGGCATGTATCGGCTGCCTTTTACAGAAAAAGGCTGCCGACCCCTGCTCGAGACCGCTAGACCTAGACTTTTGGTATGTTACTACCAGCTCTTTTTTTTTTTTTTAATCTCTTTCCTCATCTTTTATTCTGATAACAAGCAAAATAGCTCACTTAGTGTCTTGTATTCTTTTTTTTTAATTTTATTTATTTTTTATACAGCAGGTTCCTGTTAGTCATCCATTTTATACATATTAGTGTATACATGTCAATCCCAATCTCCCAGTTCATCCCACCACCACCTCCCCCCGCCACTTCCCCCCTTGGTGTCCATACGTTTGTTCTCTACATCTGTGTCTCTATTTCTGCCCTGCAGACAGGTTCATCTGTGCCATTTTTCTAGGTTCCACAAATATGCATTAATATACGATATTTGTTTTTCTCTTTCTGACTTACTTCACTCTGTATGACAGTCTCTAGATCCATCCACATCTCTACAAATGACCCAGTTTCGTTCCTTTTTATGGCTGAGTAATATTCCATTGTATATATGTACCACACCTTTATCCATTCATCTGTCGACGGGCAATTTAGACTACCAGATCTTTTATGTTCCAATCCCTGCAGATGTGGACCTTTGTTCGCCTCCAGAAATCAGTGTAGTTTCTTCCAATCTAACTCTAGAACCAGCCTCACGGTGTTGACACCTGGCTGTCCTCCAAGGCGGGAGGACCCAGAGCTGCTGGCCTGTTTGGTCATGGCTCAGCCTCTGCACTTACCCCTTCTCCACCTCATTAAGGAGTTGCTACCATTTCTAGGCCCTGATTCAAGATCAGCTTCCGATTTTTGGCTGCCCTTACACTGCAGCTTCTCTTTGCCCTCAGCCTCAGAGAGGTGAGATGGTGTTTCCTGCTCTGAAACGTCTCCTGGGACCATGTTAGGGGACTGGGCTCTGGAGGTTGGACCAGCAGGCAGAAAGAAGCATCTCTACTCCGTCATCTTCCTGGGTACGAGTAGGCCTCCCCACCTCAGTCAGGGGGCTCTCCTATACCCAGGTGCGAGGGAAAAGGGGGCACACCTTAGTTGAGACCCTCAGCAAAAACACTGCCTATGCCCAGAGGTCAGGGGAGTGAAGAAACAGTCTAGGCAGACAGCATGGGTGAGTTCATTTGGCAAAAAAAGCAGGAATGGTTTTCAATCTTCGCTCCAAACAGGAATTTCTCAGGCTGGACAGCGGATTTTTTTTTTAACCTCTGGCTATAAGGACCTTCCGATATTCACAGCCCGGCTCGAATCCCATTTCCTGAAAAGGGCGTCAGTTCTGCTCCACCAGAAGCGTCCGCTCCACCTGTCCCCCTCCACTGAATGCCAGCCTACACGTCTAGTCATCACATTCTCTTCTTCTTTAGTCTCAGAGGTTTCCTTTAGAGCGCACTGTGCTGGTTTTTGCCTTTTCAAATTGCTCTTAAAGTTTGAAAGCTGTTGTTAAAGTTTTTAAACTGCAAGCGCTCCCTCTACCCCCAGGTGAGGACCCCAGGTGAGTTGTTTATATCTCCCAAGAGGAGATAATAGAAATACTCTACAGGTAATGAACACTTGCCAATTTCAAGATGCTGTACATTATCATATTTAATCTACACCATGATCTTACGGGGGGTTTAACTGTTTTAAATCTCATTTGGCAAGATAAGGAAACAGGCTCAGAGAACTTCAGTGATTCCAGTCACACGGCTGGTAGAGGCAAGAGGCAGACTTCGAATAAATAAAAACTTAGGATTGTCTGACCCTAAATCATGACCCCTGAGAAAGTATTCAGTCCTCCCCCGCCCCAACCTTTTTCTTCCGTTATAACTTGTTCCAACGACATAGTGCAGAAATCTTGCAACCCAGACTTTTCGTCACTGAATTTCCTGAGATAAAATGCTGCTTCTTGCTAAACAATGGGAAGGATGACCCAGTTCCTACAAATAATGATTTAAAATAAGGTTCTGAAGTGTGTCTGCCTCCCTGCCTTTCAGCATCCTAATAAGCCAGGCTACCAGCTTGTCCCTTCTGTTCTGCACGACGCAATCCTTCCTCAACTAGTGAATCCACACTGACCCCTGAATAGAGTTAGCCAGACGGAAATCCCTGCCCTGATTCCCAAGGATGGCAGCAACAACTGGGTCAGCTCTGCTCCAGTGTAGACCTGGCCTCGAGCAATGGATGCTCTGATCCCATCGCTCCAAAGCCACCTTCTGCTCAGATACATTTTAAAGCTATTTTTCATTAAAAACATTTAGGAGGTTTTGAACAAAAGTTATCAGAAAAGGAGTCATCAGTGAATATCATGCCACAAAACTCTATTTGGCCTTCTTTTCTGTAAGGGGTAAAAATAGTCACCTGCAGTGACCAGGTGATCTAAATGAACATCACTAATGAGGACACCTGGACATCATGTGCCTTTGGATAGGTTGCCCTGAGAGGGATGTGGCATCAATGATATCACATAACATTTTGGCTGGAAACACTTAACCTGAATCTAATTTAACCCAAATTGAGGAACATTCCATAACATAATTGACCTTACTGTTAAATAATGTCAGTATCATGAAAGATGATGGAAAAGGCTAGAGAATGATCTAGATTAAAGCAGACTAAAGAGAAATAACTAAATGCAATAACAATTCTGAATTGGGACCTATACTAGAGGAAAAAAATGCTATAAGGGCTATTCTTGGCATAATTAACCAAATTGAAATATATAGATAAAACTATATAATATTAACTTTCCTGAATTTTATAACTTGACTGTGGTAATATTAAGACAATACCCTTGTTCTTGAGAAATACATGTATCAAGGGGCAAAGGGGCATGATGTTACCTAATCTCAAATAGTTCAGGATAAAATAATGTGTGTGTTATGGTAGAGGGAAGGAGACAGAGAGAATGGAAAAATAAAATAATAGATTGGTAAAATAAATGTGACAAAATGTTAAAAATTGGTAAATCTGGGTAAAAGTATACAGGAGTTCTCTATTATTCTTGCAAATTTTCTGGAAGTTTAAAATTATTTTTTTTTGAAAAAATAACTCTATGAGGGTAAAATAGAGTTGAAGTTCCCAGTTAAAGACAAGATACATTGACTTTGTGGGGGGGAGGGGAGTGTAAAGGGGGGCTGCGGGGAGGGAAACAGAAACTAAGTCCATCCTTAACCGATGCATCATCATTTAATTCAGCTGAGTCAATATTTACTAACTAGCCACTAATCAAAATAACTGATTATATGACTAAATTCAAGTGTTTATTATGTTATTACCTTTTTTTTTTTTTTCTGGCCGCACTACACGGCTTGCAGGATCTTAGTTCCCTGACCAGGGATTGACTGAACCCGGGACCTGGCAGTGAACGTGCCGAGACCTAACCACTTACCACCTGACTGCCAGGGGATTCCCATCAAATATTTATTACGTTTCAAGTGACTTATCTGAGCCACAGATTAAAAATTCCCAAAGGGCCAAATCCCATGGAGCTATTAGGACTGTGCGTTCTCTGCTTCTAGCTGCATATTTAAAAACAACCAGGGCAATAATCATTGCTGGCATGGCCTTAGGTATTGCATGTGGCTACATGTTACCTGTTTCCTCTACTCCCCCAGATCAGCAGTGGTAGGTCTTCTGCATTTCCTTATTACGCAGGGATGGCTGGGGGAAAAGTTTGAGCAGTATTATTTTTTTCTGGGACCCTGGCCGGCAAACTGATCTCAAGCCCTAGTCCAGCCATTTGGAATCCTGTCATTTTCAGCATTTTCATTCAATTGCTAAATTAGCCTTGGGTCCTGCTCCGTGACTCAGATTCAGAAAACCAAGCAGGGGTGGCCTCCTATGATCACCTCTCAGTGAATCTAAACCCCAGAGAAATAGGAGGTTCTCAGGCCCTGCTCTTGCAAAGAAGAGTTTCATGCCTCCGCCTAGGAGCTCATCTCAAATGCCTAGATCCGTTTTTCTCTCACCCAGTCAACTTCAAAGCACATTTACCAAATTTCAAATAAAATAGCCTAGTTATAAGTTCTACACATATGCCTGCTGGCAACCCAAACTCCTGATGAAGTATTTTTCTCACTTAAAAAGCAGATTAAATTAAGTTTAATAAAGAACTACTTAACTGGTGATTGACAGATAATGCCTACGTTAAGATCAGCTATATTTTGAGGTACAGTCTTTCTGCTTGACAGCTCTTCCTCAGGGTTCTTTCTCTAAGCTCTCTTTCCCAATAGGCCTTTACCATGATTTCAATGACTCCTTTTGTGCTGACGTGGCAAAAATCTCTATCTCCCGACAGATTTCCTCCTCCAGACTCTGGACCCATTATCTCCAATTGCTTCTCTGACAACTTTAGCATCTTGTGGTGCACCTACAATTCGTCACGTCCCAGACACACCTCGTTATCTTCCTGTCCATACCACCATCTCCTACAGGTACCATCTTTACCTTATGACCCACACCAGGGACCCGAGTGACATCCTAAACCACTCCGTATATACTCTTCACACAGCGCTGGGAGGGATCTTTTTAAAACTTCAAGTGTGATTGTGTTTCTTCCTGCTTTAAATGTGACTCCCCAATAAAGTTCAAACCTCTTAACATAACCCTTTATGAACAGCCACACACTCACCTCTCCGAAGAGCTTTCTTACTTTCTACCCTTCCCTTGCATTCTAGGTTCCAGCCATAATCTATTTTATTTCTCCAGGCATAAAGTGTTTTTCTTCACCTCTAGATCTTCACACGTATCATTTTCATTATTCATGAAGCTCTTGCTTAACTTCACCTGGCTGATTCCTTCAGGATCACATGCCCCAGAAAGTCTTGGGCAAACCCCTCGGGTCCAGTCACACTGGCCTCTTCCTTCAAGGAAGAGGGTGTCATGGGCACTCCATCCTCAGGACTTCGTACTGCTGTTCCCTGTGTTTAGAACTCTCCCTGAGATAATCTCATGGCTCCTTTTTAAAGTCCTTAGTAATATGTTGCCTTCCCTGGAAGCTCTTCCTTGACCACCATATCTAGAATCGCGAGCTTCACCTCTGACACGCTCAACCCTCTTCGTGGCTTCATTTCCCTTCATAGCCCTGTGTCTGACACACTACGTATTTTACTTATTTGGTTGCTTGTCTGTCTCCTCTACTTGCATGTAAGCTTCATGAAAACAAGGATTTTCTTCTGGGGTCTGCTCACGACGCTAGACCAGCACCTTAGGGATATTACACACGTGGAACATAGTAGGTATGTAGGAAAACTTTACTAAACAAAAGAAAGATTAAAGTAAGTTTTTCTGGCTGTTACTTCCCCACAAATATGGGGAGAAACTTCATCATTTCATTTTAGAAGTGGAATACCTCAGCATAGCTCATGACGTGTCAGTGCGCTAGGGAAAGCACAGTTTGAGAACTTCTGGTTCCCAATATCATATTATGTAACAAAGGAATCTTACAAAATAAAATACCTACCTGGAAAATAAAAGCCATTTTCATCACATCTTGCAATAACCTTCTGGCCTTTGAGTGGATCCAGTTTTTTGGATTTGTTTTTCTTTGTTGGAGTTCCTTGAATTTTCTGTTGCTAAAAAAATAAATAAAACATTAATAGTTAATAGAAAAAGTAAGTGCAGACAGTGAAAGTCACAGATACAGGATAGCGTGCGAGTCTTTACTTAGAATCACACTGTTGAGGAATTACAGGACATGCATATACTGTATACTCTGGAGTACTTTCTGTTCTATGCTGTTGGGAACAGCCTTTTAAAACTGAACTGATATGGGAAACACTGCACATAGAAAATGAGGCAGAATTTACAGTCTAAATCTAATCAAGCTTTGTTAAAACAAAACAAAAAAAGGCAGCCTTTTCTGGAGAATTTAAACAGGATCCAGAGTTTTAAACTATAATATCCAATATATGCATACACGATCCAAAATGCAACATACAAAAGAAGCAAGCAAACATAACCAATTCTCAAGGTAAAGGAAATCAACAGATCACAGTATTTAGATGGCTCAGGTGTTGGAATAATCAGATTAAGATGCAAATCAGCAGTTATAACCATAGTACGTGAGGTAAAGGTAAATACTCTTGAAATGAACAGTAAGGTAGTTGTTTTCAGCTGAGAAAAAGGAACTATAAAAAAAACAAATGGAAATTTTAGAAGTAAAAAAAAACCCCAACAATATCTGGAAGGGCTAAATAGCAGAATTGATACGATGGAGGAAAGAGACCTGAAGACAAATGAACAGAAATCATCCAATCTGAAAAAAGATATTTAAAAATAAGCAAGGGCTTTCGTGTTCCAGATAACCCCTTCAAAGCCCAGCTCGGTTATAATCTCTCTAGGAAGACTTCACCCCCAGGCAATTTCAGAAAAAACAAAGGAAAGTACTGCTCTGTTATTTCCAAATGCTACCACCTGAATCAACACTTGGAGTGAATGTGATTGTTGTGTCCACTACAGGAAGAAACTGGTAGCTTCATTTTTGATCTGTAAAGTCCAATTCTATCTAAAGTCCTATTTTCTACGCTAGATGACTGATCATTAGTAGAGAGACCCAATCTCCACTACTCCTCCAAAAAACCCCCAAAAGCCTCCATTCCATCATCCAGAAAAGTCATTATTTTTGATTTCCAATCAATGTGAGGACCAACGATCTTGTAAAATAAATTTAAAATGAATTATTAGAAAACAAAATAAAAAACAGACATATAGTGTTTGGGTTTCTAGGTAAAATCTATTTAAGAATTCCGAAAAGCAACTGGTAGCAAATGGGTTGGAAAAGAAGACAAGAATTCAAAGTACCACCAAATTGGTAGGGTGTTTACCATTTTTTTCCTCTGGTATTCCCTGGCCTGACCTCAAGACAGCCCAAAACACAGAGGTGGGCTCCAGGGTATAGACAGAGAGAGTTCTAAAAGAAGCCCTCTAGTTCTGGCTTGAGGAATGGGAAAAGGAACTCCTAACCCTTGGAGAGAATACAGAAATCCTTCTCCTCTTTCTCCCTCCATACTCAGACCTAAGTCCCTAAGCAATTCTGTGCAGTGGCAGCAGTGTTGGCAATACGAGCCTGCAGGAGCCAAAACCCTGCAGGAGTGGAATCTTCTTGCTCCAACAGGGTGGGTGAACCCCCACTGTTCTCTCTCTCTATGTATCTAGCCTCTGTTTGGTCCCAAAGGCAAGCACAATATGTGGAAGCACGCGACTGAGTTAGGGACATAAAACCCTGGATTTCTGGCTGAAGGATTGAAAAGAGGAACCCTAGGAAACCAGAAATTACTGGGAAGGTCACTTATATTAGAAAAGGGAAGGCCAAGTATTACCCCAATACCAAAACAGGCAAAGACATCACAAGAAAAAGAACACTACAGTCCTATATTCCTCATGAATATAGATGCAAATATCTCTTAAGAAAATATCAGCAAAAAATCCAGCAACATATGAGAAGAATTATACACAATGACCAAGTAGGAGTCATCCAAGGAATGCAAAGCTAATTTAACATCCATAATTATGCATCCACAATTAATGTAATACTCCAAATTAATACAGTAAAGAATAAAACCATATTATTATCTTAATGCATGAAGAAGGCGCATCTGACAAAATCCAACAGCCTTTCATGATAAAGACGCTCAACAAACCAGGAATAGAAGGAGACTTCCTCAACTTGATGAAAAGCATCTGTAAAAAGCCTACAGCAAGCATGACACTTAATGGTGAAATATGGGATGATTTCCCCTTAAGATCAGAAACAAGGCCAGGTACTCTTGCAACTTCTACTTAACATTGTACTTGATGTTCTAGCCAGTGCAATCAGGCAAGAAAAAAATAAAGGCATCCAGATTGGAAAGGAACGGGTAAAGTTGTCTTTCTTCATAAATGATATAACCCTATATGTGGAAAACCCTGAGGAAAGCACATAAACACTACTAGAGTTAACAAGTTTTGCAAGATGTCATGATGCAAGTTAAATATACAAAAAAGAAAAAATTGTATTTCTATGTACTAATAATGAACAGTCTGAAAATAAAATTAAGAGAAGAATTCCATTTATAGAATCAAAAAGAACAGACTAAGGAATAAATTTATCAAAAATATATGAAAAGCTCATACACTGAAAACTACAAAACCCTGCTGAGAGAAATGACAGATCTAAGAAGTTGAATATCATGTTCATGGACGAGAAAACTTGAAATTGTTAAAATAGTCATTTTTACCAAACTGATCTATAGATTCTACATAAATCAAACAAAATCCCAGGAATTTTTTTTTGGCCAAAATTGCGATGCTGATCTTAAAATTTACACATAAATGTAAATGACCCAGAAGAGCCAAAATCATTTTGAAAAAGAACAAATCTGGCGGACTTACTCTTCTTAATTTCAAAACTTACTGTAAACCTTCAGTAATCAAGAAAGTGTGGTCCTGAATTAAGGATAGTCATATGATCAGTGGAACAGTATTCAGAGTCCAGAAATAAATCCTTACATTTATGGTCAATTGATTTTTGACACTTTGGAAAAGCTTTTGGCAGTTTCTTTAAAAATTAAACATAAAATTACTGTATGCCCTGGAAATACCACTATTAGACATCTAGCCAAGAGAAACAGAAATTTTTATCACACAAACACTTGTATGTGAGTGTTCATATCAGCATTATTCACAGTAATGGAAAGATGGAAATAATCCAAACGTCAGTGGACTGGGGACATGGGTAAACAAAATGTGGTATATCAATGGAATGGAATGTTACTCAGCCATTTATATACGAAACTTACAGAAAACACAAATTTATAGAGACAGAAATTGATTAGTGGTTACCTGGGGCTTGAGGTGTAAATGGAGACTGACTCCAAATAGGCATGAGGGATCTTTTCTGGGTGATGGAAATGTGCTGAAACTGGATTGTAGTGGTGGTTGAAGCTCTGTCAGTTTTGCTAAAGATCACTGAATTGAAATAGGCGAATTTTATGGTGTGAAAATTATATTTGTATACATCTGCCTTTTTAAAAAAGGTTAAAATAGGCAGCCATCTACTTCTTGTTTCCTCTGTGTAACTGCTCAAGGTATTTTGCAGATAGTGGGCTGAAGAAGCAAATGAACATAGAAGTTTCTGAATCTACTCTTAAATCAAAAAATAAACAAAATAGGCCTTTTTCTTCAAATTGCTGTATTGTAGAAAATGGGGGTTTTCCCACCCAGATTTTTTTCCTTTTTTTCCTTTCTTGACCCTTAACTTACTAATTTTTGGATTTCTCAAAGAAATTAGTCCTCCAACCCAATCAAAGCACCCAGTGACATCATTCACCAGCTTCTCATCTTTGCAGACCATCAAGTGACCCTCTTCTCCATGACACAAAGCCAATATAAACTGTTTTCACATGCACTTTGATGCCATCTTTTTTGCACTGCTATAGCTATATCGTCAATAAAGTATTCGATGCATATTTTATGAGTTCATCTGCTGGTCTTCACTTAAGCAAGTCTCTAATTTATGAGGCAATTGACAATAAAAATTTAAATAACTTCAGGTGGTGTGAACACCACTTACTCTTGGGTCGTGATTCATGTTCAGTATGGTTTGGGCTCCTGAAACCTGCAGCTCATTTCCCTGGTGCACTGACATAACTGAGCATTTTGCAGCCATCTATCATTTGTATCTGTTTGGTGATACTTTTCAGGTTCACTAAAAGAAGTGGGAGTATGCTTTATTTCCTGGGAGCTGCAAAGTTAGAGCTAGGTCCTCAGGGAAGAAATAATGAACTAAGGGCTTAAAGTCTCTTGCAGGATGGTGGGATATGATCAAGTCTTCAGACCTGTGTTGCTTGTAGCCTATGTGGTCACAGACAAAAATGTAAGATGAACACCACCCTTTTGTTTATGATGTTCCCATCTAGTTGAATTTTGCTGGGGACCCTCTATTCTCATGGAATTCCTATTTTTACAGATGTACTCAATACGTCAAAGAGGATGGCCCAACATCATTGGTAGCTGGTGAATGTCATCTGCCTGTTCCTGGGCTTCACCCAGAGAAGAAACCTAAGCACTCCTTCCCGTGGGCAATCAGAATGACCTCCTGCCCATCTGAAATGGCCTCAAAGGGAGGAGACTGGACCAGGGGACAGGAGAAATGGGACTGAGTGCTGTCCAGGTGGCTGTGTGACTTTGGGCAGTCTGTTCACATTTCTGGGCTTCAGTTTCTACATGTGCAAAATACGGGGATAAAATAAATGATCTCTAACATCCTCTCATATCTGTCCAGGAGAGTCTAGGCCTTACTAGCCTTTCTGCAGTGCTGGGAAAACTGTCAGGCTATGTGTGTATGTGGACAGGAACACAAGCAGGATACCCTTGCTTGTAGTTTTTACAATATAAGGGAAATGTAATGGCCAGAACTGTGACATGAATAGCAGTGTTTTCCATCATAATACTCCAAATAGATGCCCACACCAGTTTCCTACAGTCAGTTCCTCGATGGAAGATTCCATGTACAGTATATTCTCATTATTGATACAATTTAGAATCTTGAGAATTTGGAATAAGCCAAATTCCATCAGCTGTTGCATAAATACCTCACCTGTACATAAAGTGAACCTCCAAAGCTACCTTACTTCACACCATCAGTGTTCATATCAAAGACCAATCAGCCAGGGAGGTGCTGTTGGTCCCTGAGGCATCAGACAGTCTTATCACCTCCAGACCAGTAACAACCTGTTACTACAAAAGATGTCCACATCGATTCCAGAAAGCGATTTTTCCCCTTTAGATTTCATCAACAGACCAGACATTTATTAGAACCTATGCCTAGATACATTTAAAACTCCTTTTCAAAATTCTAAATGAGTGTAATCACATAATTTATTTGAATAGCCCCTTTTAATCTCTGGATTCCAAATACTGATTCTCTCAATATACTAGCCAGAAGCTAACCAATGTGACTGCTTTCTACAGTTTCACATGTACAAATCTGAAGTCAGTTGCCAGAAATCATCAGGGACCTCAAGTGAGTTGTCACTCACTTCCCAATTCATCTGATATAGGAAAACCACTCACTCTGTGAGGACCTTCCCTGCAAGGGCAGCAGCAACGGACGGAAGCAATACAGAGGGCTGCCGGTGTTCATTTTTAACACACTGAAAATGCCACCTAAGAAACTGCCTTTTTAAATCGCTGAAAAGTATCACCTCCCATTCGAGTCATTCACACATCTGTGAGTTTACCTGAAAGAATCATTACAGCTACTAAAGGGCTTTGCGTACTCACATTCACTCTGCTCTTGTTTCCAACAGTTACTACTATTGGCAAGAATTCATTTCTGGCTGTTTCCACAGCACGTAGCTTTATGGAAGGAACTGTTCACTGTACACTCAGTGATTCTTCCATATCCCTGCAGAGGCAACTCAGCTACACCACAGATAGAGCAGAGAAGCCGTGGTGAAACAAATCAACAGGGCCAGCATTAATACAATGGTTCATTCACAGAAATAGAGCATTGGTCTCCCAGGATGGAAGGACATCGATCAGGGCAGCTAGACACACCATCCCTTCAGCCACAAAGTTGACAGCACCTTTCCAGAAAGATGATATCCCGCTGTTTTTGAGTCTTGCCAAAGACTTTAGAGACCCCTTACAGCCCATACTAGAGGACATTAGCTTCCCTGTTCCTTTCCTGCCATCAGTCACCTATGCACGTGCACAAGACAAGCATGCTACTGGGCTTTAAAATGAAATCTATGGGGACTTCCCTGGCAGTCCAGTGGTTAAGACTCTGCACTTCCAATGCCGGGGGTGTGGGTTCGATCCCTGGTCCAGGAGCTAAGATCCCACATGCTGCACGGTGCGGCCAAAAATAAAATAAAATTAAAATTAAAAATAAAATAAAATAAAATAACATTCTTTACAAAAATAAATTTAAAAAAAGAAATCTATGGAGGACAAGGGGATGGAGAATGAGAGAACAAGAAATGCTAGCACTAGATAAATAAGCTGACCCATCTCTAGGTTCAAGTGCCTGGGAGTCACTGCGTGCCAGTTTCAGTGAGGAAGTCAGATAGGCAATGATGCTGGCAGTTAGGGATGCTGTCCACCGGATAATTTGATTTTGCCTTGTCTCCAAAATTCAGAGAATCCAATTCACTTCTTTGCCAGATTCAATTATCAGAGGGTGCAGATCAGGATCCAACATGGTTTACCCTCCTTTCATTTCATTACTTAGTTTCAAGGTCATGCTCTCAGGTTTGCACTGGTGGAGTAAAGTTACTAAATGTTTGATGCTTTAGAATTTTCCATTTAACAAACGACATGTTTTCACATCAGGTACACAATGCACTTCCATGATGTAACTAGAACTAGTCTTCGGCTCAAAATCTTGTCGTAAAACCACTATATTTTTTCCTGCCCCAAATCACTGAACTCTGCTGGACCCAATCCCCAAACTGTACTAGCGGCAGTTCCAATGGCTTGTCCGTCCATGTTTTGTCCTTAAAGCCAAGTAAAGTCTGTGACTGTGCTAATCAAGATAATACACGTAGTGTCAGGCATGTTCTGACCTTTCCTCTCGCTAGGATACCTAATTGTAAGACCAGAATACTTGCAAACTGTCTCTGAATAATTCAACTCTTTTTAAAACCTCGGTGAGGAGGACAGAGCCAGCCTGGAGCATTTCCTGACATTCACTATCTCTCCCTTCATTTAGATTTAGAGGGGTTTCTCCACCATGAGAGTATCCAGGGTCTGCATCCCTTTTGGAAATGGGTTCTGGAGAGAAAATGAGAAAAAGACCTTACAGGAAAACATAAATCAGGGATGGCAAACTCCTGCCCAGCCCCTCTAGGCAGCGGAGTGACCGACCCATGGTAAAGAACTGAAAGGACTTGGATAGGCTATTTGCATTTTAACAGGAGTCAAACCATAAGGCTAAAGAAGTGAAGCTCTAGGTGGAATTTCCTGCCTCAGCCCCTCCGGTCTGAAGAGGAAGCTAAGACTCCTTGCAAGACCTCTCACAAGCACAGCAGGTCGGCGCTGGGCTCCCGGGGACCCTGAGGACACCGTGTGTGAGCCCAAGGCTTAAGGCGGAAGCTGCGGCCAGGAGGACGTGCAGAGAGAATTATCGTCCCCTTTCAGAAGCCTCGGGCGCTTAGCCGTGCTTTAAAATCCAAAGCAGCATAGGGACGTGCTTGTTCCGAGCTGTTTCCCCCTCCTCCTCAGGGAACATCATAACTTTAGGAAACACAGCGTGAGCAACACGTGTCCCCAAAACTTCTGTGCGGGTTTCCACTTCCCCTCTCCGGGGGCTGCTTCCTGAGCAGATCAGGACTGGTGAGCTGCTTGGCCTTCCCCTCTTCCCGATGTGGTTCCTGTGCTGTGTGAGGGGCTGCTTAGGAAGCACAGGAAACAATTACAGGATGATGCCCTGAACTACCAGACAGCCCCCAGACAGGTCCCCAGCACTGAGCAAGGGAGAAGACTTAACCACTCTGACAGTCAAATCTCCAGTCAAATCTCAGTCAATAGCAACTCAAAGGGCTTTTGTGGGAGGCTAAACTAACTTATTTTGGGTGGTTTTTTTTTTTTTTTGGTAGCAGCAAAGGAACCTAATAAATATGCATTAGATGCTGAATCGAACGATCTCCCTAGCTTGAAGAGCACACTTGCAACATCTTCTCAGGGAACACTCCCTTGTTGCTCTTTTAGGGAAGAATCAAAGAGAGAAAAACTTGGAATGTTTTAAGTATTTAAACCTGAAAATTACTACAGCGCTGTGGCCTGCAATTCGGATGTTACTGACGTAGTTATCTACAGGCAGCTACTCCAGAGATGCACCACAGCCATACACTGGAGCCGCTTATGTGTCATTGCCTGCAGCGTGGACCACCGCCAGCTGTCTGCTGTGGTTGTATACAGATACCTCACACGAGGTGATGGCATAAAAAGAAATGCTGAGCCTTTAAGAAAACTTTTCAAGAGATCTCTGTGCTGGTTACTCTGGGCCATCCACCTGCCCCCAGGTCCATTCCCTGCCCTGCTCCATGCCCCAGGAGGCTGACCCCCCAAGGACAACGTGACCCAATTTCTCTTGCTGGCTGACTTTCCAATAGGGTGAGCCAATGGGAGGCGAGAGGTTGGAGGGCAGCAGGGGGAAGAAGACAGGGGTATTGGCTCTGGGCTCCCTCCGTGCCCTTTGTCTCTCTAGGAATACCCCCTACTCTGGCTAGTGGCCTTCACTCTTACAGGCTCCAGTAGCACTATTTCCCTCCACCCTTCAAGTCTGGGGGTGGTGGCAACTTCCTGCTATTGCCAGTGCTGGGGTGAGATCCCCTTTTGGCTGCCTTAGACCTGCCTCCGCCTCTGCAAATAGTCCCTTCATTAATGTTTCTTCACTTGAAGTGACTGAATGGGATTCTGTTTCCTGCCTGGACCCTCCTGATAAGCCCTCCACATTCAGTTCTCCTCCTTCAGACTGGGAGGTCAATGACCATCCCCAAACCTGTTTAGGGTAGAACTTATGCCAATGAAAAAAGATGAGCCTTGTGGCAAAAGAGTGCCAGGGTCCACCCAGCTGAAATCTCCAGCCAGGATGGCTGTCCTCAGCTTTAGAATGAAAAGACAATCTGGCAGTGATTTTTGTCCCTGGAGCTGATACCCTCCTTCCCACTCCTAAACATCAGGATACTAGACAGAAACCTTTCTGGATACTATTCAGAGTTGGTGGGAGTTTTTCTTCCCTTCTGTGAATTTCCTTCAGTGGCTGGCCTTCCTGAGTAGGATCCTCTCCTTAAATCCCCAGCTAACTGGGGCATGATCACGGCACGGCAGCATCTTCTCTTTGGCATCCTCGCCCATCCCATCCAGGCACCTCACTCTCTCTGGGATTTCAGTCTCACCCTGGTCACATGTCCTACCATTATCTCTCAGGAACCCATCGGGGGTCTGTTTTCCATATGTTAATGTATCACCAAGGCACTGGCCTGAACGTGCACGTGTCATTCTTTGTGTGATGGCATCACTGATGCACAACCCACACCTGCTAATTCCCCACCCTTGCACCAGGGGATCTTCTGTGTCACTGTCACTAAGGAGTCAGTCCTCCTACCAGACCCAAGTATCAGCAGAAGAGACTAAAGGTTTTACTTGTGGAATGAGAAAGGCTGGCTAGTCATAAAGGGTTAAGGTGTGATGCCTCCGTTCTCCCCTTAAAGAGGGAATAATGAGAGCTGCAAAAGGATGGGTTACAATGCAAGAATGACAACTGGTCCAATTATTATTTGGGAGCAGATATAACAAATGACGCTACTTATTCTGACTTCATTTTATATACAACTCAAAGAAATTTCTCTCTAAGTCTCCCCAACTAATGTTCTCCTGTGTAGTGTCAAAGTCACAACCCAATATAATGTTTTCAAATGCAAGTGGTCTCTTTTCGTCCCTTCATTCTCCCATTCCCATCTCACCCAGCCTCACCCATATCCTCCCTCCTGCTGTGCATTTTCCTAACACTCTCTGACAGTTTTCCATGGAGTGGACCACTCAATTAGTCATTCTTCAAAGCTAGAGACTCCACATTCCTTGCCAGTCTCAACTTGGAAAAGTAACCACGTGCAGCCAGCTGTGTAAGTACATTTCCGAGGCCTCTCTTAGGGTTGTTTAGAGCTACTTATAATTTAACAAGATTTTCTGCCTCCGAGTTTTTCAAGGCAGCCAAGGTTGGGTGCAGAAAGCCCGTTGGATCTTTCTGGGCCTGGATTCTGTGGGATTTGCTCTGGAGAACAATCCTTATTTACTAAGGAAATGCTGCAGGACAACATAGCTGGAGCTGCCCTAGACCAGGCTCCCAGCGAAAACTTGGGAAGTTTAATTACAACTCAGATGTCGTTGGTGATTTCCACCATACTGCAGCTCCGAGGGCTCGGGAGTGGCCAGTGACGTTGGACTCTGCAATCACGGCAACAAGAAGGGTGCTCGTGAAGGGAGCTTTCAAGTGGCATTTACAATTTCAGAGTTAAGATCTTTCATTATGCAGTCAGTGAGCCAAGCATCTGTCTCCAGGGATGCCACAAAACTAGGGGATTACAGAAATAGGGAGGGACAATTAATCATGGAATGTGTCCCGTATAAGGTGCTGGGCAGAGCAGGTGGGATAATGATGCTTGCCCTACGTCTGATCCTGGGGCCAGCAAGGGACTGCCAGTGAAAGCCTGAGTGGAAAAAGCAGGGCGCATTCTAGCCAGACACTGGCATGTATGGCCACTTCTCCCCACCTCTGATCCTCACCAGCAGAAAAATCAGGAAGTTGTCCCAAACTCAGGAACCAATAGGACAGCCACTGTGGGTGCCAGCGTACTGTAGGGGAAAGAATCAGAGAGCCACAGACCTCCAGACTCCATAACATATTCTGGAGTGGATCAAACAGTGACCACTCCCTTCTGAACACACGTGGGCGTTTCTGATTGGGCATCCCATTCCGACCAACTTTGATCACCTTTTGCTACTTCTTATCAATAAACTTTAGGGGGTCTTAATGAAAAACAGGTTTCTTCCTCTCCAAATTACAGTCATTGATCAAAATCTTCGGCCTCTGCTAAAAACATTTAAAGTGAGACTTTTTTATATGAGTCAATAAAAATGCCTTGCACCTGTGATGCATTTTCACCGCAGGATCGCAAAAGGCCTGGCAATCTTGAGCTTTGGTCCGAACCATTTCTCACGCTGAAGGATGAGACTTGTTAGCAGGTCATGAAATCAACTCAACAGAGCACGATAAAAATGGAATAAAAATACCACACGATACATCACACATGGTAAGGAGAAGTACCGTTTTAAGAAAATAATACAGAAAACCTTCCATTGCAGAGGGCCATGTTCAGAGTGGAAAGAACTCTGTAGATGAGCTGCCAACTATGGACCCCTCCCCGCCCATTCATTACCTACGGACTATTGTCCTGGGCACATGGGTGCTTTCCTGAACTGACAGTGGGGGCTTTGGTCACCCTATGTAGGGACAGGGCAGTGAAAGGACAGCCTTAGCCCCCGACCAAGAAAGGGGGCAGCAGTGGACCCATCAATACCATCACACAAACTCAATGTCTTCCTCACTCTGGCTCCCACATCAAGTTCCCTCCATTGTTTCTCCTTTGCTTTCTAGGAAGATCTTGAACAAAAAGTGCACTTCCTGTATTTACTTTCTCCACTGCTCTCTACTTCTCCATCCTCTGCACACTGGCTCCCACTCCCAAAATGCCACCGAAGTTGTTCTGGCTAAGATCACTAACGATCTCCCTCTTGAAAATCAAATGGTTTTCAGACATCATCCTGTCTGACTTTCCAAACTCCTCAGTAATATTTTAACAACGGAAATAGCAATGAGGGGCAAGGTGGGTTGAGGGCATTTCCTGTTGAGCATTTAGCGTGGCACGCTGTACTCAGCATATTACGCGCGTTGTCTCACAACCATCTTGCAGGTGGCTACTATGATTTTTCTAATTTAAGGATGAGGGATCTAGGCTTAGAGTGCCTAAGGAAGGTCCACATCTGGAAGTACTGAGACTTGCATTCAGGTCTGTCTGACTCCAGACCCAGGGCTCTTGCCATCTCTCCTCCTCAGGCTCTGACATCATAGCTCCCTACCCTGCGCCTTCTGCTCCTCTAGCTTTCCTGTCTTGGCCCTTTCCACAGTCTCCTCTTCCTTTCTCAGCACCTCAAATGACCTCCAAATCTATCTCTGTAACATGGACTTCTCTCCTAAGCTCCAAACACATGGCTGCCTATCGGGCTTTCTCGCCGGGATGCCCTGTGGACATCTAAGGATCAAGAGGACCTAAAGTGAGTTACCTTTCCCTGAAAATCCGCTCTGCCTCCCATGGTACCTCTTCCTCTTGTTCTTTCATTCATGTATTCATTCGAATACCTGGGAGTGCCTACAAGGTGCCACGCGATACTGCAGCAACACTAGGTATACCCAGAACACAACGGACCAAGTCCCACCCTCATTCCAGCGGAGGAGACAGATGATGAACAAATACGTACATGATGTCAGGTGGTGAAACGTGCTGTGAAGAAAACAAAAATGTGGGAAGGGGTTAGAGAATGACAGGGTGTTTAGAGGGGCTGTCTCTCTGCGGAGCAGAGGTGACACGGATGTGGTGGCTAACCATGCCTCTGTCTCCCAGTTGTCCAAGACGGGAAGTTTGTGGGTATCCTCAACGTTGCCCTCTGGCTCACCCCACACATTCACTTTCCACCAACTGGTGTCTCTTTCACCCATTCCCTCCCCACTGTACCGGCTTGACTCAAGGACTCAACACCTCTCAGTGGAGGCTGCACCTGGTTTTGGTCTTCCCCCCCTACACTGAGCCTCATCTTGCTGCCAAAAAAATCTTTCCAAGACACAAATCTGCTCATGTCCTCCACTTGCTGAAAAGCCCTCGCTGGTACCCACTTCCTACAGGCTTGGTTCCTGATCCTAGGGGAGATTTCCAAGTTCCTTGTATTCTGGGGCCATCTTCCCTTTCCCGTCTTGTCTCCTGCCACGCCCCTGGTGAACATGCCATGCTCTTTCCACCTTCCTGCCTTTGCACAAACAGTTTCTCTCACTCAGAACATTTCTCACACTCTCCCCCTCAAATTCCTACACATCCTTCCAGACCAAATTCAATCATCCCCTCCATGAAGACCTCCTCAACGCCTCAGCCAGAATCGTTCGCTTCTTCCCATCTTCCAGTTGTTCTATGGCTACGCCTCTGTTGTCATATTTATAATACTCTGCTATAAGGATCTGGGTCTCATTCCTTCAATAAATATTTTTGCGTGTCCACTGTGTGCCAGGCATCATTCTCAGTGAATGTAGCTATGGATACAGCTACAAGTAAGGCCAGACAAGACCTCAGCTCTCACATAGGTTACGTTCTATGCCAGTATGTCTCCTCCACTAGGCTGGATCCATGTCTCCATTGCTGTTAACAAACCCCTATTTTGTGTCCAATGTATAGTGTCACCTTGGGAGGCCCCAAGGAAAGAAAGAAGAATGTGGCAGGCTGAGACCACCTGTGCCAAGGACAGAATCTGACCCATGGTCGGGAGTGAACAAATGTTTCTGGATGAAGAAATTGTGGAAATTATTTTAATTCCCACTCTGTGGACAAGGGAATAAAAAAACAGAGCAAATAATTCACATCCCATGAACAATGAGCTTTTGGTTCCCACAAATTCAGGAGACTACACTACGTTCTGAAACACAAGAGGCTTCTTTCCACTTCATTAGCAACACTTCCCATTTTAACATTTAATATAAAGTACAGATAAAAGAATAATGCTTGCAAATTCTGCTGTTAGGCAGTAATGTCACCAGAGCTCAACATGCGAAAGTCCATCATTTAGAACCTATCTGTTCACCTCAACTAGAATAAGAGTGGGGCCTGGTCCATGTGTTGAGGTACCTCTAGTGCCTAGAATAGGGCTTGGTACCTCACAGGAACTCATACATATTTCAACGAATAAATGAAAGAACAGAGAGGAAGAAGCGTGAGGAAAAGAAGAGCAGATTTCCAGGGAGAGGGATTTAACTCATTGAATTCAGTCTTCTCGGTGTTTACAGGGCACCTACGTGAGGAAGGCCAATATACAGCCACATGTTTGGGGTCATCAGATGGTGCCTTCCAAGGAAAGACTGAACAACTCTTTGAGGAGGTCACTTTGAATAAAAACGACCCCCCCCAATACATATAAATAAATAAATAAAAACAAAAATATAAATAAAGATATGATAAAACTTTTGCACTCTGCACAAAAGAAATCGCTTTCTACACTGAAGGAAAAAAAGCCATTTGCAGGGGAAAAATAAATTTAAATAAAAATAAGCAAATAAAACACAAGAATCTAGAACAGCAAATACAGAATTTAAAACCAGGCAAAGCTGGTATCACTTAGCAAAGACTGAAATCAAAAAAGATGAATCTCAAAGGTCAGTTCCTTGGATATATCTTTTAGACTATCATATGGTAAATATATTAAAATTATATAGAACTCAGTAAGATTCTGGATGAACTGTTCCAGGTTTACACGCACCCTACTATAGTCAGAAAGAGGATATTACACAGGCAGCAAGTATTTAGAGCCCCCAAATGTTCATGTCCTTTGGTCCAAGAATCCCACACCTAAGAATTTATCCTAGCAAAATAGTTCAACTATATGCACTATAGAAGCAATAAAACATGATGTGAAAGAGAAGAAAATTGGAAAAAACCCTCAAATGTCCAACATCCAGTGAAGAGTTAAACAAATCAGGGCATTTACACACCATGGAATATTATGTAACCACAAAAAATATCAGTCTGATGATTCAGCAAAAACACTGAGAAAATATATGAGACGTTGAAAAGCAGACCATAAAATGATTATGGATACTCTAACTGCAATTCTGTGTAAAATTTATTCAAGGAAAAGAAACAATTAAAAGTAAATGATACAAAGTGGTAATAAATAATATGGCTGCCAGAAAATAAATTTTCCTTGTAGAAGGTCTGTTTTACTAGTAATAATAATTGCAAACACTTATGTGGGGAGCTTTCAATACTAAGTACTTTAAATGCTCATTTTGCTTCCGTAACAAGCCTATGAGGCAGATACTATTAACACTCTTATTTTACAGATTTAAAAAAAAAACCCTAAGGTTTAGAGAGACAGAGTCACTGGCCAAGATCACACAGGGATTAGGTGGTAGGTCTGAGGCTGGACTTTGGTCCGGCGCATATCAAAGTCCAGGCTTTTAATCACTAAACGATACTTCTGTTTAGATTTACTTTTCAGTTAAAACACGTATTGTTTAAAAAATAAGGCCAGAGTAAAATCAAATGGCATTTCCTTTCTGTTGAAAGAAGTCCTGAGACCTTAAATGGGTTGGCTGTAACTCTTAGAAATCAGTGCAGTGGGAGGTGGGAGAGAGGGGAGGCCAGCACAGGAATGGCAAGGGCTTGGGATAGGAGGGAGGGAGGAAATACAGACAACCTCCACGGTACACACCTCTTCAAGGGCCCTGCTCACATGATTCTCCTTCTTGGCAGCCTCCTGGAGCTCCATGGCCTGCTGCACATACATTTTCCCAGCTAGGATTTCATTCTCCAGCACTGACAGCTCCTTCAATGAAATGGGCCAATTCAACCGTTCTAATGCCTTGTTTAAAGCTGCCTTGTTTTCTAAGTAACGCATTGGTTTGTTTGCACCTAACCTAAAAAAAGAAGAAGAAAGAGAAACATAAAGTGATCATAGTAGAACATAGTAGAACATATGGAAAGATGTTTTTTCTGTAAACCCTCCCCTGAGAAACATCTGTCAAAGCAGATGTCAGGTGTCAGTTGACAGAATCACAGCCGTGCCTTCTGGCTTTGGTAGTTTATGCAAGTCAGAAACAATCATCTCCGAGTCACGGTAGGCACTTTTCCCCATTACCTAATTTGATGATCTGATTTTACAGAAGTTTGATACACGTAAGTTATTTTTTCAACAGTTTTTTCAGCGTATTTGGAACCCATTCCTTTCTCCCTGGGTCTAACATTTGGCAGAACCAACAGTGAGTTTCAAAGACATTTCACACAACTATGCTTAGCAGTGACTCTGGAAAACAAAGCAAACCCTAAACTCAAATATTTGTCTCAGTGCAGTAATTCTCCTATTAGCTCATGTTAGCTATTTTTATCTTCTCTCCTCTTGTAAGCCTAAATAGACCTAAACTTTCTACCTTCACTGTTTTGGTACACAAAGAACAGAAGCCAAACTTTCTATCAGCTGATGAACAAGCTGTGTGATTCCAGGGGAACCCAGTGGGGTGTGGAGGTCCCAAGTCCTGGATTCTGTTTCCAGTCCCAGTACTTATGAGTCAGATACTCATGGAAGAGGGTACAGAGATTGACTGATTGAGGGACATGGGGGAGGAAAAACATTTCATAACTGTCATTCTCTTATTGTTGAAAATGTCATGGCATTTTTTTAGATGTCGGGTGTTGGAAGAGCACACTGTTAAACCAGTACATTCACAGGACTCAATCCACAAACAAACTTGTCAACAGAAGACAGCAAAAATTCTTATTAAAAAATCTAAATTGGTGTGATGTCAGCAAAGTGGTGAAATGAGAAACCCCAGGCCCTCATTCCCCCACAAAGACGCTGACTAACCATATAAAGACCAAACTGCCTTTGTGAGAATTCTAGAAACCAGTTAAAATGTACCTGCCCTCCAGCACCACAAAGCCAAGAAGAGTAGGCATTGAAGCGAGTAGGAACATGTGTTGCATTTTGTCTGGCCAAGCCCCTCCCCTTCCCTGGCACACTGCAGAGCAACTGGGAGAAAACTCCTATTCAACATGTATCCAACATTTTGGTCTTTTGTGGGGCTTCCCGGGAGACTGGCTTCTGTCTCACTTGACTCAGAATGTTGATAAAAATGGCAGTATACTTTGGATGCCAGGTTGGGGCACCTGAGAACAAAGGCAAGTTTCATGGGTGGTTACAGCACCAGAGATACTGCCGTACTAAAGACAGACACCAGGGAGAGCAAGAGATTACGGGTTCCTAAGAAAAAAACAGGGGCAAAACCTCTTCAACTGGGAAATGACATGCACAAGCCTAGAGAAGACATATCCCCAGAAAAGGTGTGAGAGGGTCCCAGAATCTCTAGCCAGAATGATTGGTGAAGGTCTTCCCCTGTAAGAAGCCATCTGTAAAGACTGGGAGAAGTGTCTGTTTTATCAAATGCCCAAATATTGCCTAAAGATACTAAGGCATACAAAGAAACAGAGAAAGATGGCCCAATCCAAGGAACAAACTAATCTCCAGAAAACCTACCCTAAAGAAAGGAGATCTATGAATTACCTGACAAACAACTGAAAATAACTGTCTTAAAAATGCTCAATGAGCTCAAGGAGAATACAGACAACTAAATGAAATCAGGAAAATGATGCATGAACAAAATGAGAATATCAACAGATATAGAGACTATAAAAAGAACCAAACAGAAATTCTGGATCTGAAGAATACAATAACTGAGCAAAATGGATGGCTAGTGGGAAGCTGCTGCATTGCACAGGGAGATCTGCTTGGTACTTTGTGACGACCTAATGGGGTTGGATAGGGAGAGTGGGAGGGAGGCTCAAGAGGGGATATGGGGATATATGTATACATATAGTTGATTCACTTTGTTGTACGGCAGAAACTAACACAACATTGTAAAGCAATTATACTCCAATAAAGATATATATAGAAAAATAATACAATAACTGAAGAATTCACTAGAGAGCTTCAAAAGCACACTTCGTCAATCAGAAGAAATAAATTAGCAAATTATGACTATTTTAAGTCATAAATTGTTACAAGGACAAAGAAGGACATTATATAATGGTAAAAGGGTCTATCCACCAGGAAGATTTGATAATCATAAATATATATGCACCTAATTTCAGAGCTCCCAAATATAGAAGCAAACATTAACAGAATTGAAGGGAGAAATAGAAAGAAACAATATAAAAGGAGATTTCAATTTCCATTTTCAATAATGGATAGAACCACCAAACAGAAGACCAATAAAGAAACAGAGGACTTGAAAAACACTATAGATTAATTAGACCTAACAGACATATACAGAACACAACACCAGCCAACAGCAGAATACATATTCTTAAGTACACATGGAACATTCTCTCCAGGATAAACCACATATAAGAACACAAGTATTAAAGGTTTTTAAGATAAAATCATATAAAGTATAATCTCCAATAACAATGGAATAAAACTAGAAATCATTAGCAGAAGGAAAACTGGAAAATACACAAATATGTGGAAATTAAACAACCCACTCTTAAACAACCAATGGGTCAAAGAAGAAATCCTAAGGGAGATTATAAAATATCTTGAGGTATTTTAAAATAAAAATACAACATATCAAAATGTCTAAGATATAGCAAAAGCAGTCATAAGAGGGAAATTTATAGTGCTAAATATTTACATTAAAAAAGAGGAAAAATCTCAAATCAACAACCTAACTTTACACCTAAAGGAACTGGGAAAATGGAGAATAAACTAAACTAAACCCAAGTTAGCAGAAAGAAGGAAGTAAGGATTAGAGCAGAAATAAGTGAAATAGAGTATAGAAAAAATCTATGAAACTAAGAGTTACATTCTGGAAAGAACAACAAAACTGACAAATGCTTATTAGCTAGATTAAGAGGAAAAAAGAGAAGATTCAAATAACTAGAATCAGAAAGGAAACAGTGAACATTACAACTGTTGTCACAGAAATAAAAAGGATCATAAAAGACTCCTATGATCCATTATACACCAACAAAATGGATAACCTAGAGGAAATGGATAAATTCCTATAAAATTATAACCAACTAAGACTGAATCAGGAAGAAATAAAAAATCTAAACAGACCTATAACTAGTAAGGAGACTGAATCAGTAATCAAATAATTTCCAACAAGCTTGAGCTCAGCACTATGTAGCTTCCATGGAGAGTGCTACCAAACATTCAAAGAAGATTTAACACCAATCCTCCTCAAATACTTCCAAATATTTAAGAGCAGGGAACATTTTGACACTCATTCTATGATGCCAGCATTACCCTGATACCAAAGCCAGACAAAGATACTACAAGAAAACTACAGCCCAGTATTCCTTGTGAACATTGATTCAAAAATCCTCAACACAATACTAGCAAACCAAATTCAACAGCATATTATGAAAGGATTAAACACCATGAAGAGTGAGATTTTATTCCTGGAATGCAACATACAAAAATGAATCAATATAATACATCACAGTAACAGAATGAAGGAAAAAAACCACTTGATCATCTCAATTGATACAGCAAAATCATGACAAAATTCAACACTCTTTCATGATTAAAAAGTCAAACACTCAACAAACTAGGAATAGAAGGAAACTATCTCAATATAATAAAGGCCTCATAACTTACTCAAACCTTGCTTTAGATAGTGAGGAGGGAAGTGATGTCATGAAAGGTGGTGGAGTAGAGAAATCAAGGAATTTGTCTTTTCACCAAAACAACTATTGATAGAATTAGCTATTTTGAAATTCTGGAATCTAGTTGAATACTTACAGTATCCAGGGGAATGCTTGATGAAGACAGAGGCTGGCATTGAGGGAAATCTCTGTCAGGTCATTGGCTGACCACAGAGATGAAACAATACTTCAGTGAACACACATGACAAGGAATATAGTCTTTGCAAAAACAGTGTGGAAAGACACTAAACAGACAAGTGCAGCCTTCATCAGGCAACAACAGAAATTTCTGGGAAGGGTAGAGAATCTAATTTCCAGAGTTACTACGTTACAATGGCCAAAATGTTCTGTTCTCAATAAAAAATTGCAAAGAACACAAAGAAACATGCAAGTATATATATAACCCATTCACATGGAAAAAAAGAAACTGACAGATGAAGTCCAGACACTGGATTTGGTAGAGAAAGACTTTAAAATAACTGTCTTAAATATGCTCAAAGAGGTGAAGGGAACCATGGACAAAGAACTAAATGAAATCCTGAGAATGATATATGAGCAACTAGACAATATCAATAAAGAGAAATTATGAAAATGAACCAAATAGAAATTCTAGAGCTGAAAAGTACTATAGGTGAAATGAAAAATTCATTAGAGGGTTTTAACAGTAGATTTGAGCAGGCAGGAGAAAGAATCAGCAAACTTGCAGATAGATCAAATGAGATTACATAGTGTCTGGAGTAGAAAGAATACAAGAATGAAGAAGAGTCTAAAGGACATATGGGATTCTATCAAGCTTAACAACATATGCATTATGAGAGTGCCAAAAGGAAATGAGAGAGAAAAGCATGAAAATATTTGGCAAAAATGAAATAATGGCCAAAAACTCTCCAAATTTGATGGAAGACATACATCTACACGATCCAAGAGGCACAGTGAATGAAAAGCAGAATACACTCAAAGAGAGCTATACCAAGACACTATACTATAATTAAACTGTTGAAAGACAAAGACAAAGACAGAGAATCTTGAAAGGAACAAAAGTGGCTCATGAACAAGAAATCCTCAATAAGATCAACAGCTGATTTCTTATGAGAAACCATGAAGTCCAGAAGGCAGTGATAGGGTTTGTTTGTTTGTTTATTTATTTAGGCCACGCCGCATGGCATGTGGGATCTTAGTTCCCTGAACAGGGATCGAACCCAAGCCCCCTGCATTGGAAGCGTGGAGTCTTAACCACTGGACCACCAGAGATGTCCCATTGATATGGTATATTTAGAATGCTGAGAGGAAAACACTATCAAGCAAGGATTCTATATCTGGCAAAACTATCCTTCACAAATGAAGGAGAAATTAATACATTTGTTAACACATAACAAAAGCTAAGGGTGTTTGTTGCTAGTAGGGCTTCCCCATACAGGAAATGCTAAAGAGAGCTCTTCAGGATGAAATAAAAGGACACTGGAAGACAAGTTACACTGGCCATACGAAGAAATAAAGATGACTGGCAAAAATGACTACATATGTAAATATAAAAGCTAATATTCTTGTATTTTTGGTATGTAACTCCTCTTTTGTTTCCTATATTATTTAAAAGACAAATGCATAAAACAATGACTATAAAGCTATGTTAATGGACACATAATGTAAAAGATGTAATTTGTGACAATAACAATATAAAGAGGGGATGGAGCTGGATAGAGACAGAGATAATGTACACTATTGGAAATAAGTTGATATCAATTCAAACTACTTTGTTATAAATTTAGGATGTTAACTGTAATCTCCATGTAATCATTAAGAAAATAATGAAAAACTATGCAAAAAAGGAAATGAAGAGGGATCACAATGATACATTAGAAAAAAAATCAAATACAAAAGAAGGCGATATTGGAGGAATTGAGAAACAAAATAGACAAGACATATACAAAACAAACAGCACAATGACAGAAGTAAGTCCTTCATTATCAGTAGTTACTGTAAATGTAAACGGATTAAACTCACCAGTTAAAAGACAGAGATAGGCAGAATGGATTAAAAAAACCATGATCCAACTATATGCTACTATAAAGAGACCCATTTTAGACTTAAAGACACAAATAGGTTGAACATGATAAAATGCAAAAAGATATTCCATGCAAATAATAACCAAAAGAGAGCTGGAATGATTATACTAATATCAGATAAAATAGATTTTAAGTCATACACTTTTACAAGAGAAAAAGAAGGACATTATTTATATTAATAAAAATGTCAAATCATCAAGAAGACATAACAACTGTAAATACATATCATCTATCAACAGAGCCCAAAAGTATATGAAGCAAACATTGACAAAATTGAAGGAAGATATAGACAGTTGTACAAAAAGGAGACTTCAATATCCCACTTTCAATAATAGGACAACCAGAGAGAAGATCATAAAGGAAATAGAGAACTAGAAAACACTATAAAACAACTAGACTTATATATAGAACACCTCACCCAACAACAGTAAAATAAGTATTCTTAAATGCACATGCAACATTCTCCAGGATAGACCATATGTTAGGTCATAAGGCAATTCTCAAAATATTTTAACGATCAAATCATATAGAGTACCTTTTCCAGAACAGTGGAATGAAGCTAGAAATAATAACAGAGATAAAACTGGAAAACTGGAAGTATATACATACAAATATACACCACACTTTTAAACAACCAATGGGTCAAAGAAGAAATCACTATTAGAAATTGGAAATTAGAAAATACGTTGAGATAAATAAAAATGAAAACACAACATATAAAAACACATGGGATGCAGCAAAGCCAATGGTCAGAGGGAAATTTCTGGCTGTAAATGTCTAGTAAAAAGAAAGAAAGATCTCAAATCAACAACCTAGGTGTACACCTTAAGGAACAAGAAAAAGAAGAGAAAACTAAACCCAAAGCCAGCAGAAGGAAGGAAATATCAAAGATTAGAGCAGAGATAAACAAAAGAGAGAACAGAAAAATAACAGAATCAACAAAATGAAAAGTTGGTTTTTGACAATATCAACAAAATTGGCAAAGCTTTAGCTAGGCTGACTAAAAGGAGAAAAGACAGAACTACTAAAATCAGAAACAAAAGCAAGGACATTATTATTGATCTTACAAAAATTAAAAGGACTATAGGAAATAATATGAATAACTGTATGTTTTCAAATTAGATAATCTATACAAATGGACAAATTCATAGAAACACACAAATTACCAAAACTGACTTCACACAAAATAGACAATCTCAACAGCCTATAATAAAGACATTGAATCAGTAATCAAAAATCCCCCAACAAAGAAAAGTCCAGGACCAAAAGGCCTCACTGATGAATTCTACCAAACATAAAAAGATCAATTAACATCAATCCTATTCAATCCCAAAAAAACAAAAGAGAGGAGTCACTTCCAAATATATTATATGAGGACAAGATTCATCTGATACCAATGCCAGACAAAGATCCTAAAGAAAACTACACGATTATTTCTGCTTATGAATATAGAACTAAATAGCCTCACCATATTACTAGCAAAACATTATTATTTATTTATATAAATTTATTTATTTATTTATTGGCTGCACTGGGTCTTCGTTGCTGCACGCAGGCTTTCTTTAGTTGTGGTGAGCGGAGGCTACTCTTGGTTGTGGTGCATGGGCTTCTCATTGCGGTGGCTTCTCTTATTGTGCAGCATGGGCTCTAGGTGCGCGGGCTTCAGTAGTTGTGGCATATGGGCTCAGCAGTTGTGGCTCGTGGGCTGTAGAGCACAGGCTCAGTAGTTGTAGCGCACAGGCTTAGCTGCTCTGCTAAGGGGATCTTCCCGGACCAGGGTTCAAACCCGTGTTCCCTGCATTGGCAGGCGGTTTCTTAACCACTGCGCCACCAGGGAAGCCCGACTTCAGTTTTTTAAAACGAGAAAAATAACAAGTGTCGGCAACAATGTGGAGAAACAAGAACCTTCACACATTGCTGTATGTACGAGGTGGGAATGTAAAAAGATCCACTGCGCCACCAGGGAAGCCCGACTTCAGTTTTTTAAAACGAGAAAAATAACAAGTGTCGGCAACAATGTGGAGAAACAAGAACCTTCATACATTGCTGTATGTACGAGGTGGGAATGTAAAAAGATGCAGTTGCGGAAAGTAAATGAGAAGTTTGGCAGTTCCTCAAAAAGTTAAACACAGAATTACTCTGTGACCCAGAATATCCACGGCTAGGTATGTACTCCAGAGAAATGAGAACACATGTCCACACAGAAACGTCTACGTATTTTGCAGCATTGTTCATAAAAGCCCCAAAGTAGACCCAACCCAAATATTCATCAATGGGAGAATGGACAAACAAACTGTGGTATATACATACAAGGGATCATTACTCAGGCATAACAAGGAAGGAAATGCTACATATGCTTACAACTTGGAGGCACCTTGAAAACATTAAATTTTTACATTAACTAAGTAAAAGAAGCCAGACACAAAAGGTCACATGATATGTGATTCCTTTCATATGATATATCCAGAATACACAGATTCACAGAGACAGAAAGCAGATTGGTGGTTACCAAAGTGGGAGAGAGGAATGGGGAAGGATTACTTAATGGGTACAA
Source organism: Tursiops truncatus (assembly GCF_011762595.2). Classification (NCBI taxonomy): domain Eukaryota; kingdom Metazoa; phylum Chordata; class Mammalia; order Artiodactyla; family Delphinidae; genus Tursiops; species Tursiops truncatus. Next base: position 8,011,571 of record NC_047047.1, read on the forward strand.
GGTGTTTTCTGAGATGATAAAAAAGTTTTGAAACTAGAGGGAGGTGGTGGTTTGCACAACATTTTGAATAACTTAAATACCACTGAATTGTACATTTAAAAACTGTTAATTGTAAGTTATGTGAATTTCACCAAAATTTAAAAAATTTTTAACAAGTGAGAAGAAACTGGCTTACTTTTTTTTTTCCTCTTGAGATAATGCTTGCCAAACAATTTTATTCAGGCGCCTGTTTAAAAAAAAATCAACAATAGTTATTTAGTAGCAACAGTTCATTTCATGACAAAAAGCTGACCCCGGGCAGGGAGATCCCAAGTCATGCAGCACCACCACCGCTGGACCATGTCATTGCCACTCGCTCAAAGAGATTGGATGTGAGTGTCTCCCACGCTCAGCATCACTGCAGAAGCCTCGGGGCTTTGTGGCAATCATGCTAAATATTAAAGGAGGGCACAGCTCTCAGCTGGATCAGGTAAAACCCGGACTGAGAAAAGGCAGCAAACAAACTGTTCCTCATTATCTCTGCATGAAGATATTTCTAAACACCCACTGCTTTTCTTCATAAGGAAAAATATGTGTGCCCTTAGCCTGCCTTCTGGAGACATTCTTCTGTCTGGATTCTCAGAGCAAAAATAAAAGGTTAATAGGGTCATAAATAAGAGGATTGGGACACACTTTAGAGATCAACCAGCCTGATCTCCTTGTTTTCCAAATGCAGCCGCTAAGAGGGGCAGACAGATGAAGCGCCTTACTTACAGCACCGAGAGCTGGTAGGGCTGAGACTAAAGCTCACCGAACGTGTTTGCAGAGAGATGCTGGCAGCCCAAGAAGGAAGGAGGAAGTTGGAGCCAGTGCTTTCTATCAGGTAGTTACAGCTCCTTTTCTTGTTACTAATCAGAGGTGCTTTTTCCAGAGCTTCCAGCCCAGTTCTGTAGTGCTACATCATCACCCAAATCAGGCTTACTAGGGCACAGGGCACAGAACACTGGCTCCACAGGTTGTGAGCTGGTGTTCCATGAAGCAAAAAAGCTTCAATAAAATGGGGTGGGAGAATACTGCCTCTCCCCAGGAGGCATGCTTCTAATCCTTGGACCCAGAGTCCGTGGCACAGGGCTCTGGGAGCACACTTTGGGTGGTGTTATCCTGCCCTGATCTCCCATCACAGGCCTGGTGAGATCATGGAAAGGGGCTCTGGCACGGGGGTGAAAAGCACAGACCCTGGAGCCAGACTGCCTGGGTCCAAAGCTCAGCTAGCTCCTCCTCTTATTAGCTGGGAGACTTTGGGCCAGTAGCCAACTTTTCTGTAGAAAGGGGGTAATCACAGTACCTCCCTCCCAGTGCTGCAGTGCAGACTCGATGAGCAAGTTATGTGCACCGCACACAGAACTGTGTCTCACACAGGTAAACGCTCTGTAAGTGACAGGAAGAGTCAGGAAGTGGGAAATAAGCCAGCTCGGCTCCTGTGTCTCTTGATGTTTTTAGTTCTTTGGGGTCTATTTGGAAATGGTTTTCTTTAATGATGTGGTTGATGAAACAATGGGCTTCTAAGGCTTGTGTGCATTTCTGGGGAAAAAACAAAACAAAACAAAACTGTAAATCCTTTTAAGTCTAAACCTTGAAAGTGCAGGCAGTAGAGTAGGGAGGCTAGGGGTGTGATGAGGGCTTGGGAGCTACGTGGGTCTGGGTTCAAATTTCAGCGTCTCCACTTTGCCACCATGTGAACCTGTTACATAACTTTTTGAAACACTGTTTTCTTATTGATAAAACAAAGATAACACCACCTACCCTTGCAGTTGTGAGGATTAAGTGAGCTATATGTATAAAGTGACCAGGAATAACTAAGGCTCATTCCCTCCAGCTTCTGAAGGAGGGTGAGACTTAGACACTCAGAAACAGTTGGTGAATGTGGGTCCAATTAGCTAGGACATGTCTCTAATTTTAATTTGGTTCTTCAGAAAATATTTTTCCAAGAGGGTATTTCCATAACCTCTATTATTCCTCTGTTTTCCGCCTTCACTGAACTATTTCAAAGCACACAGGGCAGAAAAAGCGAGTGGGTGTGAGCTGAGGGCAGCAGAGAGTGTGTGAATCCCGGCTCCACTGTCCTGGAAGGCAACCGTGGGAAAGCCTCTAAGCGTGCGGGACGAGGGCAGTCCTTGTGGGATGCTGGGATTTGACAAACCACAGTTTTCCTCTTTGCTTTAGGAGACTGAAATTTGGCTAAGTGTAGCGTTTAGAAGCTTTCTCTACCTCTAGTTTGTAAATCCACTTGTACCGAGTGGCTCATTTGCAAAGCAACTTGTAACTAATGACACTTCAGAAGTCTAGTCAGCGGCCCAAGCAAATCGATGATAAGCAGAGGCTACTATGCCTGGTCCCTGAGCCAGAACTGATGCTTCTCCTGTGGATCTGAGGGCTGAGACCTTGACCTCAGATTCACAACACAGGCTGTGGAAAAGTCACCCCAGAATCCAGCCAACCCTGGTAATCCTCACTCAGAGCTTATGCTCAGACACACAAAGCCAAAACTGCTTCTGCAATTCTTAAAATATTGAACCAGAAGGACTGCTACACATGGGCACTAAGTGTGACCAAAACTGCTAGTTTATGTCACTATTTTGGCCAGAGGACTGTGAACTTCCCACTCATTTGGTCATCCCTAACCATACGGACTTAGGGTTATATCTGGCTTACTTGTGGTGGGAAACTCCTTAGAAATGTTGTATTGGGGATGAGATGGGGATAAACTAAGTTTCATTAATTACTTTTCATCTTTTCATATTCCGCATATCTTTAGAAAGATGAAGCAAGATGGAAAAGGGAACTGACATTTATGCCAGCAAAATTCTTCAACACTACTGAATACAAAAGATCAGGAAGCTTTGTTCTGTATAATATTAATGTTAATATTATTAAATAACAAAATTAAATAAATAATTCATTTAAAATAAACATCAAGTTATTAATACCAAATAATTAATACTAATGCAATCAATAATATCAAACATTAATCATATTAAAATAAATGTTAATGATCATATTTAAATTAATATCATTTTAATAAACAATATAGTATAATATTCCTCTAAGGGTACTAAAAGGCTTTTCCGGATTCACTCATTGGAAGTAAGAACTGGAACAAATCACTACTATGTCTGTATTTTGGTTTTGCCATTAACGAAGGACTCTCTTCTGCCTGGGAAGGAAGGGTCCCTGTCCTGGAAACTCTCGGGAAAGGGTCAGCTCAGTGGGAAGAGCTGTGTGACCCTTCCATTCCATGCATTTATGGTTATTTTAGCATCAGCAGATATAGGGAATGAAAGAGGGAAATAATTAACATGCGTTGCTCTTTGTATATAATTTACGTAACCCTCACAACTGCCCCGTGGGCCAGATCTTGCAAGTGAAGCTCACAAGTGTCCTATGACCTGTCAAGTAGCTATCTGACCTCAAAGCCCCAGTTCATGGCCTAGCATCAGGCTTTCACAGGCCAGGTAATCACAGCACTCAAATATTTGAATGAGTCAAGCAAATTAAATTACAATATGAATGATATTATATTTCATTTTGAATAACTGAATTGGATCAATTTTAATAAGTAAACTTGAATTAGATCAAATTCAAATTAAATTCCAACAGTCAAAAAAAATATATATATATATATTATATATATATTGTGACACCTGCTAGGAAGAGGAGAAGACCAGGGGGAAAGCAGGCAGCCCAGCGCCTGCCTTCGGGGGCCAACATCCTCGCAGGGAAGGGACAGGCCTGTACAGAAGCTGTGAGCGCTCCAAGGGCCACACGCAAGGTGGGTGGTGCAGAGTCGTTGGGGAAAGGCCTCTCTGGGGAGGGCCGTTGGCGCTGAGGCGAGAAGGGAAGAAAGAGGACAGCTTGTGGGAGGGGGCAGGAAGAGGGGCAGTGGAGCTTCAAGGCAAGGGAAGGACTGCCTGGTGCAGGGGCGGGGAGGCGGAGAAGAGGGCCAGCACCAGTAAGAGGGTAACTACAGAGCAAAGTCTCAGGCCCACAGGGGAGGGCGAGCCTTGGCAGATTTCAGCCTGCCTTCGAGAGAAACGAAGGGCCCACAAAGACTCAGAGAAGTCCTGAGAAGCCCGTGGAGGCAGCTGCAGGAGCCCATGCGACACAGCCTCAGTTCTCAGGCAAGGGCAGTGGAGGAGGCTCAAGTGTAAGGAGATTTGGAGAGGACCATGATGGGTGTGGGGCAGAAAGGCCAGCCTCTGGGCTGGGTCGTGCACTCCAGGCAACAGAAGTCAGGCTTTATACTTTTTTTGAACACACACTAGACACGCTGCAAAATGACAACAGATCAGTAAATGCTGGCCTGGGCCCCGTCGTTCACTTTGGCGTACTTTATTACCTTTTCCCCAACCACATGGTATTAATTAAAACCCAATTGCACAGCTTCCAGAACCAAGAATAGGCTTGCCTGGAGGAGCTGGGTAGCTCAGCGTTTAATCAAGCGTGTGCACCAAGGACTGATTAAGTGCTGAGGGGCAGGGTGCGGAGGTGATTAGAGAGCTGGGAGAGGGTGAGATTCTAGCCCCAGAGCTGTGTTCTCCACCAACACTCTGAGGCAGGCTCCCAGGTCAGGCCGGAAGGAGCCAGGCCCCAGGAAGGGGCTGGGATTCAAGGACCCTGGGTCTCCTTCTCCAGCAAACCCTGGGTTATCTGCCCTTGGGAAAAAAGGCCCCCTCACTCAGTACTAACACAGTGGCTACTTAAGAGTACAGTTTTCACTGTAGTCAACTTGGTCATCTTCTTGATTTTGCTAAAAAATTGTTTAAATCAATTATCTCATTATTGTGGCGTGGTGTCACTTTACAGAATGTTAGATACTAAAATGGTCCAATTCGCTCTGCTACAAAGCAAAGCTTTAAAGAGCTCATGGAAACATGAGATTTCTGCAGAGTTTGGAAAGGGAAGATGGCTTCTCGAAAACCCCGCTAGACATACTCAGGTAAAGCACTGGGCTGGCCGAAAAGTTTGCTCGGGTTTTTCTGTAACACCTTACGGAAAGACCCGAACGAACTTTTTGGCCAGCCCAGTACTTAACGCAGTGCTGGCACAGAGGAAGCCCCTTAGGTTAGCTGCTGCTGCTGTTAATATTCCTCACGGACCACAGTTAAACAGCTGCACCAGATGAAAAATTTAAGGTAAAAGAAGGGAAAACAAGCCAAAACAAATTCCACATCCATTAAAGAGTAGCCAGGTGTAATACTCACTTGTCGTAGGACTTAATTGCCTGTTCCACTTTTTGCTTGTAGATATTAAGCTTCACTCCTTGGGGGTTAATTAAAGTCATCTTATTTGTGTCACTGCACACATGTGCCAGAGGGAACACCTGTACGCCAATGCCAAAGGAAAGGGTCACTTGATAGGTTAACACGTGCCTTCAGAAATGGATCTCATGGCTGTACAGTATGTTTTTCTGACTATAAAATCAATACATTATATTTGTAGAGAAATTAGAAAATAGAGAAAATAAAAAAAATAAGAATCAGAGATATCATTGCTAACCTTTTCCTTCCAATTTTTAAAACTATATATTTAAAAAATACCCCTCCCCCAAACAAACCTGTTTCAGGAAACCCAAATCAGAATCAAGTGTTATCTTAATAAGCCTCTGTCAAACTGAAGGGCATAGGCGATAAGAAATAGAATATCATTGTTGCTGCTTTGTAAACTACTAGCTGGGTTAAACATCTTTCTCACATATTTATTTTATATTTGATTTTCTCTTAAGAATATCTGATTATAGTTAATATCTTTTGACCATTTTCTTTATCAATTTGTAAGAGATCCTTATACATGTCAAATAAAGAAGGCTTAGTGATCAATGAAACCACTTTCTGTAAGAACAACAGAGTACCAGAATGAGAGGGCATCTTTTTGAGTTCTTTCTGTCTGTGTCTGATGCTTCCTTCTGGGTTTGGGGATGCCTCTGATTCCATGCTATCTTAACAGCACCTGTAATATTTTACATTTACCTGTCTGCATATTACTTTGTTTCATTCACTGCTGTATTCCTATCACCTAGAACAGTGCCTGGCCCTCAACAAATATCTGTTGATAAATGAATAAATGTATGCTTGCAAAAAGGCTTATTCCATGTCTTATTATTTACATAAAAAGAAGAAGTCTAACAGGAAAATACAAGGTCTAACAGTGTTTCGATACTGTGTATGATTCCAACCACGAGGAGCATGTAGGCATTTTAGAAATGTGGGGAATCAAAGCAACTATACACCAATAAAAATTAATTTAAAAAAACCCAATTAATCATAAGATGAAAGAAAGCTTTGGCCTTGACAACAGGGACCTGTGATATTTACTTTCAGAATATTTTCTATCAGTAATTTCAATAAATTGATATGTTAATTTAAAAAAATGTGGGAATCACTTTTAAGAAGTAAATTTTTACTTCCAATCCAGATGATACAGAGCTCATGTTTTATGTTCCCCTTTGCCTTCAAAATCATACAAAAATTGTATTGTTGTTATTTAAGGAAAAAATGCATAAAAAGAAAGGAAGGAAAGGAAGAAGGAGAGAAGGGAAAGGAAGAAGGAGAGAAGGAAAAAGAAAGATGCATGGTTGATGTATTTCTAGAGACAAAAAGTTGAATAAGTCAGCAGGGCTGAAGTTGTGTGTTTGTTGACTCTCGTGGGCAAACATGGCAGGGGCGGTGGGAGCTCAACACCCAGAAAGCAAGTGGGACTCTGAGTCAGGCTCAGTGCCTGAAGCCAGCACTAGTATGAGGTTCTCTCACCCCTGCAAGAAGGCCCTGCCTGGTGAGAGAGGACATTAGTGCAGTCTAACAACCAAGAACTGAACCAAGCCATCCTCAATCTACACTATCCCAGTATCATCATGGGACAAGAGCTCTAAATACCAATGACTGGGGTACAAGGGGATGGATTTAGGTAACTGCAAAACAGAAGACAGAGAAAAAAACAGGTTTTTAAAAATCTTGTCAAAATGTGCCAACCGGGCTTCCCTGGTGGCGCAGTGGTTGAGAGTCCGCCTGCCGATGCAGGGGACACGGGTTCGTGCCCCGGTCCGGGAAGATCCCACATGCCGCAGCGCGGCTGCGCCCATGAGCCATGGCCACTGAGCCTGCGCGTCCGGAGCCTGTGCTCCACAACGGGAGAGGCCACAGCAGTGAGAGGCCCGCGTACAGCAAAAAAAAACACAAATGTGCCAACGTACTAAAATTCCTAAATACACATACAAAAATGCTAAAAACAGTAGCTGAGCAAATCAACAATCAGAACATCAATTCACGTGAGTAGAAATTAATTTTACGAGCCACCTAACAATAACTTTATATGAATTATGATTAAAATTAAGTATGATTAGGTTGTTCAAAGATGTAACAGTCATATAAAAGTGTAAGAACAGAGTGCTGTTAAGAACAAATGGATGAGAAAAAGAACAGTATTTTAAATAATAAAGTCATGTAAAAAAAATAGATACTGAAATTGCAAACTACATAATTTTGCAATTAAAACATCAAGACCAAAAGAGACAAACAAAATAGCCAAAGATTCAGAAGGCTGAAAAGCAAGACATTTGGTTTGGCTGAATAGTTGAACCGTGCTACTTGTCAGACACAAGAATTCATCATGTGGCTTCTAAGCAGTCTTTGTCAAAGGGAAGAAGCCAAAACAGTGGGTTAAAAGCTGAGGTGACTGGACTTTGAAAACTTAATGAAATTTGCAGAAGTGGAAAAAAAAAACCCAACCAAACAAACAAAAAACACCATCTCTTAAAATTTCACATAAACTTTCAGAGGAAAAATAATCAGTCTCAACAGAATGAAAGACCCTTACATAGGTATCTCCCCTGGGAAAAAGACCCCCCTAGAAGTCTATAAATAGCTCTGCAAATTGCCAGCTTATGGCTCAACTGCAAATCAACCCCACGAAGTATTTAGCAGCATTACACCATTTCACCAGGGTCCACTGGATGCCTGACTGACGGTGCGTAAAGAAAACCCATTGTTTAACGTTCTACCTCCCTCTTTGGTGGATTTGGATCTCAGGCCTTGCATGGCCATCATGGACTTCAGTGTGGTAGGAGTTCAAATTTGGCTCGTGGGTACCCACTCTCGTGCCTTTCTGCATGCAGATTTAGGGAAAGACAAAGTCATACTCCACACCTTCAGTCTGTGGTCTTAGTTTTTGCAACACGGTAGTCACGGGGAGGTCCCATGGGCTATTCTCTTTATGATGTCAAGTTTAGTGTGACTATGAGGTCATAAGGGGCATTCTCACAGGGACTTGGGGGATCAGAATCATGGCTTCCCAGCTTCTGTAGGGAAGCAGGTGGGGAGGAGAGTGTGATTAATGAGGAAACTGATACTATGTGAGAGGGAATGAAACCACCTGGTCACACCTCCTGAACATGGTTTACTTGTTACCTCTTTCTTTTTTTCTCTTTTTTTTTTATATGAAGAGGGAAATGTAGAGACAGAGAAGTCCAGGCCATGTGATGACAGAGGCAGAGACTGGAGTAATGCAGGTCCAAGCCACGGGATGCCAAGGATTCCACCACCAGAAGCCAGGAACAGCCAAGGAAGGGCTCTTCCTTAGAGCAGTCAGAGGAAGCACGGCCCTGCCAACACTTAGATTTCAGACTTCCAGCCTCCAGAACTGTGAAAGAATAAACAAATTTCTAAGCCACCCGGTTTGCGGCACACTTTGTCACAGCAAACCTAGGAAAGGAATACAGAGATAGGAATACATATATATAACTGTTTATGTTTTCAAAACAAAGTAATGGAACAACCAACTAGCTATTGGCTGATCTAGGAATGACTTCTTGGAATGACTGGGGGGGACTTGGCTCTGCTCCAGGTGTCTCTAGAAGGCTTGACCAGGCATGTTCCCAGGCACAAATGAGTAAGCAGAAATAGCCAAGGAGCCTTAATGCCTGGGTTTGGGACTGGTATACCCTTGCTTCCGTTTCATTCTATTGGTCAAAGATACTTGCTACCTCTTATAATGCAAATCAAGCATTAACAACTAATGGGAGACGCTTCTGGACAGTGTTTGAAAATAAAAGGGAGCCTCAAGGTATTACCTACTTCAATTCTCTTGAGGTAAACCTAGAAGCCTTACCAAATTGATGCTAATCACACCCTGTGTGAGAAGATTTTAACTGTGAGGGACGGAGGGCAGAGGGAGGAAGAGGGGGCAGGGGGGAGGCGGGGAGTGAGAGAGAGATACTGACCATAATTCCTGGAATTCATGGACAGCCCTAGTTTGGGCTGATTCTGTTAGAATTTTTCCCAGTGTTAGACCAGAGATACACCTTAACCACTAATTTTGTCAATAGGTGAGAATAGTTTTATCAATTCTACTAAGAATAGTTTTATCAATAATGGGATTGTAGCTTCAAGATGGCGGAGTAGAAGGACGTGCTCTCACTCCCTCTTGCGAGAGCACCAGAAGCACAACTAACTGCTGAACAATCACCAACAGGAAGACACTGTAACTCACCAAAAAAGATACCCCACATCCAAAGACAAAGGAGAAGCCGCAATGAGATGGTAGGAGGGGTGCAATCACAATAAAATCAAATCCCATAACCACTGGACTCACAAACTGGAGAACAATTATACCACAGAAGGGAAAAACGACAAATAACATACAAGGGAACTCCCATAAGGTTAACAGCTGATTTCTCAGCAGGAACTCTACAAGCCAGAAAGGAGTGGCATGATATATTTAAAGTGATGAAAGGGAAGAACGTACAACCAAGATTACTCTACCCGGCAAGGATCTCATTCAGATTTGACAAACAAATCAAAAGCTTTATAGACAAGCAAAAGCTAACAGAACTCAGCACCACCAAACCAGCTCTATAACAAAATGCTAAAGGAACTTCTCTAAGTGGGAAACATAAGAGAAGAAAAGGACCTAAAAAAAACAAACCCAAAACAATTAAGAAAATGGTAATAGGAACATACATACATATTGATAATCATCTTAAATGTGAATGGATTAAATGCTCCAACCAAAGGACACAAGCTCGCTGAATGGATACAAAAGCAAGACCCATATATATGTAATCTACAAGAGACCCACTTCAGACTTAGGGACACATACAGACTGAAAGTGAGGGGATGGAAAAAGATATTCCATGCAAATGGAAATCAAAAGAAAACTGGAGTACCAATACTCATATCAGATAAAATAGACTTTAAAATAAAGAATGTTACAAGAAACAAGGAAGGACACTACATAATGATCAAGGGATCAATCCAAGAAGATATAACAGTTATAAATATATATGCACCCAACATAGGAGCACTTCCATACATAAGGCAAATGCTAACAGCTATAAAAGAGGAAATCAACAGTAACACAGTAATAGTGGGGGACATTAACACCTCATTTACACAGATGAACAGATCATCCAGACAGAAAATTAATAAAGAAACACAAGCTTTAAATGACACAATAGAACAGATATATTTAATTGATATTTATAGGACATTCCACCCGAAAACAGCAGATTACACTTTCTTCTCAAGTGCACATGGAACATTCTCCAGGATAGATCACATCTTGGGTCACCAATCAAGCCTCAGTAAATTTAAGAAAATTGAAATCATATCAAGCATCTTTTCCAACCACAATGCTATGAAATTAGAAATAAATTACAGGGGAAAAAATGTAAAAAACACAAACACATGGAAGCTAAACAATATGTTACCAAATAACCAAGAGACCAGTGAAGATATCAAAGAGGAAATCAAAAAATACCTAGAGACAAATGACAACAAAAACATGATGATCCAAAACCTATGGGATGCAGCAAAAGCAGTTCTAAGAGGGAAGTTTATAGCAATACAATAAGAAACAGGAAAAATCGCAAATAAACAATCTAACCTTACACCTAAAGGAATTAGGGAAAGAAGAACAAACAAAACCCAAAATTAGTAGAAGGAAAGAAATCATAAAGATCAGAACAGAAATAGATGAAATAGAAACAAAGAAAACAATAGCAAAGATCAATAAAACTAAAATCTGGTTCTTTGAGAAGATAAACAAAATTGATAAACCTTTACCCAGACTCACCAGGAAAAAGAGGGAGAGGACTCAAATCAATAAAAATAGAAATGAAAAAGGAGAAGTTACAATGGACGCCACAGAAATACAAAGCATCATAAGAGACTAGTACAAGCTAATTCTATGCCAATAAAATGGACAACCTGCAAGAAATGGACAAATTCTTAGAAAGGTATAACATCCAAGACTGAACCAGGAAGAAATAGAAAATATGAACAGACCAATCACAAGTAATGAAATTGAAACTGTGATTAAAAATCTGCCAACAAACACAAGTCCTGGACCAGATGGCTTCACAGGTGAATTCTACCAAACATTTAGAGAAGAACTAACAACCATCCTTCTCAAACTCTTCCAAAAAATTGCAGAGGAAGGAACACTCCCAAATTCATTCTATGAGGCCACCATCACCCTGGTACCAGACAAAGACACTACAAAAAAAGAAAATTACAGACTAATGTAACTGATGAATATAGACGTAAAAATCCTCAACAAAATACTAACAAACAGAATAAACAACACATTAAAAAGATCATACACCATGAACAGGTAGGATTTATCCCAGGGATACAAGGATTCTTCAATGTAAACAAATCAATCAATGTGATACACCATATTAACAAATTAAAGAATAAAAACCATATGATCATCTCAATAGATGCAGAAAAAGCTTTTGACAAAATTCAATACCCATTTATGATAAAAAAAAAACTCTACAGAAAGTGGGCATAGAGGGAACCTACCTCAACATAATAAAGGCCATATATGACAAACCCACAGCAAACATCATTCTCAATGGTGAAAAACTGAAAGCATTTCCTCTAAGATCAGGAAAAAGACAAGGATGTCCACTCTCGCCACTATTATTCAACATAGTTTTGGAAGTCCTAGCCATGGCAATCAGAGAACAAAAAGAAATAAAAGGAATACAAATTGGAAAACAAGAAGTAAAACTGTCACTGTTTGCAGACGACATGATACTGTACATAGATAATCTTAAAGATGCCACCAGAAAACTACTAGAGCTAATCAATGAATTTGGTAAAGTAGCAGGATACAAAATTAAAGCACAGAAATCTCTTGCATTCCTATCCACTAACAACGAAAGACCAGAAAGAGAAATTAAGGAAACAATCCCAGTCACCATTGCAACAAAAAGAATAAAATACCTAGAAATAAACCTACCTAGGGAGGTTAAAGACCTGTACTCCGAAAACTGTAAGACACTGATGAAAGAAATCAAAGATGACACAAACAGATGGAGAGATATACCATGTTCTTGGATTGGAAGAATCAATACTGTGAAAATGACTATACTACCCAAAGCAATCTACAGATTCAATGCAATCCCTGTCAAATTACCAATGGCATTTTTTACTGGATGGAGACACAAAAGACCCTGAATAGCCTAAGCAATCTTGAGAGAAGAAAATGGAGCTGGAGGAATCAGACTCCCTGACTTCAGACTATACTACCAAGCTACAGTAATCAAAACAATATGGTACTGGCACAAAAACAGAAATATAGATCCATGGAACAGCATAGAAAGCCCAGAGATAAACCCATGCAGCTATGGTCAACTAATCTGTGACAAAGGAGGCAAGCATACACAATGGAGAAAAGACAGTCTCTTCAATAAGTGGTGCTGGGAAAACTGGACAGCTACATGTAAAAGAATGAAATTAGAACACTCCCTAACACCATACACAAAAATAAACTCAAAATGGATTAAAGACCTAAATGTAAGACCAGACACTATAAAAGTCTTAGAGGAAAATACAGGAAGAACACTCTTTGACATAAATCACAGCAAGATCTTTTTTGACCCACCTCCTAGAGTAATGGAAATAAAAACAAAAATAAACAAATGGGACCTAATGACACTTAAATGCTTCTGCACAGCACAGGAAACTATAAACAAGACGAAAAGACAACACTTAGAATAGGAGAAAATATTTGCAAACGAATCAATGGACAAAGGATTAATCTCCAAAATATATAAACAGCTCATGCAGCTCAATATTAAAAAAACAAACAACCCAATCCAAAAATGGGTAGAAGACCTAAATAGCCATTTCTCAAAGAAGACATACAGATGGCCAAGAGGCACGTGAAAAGCTGCTCAACATCACTAATTATTAGAGAAATGCAAATCAAAACTACAATCAGGTATCACCTCACACCGGATAGAATGGGCATCATCAGAAAATCTAGAAACAATAAATGCTGGAGAGGGTGTGGAGAAAAGGGAACCCTCTTGCACTGTTGGTGGGAATGTAAATTGATACAGCCACTATGGAGAACAGTATGGAGGTTCCTTAAAAAACTAAAAATAGAATTACCATATGACCCAGCAACCCCACTACCCAGCATATACCCAGAGAAAACCATAATTCAAAAAGACACATACTCCCTAATGTTCATTGCAGCACTATTTACAATAGCCAGGTCACGGAAGCAACCTAAATGCCTATCGACAGAAGAATGGATAAGGAAGATGTGGTACATATATACAACGGAATATTACTCAGCCATAAAAGGGAACGAAATTGGGCCATTTGTAGAGACGTGGATGGACCTAGAGACTGTCATACAGAATGAAGTAAGTCAGAAAGAGAAAAACAAATATCATATATTAATGCATATATGTGGAATCTAGAAAAATGGTACAGAGGAACTGGTCTGCAAAGCAGAAATAGAGACACAGATGTAGAGAACAAACGTAGGGACATCAAGGGGGGAAAGCGGGATTTTGGGGGTGGTGGCAGTGGGATGAACTGGGAGATTGGGATTGACATGTATACATTCATATGTGTAAAACAGATACCTAATAAGAACCTGCTGTATAAAAAATAACAAAATAAAAATTAAAAAACATGATAATAGTGTTTATCTCTTACTCTTTGCCAAGTACTAGGCAATCTATATATTTTCTCATTCAATCCCTCTATAGATGTATACATTGAAATGCAGTTTTGTTATTTGGTTTTCCTCTCCACTGAACTCTAGTTTTTTATTCCTTTAAAAAACATTAGTTTCTAGCACAATGCATGTACAAAGTAACCACTTACTGAATACGTAAAAGACTAAAGTTATATAAATTCAAATAATGGCTGAGGCCCCAACATTTTTAGAAGTTTATCTCTATTATAAAATACTGTGTTTGGAGTCTACCAAATTTGAGTTCTCGGTGATTGAGGCACGAGATGAGCGTACCTTTGCTATTTTAAAAGAGGTGTTGGCCAAGAAGGTTAATGATGTAACCAAGATTTTAAGAGATATATTTAGCTTACACAAGAAAACTATTCTCAAACAATAAAAGAAAAAAATTAAAATTGAATGCCATTCTCACTTAGCAATTGGCAGGTGTTTTTTGTTTGTTTGTTTTAATGTTACTGCTCTAAGTGACAGCAAAGATGTAGGAAAATAGGCACTCTTAAAATTCCAAGTAAACTGCCCAATAATAGGGGGAATAGTTCAATTAATTGTAGTAATTCATGTTATTGAATATTAGCACAACCATTAAAATTCATCCAAAATTGGTCATTACAGGGAAATATGTTCATGAGATATGCTAAATGAAGAAAGGGGGATACAGAACTGTACACACAGTTATTAGCTGTTAAAGTAGTACAGGAAGAATTCTACCTGACAACATTGTGGCTGTGTTTGTAAGCCATCCCACAACATTTTGAAAATGAGAAAACAGTGTAAACTGGTGTTTATATATTCAGTCAACACTAACTGAATTCACCAACTTCACTGTTTTTCAACTAAATCATTTCTTCCAATAAATATCCCAGAGCCTGCTGTCAGACTGGCCAAGGAGGGGTCTGATTGGATGTGACTAATGAAAATGCAAAGGCTGTGCAAATCCCACGTGGCTGACCCTGAACACGGTGCAGTGACCTCATAGTTGTGCAAACTGCTGAGTGCTGAAGCTTAAACCTCTGCTTAAACAGAAACATCTCCAGGCTCCACAGAACAAATTGAAGGTGGGGCTACAAAGTGAACTGGGAAAGAGAAGTGTCAATCAGATCATTCATAAACCCATGAAAATATGTTGCTTACTACAGTGTAGGTTATATCTCACAAATTTCAATCTAAATTTTTAGAAAAAAAAAATTTTAATATAAATTTCAATTAAATTGCTAGTGAGGTCACTAGCATTTTAATTGGTATAGTAAATGAGTATTTGCTGGCATGCAATAATATTTGAAATAGACTGTTGAGTAAAAATCAAGGCACAGAGTATCTTTAGTTCAACTTCATTTTGGTAAAACAAAAACAAAGAACAAAGGCTATATATGTAGTGAAAAAACTTTGGCCAGATAACCACCAAACAATTCATATGTGAGGAATTATATTCTATTGTTTCTTTTCTACTTATCTGTAGTTTCTAATTTTTCTACACAATGAATACGTATAGCTTTTGTATTAACTGTCCTTCTAGATTTTTTAATTAAAATAAACTTTTCTATCAGTATCGTTTTCATTGCTACTATATTTGAAAGCAACAAGATGCCATGCCCTTAGCAGCATCCCTAACATTCCTCGTCAGCTAAATGATGAGATAAAAAGCCACCTCACTATGTTGGTCTAAATTTTCCATCAGATACTTTGATGAGATCAAATGTTTTTCTCAAAACCTAGTCTGAGGGCTCACCACGTACCAGATTAGGGACCTTTGCCATGACACATCGGGAGTCAGTGACAGAGCTGGGGTGCAGGCCCAGGCTACCTGATCACAAAGCTATGTGCTGAACCCAGATTAGGGCAAAGCAGGAAGCCTGGATGCAGTGCTGGTAAGACATGATGATGATGATGGTGGTGGTGGTGATGTAGTGGACTTTTCAACGATGCAAACTAATGTTCCCAAATTGTTTCTTTTTTTTCAAAGGCATTGGCAATAAAGAGCTTTAAATTCCAGATTCATCAAATACCTAAAGCAGTTTGACTCTGTATATGACTTGGTGATGAATTAATCTTTTTGAAAGAGCTAAGATTAAATTTATCTGGTCCACTGAAAGTGCCAGTTAGCATCTTGTAATGAAGAGTTGCTAGGGCAACCTCCCTGCTCAACACTTCATTTCCAAGGTGACAGATTTGATGCTGGCCCAAGAAACATGAAAACCAAAATAGCATTGTGTTCCAGAAGAAGAAACAGCCCATACATAAGTCATGAATGAAACAAGTAGCCGGGGATAAAGCCAAATGCTGCTTTACGATTCTACCCAGACAGATGTGGCTGCACACAGAACACAGGAGTAAAAGGCAATTACAATTCTCAGTGAAGTGGGTTAAGATTCATGTCTCCTTTTCAGCTCCAGTCTACTTTTTCAGAAAACTGTTAGGTCCAAATCTCAAAAAGCTATATATCTCACTCAGTGGGATTATATTTTTCGATCACTGTTTTCCCATTCTTTCCATCAGAGAAAATATTAAATAAAAGATGTTAAGTGGGCTTTGAGGGTGAAATGGGAATTTATTGCAGTATATTTCCTTCATCATCATGATTCTTGCTCTTATGAGCAATAATGGAGGGGGGAGAGCATGTCGTGTGCTATGTACCCACAGGCTTGTGATGAGAATTTACAAAGCCACAGAAGGCACGAGCACAGGTGCCCATGGTGGAATGCACGTGAAAAAATATACAGCCTCTTCCCTTGGCTTTGTTTTCTGGAGTCAGAAGACAGGTTCTCCAGAAAAACAGGACCCTCACTACTCTTCCATTTTTTCCTTCTTGGAAGTCACTCAACATTTTTCTCTCTCTCAGCCCCATGTGGTTTAGTCCTGTCGACTTGACTTTATATAGAGCCTTGGATCCATCCTCAGCATTGTCACCTGGGTCACAGCCACCTAGACCTTGCCTCCTGACTGTCCCGCTTCGTTCCAGCCTTGAACCTCTACAACCCTTTTCCACATAGTAGCCAAAGACCAAACCTGATCTTCTCTGTCCTCTGCTAAAAACCCTTTGGCTTCCCTCAGGATGACCTTCAGAAAATCCTTAACTCGACCTTCACCAGCTTTCACACCTTCCTCCAGTTGCACTAAACTTTCTTTGGAACGACAAACGTCCTCTGACCCTTAGACTTCCCCCTAGGTCACTCCTCACTCCCCTCCACCTCATCACCCTCGTAACTCCTCCTCCCCTAGGTCCAAACCTGGACTGACCAGATCCCCCAGGTCTGAACTTCCCAGGCCAGGTCCAAAGCGCCCTCTGCCAACTCAAGGTGGTTAGGGGCCTCTCTGGCATCTCCACTCTGCTCTTCCCACTCATCACATTTAACTAGAACTTCTTATTTTAATTGCTAGTTCCTCCATGAGATTGTAAGTTGTGATTGGGTAGGCTGTAGTCTAGCCCAGTTCAGAGCCTGCATACGGTAGGCAATGTAATATTTATTGAATATTTTTATAATAAAAGCCAACGTTTGGGCTTCCCTGGTGGCGCAGTGGTTGAGAATCTGCCTGCCGATGCAGGGGACGCGGGTTCGTGCCCCGGTCCGGGAGGATCCCATGTGCCGCGGAGCGGCTGGGTCCGTGAGCCATGGCCACTGGGCCTCCGCGTCCGGAGCCTGTGCTCCGCAGCGGGAGAGGCCACAGCAGTGAGAGGCCTGCGTACTGAAAAAAAAAAAAAAAAAAAAAAAGCAAAAAAAAAGCCAACGTTCATTCAGTGCTTGCAGCCCATTATATGCATTACTTCTTTTTATACTATATATATATACCTATACTATATATATTCACTATACTATACACAGTATAACAGTCTCAGAGTAGGTATATTATTATCCCCAGAGTCCAGATACATTGCATACAGCCTGGAGAGCAAATTTCAAAGTGCTGCAGTGAGTTACTATGTTTATTTCTTCTAAATATGAGGAGAGGACAAGTTGAATAAGATATCTGCACACTAAGGTCTGCACACTATTTTTAGGGTTTTCAAAGTATCTCTATACTTGTAGAACTAATGCTTATCAACAAGTATGATATGCAGTTCCTCTTAGGAAAATGGCTGTCTTTCTGAATATAAACTAGTGGAAATATAGAATCTATCTGGAGGGTGATTTGGTTTAATCTGTCAAATATTTAAATGTACACATCCTTTGGGTCCAGCAATCCATCTATCACAAAGACAGACTTGTAGAGGTGCCCAGAAGTCTCTGTGCAAGGAAATCCATTACAGGATTGTTTGTAATAGGAGGAGGAAGGACACAATGTAAATGTCCATTAACAATGGGGAAGAAATTTGCAACTAACAAAAATGAGATAGACCCATATCTACGCACAGAGAAAAGTCTCTAAGACATAGGTTTTTAAAAGATAAAATAGCAAATCCATGGTATTACCTTATAAAAACTGTTTTGTATATTAAAATTGTTATGTGTATGTGTAAAAATATATGTAATGTATTCATATGTGTGTGTGTGTGTGTGTGTGTTGAAAAGGATTAGCAGGATATCCACCAAACTATTCAGAGTGTTTCCTTCATAAATGAGGTTGGTGGAGAGAGAAACTTTGACATTTTCCTCTAAAGACTTCTAAATGGTCATTCTATACAAGAATGTACTCATATATTACTCATCAAACAAAAATAAACCAATAAATTAATTAAAAATCAAGTGTCCTTTGCATTTAAACTATTTTATCTCTTGTTTTAGGTCTGTTTTTCTTAACTTTTTTTTTCTCAGCCTATCATTAATGTATGTTCAGAGTTGAAAGAACTACAACAAAAACGAAAAATTATATAAACAAACCCCCAGATCTCCAATAATCTCACCCCTCAGATAAACACTAGTAACATTTTGGCAAAAGAGAAAAGGGAGAGACAAAGAGTGCTATGTCTACATCATACACATATGTGACCAAATTAATGTTCTATCTGTGCGGTTCTGTACCCTGATTTTTTCATTTAGCATTGTATTGAGAGCTTCTCCCCATGTCATTACTTATTCTTCAGAAACATGATATTTAATGAACGTATGACATTCAATCATATGGGTGTACTCATTGGATATTTAGGTCGTTTTCAATTTTCTCATTGTTAGATATAAGGCAGCAATAATTATTCTCGGAATATATTCTTCAGTATTTCTGATTATTTCCTTCTGTAGATTATGGAATATCTACCTATGGATTTGCTGGAGGAGAAGTTGTAAGCCCTGAACACCTCTGAACATATTGCCAAGGTTATACCAACTTATACTCCCCCCAGCAGGATGTAAAAGTTCTAATTCCATCCTATTTTCACCACGACTGTTTATTAGTATTTTTTAACCTTACACAGTTGATGATGGGGGGAAGTTGTCTAATTTTTTTTAATTTGCATTTTTTCAAAAATGCATTTATTTGGTTACCAGCAAGAAATATTTTTCTATGTGGTTTTTGACTTCTTATTTTTAAACTTTTTCCCCTAGATTTTCCACTGGGATAGTTATCATTTTCTTATTCCTTTATGGTATGGGTGCATGTGCATTTTTGTGTGTATACTGAACCCTGATTTATACACACACACACACCATATGCATGTGCTAACTTACATGGATACACACATGCAAACACATATTTAACATATTACTCCTGTAACTCTTTGTTGTATACGTTAAAAATATTTTTCTGAGATTTGCCTTCATTTTAGTTATATGTTTTTAATGCAAAATAACATTTTTAGGTATTCAATCTATAAATCTTCCCTTTGATTTTATGTGCTTGCTTTCCTACCTTCTCATATTTGTTTTTTGAGTATTTACTTTTCAATGTATCTCAGGTTGTTGGGAGGCTTAGAAGGAGACATGGTAAGTACCAGAACATTCTATTTCCAGGGATAGTTCACCAAATATATTTTCTTTCAAACACAACTCAAGAATAGTAATAAAATAAGTGCACAGAATATGAGAAGCTGTCACCAAACTTCCTAGAAGGAATAAATCAGCATTTGGTTTCTCTCTCTTGCTTTTGGAAGAAGTCAAATTCAAATGATAAGTTGGTATCTGACTAAGTTGGTACCTGACTAATCTAACCTGACTAACTCAGGTTAGAGTTCACTGAAGGTAGAAATAGAATCTTCCAGTCACAAGGTCACAGCCAGGGATAGGACCGCTCACCTTGAGGCAAAGTCATCAGGAACCCAGCCTAAGGGGTCATATACCCAACCTCCAGAGCAAGAACTGCTGGTCATGTCAAATCAGGATGCATATCCAACTCCATGGGTATAATCTCTTAAATGTGACTAACAGAAAAAGTCCACCAATTCATCTGCTACTTCCAAATACATCAAATGTCAGCTACTGCGAGACCAGTTAGATAAAGCCTTTTTTTTTTTTTAATTTTCCTGCCTTTGCTTTTTCTCAACTTTTTCTATGGAAACTTCCAAATACGTAAAAAAGCAGAGAGAATAGTAGAATGACCCTCCCCCAACTCAATATTCTTATTATCCAAATTTAACAATTACCAGCTCATGGCCAATCTTGCTTTATCTACTCCTCCCTTCCCCCAACTATTTCCACCATCCAGATTATTTGGAAGCAAATCCCAAATTTCCTATATACCCTTTGCAAAATTTCAGCATGAGATAAGGGCTTTTAAGGATATTATTTCAATTTACTGACTGTAAAGCTTGATACGTTCCTATTTAAATCATGAGTTACTGCTATATTTGCCAGGAAGCACCAGGGTTCAATCTTCCTATTCTTGTTTCTCTTGTGTTCCTCATCTCTGTGCAATCTGGCTGCTCCACTGGATCCGTTCTTGCGTAGGGCAAGGACCTTCCAGTTGCCCAATTCAAGGCAAACTTTACAGTGCTTGGCTTTCCTCCACAGTTAACCCCAACTTGCGCCCTCCTACTGGAAGCTCTTTTTCTCCTCCCAGGACGTGACTCTCACTTTCTCATGGCTCTTGTGCTCTGGCTCACTCCCGATCCTCTCTCTCAATCCCTCTCTTTTTCTGCATCTCTGTCTCTGTGTCTCTCTCCCTCCCTCTTTCTGACGTTTTCCTTTGGAGACTTTTAGGATGGAAAAGATGTCACTGTATTTAGGAAGAGAAGGTAAGCAAAGGATGGACAAAATCTCTCGCAAGCGCTCCCTGTCCTTTGATACAGACTGCTATTCACTCGTGACTCATGACTCTGACCTAGAGGCTTTTCAGACATTTCTGCAGCTCCACAATGCCACCCATCAGCAACGAGCCATGAACTGCCAACCGAACAAAGAAGAAATTGTTCTTCTCAGCTTAGAAGCAAAAATGCTTAAGAGCTTCTCTCTCTCCTTTTTACTGCCTTTGCAAATAATTTTTTCCCAATCGCTGAAATACATTTCTGTGACAACTGTACAAGACGTCAAGTGCACTACTCTTTATTTAGGCAGGAAATGAGAACTACATCAAGCAGGGACATACAGAAAATCAGTTTTACCTCATCAAAGACCTTGGAAACGACATGCTTGTCCAGAATGGGGACGTAGGTGGGACTGTGAGGGATGGCGGTCATGGACAAAGCATCCATGATGGTGAGCTTCTTGGCCACCAAGCCATGGATCTTGAGCCAGTTTGCTGAAGACACTCCTGCAGAACTAAGAACACGAGACTGTGACCTTTTAAAACTTGTATCAAACAAAAACACAACAAAACTGTCCCAGTAAAATTACTCACTCTTGGTCATAAACTTGGGTTCCTTCTCGAGTCAATCTTTCTAATGACTTGTCATCTGGAAACTCATTTGTCAGCAGGATGCCCATTTCTGTGGAAAGGGAAATGGCAGCTGTATAATTTCCTCATATATGGGGTTTATATCAAAAATGCAAAAGGATCACACTTATCTCTGAGTTCAGTTGTGACTGAGGGCTAATAAATGGACTATTTTTCCCAGAACTGATCTGTCAGAGGGGGTTCTAGGCAAGATTCCTTTGCAATGGACGCTAAAGACCAATGCAAGAGTAAATAGGGTACTCTCATTGCTTTGCTAATCTATCTCACCCCATACCCATTGAGATCTCTCTCCATAAAAGGATGAGACAAATTCATTCTCCAGAAAACATAGTTTTAAAA
Organism: Tursiops truncatus; assembly: GCF_011762595.2. Lineage (NCBI taxonomy): Eukaryota > Metazoa > Chordata > Mammalia > Artiodactyla > Delphinidae > Tursiops > Tursiops truncatus. Next base: position 8,033,702 of record NC_047047.1, read on the forward strand.
TGTCAAGTAAGAATACCATGAACCAATAATTGTTCAATGTGGCCCTCATTAGACTTCCCCCAAATTACACAGGAGAGCCTTGTTCAACGTTTCAGGTTTCGATAGTTTATTCTGTAATTCCTCAGCTCTGTGCAGAAACCCAAAATCCCTACTAGGTCCTGTTTAGTTATAAGTTCACATTTTCAAATTACTATTTGGAGTTTTTAATGTATATCCTTATAGAATCTTGGATTCGTAAATGAAAAGGGATATGAGCTAGTTGAATCAGCAGCATGTAGAAAGAAGGGGTGTTTGGGAGTGAGCTAGTTAAATGCCTAAGAAATCATATCCTGATTATCATGGGATAAGCCCCTTAAAGGACTGTGCACGTAGCAGATTTAGGAGATAGGGCAGGTTAACTGAAACAGAGGAAAAGGCATCCCACGATCAGCACTGAAGAACACAAGGTTTGATTAAGCTACGGCTCAGTAACAACAGGTGTAAATTTGTCCCTCAGGCGCTTCCTACTACTTAGGGGCTTGTGTGGATGTGTGTGTTTAGCTGGGGATTTATTATTTATCAACTCTTTGAAAGATAGGGAGAAGTGCTACAGGAATTAAACTTTCAGGAAATTTATTCTTAAAATTTACTATTTTAAGAATAATGACATTATCAGTCGTCATAACAACTGAGTGGAAAAGTCTCGTTTTCCTCACATTTAGCCCCCAAAAGGCTGACAGTGTGGATCGGAGAGGGGCTTGCCGGATGGCGCCACCTGTGAACGAGGGGAAGAAAATAAACCAGCTATGAAGTACTAGGTTTTCAAGTTCAAACCACGCAGTGACAGCGAGCATCACCACTAGTGCCGCGGTTGTACGAGCCACGGGTGTATTAAACACCCAGGCACCATATATGCAAGTCTGACCCTAAGAAAATCCAGTTCACTAACGCAAGATGACCTGATTTACAAGGGAGTCCTTTGAAGAGGAAGCTCTCTGGACTCACTTAAAAATGATTTGTTTTCCCCCCAAAGTACCTCTACCCAGCTCTTTCAGGAGCAGACACACTGGGGAGAGGAGACCACTCCAGGCTTCCTGACCTAGAGACCCTTGCTGGCTTGCCTCTGTCGCTTGGAGTGTTCCAGCTGCTGGAATTGGAAAGGCCGTCCTTCCTCTCACTGCAAGCTGAGCTCCTGAGGGTGGACAGCTGGCTCCTGAGTAGGCTGGTTTTGGTTGGTTCTGTGGGTACCACAGGGAGAAGGGTTAAAGGAATGTGGGTTGGAAGGAGGTATTTCATGAGATGCAACTACATTCTTGGATCCTTTAAAAAGAAAGCAGGTTCAGTCTCCCAACCCTCAGGGGGACAGTACTGCCACCAAGTAAATGCTGCGGTAATGGCTTGTTCCACTCATCTGAGTTCCAACTCTGCCCCTCTTGGAGAGAAATCTCTTTCCGAGCTCATTCAGGTTGTTGGCAGAACTTATTTCCTTGCAGTTGCAGGACTGAGGTCCCATATCCTTGCTGGCTGTCAGCTGGGGGCCTGTCTCAGCTCCTTAGGCACCCCCATTCCTACTCATGGGCCCCCTCTATCTTCAGGCCAACAATGGCACACCGATGGCCCTCCTGCCCCAAATCTCTCTGACTTCCTCTTCTGCCACCAGCTGGTAAAATACCCTGCTTTCAGGGGCTCACGTGAGTACACTGGGCTCTCCTAGAGAACCTGGCCAAGGTCACATAACACTCTTATCACTCCCAGAATCATGGGAGTGATGCCCCATCACACTCACAGCTTGCAGGGTTTAGAGCGGGACATCTCTGTAGTTCATTTTATAAACTCTGCTGACCACAGTTGCTGTCTAAGCCTTTATTTATATGATTTTCTACCCTCTGTTGGGTCCTTTCAACTAGCAAGTAGACACTTATCAAATTCTGACATTGAATCTGTGTGCTTTAGAGGATAATAAGTTTGTACCAAGACACGTTGATTACTTTTCCCATGTGGTCACAGAAACCAGACTAATTGTAAATGTGTTCTGTGCTTCATGACCTGGATGCCTTCTGCAGTACCAAGGCATTGTGTGGTATTCATAAATGAAATGCGTCCTATTTTCGACAAGAAGGGACTTACCCTCTCTTACAAGAAATTAGACAATTAGAGTGAACATTAGCTAATAATCTGCACTATCTTTTTTTTTTTTTTTTTGCAGTACGCGGGCCTCTCACTGCTGTGGCCTGTCCCGCTGCGGAGCACAGTCTCCAGACGCGCAGGCTCAGCGGCCATGGCTCACGGGCCCAGCCGCTCCGCGGCATGTGGGATCTTCCTGGACCGGGGCACCAACCCGTGTCTCCTGCATCGGCAGGAGGACTCTCAACCACTGCGCCACCAGGGAAGCCCTGCCTTGTCTATCTTTTGCACAGGAAGATAACACAAGGGTCTCCACACATGGAGTTAGGAGTGTGCTATGTGTTATTTGTTTTCCTAGGCAACAGACAGGGAGATTGCTGTTTTGGTTGCCTCTGTAACAAGGAATTAAGAAGGATATATTTTCTCAGGAGCTACGTCTGTGAGCAAAAGAGATGAATGATCCATATACGAGAGCTGAGCTCCTGCCCCTGACTACACCGGCAGGCCACCTCGATCAAACTCGCTGGGCAAACACAAGAGGTGTGTCCAAGTGAAAATGAAATTTAGCTCCCGAAGTCCCCAAACATAACAACTGTGCTATTCCCAAACTCTGAAAATAAGGAGTAAAAGTATATTGATCTGGCAGTGGATTCAAGCATTTAACTACTCCCCCAGCTCTGTACAGTCAGTCACCACATTTCATCACTCTTCTAAATTAAAAACTGAAACAGAATAAAAACTCAGCACAGGGATGCCTACCAACAGCAACGATCCCAAATCTAAGTGACTGGGTACAAATGACCAAAGGCCATTAAGATGTTCAGGATGAGCGGCAAGCAGCATTTCTAGCAAAAGCCACGTGTACTGGAATGGGCAGGCAGGACTGGCACAAGGGATGCTGCTGCACAAGTGGCCCAGTATGGGAATCCTCTTTGTCCCCATGGGCTTAAGACAGAGACACCAGGGCAAATGGACAGATCATGCAAGAGGGACCAAGCTTCAGCCAATGCCTCTTGGTCCCTACAGGGTTGAGGCTCTCTTCTCCTGCCCAGAGACATGGGGACACGCAAGAGACAGTGTGTGTGTGGCAGGGGAAGCCACCACAACCTTCCTCCACTGAGAGGCATCTAGCATCCTGGCCTGGGATACTCCTCTGCTCCCTCAGCAGCACCAGTAGGAGCCCCAGTGACACCAGGAAACCAAGCACCGAAATAACACCACAAAGGCTGTGAAAATGAAATTACCAGCGGAACCACAACCCACAAGAGCAGGCCATGACCTATGGGCTAACTTTAAACAGGACAACTGCTTCCTAAAATAAAGATTTACACAGCATCCAGCGTCCCTAACATAATAGACAAAACATTCAGGATACTGTAAAAAAAAATCACCCATCATATCAGGAATAAAGAAAATCACACCTTGATGGAGAAAAAACAATCAAATGATGCCAATACCATGATGAGTCAGAAGCTGGAACTACCTGACAAGGATCTCAAAGCCTGTCAGAAACATGCTTCAGCAATTAATTACAATTTCTCTTGAAACAAATAAACAAATAGAAAATCTCAGCTAAGAAACTGAAGTTATAAAAGTTTCCAAGTGGAAATTGTAGAACTGAAAAATAAAATATGAGAAATAAAAAAAATTTGTTGGATGAGCTCAGTAGTAGACTGAAAATGGCAGAGGGCGGCAGTATCAGAGAACTCTGGGGACGTAAAAATAGAATTCAGCCAATTTTAACAACAGAGAGCAAATACAATAAGAAAAGATAGACAGAGCCTGAGGGACCTGTAGGGTAATAGCAAAATACCCAACATTCATATTATCAGAGTCCCAAGACAGGGAGGAAAAAAGTGGGACTGAGAGACCATTTGAAGAAGTAATAGATGAAAACTTCCCCAATCTGGTGAAAGATACAACAGACAAATCAAGGAGCTGTGCAAACCCCAAACAGAGTAAACCCAAGGAAATCCATGCCAAGATGCGTTATAGTTCAACACTGAAAATTCGAGACAAAGAAAAAATTTTTAAAGCAAGCCAGAGAGAAAGGACCCAGTACCTAGAGGGAAGCACCAGTTTGAGCAACAGCAAATTTCACATTTAAAAAGTAGGAGCCCAAGGAAGAGGCACTATGTTTTTCAACTACAGACAGGAAAGAACAATCAACTGCAAATTCTGAATATGGCAAAAATGTCCTTCAGGAATGAAGAGAAAATAAAAACATTCCTAGACAAGGAAAAAATAAAAAATAATTGTGGCTAGCAGACCTACCTTTAAAGACTGAACACAGGAAGTTCCTCAAACAGACAGGAAATGATAAAAGAAGGAACTCTGGAGAATCAGGAAGGAAGAAAGAACAAAAGAGAGCAAAAATATGGTAAATACAATAGATTATCCTTTCCTCTTGAGATTTAGAAATCATATTTGATGATTTAAATAAAAATTGTAGCATCACCTGATACTCAAGACAATGATATTTGAAACTGGGGAAGGCAAAGAAACCTCAATTGAGGTAAGATGTCCACACCCACAAAAAGTGGTAAAATGTTGATACCAGAAGAGTGTTATAAGTCATGTTTATATGCTGCTATACCCAGAGAAACCATACAAAGAGTTACACTCAAAAGCACTGCAAATAAACACTAAGGCCAAGTGGAAGATATTCCAGATATACAAGGCTGCTTCAACATTTGAAGCAATCAATGTAATCCACCATCATATCAATAGGCTAAAGAAGAAAAACCATATGATATATCATTTGACACAGAAAGAGCATTTGACAAAATCCCGCACCAGCTCATGATAAAAACTCTCAGAAAACTGGGAATGAGGGAAACTTCCTCAACTTGATAAAGAATATCTACAATAAACCTACAGCTAAAATCATAGTTACTGGGGAAAGACTGAATATCTTTCCCCCTTAAGACCAGGATAAAGGCAAGGATGCCCACTCTCATCACCCTTATTAAACATAGTGCTGGAAGTTCTAGCTTCTGCCAACAAGGCAAGAAAAAGAGATAAAGCCAGAAAGACTGGAAAAGAAGATAAAACTGTCCAAATTTGCAGATAACATATTGTACATGTGAAAACAGTGAGGAATTCACACACACACACCAAAATTTTAAAAAAACCACCCACAAAACCCAAAAAACTCCTAGCACCATTAAGTGAGTTCTGTAAGGTTGTTCATTATGGGATCAACACACAAAATCAATCACATGTTGATACACTAACAATGAACATACAGCAACCTATATTAAAAAACCAATACCATTTGTAATTGTTCAAAATACTCAAATGAAATAATTAGGTATATACTTAACAAAATATGTACAGGATGTGTAAACTGAAAATTACAAAATGCTGCTTGTAAGACATCAAAGAAGATTTAAATACATGGTCAAGGTCAGGGGTCATGTTCATGGGTCATGCCACATTCAGAGGCTGGATGAATCAACATTGTGGAGATGTCAGTTGTTCCCAGATTGATCTACAGGTTTAATGCAATTCCTATCAAAATCTGAGAGGATTTTTAGTAAACAGAGACAAACACATTCTAAAATTTAAGCAGAAATTTCAGGCCCTAGAATAGCTAAAATAATTTTGCAGAAGAAAAATAAAGTTGGAAGAATCACTGTATCTGATATTAAAGCTTACCTTGTAGCTACATTAATGAAGACATTGATCAGTGATCTATGTGGAGAGATATACACATAGATCACTGAAACAGAACATACAGTCTAGATTTAACCCACGCAGATATGCCCAGATGATCTTTGGCAAAGGTGCAAAATTAATTCAATGGAGTAAGTATAGCCTTTTCAACAAATGCTGCTGAAGCAACATCTATAGGCCAAACAACAAACAAACATAAAAAACCTTGATCTAAAACTCACACCTTATACAAAAATTAACTCAAGTGAATCATGGACTTAAATGTAACATATAAACCTACAAAATCTGTAGGAAAAAACATAAAAGCTAATCTTCAGGAATTAGGGTTAGGGAAAGAGTTCTTAGATTTGACACCAAAACCATGATCCATAATGGAAAGACTGATAAATTGGATCTTATCAAAATTAAAAGCTTTTGCTTGGCCAAAGACCCTAAGTAGAGGACGAAAAGACAAGCTACAGACTGGGAGAAAACATTTGCAAACGACATATCTGATAAAGACCTAGTGTCTAGAATACATGAAGAACTCTCAAAATTCACCAATAAAAAACAAATCGATCCACAGAGAAAATGGGCAAAGCACATGGGCACAGACATTTCACTGAAAAGGATATATGGAAGAGGATATCTATTTCACTGAAGAGGATATATTGTGAATGAGCACATAAAAAGATGTTCAATATCACTAGCCATTAGGGAAATGCAAGTAAAAACCACCGTGAGATGTTACACACCTATCAGAACAGTTAAAATAGAAAAGAGCGACAATCAATACCAAGTTCTGGCGAGAGTGTGGAGAGACTGAATCACTCATTCTTTGCTGTGATAATTTAAAATGGCACAGCCACTCCAGCAAATAGTCTGGCAGTTTCTTATAAAACTAAACATTCAATACTATATGACTCAGCAATGGCACCCTTGGGCTTTATCTTAAAGAAATGAAAAACTATGTTCACATAAAACCTGTACAAAAATGTTTATAACTGCTGTATTCGTGATAGCCCCAAACTGGAAACAACCCAGATGTCCTTCAACAGATGAATGGTTAAACCAACTCTGGTACATCCATATCACAGGCTACTACTCTGTAATGAAAAGGATTGAACTGCTGATACCTGCCAAAAGTCTGGATGAATCCCAAGGAAAATATGTTGAGTGAAAAAAGCCAAAACCCAGAGGTTATGTGCTGTATAATTCCATTTTATATAACATTTTTGAAATGACAACATTTTAGAAATGGAGAACTTAGTGGTCCCCAAGAATTGGGAAAGGGTGTCAGAGGGAGATGGCCGTGGTTATAAAAGAGCAATGCCAGGGATTCTTGTGGTGATGGAGATGTTCTGTAGCTTGACTGTGATGGTGGAAATATGAAACCACGTATGATAAAATCATATAGAAGTACACACACACACACACACACATAAATGAACACATGTAAAACTGGGGCAATCTGAGTAAGATCATGGATTGTATCAATGTCGATCTCCTGGTTGCAAAATTGTACTATTTTTTCAAGATGTTACCATTGGGGGAAGCTGGGGGAAGAGCAGATATACGGGAGTTCTCTGTATTATTTCTCATAACTGCATGTGAATGTATAATCACTTCTATAAAAATTTCAATTTAATAAACACAGGTTTAGGCTTCTTTTAAAATATTATGGGGCTTTAGTTTTATTCTACCTTCTTGCATTAAAGGAAAACTGGTAATGAGAGTCAAACCATTTTGTTCACTGATACCTGCGTGGAGGACTTTCTTTTTCTGAATCTTTTGACTTGACAGGTCCTCTGGTACTTTCGACATTCGTGTTGATTCAACATCAGCGTGAGATTTTGCACATTTTTCTGGGGTTGAAACAATGGAACAGATTTCTTTTTGATGCCTGTTTTAGATAAAAAGTAGACAAAGAAGATGAAAGAAAAAAAAAAGGAGGGGGAAACAAAATTTCCATCAAGAAGGCAGAGCTAGATCAATACAATCGTGTTGAATGCTGCAAGCTTAAGAAGTGAGCCACTCACCTTATATTTGGTTAAAATAAGAATAGTCATTTATCTCTGCCCCCGCAGAAGAGTGGACAGGAGCCCAGCCCTAGCTCACACCACAGCTCTGTTCCTTCCCAGCTATGTGACTAAGTGCAGTCGCTCAATCCTCTAAATTTCATCACTTCCCTCACCCACAAACTGAAGGAAACATCAGCTGGGCCCTAACAGCATGGAGCTGATGAGAGGATTAACTCCAGAAAGAGTCTGTTGTAAAGCAGAAAGCATTATAGAAACTCTTTTCTCTAACTAAAGGGTTGAACAGCTAGCTCTTATAAAAGCCAGAGAAGGGAAACCCCTGCCTTGAACCCTCTGCCAGCACCAGATCATGGCAAACCATTCTGTTGAAGATCTTGGGCCAGGAGGGATCCCCCAAAATTCCTAAATATTTTCCCAGACACACCTTCTCTGACACTCTGAACACAGCAACCACAGAAAGGAGTTTCCAGAACAACCTCCTGCTCCAACACTGTAAAGCACGCCCTCCTTCCTTCACCTCCCCCTCCAAGCCCATCTCCATGGAGCACCCGCCCAGTGTCCCATGATGCCCCACCACACTGCATCCTGTGACAAGGGCCCAGGCTTACATTCATCTGTGCACCCCAGATCGCCTGGCGTATGATTTGTACTCAGTAAATGTTTGAAAAAAGAAAGAAGGGAGATGAGATTTGGAGGCTGTAACATTTATTCCACCTGGTAAAAAACTCAATCTGTTTTCAACCACAGCTAGGTAGGCAAATTAACTTTTCCTAATGATATGTTATAAGGAAGTACAGAAGCATAATATCTATAGAATGAGGCACTGCATTTTACTCTTCTCTTTATATTAATTCAGAGCTCTTATTATGTGCCAGGCATGCCCTCATTTAATCCACCCAACAACCCTATGATGACCATTACTTCCCTCTTATAGATGAGGAAATTGAGGCTCAGTGAGGTTAAGTAGCTTGCCCAAAGTTACTAACATGTAATGGTGGGAAGCCTGGATTAAAACACTCCTCTGCATGACTCTAGAACCTGCTCCTTAGAGCCCCTAAAATATATATACATATAAAAAACCAAGAATACATCTACTAGTCAATCAATAGCAGCTACAGTCAACTGACCAAACCAACTTCCAAGCAATAGCTGGTCATGTTGTCCTGACATTTTTTAGTTTGATTAAGCAAGGGGAAGAAGACAGGTAAGGTACTAGCTGAAAAGTATAGAGAAGATAATTGACACTGATGTGCTGCTCATTTATTTCTTAGTTTATTTGCTTAAATTCTCCAGATTTAGGAGATGTATCTAAGCTTTCCCAAACAAATTAAAAAAAAATAATGCTGTAAAATCTTATTATAAGAGATGCCTGGGGGCTTCCCTGGTGGCGCAGTGGTTGAGAGTCCACCTGCCGATGCAGGGGACACGGGTTCGTGCCCTGGTCTGGGAAGATCCCACATGCTGCGGAGCAGCTGGGCCCGTGAGCCATGGCCACTGAGCCTGCGTGTCCGGAGCCTGTGCTCCACAACGGGAGAGGCCACAACAGTGAGAGGCCCACTTATTGCAAAAAAAAAAGAGATGCCTGGTATAACATTTATCTTTTTACTGAGTCCATGCTCATGCCCTGCCGCCAGCCCATATTAAATGCTTAGTTTGCTAAGAGGAAGACAGAAATCCTGATTAATATGTATTTTCAACTTCTTTCCATTTTGCTATCACTCTTTTAAATAAAAAGACATCTTCCTGATGGGGTATTTATATGAAGCTGTGACACTTGAATATGTGTACAATGTGAAATCATTTAAATAAGATTTGACACACTTTCTGAGTGTTTGTTAGGGTGGTTTTGATCTTTATTTAAGAACTACTAGTTAGAAACATATTAGAGGGAATTCCCTGGCGGTCCAGTGGTTAGGACTCTGCGCCTTCACTGCCGAGGGCCCAGGTTCAACCCCTGGTTGGGGAACTAAGATCCCACAAGCCATGTGGCACGGCCAAAAACCCCCCAAAACCAACCAACCAAACAAACACAAAAACCCCCAAAATAAACATATTAGAATATAGGATGGGAAAAGACCTGAGGAATCATCTATCCCAAATCGTACCACCACACCCATCATTTTAAAGATGAGGAAACTGAGACCCATGGCAATGGACAATATGGAGATCCACCAAGGTCACACAGAGTGAAGTCTGGACCTTGGCCTCCTGACCCTGAGTCAGATCTCCTTCGTGACACAGCACTCCTGCTCTGCTCCATCACTGCTTCGGTTGGTGGGGGGTATTGTCCACACTGGGTGGAAATGAGACATCCTTAGGGCTCATGCAAGGGTTTCAGAATCTACCTATAAGGATGACCATGTGGCTTCTCTAAGCCAATCAATATTATTTTGTTAATATATTTTAAAAACTTTTAAGTTATTTATTTTTATTTTTGGCTGCGTTGGGTCTTTGTTGCTGTGCCTGGGCTTTCTCTAGTTGTGGTGAGCTGGGGCTACTCTTCATTGCGGTGCGCGGGCTTCTCACTGCGCTGGCTTCTCTTGTTGCGGAGCACGGGCTCTAGGCGCGTGGGCTTCAGTAGTTGTGGCACGTGGGCTCAGTAGCTGTGGCTCACGGGCTCTAGAGCGCAGGCTCAGTAGTTGTGGCACACGGGCTTAGTTACTCCGTGGCATGTGGGATCTTCTCAGACCAGGGCTCGAACCCGTGTCTCCTGCATTGGCAGGTGGATTCTTAACCACTGTGCCACCAGGAAAGTCCGCCAATCATTATTAATTTACTAGATTATGAGTTCCCTTTGCTTAAACAAAAATCCTAACATAATTATACTATGTGATTCTTTAAAAGAAATCTCACAAAGTATTGCAGAAAGAAGTGGCAAAGAGATCCAGCAGAGCATCCTGCGATGGGGAAGTGGGAGCTCTGCTGTGCTCACCTGTCTCCATCCTTTTCTCCGTTGTACCACCAGTCCATGACCAAGGACTCCGAGTAAAGGTCTTGTACCTTCTCCAGGTCACTGCGTCCCTGCTCCATTTCCTTAATTAAAAGAGTCAGATCTTCATTCTGCCAAAATAAGTTAATGCATTACGAGATTAGAGTTCAGATTTCAAACATTTCTAACAGAAAACGAACTGTATCAGGAAAAGTAGAATCTAAAGAATTTCATGTAGTTCTTATATTATTCCTTTTTTAGACAGCCCAATTGAGGTATAATTCATTTATATTATAATAAACTGAATGTACGTGAAGTGTGCCATTTGAGTAGTTTCGACAGTCACGCCTGTGAAGTCATCACTGCAATGAAGACAATAAACATATCCATTACCCCCGAAAGCCTCCTAGTTTCCCATTGTAAATCTGCCTTTCCTTTGCCTCAAAACCTCTCTTCCCCCAACCAACTACTCATCTCCCTTCTGTCACTATATTAGTTTCGATTTTCTGGAATTTTATTTAAATGGACTCATATAGTATATACCCCTTTTTGGGTCTAGCTTGCTTTACTTTTATAATTATTTTGAGATTCACCCATGATGTAGCATAAATCAGTAGTACATTCATTTTTATGGCTGCGTAGTATTCTATTATATACCGAATTCAAAATTTAGTCACCTGTGGATGGACGTTTGAGTTTCCAGGTTTGGGCTATTATAAATACTAAAGCTGTGAACATTTGTGCACAAGTCTTTGTATGGACATCTGCTTTCATTTCTCTTGGGTAAATAAATAGGAATGGAATGGCTGGATCAAATGGTTGGTGATGTTGAACTTTTAAAGAAACTATCAAACTTTTCCAGAATGGTTGTGCTAGTTTACATTCCCTCCAGTAATGAATGAGAGTTCTAGTTCCTTCATATAATTGCAAACACTTGATGAGGTCAGTTGTCTTAATTATAGTCATTCTGATAGCTGTGTAGTGGTATCTCATCATGGTTAATGTGTATTTCCCTAACGACGAATGATGTTAAACATCTTTTCATGATCTTGTTTGCCATGCATATATCTTCTTTGATGAAATGTCTGTCCAAATCTTTTGCTTATTTTTTGTTTCTTTGAGTTTTGAGAGATCTTTATATGTTCTGAATACTAGTCCTTTATTAGATATACAATTTGAAAACATTTTCTCCCAGTCTACAACTTGTCTTTTCATTATCTTAGCATTGTTTTTTAAAGAGAAGCTTTTAATTTTGATCAACTCAAATTTATCAGTTTGTTCTTATATAGACTATGCTTTTGATAACCTATTAAAAATTTTTTTGGGGCTAACACAGTGTCTCGAAGGGTTTTTCATATGTTCTCCTCTACCTGGAAAAAGACCTAGATTTTACATTTGGATCCATGTATCATTTTGATCCATGTATATATTAATTTTTGAATACGGCATGATGTATGGAGGAAATTGTGTTTATTTTGTCCAATTGTTCCAACACCATTTTGGGGGGGAATAAAAATCTATATCCTTTTCCACTGAATTGCCTTTGCATCTTTGTTGAAAATCAGTTGTCTACATATGTGTCAGTCTATTTCTGGTCTTGCTATTCTGTTCTGCTGATCTATATACCTATCTTTACACTAATACCACCCTGTCTTGATAACTATAGCTTTATATGTCTTGAGATCAGGCAGTATTAGTCCTCCAACTTTGATTTTCTTTTTCAAAGTTTCCATGGAATTAGTTTGTCAATTTTTAATTGAAAAAACCTGCTGAGATTTTGATTGGGATTGTGATGAATCTAAAGATCAATTGAGAGAGAATGCACATATTAACACTGTGATGTCTTCTGACCTGTAAACAAGATACATCCCTCAGCAATGTTTTGTAGTTTTCAGTATACAGGCCCTTTCACATATTTTGACAAATTTGTCCCTACATGTTTCATACTTTTGATGCTATTGTAAATGATAATTTTTATTTTTCTTTGCTAATATGTAGAAACAAAATTCATTTTTGTATATTGACCTTGTATCCTACAATCTTGCTAAATTCAATGATTAGCTCCAGCAGCACTTTTGTATATTCCATTGGATTTTCTACACATATAACCATGCTGAATGAAAATAAAGACGGTTTTACTTCATCCTTTCCATTCTGGATGGTTTTCCTGCCCCCTGGTTTATTGGGCTAACTAGAATTTCCATTACACTGTTGAACAGGAGTGGTGAAAGCAAACAACCTTGTCATTTTACTGATGTGAGGGGGAAACCGTACAATCTTTTACTATTAGAGTATGGTGCTAGCTGTAGGTTTTTCCTAAGCGCCATTTAACAGAATGAGGAAGTCTGTTCTGTTCATATTTTGCTGAGAGATTTCATTAGAAAAGTGTGTTGGATTTTGTCAAAACTTTTTCTGCATAAATTGAGATGACTGTAAGTTTTTTAATAAAGTATGTTAATTTGGTGAATTGTATATCAATTTTCAAATGTTAAACAGAACTTGCATTTCTGGGATAAACCCAACTTGGTCCTTATGCATTCGACTTCTGTATGCGTAAGGAATATTAGCCGATAAGTTTCTTGTCTGATTGTATTTGCGAGGGTTTGGTATCAGGTTAATGCTTGCCTCATATGAAAGTATTCCCTCCTTTCATTTTCCTAGATGAGTTTGTGTAGAACTGATATTATTTTCTCCTTTAAATGTTTGATGTAAATCAGCAGTAAAGCAATCTGGGCCTGGAGGCTTCTATGCATAAAGGTTTTTAACTACAAATTCAATTTCTTAAATAGATGTAAGGCTGTTCAGGTTCTCTATTTCTTCTTGAGAGAGTTTTGGTAATTTGGGTCTTTTGAGCAGTTTATCACTAGATGTTGAATTTATGATTATTTTTTGCTTTACCAGTAAATTGTCTTTTTAAAATTAAATAACTGTAGATTTCATGCAGCTGTAATAAATAACACAGAGAGATCCCATGTACTCTTCGCCCAGTTTCTCCCAAGGGAACGGCAGACACTCCCAGTGCCTTTTCATCCTGTTAACAGGGTCTTTTGCAAAGCAAAAGGTTTTATTTTTGATGAGGTCCAATTTATCCATCTTTTCTTTTATGGATCATGCTTTTGTTCTCAAGGCTAAAAATTCTTTGCCTAGCCCAAGGTCCTTGAGATTTTCTTCCATATTTCTTTCCAGAATTTTTATAGTTTTATGTTTTACATTTAAGTCCATAATCCATTTTGAGTTAATATTTGCATGAAGGGTGAGGTTTAGGTTGAGGTTCACTATTTTGTCTGTGAATGTCCAACTGCTCCAACCATTTTTTGAAAAGGCTCTCCTTCCCCCATTGAATTGCTTTTGTACCTTTGTCAAAAATCAGTTTGGCATACTGGCATGCTGGGTATACTTCTGGGTTCTATACTCTACCCATTGGTCTAGGTGTCTGTTTCTCCACCAAAGCCATACTGCCTTAACTAACGCAGCTACACTGTAAGCCTTAATACTGAAATTATTTCTCCCACTTTATTCTTCTTTTTCAAGATTTGTAGGGTTTTCTAGGGCCTGTGACTTGCCATATATATTTTAGAATAAGCTTGACCACGTCTGTAAAAAACCTTTCTGGGATTTTGACAGGAATTGGATTAAATCTATAAATCAAAGAGATCTCTAATACGTTCAGTCATCCAATCCATGAACAAGGTATACGCCTGTCCATTTATTTAGGTTTTCTTTGATTTCTTTCTTCAGCCTTTTGTAATTTTCAGCAAAAAATCCTGTACATATTTTTAAAATATACATCTAAGTATTACATATTCTTTGGAGCAATTGTAAATAATATGGAATATTTAATTTTGACTTCTCAAAATGTGATTGAATTTTGTGTGCTGATCTTGTAACCAGTGGCCTTGCTGAACTCACTTAATAGTTCTAGGCGTTTTGCTTTGTTTTTTAGCTCCTTGGGGTTTTATGTGTAGACAACATGTTACGAGCAAATAGGGACAGGTCTCTTTCTTCCTTTCCGATCTGTATGCCTTTTGTTTATTCTCTTGCCTTGTTGCCATGGGTACAGCTTCCGGTCGTATGTTAAATATGAGTGGTGAGAGTGGATGCCTTTGCCACGTTCTTGATCTTAGGAGGAAATTATTCAATCTTTCACTATTAAGTATGATTTTACTCGTAGGTATTAAGTTGATGTAAGTTGAGGAAGTTCCCCTCTGTTTCTATTTTGCTGAGTTTTTTATTATTAACGGGTGTTGCATTTGGTCAAGGCTATTTGCGCACAATAATACGACCATATGATTTCTCTTCTTTAGCCAGTGCTATTCACATTGTCCATTTTATCTTGGTTGAGTTTTGGTAGTTGGTGGATTTTGTGGAAGTGGTCCATGTTTTTTCTAAGTTGTCAAATTTATGAATGCAAAGTTGTTTGTTGTATTCCTTTTATTATCTTTTAAGGACTGTGAGATCTACTGTGATGTCCCCTATTTCATTCCTGATATTAGTGCTTTGTGTCTACTCTCTTTGTCTTTGTCAGCCTTCTGAGAGGTTTTATCAAATTCTTGAGAATTTTTTTTCAAAGGAACAGCTTTTTGTCTCATTGATTTTCTCTACTGTTTTACTATTTTCAATTTCACTGATTTTATGCTCTTATCTTCATTGTTTCCTTCCTTCTGATTGCTTTGGGTTTATTTTGCTCTTCTTGTTCTAGTTTCTTGGGGTGAGAATGCAGATTGTTGATTCAATACATTTTCTTGTTTCCAATATAAGCATTTAGTGCTATAAATTTCACTCCCAACACTGTTTTCGCTGCGTTCCACATAGTTTTGATGTGCATTTTTGTTTTCATTCAGTTCTAAGCAAATTGAGAACTTTTCTTTGACCCATTGATAAAGGGTTTTCCTGGAGTGGACCATTTGCTTGGGCTGGGTCCCTCCTGCCTATTCTTCCCTCCCACTCTGGCATCTCTGTACAGAGGTGGAGTCTCAGGACCATGGGGGTAAAGAGGCTTCCCAGAGGGGGCCACTTGTGGCTGTGTCCCTTTGACTAGTCCTCTCACTTACTCCAGTAAACCTGTTTTTCTGGTACATGTTTTATATATTTGGGAACTTTTATAGTTAAAGTTCATTTTCATTTGGGCATACCTGTGTATCTGGTGATTTTTTTTTTCAGCTGTTTTCATCAAGGCGAACTGTCACAGCGGCCAGAGTCAGGAGTTCAGCTCTCTTTTCGTGGGACAGTTATCTCCACTTTGTTCACAGTCAGAGGCTCCTAAGGGTAGGGGTTAGCAGAGCACTGAGTAGCCCCACATAGCACACCTCCTTTGACCTTGTTGATGCCGGATAGAGGTAGAGGCTCAGCTCTCCACTGCGGGAGGAGCGCTGTGGGGTTAGTCCTATTTCACACCACCTCAACTATCTTATGCTGGTGGGTGTTGTGGAGGCAGCTTCTCACCAAGCCTCACTGACACAAAGGATGGGGGAAAGTGGAGTGTCACCTATCCCCAGCCCACACTTACTTTTTCATTTTCATTGATGCTGGGTGTTTGTGGAAGCTTAGCTCCTTGCTGATCCCTCTGCCATGAAGGCTGTGGTGAAGAATAGCAGTGATGCCTCTGATCTCACAGTGCCTTGCTAAGTCTCAGCGCTGCCTGGTGGGACGGTGGTTCAGCTTGCCCACTGGACGCCTTGGACAACACCCTGCTTAGGGAACGAGGGCACTGCTTACTTCTACCGGAGTGGGGCGGGATGGATGACCAGCTTCCCTCTCAATCCTCTGATACCACCTTAGCGCAGGATTTGCAGCACACCTGCTTCTGCCTGGTGGGGTTTGGAGAATCAACTTTCCATTCAGCCCCACTCACACTACCCCAGCAGAGAAGCATTGCCACTGGCTTCCACCATGTCGGGGCTGGAATATTAGCTCTCTGGGCAGATATACTGATACCACCTGACAGGGATATCAAAGCACCATCACTTCCTTCCATGGAGCAGGTGGGTGGTAACGGAAGATCATCTCCCTGTTCAGCTCCACTGAAATCCTGGGGAAGGGGATGTAGTCTCCCCATTGATGTATGGCTGGAGTAGGGCAGCCAAAAGGTCTTTGGCTAAGCTAGAGGAAATAGGTTGTTCTTGGGTCATTTTTTGGGTCTGTGCCTGTTAGGGATTCCAGGTCGGAGGCTTTGGCAGTGCCCCATCTGGGGTATATGGAAGACAATAATAAAACCCACAGAACTCATGCCATGTCATTCCTTAGGTTCTGAGGTCCCCAAGGCATTCCACCTCCTTCTTTCTACTTTTCAGAGTCTTCCTTTGCTTGTTTGTTGTTTTATGTCCAGGGCTTTTAAGCTGTAAGACAGAGGACCTAGGAGGAATGGGGCTACTCCATTATTGCTGGAACTGGAAATCCCTCCAGTTATTTATAATTAGATTTAAATAACAAGGTAAAAAAACTTATTTACCCATGCAGTTACCATTTCCTTTGCTCTTCATGCCTTGGTGTAGGTCTGTATTTCTATCTGGTATGATTCCCTTCTACATATAGTACTCTCTTTAACATTTCTTGTATTGCAAGTTTATCGGTGATGACTTATTTCAGTTTTTGTATATCTTTATTAACTTTGCTTT
Source organism: Tursiops truncatus (assembly GCF_011762595.2). Taxonomy (NCBI): domain Eukaryota; kingdom Metazoa; phylum Chordata; class Mammalia; order Artiodactyla; family Delphinidae; genus Tursiops; species Tursiops truncatus. The sequence continues at coordinate 8,051,044 of NC_047047.1, forward strand.
TTGAAATACATTCTGCATATAGATTCTACCCTGACAGATGTTTTTCTTTCAGTACTTTAAAAATGTCACGTCACTCTCTTTTCACTTGCACTGTTTCTAATGAGAAATCTGCTGTCATTCTTATCTTTGTTCCTCTGTACATAATTCACCTTCTTTTAAAATTTTCTCTTTGTCACTGTTTTGAGAAGTTTGATTCTGATGTAACTTGGTGTCGTCTTCTTCGTGTTTATTGTGCTTGGGATTCACTGAGTTTCTTGGATCTGTGGATTTACAGTTTCAATCCAACTTGTAAAATTTCTGGTCACTATTGCTTCATATATGTTTAAGCTACTTGAATTTTTCCACAGCTCACTGATGCCTTGTTTTCTATTTTTCTGGTTTTTTGGTTTTAGTTCTCTTTCTTTCCTATGTTACATTTTGGATATTTCTATTGCTATCTTGCAGTTTACTAATCTTTTGTTCTGCAATGTCTGATCTGCTGTTCATCCTATTTACATGTATTTTTTTATCTCATACATGGTACTTTTTTATCTCCAGAAGCTTGATTTGTGTCTTACTTGTATCTTCCATGTCTCTCCCTAACGTTTTGAACATATCAAATACAGTTACAATAACTGTTTTCATGCTCTAATACTAACATCTGAGTCAGTTTTACATGTTTCACTTTTTCTGTTTGTTTTTTCTCCTCATTATGGACCTGTATTTTCCTGCTTCTTTGCATACCTGGTACTATTTGATTGGATGTCAGAAACTGTCGATTTTACTTTGTTGAGTGGTGGATATTTTTGCTTTCCTATAATTATTCTTGGGGTTTGTTCAGAGATGCAGTTAAGTTCCTTGGAAATGGACTGATCCTTTCAGGTCTTGCATTTAAGATTTTCTAGACAGAACTGGAGCAGTGCTTGGTTGTTCCCACTGCTTAGAGAAGATCATTCTTTAAATTCTACCCAATGCCTATAGATTATGAGGTTTTCCAGTATGACTGATGGAAGTAGTCAGTATTCTCTGCCTTGTGTGAGCTCAGAGTACTGTTCCCTCCATTTCCTTTGGATGATTCATTCCCCAGACTCTGGTAGTTTCCTCACATGTAAGCACTGATCAGTACTCTGGTTTGTCACTCCTTAAAGAAGACAGTAGGACAAAAACCACATTCTCTAGAAGGGCACTCTTTTTTTTTTTTTTAAAGGATTATTTATTTATTTATTTATTTATTCATTTGGCTGCGTTGGGTCTTTGTTGCTGCGCGCAGGCTTTCTCTAGTTGTGACAAGCGGGGACTACTCTTTCGTTGTGGTGCGTGGGCTTCTCATTACGGTGGCTTCTCTTGTTGCGGAGCATAGGCTGTAGGCATGCGGGCTCAGTAGTTGTGGCTCACAGGCTTTAGAACACAGGCTCAGTAGTTGTGGCACACGGGCTTAGTTGCTCCGTGGCATGGGGGATCTTCCTGAACCAGGGCTCGAACCCATGTCTCCTGCATTGGCAGGCGGATTCTTAACCACTGTGCCACCAGGGAAGCCCATACGAGGGAATTCTTGAAATGCATATCTTCAGGCCAAGACTGGAAGACTGGAGCATAGGATTTTATTTACTTTCTCCCATTAGTGCATTAGAATGGATTGCTTTATCAGGTGCCACGTGGTTATAGAGCCTGAGAAGTCAGAAGACAACTACCTAACATCTGAATTTTTTGAAAGTTTCCCACAAATGTCTGTAAACAGGCAGTGGTTAATGAACTTTATGTATGGACCCCCAGGATGCTTGTTAAAAATACAGACTCCTGAAGTTTGGCAAAATGTTGATAATTGTTAAATTTGACTGATAGGTACATGGTCCATATACTCTTCTACTTTTGTGTTTGTCTGAAACTTTCCATAATAAAAAGCATAGAAAAAAACAAAATATATTAAGATTCCTAGGCCTCTATGCCTAGACCCTGATTTAGTAGCTCTGAAGTAGGACCCAGGAATCTGCATTGTCACAGGTGCCTTAGCTCAGGTGGTCCTTAGGCCACGTTTTGTAGTATGCTCACTGTTAAGTGATTCATTTTCTCCACTTAGGTGTCCTTGTGGTTGCTGTTTTCCCAATTAAAGTCTCATCCATGGGCCTCCAGCCATTAGTGCTGAAATAAGTGAACACTCTCTTCTCAGCCCATTAAGCTCTTACCTGAACAGCCTCTGGAGGACAGGGATCCTTGTAACCAAAATTGTAAGAATGGAACTCTCCTCCAGTCAAAGAAGCAAGCTCTTTCAAAAATCCATTTGCAATCTCATCATTGTAACAGAAGGAGATGGTGTAAATAGGGACTTTCTGAAAACATTTGGCCTGCTCTATAACCATTTGAGGTGGCTGAAATGATAAATTTTGAGGGGAAAAGGGGAGATGGAAAGAGAGAGGAAGAGACAGAAAAAAAAAAAAAGACGTGAAAATTCCTAGTATTTGCTCTAGATAGTGAAATTCTCAAATAGTAATCCTGTATACAGTGGAGAGTGACTTCTTGGAAAGGTGTAAATTCAATTCAATAAACAAAGCAAACATTGCCAGATAGTGAGAGTATGAAGACCAATGACTCAGCTCTTGCCCTCTGAGGGCTCACAGTTTGGTGGGAAAAAATCTGGGAGAAATATTTGACTAACCAAACTACTCAATTTCAGGGCACCTAAACCTAAAGTCCATGCTTTTGAAATGCTGGGCTATACTTCTAAGCACTTAAAGTATTAGGGTCATGGGTAATACACCTTGGCTATTGGGATTCTACAGAGTGAGGTCACCAGATCTCCATGTGGCTTCCAAAGCATCTACTCCCAAAAAGTAATTTCTAGACCATGGTCAATGTGTTTCCCACAGAGTGAAAAAAGAGACATTGACTTAGGGTCCTTCCCTGCGCTGGGCACTCTGCTGGGGACAATAATATCCCAGTTAATCCTCACAACCATCTTGTGAGAGAGTTTTGGAAAGACTGCTAGTTGCCTACCTCTCCTTTTTTTTTTTACTGTCAGAGCCCTGGTTTTCTTTTCATGGTAGCAACATACTTAGTTAAAAACAAACAAACAAACACAACACATACACACATACACACTCATCTTCTGACACTTTTTTTGCAACTAGGTGTGGCCAGGTCTGTCCATTGAGATATAAGCAGAAGTCTCAAGGGAGAGACTTTTTTTTGCCAATAAAAAAGACAAAGACTTAACAAAAAAAGCTAATATCCTTCCCTTTTCACCCCTGCCCCCTGGAAAGTGGACACTCTGCCTAGAAGTGGAGCAGCTCTTTTGTGACCATGAGGGTGGACGTCACACACACAGACAGTGAAGCATAAAGATTAAAGGAAGCCTATTTCTTGGAGACGTCCTTGAATAGCTGTATAACCCAGACTACCTTCTGCTGGGCTTCGCAGCCATAGGATATAGGCCTCTCCATTGTTTCAGCCATCATTGGTCTGCTCTTCTGCTTTTCCTCCCAGTAACGTGAAACCCTAATTGGCACAGTAGGTACGGATATGGACTCCACTTAAAGATAGAGGAATTGAGGCTCAGAAGAACTAAGTTTCCTAGGGTCATCAACCTCTTAAGTGGTAAGACTAGATTCAAAGAGTTTTTACTCCTAGAAGCAATGCCAGACGATGTGTTTCCCCGCCATTTGCAATAAAGACCGTCTCTTGCTAAGGACTGACTCTCCGTAAACATTACCCGATTCTCAGGAAAGATGACTGATGAACTGCCCTGCCACCTCTCTACCAGCACCACCACACCCAGCTGAGCACCCTCAGAAGTGCCTCTGATTGTCTTGCTTCCACTGCCTCTGTGTTTCTCAGTCCCTCTTTGATGGACCCAAATTGCTGGCTCCAACTGGAGAGTGGCCAGTTCCCACTCTCCACCCCCAGTTCCTATCCTTTGACTGTTAACCCTTCCTATACGTTTGCTATGAGCCCTGGGGAGGCAGGGGGATGAGGGAGGCCTCTGGACTCACCACTGGGAGATGGCCAGTTGAGTGGTCCCCCAGAGACTGGTCTCATTCCAGCCACCACTTACACATGGCTTCAGTCTCTGTATCTGACCAGCCTTGAACCTGTCCTTGCCCATAAGTCCACCCACACGTCTCCTCCTCTCTTCTCTCCCCTCCCCTCTGCCCATTGGCTGGTTCCTAACCAAACAGCAACCTAACCTAGCTGAGGGCTGATCCCATCCCTCTTGTCAACTTCAAGGACAGAGCAAAGCCCTCTCTGCTGCCTGCTCTTCCTTCAACCTAGCTTCCGTTTTGAGGACTTATCATGCGCTGGGCACTAAGGGCTCTGCTTGTGCTCTCTCCCTGCATCCCCCCCACAACCCACCATGGAAGGTACTATCATTATCCTCATTTCTTACAGGACTCCTGGCCACTGCCCCTCAGCCCCATATACCAGACTGGAGATGCTAGACCTACATTCTGTTAATTTGATAGATAGGGTTTTAGCTAGAAATTACTCCTATATTGACTTACAGCTGAGATATTTGGGAAGGGAAAGAAACTAACGTTGATTTAGTGCCAGTGGTGTGGGTGCCAGGGACTGTGGACAGCGTTTTCATCTTCCATACGCTACCTGACATTATTTCATATGGTCATTTGCTCCTTGCCTATCTCTCCATAAAACAGAAGCTTCACTGAAGGCAGGCATGTTGTCTATCTTGCTCCTCACTGTACCCCAGACTGATAGCAGTACCTGGCACATAAAAGGTGCTCAGTAAATATCCGTGGAATGCCAAAACAAAAACAACTCCCCCCCCCCAAAAAAAAAACCCAGTGTTTAGGGACTTCCCTGGTGGTCCAGTGGTTAAGACTCCGTGCTTCCACTGCAGGGGGCATAGGTTCGATCCCTGGTGGAGGAACTAAGATTCCACATGCCGGGTGGCAAAAAAAAAAAAAAAAAAATATATATATATATATATATATATGTATAATCTCCATGTAATGCACTCACGAGAATATCACCTCATTCACTCATAGCAACCCTGCGAGGAGGGAGCATTAGCTTTAAGTCACGGATGAGGAAATTCACATCGGGGGCACTTGCCCAAGGTCATTCAGACGGGCAGTGCTGGGGATGAGCTCTAACCCAGGTCTCTGGCTCTAAAGCTGTTTATTTCCATCAGTCCTGACAGCTCAGGAGAGCATGAGCAAGTCTCTTATGTGTATCGCTGTGAGCCCCCCAGCAGCACACAGCCCCAGGTAGTGTTTGCTAAACTGGCACGAGGTTCTAGTGCCCAGCGTGGTGGTGGCGAGTTGGGCGGAAGGCGGGGCTGCACCTGGACTGCAGAAGGAGCTCCAGCCCTGCAACAGAAGAGAGCCACGCCTGTCCTCCCGCCCCAACCCTGCAGCCCCCAAGGATCCTTTTCGCTGGTGGGTGTCCTCACAGCTTAAAAGAAGACTCAGTATGTTGAAGTAATCCTTTCACCACCACAGCCTGAGTCACCCTGACTCTCCCCAGCCACTTACTATAGTAGCTCAGCTCGCGGGGCTGTGCCATGCGGGGGCCATGTCTGTAGGACACCGAGGAAGCCTTTCTCAGCCCAGGACTCCTTAGTCTGTTCCCCTCAGAGGTCCCGTCGATCCCTAAGTTGGGGCCAAGCAGCACACCTGAGACACTCTCCCCCAGTGCCCTCGTCCCCGAGTCTAGAACAGGTGTGCGGCCAGATGTTCCTTTCACCACAAAGGTCAACTTGGGGTGTCAAGAAAGGCAGGGACGGTTCTCCCAACAGCCTGAAGGAGGTTTGTTTGTGCAGAGGGGGTCACCCTGTGCCCTCCCCTGCTCCCATCCCTCGCATACCCCACGTGGGGCTTTATCATCCATCCGTTTTTGTTTAGAACGGTGCAGATACCTTCCTCACGTCCATTCTTGCGAGGGTGAGCCCCTAACTTCAAAGAAGTCCCAAAATAACCACAGCCAAAGATGTGCTGGGCTGCTCCTGACAGAGGCCCTGCAGTGTCCACCTGCACCTACAGATGCCCACCCAAGGACACCTAGCAATCCAGGCTCATGAAGAACCCTCTGAACTTGACTAATTAAAAGACTTGTCTTCTATATAATTCTGCCCTGGACATTTAATAAACAAGCAGCATGCTGATGTCCATGGAACTGAATCCTGAACAGCATCTCTGTGTGTTCTTCCAAGTTGGAAATTCTGCGGAGTACCGGGAATAATGACATTGGTCTTACATATTCAGGTCATACAGTCAGTGAAAATTCAAAACCAAATCGAGATCGAGTGGTACATCTTAATGTCCTCTACATAGAACATGAATATCAAATATCCATCTGTTTTTTTGAGAGAGTCTGAGGAATAATGCAAAATAAGTAGATTGTTTGTGGGGAAAAGGCAGATACAAATATGAAATGCCTGAATAAGAGTTTATAAATCACTTTTTCAGTAACTTGCTTATTTCTGATTCCAGCTCGTTCATTTCCCTAGTGCCTCATCGTTAAGTGGACCACCGACCCTCTGGGAATGTGGGGGCAAGCTACTGATCTTCTCCCCAGAAAAATGTACGAGTGCATTTTTTATATAATTTTGGGAGATTCCAGACCCTCCTAAGTCTATGATGGACTGTAGACCAAGAATCCTTCTCAACACACGGCTGGCACAGTGGTACTTGGTAAATCTTCTTCAAGGGCTATTTGGCGTATCTATCTAAACATATACCTTTTAACTGAGTCCACTTCTCAGAACTTATGCTACAGATATACATGTGCAAAATGATATATGTGCACAGTTACTTTTGCAACCTTGTCTGTAACAGGAAGATTGAAATAACCTAAACACTCATCACCGGGGGACATGACACTCATCACCGGGGGACATGACTAAGTAGCTGTGTGATGGAATAGTGGGCAGCTATAGAAAAAGTGAGAAGCTCTTTATGAAATGATATTAAGCAATCTCCAAGGTATATTGTTTTATTAACACAGTCGCAGAATTGTGCGTGTAATATGCTACCATTTATGTATTTTAAAAGGAAATATACATAAACAAATATCTGTCTGCATAGCAAACTATCTCTCAAAGAAGATGCAAGAAGCTGGTAATATACTGGTAATACACATATCACCTGCCTCATAGCTGGTGAAGGGAGGTGGGAGGGAGGATTTTCTCTACATTCTATCCTTTCGTACCTTCGTCATTTGTACCATGTGAATGTATTACTATTCAAAAATTAAATCAAGTCAATTTTTAAGGTAGTTTTATTAAATCTGTGTCATTTAATATGATGCACTCATTGAGAATGATGTTTCTGAAGAATGTCTCATGACTTGGAAAAACGCATATATTAGATGAGAAGGAGCAGAAAATTGAATTATGAACAATTTACACCTTATTCTTCCTTATGATTATATGCTTACTTATATTTTCTAAATTACAATAAAATCAGTTGGGATTTATTAACAAGAAAAAGATCCCCTGTCCAGATGACTTGCAAGTCAGAACCTGCAGCCTACTTCTTTCCCCAAATGCCAGCCCCATCCTTCTAGGGGCTTTTGGACAGCCGTGAACTCCAGGTGCTCAAACTCAGCTTCCTCCACCAGAAACCCCCAGGTCTCTCCTTCTTTAGATTTCAATCAGTTAATAACAATTACTAGAAAGCAGAAATCAGTCATCTTGACCCCCTTCTCCCTTGTTCCTCACCCAGCCCCGCACCTCCTGCCCCCAAACTGGCCACCAAGTCCTTTGATGCTACTTCTATGATCTCATCTCTGGAGGGTCCCCTCCTCCGCATTTCTGCTGCTCCTCCCTGAGGTGGGACCTCACCAGCCCAAGATCTAGTCTTTCCCTGGCTCTCCCATCCACCTGTGCATTAGAGGCATATCTCTAATGCACTGGCGGATGGGACCATCTGCTCCTCTGAGAGTCCCTACTGAGGTAAAGCCCACCCTTTCTGTGTGACATTCACGGACCTTCACAATCTCCCCCAACCAAACCTCCGAGACTCGGCCCTGACACTTTTCCATTCACTGCTCTCGGGATGTTCCCTCGAGCAGCCCACGTATTTTCACACCTCTGTTCCTTCTGCCCAGGATACCAGTAATCTCCCCCGTCTAGGAAATTTCTTCTCCTCCTTCCAGACACAGCTGAAATGCACCCTCCTCGGTGGAACCTTGCCTGGCCTTCTCTCCATCGTGTACAGCAGAATTCATCACCGTGCTCCCGTACAGCCCGTAGCACAGGCAACTCCACTCCCTCTATCTCACCAGAATTAACTGTATATGCCAGCGCATCCTCCGATGCGTAAGCTCCCCTAGGGCAGGATATTATTCATCTCTGCAGCCTCAAACGTGCAGCTGCCACACAAGGAGCGTAAACAAGGCACGATAAATCGCCTCTGAATAGGAAGGGCAGTGACGTTGATAGGAAAATCGTTCCAAATACAATTTCACTTTATACAACTTCGCGGCCATAGATCTAACACGGTAGTAAAATCCAGCTGCTCTAGTATTTAAGCCCTGGACCGTTTGACACCGGGTATTGTACAATATTTGCCTAGCAGTCTTCACATGCAGACACTTCACAATGAAGGAAACAAGTTGATACTAATTCACTTTAGTGGTTAATTTACATTGTACTGGCCTGCACATCCGTATATTTATTTAATGCCCAGAGCATTAGCCTTTCATTCACAAAGCTCAAAAGAAGATGAACAGATGCCGCTAAAACTTTTCAAATATTTTCCAGTCAGGCTAAACAAAGAACATTTCACCAGAAAGGCATGCTTTTGTTTAAATGATTACTAAGTTAAAATTAGGGATAAAACCAAGGACACTGTGCAGTGACGTGTTTTAGATTCAGCGTCCCCAAAGGAAAAAACATCACAAAGAATCTCCTCACTCTTTGTTTATAATAAAATATAAACCAGCCTTCCACGGAAGGCATACATCTCCTTTCATCGGGTTTGTCTCCAGGTCTATGGGTGGGCATCAAATTAACCAAACAACACTCACTGTCACTTAAATTCTCCTCACTCTTGTAGTAGACAAAGGAATTTCTCAGTGTGTGTGTTTTTACCTCAGTTCTGCGTCCCTAAGCCAGGCAAGTATCTCTCAACAGCTTTTTAGTGGCAGTGGAAAAGGTCCCCCAAACCCACTCTCAGCATTCACTTTCAGGGGATTAGTGAGTCCCTCTTTGTTCCCAACTTTGATAAGTACCTGGTCAGGTCTCCCATCCGTCAAAAGGTAGATTACTTGTGTTTCTTTATCAGCAAAAGCAATTTGCAGGGCGCTCAAGGTGTTTGTGGAACTTCCAATCTACAGAAAAGAGAGAGAGAGACATACCAAGTACAAACTTGAATCTCAAAAAAGATCTCACAAACAACTGTTATTTATTCTCTGCTTCCAAAAAGAAAAGTACTTGTGAAATAAAAGATATATTTAAATTAGACTGAGATCATAATTTAAGTCCAGGAATTCCAAGAAGACAAATCTCTGAATATGTCGTAAAAGCATCTATGCAGACAGTTCCAGGATAGCTAGAAGCCAGGACGATGGATTTCCTGTCCTGATGACAGAGCTCTTAATTCAATTTTATCTTTGTGTGTTTCTGTGGCAGGCACTAACTCAGTTACTGTTCATTCAGCTGTCAGCACGGCTTAAACATGCAGCCTGAATTCCCCCCAGGCGGGGACCATGTTAGCTTCCAACCAGGATTGATTCATGACACCCAGTACTCAGCAAACATGAGTGTGGTGTCATGAGCAGTCCAGAGGTACAGGAAACTGTAAAGTTGTAAAACGCCTGCAGTTCCTGCCCAGGGAGGTACCGAACTGGCCAAGTTGTCACTCCAAAACTCAGAATGAGAAAAAGCCAGACAAACAGCAAGTACATGACTTTTGTTATGCCCATGAGAGGGCTCAGGTCACAGGGCAACCAAGTGGCCCCAAATCTGGGGAGAGTCAGGCAAGAGGCCAGCCCTGGCTTTCTGGGACAGGATGCAGCCAGACACTAGAAGAAGAGTTGGGCTGGGGTGACTGGTGAATCAGCGGAGGCTGCCAGGTGTATGTTGGCAAGAGGCCACAGATATGGGGGCATCGGCGCTCTCTTGAAGGCTGTTTTGCCACAAACCCCACAGGGTGCTCACAGAATAGATTGGGAGAGTCTAGAGAAAGTCTCCTTCACGGTGCAGAACTGGGGGAGAGAAACACAGGAATCTCCATAGAGACCCTCTCCTCGCTCTCCCCAGCAGAACAAAAGCCTTAATCTGTGTGTGTATATGGGGTGGGGGGCAACAATGAACACGCTCACCCTAGGGCGCTGGTCAAAACCCAGGAAGGCTGGGGGAAGGAAAGGGGAAACAACACACTCTCTACACCTGCGGAAGGAGCAGGGCTATGTGCTGGGCTCAGAGACACTGAGAAGGCCACGTCCCTGAGACTCCTAGACACCGTGCCTGATCAAGACTGAGGCTTATTCAGAGAACACCCACCCCCATCACTCCCCTAGAAACATCAATTAACAAATAACTTTCAAGAGAAACGCTCTCTCTGAGGCCCAGTATGAAGGGAAAAATCAAAAGCTGAAGATGAAGCAGACAACCCTCTGGCACGTCATCCCCACCCCAACACCAAGTGTCGCTGCAAGAATTTGAGGGATGCGGTGCAAACAAACCTCGAAGCCAGCCCAACTCCTAATCAGAGTCATTTTAACCCACCCCACCAAGAAAGGCATGCCCATTTCCAGGCATGAAAAATATTTATCTCAGTCACTATATACTGCACGTGATGTCCAGCTTTTAACAGAAAATAAGCACATAAACAGAAGAGCAAACAACGTACTCCCGAGAGACAAAAGTACTCATCGGAAACAAACACACACATGACACAGATGCTGAAACCATCGGACAGGAAATTTAAAATAACTGTGATAATGGCAAAGGTGAACAACATTCAAGACCAGGTGGGTAATTTCAGCAGAGATGGAACCTTAAGAAATAATAGAATAAAAATGCTAACAGTAAAAAACTCAGTAGGACGGTGAAGAAGTCTTTCAAAGAGTTCAGAGTACAGTTGTTCCTTGGTATCCACAGGGGTTGGTACAGGACCCTCTCCCCCGGACAGATACCAAAATCTGCAGATGCCCAAGTCCCTTATATAAAATGGCGTAGTATTTGCATATAACCTATGCACATCCTCACATATACTTTATTTATTTTTTTAATAAATTAATTTATTTATTTTTGGCTGCATTGGGTCTTTGTTGCCGCACGCGGGCTTTCTCCAGTTTGTGGCGAGCGGGGGCTGCTCTTCGTTTTGGTGCGCAGGCTTCTCATCGTGGTGGCTTCTCTTGTTGCAGAGCACAGGCTCTAGGCGCGCAGGCTCAGTAGCTGTAGTGCACGGGCTTAGTTGCTCCGCGGCATGTGGGATCTTCCCGGACCAGGGCTCGAACCCGTGTCCCCTGCATTGGCAGGAGGATTCTTAACCACTGCGCCACCAGGGAAGTCCCAACCTCCCGTACACTTTAAATCGTCTCTAGATTATGTATAATACCTAATACAGTTCAAATGCTATGTAAATAGTTGCCAGCATGCAGCAAATTCAAGTTTTGTTTTTTGGAACTTTCTGGAATTAAAAAAAAATTTCCATCTGGGGTTGGGTGAATCCATGAATGAGGACCCTACAGATACAGAGGAATGACTATAGGTTCAAAACAGCCAAGGAAAGAAGTAGTGAACGTGAAGATAGAGGAATAGGAATTACCCAAATTAAAATACAAAGAGAAAAAACAGCAAATCAAAACAGAAAAGAGCACCAAAGAGCTGTGGAACAGTATCAAATGGTCTGATATACGCTTAACTGGAAACATAGGAGAAGAGGGAAAACAGGACAGAAGAAATATTTGAAAAAAAAATAATGGCTGAGAATTTTCCAAAAACAATGACAGACATAACCCCATGGACCCAAGAAGGTCAGATAACACCAAGTAGGATAAATAAAATAAATCACCTAACACTTCTGCCAGAGTGGTATACAAGGAAGCCAAGTAGTGAGCTGGGACGTTCATCCCCACCAACTGTACCACGTCCTCCCTGCTCAGTGATGTCCCCTCCCACCCAGCAGTAACAAGGTACTCCTCCCCATCAGGTGTCAACAGAGTTCGAGTGGGGAACCTGAACTTCAACCTGCACCTGGAAGTATGAGGCAGGGCCCACCCATCCCCCTGACAGCGCAGTGTGAGACACAGCCAACTAAACAGAAGGCTAGAGGAATACCCAGAGCCTCATAACATGAAACAAAAATGTCTAGGAGTCAATTGATAATCAGTCCATCGCACCAAGAAGCAGGAAGCGCTCAACCTGAAATGAAAAAGATAGTAGATACCAACAGCAAGAAGACAAATATGTTAGAGTTATTCGACAAAAATTTTACATTAGCCATGAAAAAAATACTTCAGCTAGCAATTATCAACAATCTTGAAACAAATGAAAATTAAAATGCATCAGCAAAGAAAAAGAAGGTCTCATCAGAGAAGAAAAAAAGACATGAAGGAGAATCAAATGGAACTTTTAGAACTTAAAAATAACAATAACTGGGCTTCCCTGGTGGCGCAGTGGTTGAGAGTCCGCCTGCCGATGCAGGGGACACGGGTTCGTGCCCCGGACCGGGAAGATCCCACATGCCGCGGAGCGGCTGGGCCCGTGAGCCATGGCCACTGAGCCTGCACGTCCAGAGCCTGAGCTCCGCAACGGGAGAGGCCACAGCAGTGACAGGCCCGCGTGCCGCAAAAGAAAAATAACGATAACTAAAATTTTTAAAATTCTCTTACCCAAGGACTGTCTATGCCAGCTGACCACTGCTCTGCGACACCAGCACACGGCAGGCTCAGAATGTCTGAGTGTTGTCCTGAACTTACTGGGTTGATTCCTGGACCAAACCAGTCCAAAGAATAATAGAGGAATCTGGTCTTCTTGAAAATGAATTTTGCACATTCAGCAAGCAAGCAAGGGTTCTTCAATGAAGACTTTTGAAGAGACCAGAATCACACTTTACAAAAAAATGCTCTGACATATTTTCAGCCACGTAGATGGCTGATACCATTCATCAGTGATTTTTACACGAAGCAGAACCCACTTATGTTTTCACCCAATGAGATTCCATATATAATATCTTGTTATCACAAACTCTAAATTAGTGGGCTCTGACTTAAGATATTTCCTACTGTAAAAGAAGACAACATATGTCCCAAGGAACTAATTTAACAAATTGTTTATGAATTTAATATTCTTTCCCAGCATAAGGTAGCCAGTTAGGACAAAATTTTACAGGCGTTAATATTTCTTATAGATTTCCTCCTCCCATTTTAATTTTATTTATTTGGCCATGCTGTGCAGCTTATGGGATCTTAGTTCCCTAAACGGGGATCGAACCCGGGCCTTTGGCAGTGAAAGCACAAATCCTAACCACTGTATTGCCCCTGAATTCCCCCCCTTCCATTTTTAAAAAACAAATCCCAAGGGAACTCTAGAACATCCCAATGACAGTGCAAGTTCTGCTTGGTTAATATTCAGGGAGAGTCACTAACGCCCATTTGTGGCTTCTTGTCAAATCCAGGACTCTAAACTCAGGCACTGAACTATTTTAAAGATACTTGCGATCCATATTGGACCTCTAAGAATAAATCTTGGTCTCAGTTTTAGTATATCTTAAATATCTGGAATGCTATGTGGTTCTAGAAAAAGAACTTTTAAAATGAAGTTCAAGGCAAGAGGAAATTTGAGGAAAGGCAAATTCTCCCTAGTCTGTGTAAATGCCAAGAGCAGAAGCTTTAAAGTTCTCCAAGTAAAATGCAGGCCTGAAGAAAGTATTTCACCTTCTTATGATATCCTGCTGCCCTATCTCTCTCCTTGCTTTCAGCCCTTACCACTCACACTGTACTGTATGTTTCCACAAGTTCATTACTTTTGAACAAAGCCCACTGTTAAAAGCAGCTGTAATATATCATTTGAAGCAAGAATGAAGCGTCAGAAGAAACAAATATGAATGTTTAAGTAAAAAAAAAATTATATTTTGAAATTTGTTTTCATAAAAGTGCTGAGACTTGAGCCAAGAGAAGTGCTGTCAATAGAAGCTTATCTAAATGTTAGATATTGACAGAAAAGATTGAATTAACATGACCTCTGTAAGCAAAATGAACGTCTATGTGAAGCCATGGCTATCCTTGGCGTTCAAAGCATTTCTCAAGCATTTCTATCCTGATCTCCATCCTTCTTCTCCTGGACCCAGGCTCCTTCTTACCTTAATGTCTCTAACCCAGGCCTGGGCCCCTTTCAAATTATCCTCATCAATTTCAACAAGTTTTTCCCGCCAAGCAACGGCTTGAGCATCAAACTGCACAAAATTGAATTTCCTTTTATACTTCAGCTGTTCCTGTAAGAGACAATTAGTATTTAGCCATGAAACCACTTATGTGTGAGAAAAGATTAGGACAGGTCAGGGTTTGATACATTTTAATCGTTTGATACCTCTTTTCAGTTCTAGAAGCTAAAAATTACATTCAAGAGAGAAAATGTTTTCTAGTTCAAAAGGCATTTAAATAAAATTTACACACAGTTTGGATATTAAAAATTTACAAATGTATATATGTATAAACACATATATATATGTCACATATAAGTTTATATGTATAATGTGATATTATATCCTGTGTTTAATACTGACATTAATGGTATACCGAATATGCACACTAAATGCTTAAAAGAATCCAAAACAGTGTTACCGCTTTGGTCAGCATCTTTTTGGTAAAGCTATTTTATTCACCTGCCTTCCATCAATCAGCTCATGTTCCTCCAGCAGAAGTTCATCAAATTAAAAATTCTATTTTGTATTTGTCAAACACCCCCTGCAATTGTTTACTATGGTTCATACTCACATCAATACTACCAAGTCATGACAGTACTCTGATACCCGTTTATATGTGTGGAAACTAGGAGTTAGGGAGTGTTAGCAGCCTGCTTTGGGTAGTACAACTCAGAGGCAGCACAGGTGGAATAAGGACCAGAAGCTCCTGACCATCAGCCCACGCTCCTCCCACACATTAGTTCTGGGGCCAGTGCATGCAGCATCCCTAACGCGCACTGGTAATTAAAATAAGCATGACGAGCTGAAGAGTATCTGGGAGTCAGCGGAGGCGTGTGCACACCACAGATTCCAGGATAGAGAAAACCTGGGGCAATGGACATAGAAATTTCCTTAGCAACCCGTATGTGTTACAGGAAGGACCCACAGAAGGAAGGGTCTGCTTGCAAAGAACAGATGATGCTCTCACTGGCAAAAGGGAGCCTTTTTCTGACGTGGCTTTTCTGTGATTTCTGAGTGCACACCTGGCCTGGGCATCTCTGACAACCACTACAGGTGCTGACTGGCGGAGATGCACTCGTGATACTCGGCCCCCAGGTGCCTGGTCCCGAGAGCTCCATCTCACCTGCATGAGCTGGATGATCTTGTTCTTCACCAGGTCCAGTTTCCCCTTCATTGAGTGAGATGTGTCAATGAGAATGTAGACACAATCACTAGGCACTTTTCCAAAAAGGACTTGACTCCCATCCTGTAGCCATTGAATCCTAGGCAGGAAATAGTTGAAAGGGAATGGTTAGAGCCTGTGGCACTCAGAGCATCGTCCTAAGAACTTAATGATACGTCTACAGAGGAAAACCAATAGGACAGAAAAATAAATCCAATACTGGGCTCCAAAGCCAAAAGTAAATTACTTCCAGTCATCTGGTATTTTTGAGGCCTTTAGCTATGACTTCACACCATGTATTCTTCTAACCCTGCTGACTGCAGTCAAGCTAGTCATGCCAGCACATTCCTGAAGCTTCAGTGAAGCTTATGGATAGAATCAAGCAACCCCAGATCCCAGGAATAACCAAGCGCTAGGTGGTCGTGTAAGCAGGACTGCTTCTGTGGTCCAGGCTCAGGATCCCATCACAGGATGTAGATTAAATTCATGGTTGCAGGCAAACCCTGGGGGAGAGGGTGGGGCAGACTAAAAAAATACTTGAAACTGAGTTCAGAGTTCAGCAAGGCCCAGTCAATTAGACTTTACAGGGCAAAACACTGAAGAGGAGATCACTACATAGGAGAGAAAGAGCGTCAGAGAGGGATGGAAAGAGAGATTGAAAGGGAGAGAGAATGTGCTCCAGATATCTGCAGAAGGGTGCCCTGGAGACTTCGGCTAAGTTATGATCAGGGCATGTGCGTGAAGAAACTACTGAAGCCGGGGAATAAATCACCAAAAAAGTAATAGATGGACCAACCCCTCAGAGCTCACGCAAGTCTGGAAATAGTTCATCTTCCAATCAGCCAGAGTGGAAAAGCCTCCGTAATGCATGTGGCCTCAAGTAGAGTCCTCACAACGGTACTGCCTTAATGGTAGGACCAAATTAGTCCTGAACTAAAGGCTCCCCTGCACCTACGCTGACAGAACTTAAAAGCAAGCCCCAGAGTAACTTACTGCATTCCAAGTAACAACTGCGTCACAGAACACACATAAAAAATGCATCAAAATCCAGTACCCAACAATGTAGAATTCAAAATATCTGGCAACCAGTAGAAAATTACCAGGCACACAGAGAAGCAGGAAACTATGACCCATAACCAGAAGAAAGACAGATCAAAAGAAATGTACCTGAAAATGACACAGATGATAGAATTTGCAAAAAAGGATGTTACGCAGCTATTGCAAACATAATCCATACGTTCAAGAAGGTAAAGTAGGAACAGAATGAGGAGAGGAACGGGAGATCCAAAAAGAATCCTCTGAGGAAACGTCTAGAGATATACAATGGCTGAAATGAAAAATACACTGCATGCTATTAACAGTGAAGTAGACACTAGCAGAAGAAAAGATCAGGGAATTTTAAGAAAGACACAGTAATAGTAAACAATCCAAAATAAAACACTGAGAGAAAAAGGTTAAAAAAATATAACAGAATAAGCAACCCATGGAACAATATCAAGGAGTCTAACACATGTGTAATTAGACACTAAGGAGGGGGAAAGGGGCACAGAAAAATATTTGAAGAAATACAATCAAATGTTTCCAGTTTTGATGAAAACAATACACCCACAGATCCAAGAAGCTCAAAGAACCCGAATAGAAAGAAAAAAAAAAAAAAAAAAACCATGACACGTCATCATATAATGGCTGAAATTTAGTGATAAAGAAAAAAATCTTAAAAGGAACCAGAGACAACATAGGAATAATAGGTGACTTCTCATCATGCAAGCCAAAAAGAATGGGGAACAATTTTTAAAGTATTAAAAGATAAAACTGTAAACCTAGAATCCTATACTTAGCAAAAATACCTTCCACAAATAAAAGTAAATTCAAGAGTTTTTCAGACTAAAACAGCTGAGAGAATGCATCACCAACAGACCTGTGCTAGGATCTGTACAAACAGACTAAAGAGCAACAGAAATCACAAATATGTGAATCAATACAAGATACATTTATTCTCATTTTAAATCTGTTTACAAGACAATTGATTGTTTATAATGTATTTGGGGTTTATAGCATATGTGGAAGTAAAGTGTGTAGGACAGCAACAGACAAGTCAGAAAGGGAATGGAAGCTGAAGACTTTCATGATGTACATGAAGCAATATATTATTATTTGAAGCTAGACTGTGATAAGTTAGAGATGTATATTGTAAATGCTAAAGTAGTCACACCACAACAAAACCAAACAAAGAGGCAGAGTTAACAAGCCAACAGTGGGGATAAAATGGAATCGTAAAAAATATTCAAACAAAAGTAGGCAGAATAAGAGTAAAAAGGGAACAAAGAACAGGTGGAACGAATAGAAAACAAACAGCAAGATCTTAGGTTTAAATCCAACTAAATCAATAATCACATTAAATATAAATGATCTTAACACTCCAATGAAAAGCAGAGATTGTCAGATTGGATTAAAAATAATATCCTTACATATTCTGTTGACAAGAAGCCTATTTCAATATAAGATACATATAGGTAAAGGTAAAAGGACAGAAAAAAGAAAAATCCTGCAGGAAATAACAAAAGGAAGCCAGAGTAGCTATACTGATATTAGACAAAGCAGACTCCATAACAAAGAATATTACCAAAGATAAAAAGGGACATTTCATAACAATAAGGGAGTTGATTCATCAAGAGGACCTAACAACACTAAATGTACATGTATTGGCTAATCGAGCTTCCAATTACATGAAGAAAAAATTTTAGAACTGAAAGAAAAATTGGACAAATACACAACTATAGTTGGAGATTCTAACACCCTTCTCTCAATAATTTATAGAACAATTAAGCAGAAAATCAGTAATAATATGGAAGATTTGAATAATACTATCAACCAACTTGAGCTGAGATATTTAAAGTACACTCCACCCAACAAAAGTGGTTTTTTCTTCATATTCTGGGCCACAAAACAGATCTCAACAGATTTCTAAGAACTGAAATCATACAATATTTCTGTCCACAGTGAAATTAAAAGCTATCGGGAAAAATCCACAAATACTTGGGAAGTGACCCTTTGGTCAAAGAAGAAATCAAAGGGGAAATGAGAAAATGATTTGAGATGAATGAAATGAAATACAACATATCAAAATTCGTGAGAGACAGTTAAAGCACTACTCAGAGGGAAATGTATAAAATTAAATGTTTATGTTAGAAAGGGAGGTCAAGATCAGTGATCTAAGTATCTATCTCAAAAAACTCAAACCCAGAGTAAAGAGAAAGAAGGAAATAATAAAGATAAGAGTAGAAATCAATGGCATAGAAAGGAGAAAACCCTACAGAGAAACAAAACAAAACAAAACAACAACAACAGTGAAACCAGAAGCCATTTCTTTGAAAAGATTGATAGGATGGATAACCTCCAGTCAGACTTAGAAAATAAAGATGACATAAATGACCAACATCAGCTCTATGTATATTTAAAGAAATTGAATGCAGCGTTAAAAAAAAAAAAAACCTTCCCACAAAGAAAAGCTCCAGGCCCAGATGGCTTCAATGGTGAATTCCATGAACATTTAAGGGGGAGATGATACTAATTCTCCATGAAGTCTTCCAGAAAATACAAGAGGAGAGAAACCTTCCCGGCAACCCTTGATACCTGGTGGGAGGAGAGGGACAAACAGACCCAGGAGCTGCCAGGTGGGGTGTCTTCCAAGCAGCTTCCTTTTCCCCAGATTTGAAATCCAAACTACTCTCCTAAGGGAGTCAATCCCAAAACCATAAGCACAGAAGACTCCAGAAGCAAGGATTACTTTTTCTGAGTAACCCGTCATCAGCTGGGTTTTGAGAAACTGGGGCTCTGCAGAGTATATACGGGGGGAGACAGGTGTCTGCAGCTTGTGGTTTATAACAGAAAACAGGGAAGGAGGGAAAAAGCTCTGATTGCAAGTGACTACTACAGGCTGGGTACTAGCCTAAACTCATTAGACTTAGTATCTAATCTAATCCACAGAACACATCTGTAAATGGCATGATCATTCCTGCTTTATAAATGAGAAAGCTGATGCACACAGACACTGACTAACCTGCCCAGGGTCACAGAAAATAGCAGACTGGGGTTAGAATCCAGCTCTACCTGACCTTAGGGCCCATGCACCTAAATGGGCGTGGTCTTCATATTCTAGAGCATCATCTAGAGCACCTCCCTTGGCATCAGCGAGATGAAAGCATTGAGCTAGGTCACCCCATGGAGCTGATGTTGAGGTCACAGCCTAGTACACTAGACTCTTAGGAGCATTACCATATTTTAAGAACCAGCAGGGTTGAGAGGGAGCACATGAAGTTATTTTTAGCAGATTTCTAATATGTATATATATATTATTCCATTGCATATAAATGTTTCACAACATTGTAACAGTTGCCTTGAAAGGTAATATTCAAGAGTACAGAGGACAGGTGTCATACAGTCCGCTATACACCTGAGGCCCACAGAAAATGCAAGACATTAGCAGAAGTGTTCCTTTGCCTCCTACAGTGATGCACAATCAACATGATAACTACATCTTTGTTTGCTGTTTTTCAGAGTCTGCACTGGCATCAAGGCAGCTCAGAATCTGCATCCAAACATCCCCTTTGGTTATTAACAATGAGGCCAACAGCAAACCATCAGATGGCAACCTTGATGTAACAATGCTTATTGGCCATTTCTCTTGGTTGAGCTTTACCAAGGGCTCAAGCAGACTTGAATTTCAAGAGAGACTGGATCATGCAATGTACCCTCATGCAGTACACCAACCTTCTCTGGATCCGGGCCAGGACTGCATGAATTCTCTCACTGTACCATGTGTACTTCTCCTTGGTAATGCAGACGTGGACCAAGCTCCCATCCTTCCAGGGAGCATGGACAAATCTGCTGCAGTATTTCGCATGCACTGTCTTCTTGTTGGTCTCCTAAGGAAAAGACACAGGACAGAAGCCACTCAGAAACCTTTCAAAGAAGAAAAGTCCCCAGATGGTACCTCCACCTCTGCCTTATTACACAGCTCCTAGCACTCGCTCCCACCATAAAATCATTCAACAGTTGGTTCAACCAAACTTATTACCGGGGCCTACTCCATATGGAGCCCTGCGCTGGATGTCGTGAATGATGGTCAGCAAGACATGGGCAATCCCACTTGTGCCCAGAGAAGCTAATGTTTCCAGCAGGGAGATGCTAAACACACACACAGGCACACACCAATATATACAAACACAGAGAAAGTAGCAGTGTAGAATACTAGCACCCAGTACCTGGTCCTGGGTTGAGACAGTAATGATTGGGCAAGTTCTGGCAAAGAAGAAAGAGTTCACAATGGACTAGAGGGTCAGGGAGATCTAGAGGAGGTGGGACTTAAGACACCCCAAGCATCTTTCCACTGTTACTCCCAGCGCCAAATGAAGAAAAGTAGTAAAGAACCCCATGCCACATCTAGGGTCCTTCCTGGACATACGGAACTGGCCCAAGGACAAAGTCCTCCCACAAAGAGAGCTTTCCGAAGGACTGTCTCTATCACTCACCCAACCAGTTTATAAATGCATCAAGCACCACTCCGCCAGGCCCTGTTCTAAGCACCAGGAACACAGTCCATAAAAGAAGACCAAAATCCCTGCCTTCATGGAGCTCACATGACAGGAAAAGAGCCAGATGATAAACCAATACTCATCTAGCAGGTCAGAGGATGACAAATGCTGTGGAGACAAATAAGGCAAGGAAGGAGAAGAGAGAATGCTGAGGGACAGGGGAGGGGAAGGGGCAAGTTAAAACCTAGAAGGGAAAGCCTCAAAGAGAAGATGAGAGCTTCCCTGGTGGCGCAGTGGTTGAGAGTCCGCCTGCCGATGCAGGGGACACGGGTTCGGGCCCCGGTCCGGGAAGATCCCACATGCCGCAGAGCGGCTGGACCCGTGAGCCATGGCCGCTGAGCCTGCGCGTCCGGAGCCTGTGCTCTGCAACGGGAGAGGCCACAACAGTGAGAGGCCCGCGTACCGCAAAAAAAAAAAAAAGAGAGAAGATGAAATATGACTGAAATCTGAGGGAACAAAGCGTGTGGCCCTTCGGAGGTCTAGGGGGAGTCTGAGGACACATCAATGACAAAAGCCCTTAGGTAAGTGTTTGCCTAGCATGTCTGTAGACTTTTAGGAAGGGCAGTATAGCCGAAACATAGTGAGTGAGCGAAAGAGCAAGATGAAGCCAGAGAAACAGGAGGAGGAGGACCAGGAAGCAGATGCTGTGAAGCTTGCTCACTGACGGAAATGATTCTGGCTTGTCCTCTGAATGAAAAAAGGAACCATCCAAGGGCCTTAACATAAGAAGCGACACAATGTTTTTAAATTGAGATACAACTGACATTTAACATTTTATTAGTTTTAGGTGTACAACATAATGATTTGATATATGGATATACGGGGAAATGATCACCATGGTAAGTTTAGTTAACCTTCATCACCCCACAGTTACAATTTTTTTCTTATGATGAGAACTTTCCAGATCTATTCTCTTAGAAAAATGACACAATTTATACTTGTCTTACTCACAATTTAAAAGTTTCATTTCTAACCAGTTTTCGGGTTTTTTAAAAAAATAAATTTATTTATTTATGGTTGCGTTGGGTCTTCGTTGCTGTGCGCAGGCTTTAGTTTCAGTGAATGGTGCACGGGCTTCTTGTTGTGGTGGCTTGTCGCGGAGCCCAGGCTCTAGGCATGTGGGCTTCAGTATTTGTGGCACGCAGCCTCAGTAGTTGTGGCTCGCGGGCTCTAGAACGCAGGCTCGGTAGTTGTGGCACACGGGCTTAGTTGCTCCGCAGCACGTGGGATCCTCCCAGACCAGGGCTCGAACCTGTGTCCCCTGTATTGGCAGGTGGATTCTTAACCACTGCGCCACCAGGGAAGCCCCCTTTTTTCATTTTAAAGGATAACTGTGGATACTCTGCTGAGAATAGACTGTAGATAGTCAAGGGCAGAGTCAGGAGATCAGTGAGGTGGCTTGGACCAGGGGTAGGAATGGTGAGAAGTGGCCAGATGCTGATTTACAGATATAGTATGAAGGTAGAACTGACAGGATTTAATGAGAGGTCAGATGTGGGTATGAGATAAAAGAGGGGAGTCAGGAATGACTCCAGGTTTTTGGCCCAAAGAACTAAAAGAGTGGAGTGGCAATAAATTGATGGGAGGAAGATTATGGGAGAGCAGCCTTGAAGGGAAAGATGGGGATTCAGTGTCGATGTGTTAGGTTCCAGATGCCTATTAGACATCCCAGTAACACGGCAAGTAGTCCGGCAAAGGCCAGGGAAGGACTCAGGGCTGGAGCTTTAAAGTTGGAAGTCACCAGCACGCACACAGTTTAAAAGCCACGGGGCCAGATGAGGTCATCCAGAGAATGAGAGCAGATAGAGAAGAGGTCCAGGGACTGCGCCTTGAGGCCCTTCGGCAGATAGAGATTGGGAAAATGAGAACGAAACAACAAGGAAGACTGAGAAAGATTAGCCAGGATGAACTGGGGGAGGGGGATTGACATTTATACACAATTGATACTATGTATAAAATAGATAACTAATGAGAACCGGCTGTGTAGCACAGGAAACTCTACTCAGTGCTCTGGGGTGACCTAAACGAGAAGGAAATCCAAAAAAGAGGGGATATATGTATACATATAGCTGATTTACTTTGCTGTACAGTAGGAACTAACACAACATTGTAAAACAACAATACTCCAATAAAAAGTTTTTTAAAAAATAAAATGTTTCATAAAATTCTCTGATTTAAAAAAAAAAAAAGGTTAGCCAGTGAGCTGGGCAGAAAAACAAGACAGTGTATTTTCTGCAAGCCAAAGAATTTCATGGAAGTAACCAACAATAGCAACTGGTGATAACAGGTCAAGTAAGAAAGAGACTGAGAATTAACCTCTGAATTTAGCAATTCAGGGCTCCTCGGAAAGAGTGAGACCTTTGCCTCACTGGAGTATATTCAAGAGAGCACGGGAGAACTATGGGATTAGAGAAAAAGAATTTACAAAACTATGGAGGCATTGGGTTCCAAACATGAACAGAGGAATAAGGCAGAAGAGGCAGAGCCAGAGACGAAGACGGGGGTCAACGAATTGTATTTTTAAGATGGGAGGAGTACCGCCATGTTTTTTATGCTGACAGGAAAGATCTAGAAATGAGGACAATAATAATGACACAGACTAGAAAGGGGGAGAATGGATGAAAGAGAGGAGAGGGGTCAGTGCACACGTGGAAGGGTTGGCTGGTGAGGACAATTCAGCCATCCTAGAAGAAACAGGGGTAGAGCGTACAGGTGCAGATGCCCGGGGATTTGTAACGTGGAGGCAAATGTTCACGGATGTTCACTTCAGTGTTCAGTGAACTGCGAAGCAAGGTCTCCTGCTAAGGGCGGGTGGGGAGGAGGAGGTGTTGGAGGTGTGAGGAGAGAGGAGGCAGGCATCTCAGAGAACAGGAGTCAGAGTGGATGGTAAACCCGAGCAGAGTGCGGGGCAGCGGCACAAAAGATCTGCCTGAAATCAGACGTCAGGAATTTAAAGTGAAACCAGGTGGCTGTGTGTTTTTCTCCAGTTTCCTTCATCAGAGTCAACTGCACGAGTATAAGGCAGAAAGCTGGGTTTAACAAAGGTTGGGGTTTTGCCAGATGAGTGCAAGAATGTAAGGCATGGGGAGTAGCTGAGGATTATGAAAGGGACAAAGGATAGAGGACAGAGAAAAGGTCACAGAAACAACCAGCTGTATATCCCCATGGGGCTGAAAGACTGGAATTAGTGTAGTAGAGGAAATGACCTAAAAAGAGTGGGACCTTTGGAATTGATTATGTGGGTTATGATTACACAGTTATTTGCCATGACGAGGTCAAGGGTATGCCATGGCAGGATGGAAGAGAAGGAATGGAGGAGAAGGTCATTGAACAGGTCAGAGAAATGAAAGGTCTGGGTATGGGAAGGGTCATCCACAAAAAACTGACATCACTAAGGACTGAAACAGCTGGAGCCAGTGACAGCAAGCCAGAAGCTATAATCTTCAAGGATGGATGGAGGTGACCTGAGGCTCAGTGGGTGTCAGATACAGAAGGTACCTTGGGTGGTACATTCTGATGACCTGGGAAGAGGGAGGGAGAATGATCAAGAAACAGCAAAGAGAAGCAAGGAGGTCACCACCCACCTCTGTGCCCACAGACCCAGGGAGAATGGGAGAGAAACTAGGGTCCTTGAGCAAGAACCCAGACAAGCAGGTGAAGGGAACATTTCAGAGTATGTGAGGCTACGGAGGGTCTGCTGATGACTTCCAGTTCCAGAGGGCACAGTGGAGGGGTTTTAGGAGTCAGTGGGGGATGGAAGAGGCTCACAGAAGGGATGCCAGAGCCACACAGGGATGAGAATCCAGGGGTCCAGGGGTGACTGATGTAGGCAGGGTTGAAGCACATAATGGGATCAGTCCTGATGTTCTCAAGGCAGGCAGGAAGGCGAACCATGTCTCCACCGCAGTGCAAAGATGGAAGGAGAAACACATCCTCTCTCTCAGTCTCACCATGTGCTCCCTACACTGAATCCCATCAGGTGGCATTTCCCAACTGTGCCCTGTGCATTTCCAAATGGAAACACACCAGACCAGAAGTTACGAGAACACAGGTGTCCGGCACCAGAGTGTCCAAATGGGAAAAGCACAGCGTTGAGAGCCCAACAGATGTGAATTCAAACCCTGCCTCTACCTGCCACGAGATCTCAGCTGAGTTGTCTAACCCCTTGGAGGCCCTGGGACTTCATTTTCTCATGTGTGATACAAGAGCACAAATATTCACCTTGCATATAAAGTGAGCAGGCATTCCATAAATGCTCCTTTCTGACTCACCATGTTTGTAATAAAGAAAACAAGGAAGGCAACATCTAGTGGGCATCTCCTAAGTGCCAGGCATCGTGCTTATACGTGCAATTTTCAAATTCAGACTTTACACCGCCCATTTTACAGATGTGGAGAGTGAGACTCAAACAGGTTAAATTATTTGCTCAACATCTCATATTTAGCAACTGGTAGAAGCAGTATTTACACTCAAGTCTTCTCATTCAACTCCGGTGTACTTTCCACCATACCACACTGCCTGGTACATAGTGAAGGCTCAATAAATATTTGTTGGAGGAATACGTGATGAGACTAGAGTGGGTTTCTGAACATCAGGGCTGGCTTTGTGCTCAAGCAACATAAGTGGCCATGAATGCAACGTGACTTCAAGGGGTGCCCCAAGACATCAAGTTACTAGACTTTGCCTGCAAATTCCCTAATTAGAAATGCATTTTTGTCTCCTCTCCTCCCCTGCTCATCCATCTTAGAAATGCTACACAACAAGGCATTTTTCGTCATTTATTTCTCAGTGTCTCAATTTCCTGGATCCATACCTACAAAGCAGTTTTTATAGTTAAAAGTCTAGGGGGTCCTTCCCAGTGGGAGTCTGGGGGAACCCTAAAGAATCAACCTATTTCACAGCTTCAGTTTCTTTCTACCTTACACACACATCACAGTTTTAGGTATAAATCCAGTTTCAGATACGTAGCCCCAAATACTAAAAATAAAATTGTCGGGCTCCCCTGGTGGCGCAGTGGTTGAGAGTCCACCTGCCGATGCGGGGGACACGGGTTCGTGCCCTGGTCCGGGAAGATCCCACATGCTGTGGAGTGGCTGGGCCCGTGAGCCATGGCCGCTGAGCCTGCGCGTCTGGAGCCTGTGC
The DNA here is from genome assembly GCF_011762595.2 of Tursiops truncatus. Classification (NCBI taxonomy): domain Eukaryota; kingdom Metazoa; phylum Chordata; class Mammalia; order Artiodactyla; family Delphinidae; genus Tursiops; species Tursiops truncatus. Next base: position 8,077,251 of record NC_047047.1, read on the forward strand.
TCCGCAACGGGAGAGGCCACAGCAGTGAGAGGCCCGTGTACCACAAAAAAATAAATAAATAAATAATAAAATTGTCCCTTTTTCATTGGTGAACGAGGGCAGCTATACTGTACACTTCTCAACTTTTACCTTATTATAATTTGTTAGTGTCAGAAGTTTGAGGTAAAATTCCCCATTTATAAAGCCAAATTCTTCAAACCATCCCTGTAAAATTTCATTTAAATTTGTCAAGAAAGCAAAGGAAAAAATCAGTATTAGAGAAGACCTGTGCATACCACACTGTTGGGAGCCTGCAGTAAGCTATGTTCAAATTGACACGAATTCATATTTTAAAATATTCAGGGCCTAACGTATTTTAAAAATGAAAATTTAATTAGGTATGATTTCCTGAACTAATAACATTACTGAAAAAGGTCTACAAAAGCAGAAAACGGTACTGAGGGAGGAAACCCACAAATGAGATTTCCCTGCAATGTAGCAATTACTCTGGATCCCAATATGTAAGCCAGGAAACAAGTCTTGCGTCAATTCTGCATTTTTTCTCATTCAATTTTGACATTCTCCTCCTTGCAGTTCATTGTAAACGGCAATCAGGGGGCAAAAACACAACGTCATGTGGCTAACGTGGCCCCAAAGGAAAACAGCGCTTCCTCGGGTGGACGTGTGGAACCAGTGGCCATGCAGCCTAAGAGGGAGTGTCAAGGAGACGGGGGTTTCACCTCTGTAGGATTGAGAGGTTTCGCAATGATGATCTTGACACTGAATCAGAGCCTTAGAGAATACATAAAGGGACACTGCATTTGGGAAGGACCTTGACTTCCTCTCCAAGTAGTCTCTGCTGGGCTGCTGTGACTGACATGTCTGCTCCGTGGCTTGCATTTTAGCTCTCACTTCAGTGTGTATCTGGGTTTTCACTAACTTCTAAAAGAGATGTCCCTCAGTTTTACAGATTTACAATATTCATTTTACCCTGATTTTCTGTTTCATATGGAGACACTTTTCAGTCTTTCTCTAATTCTAAACTTCGGACAGTCTTCTGGGTCCTGTTCTACACACCAGTGTTTCTCCAAGTGTGGCTCCCAGATCAGCAGCTTCAGCATCCTCTGGGGATTGTTATAAATGCACTTTCCTGGGCCCGGCCTCCAACCCAGTGACTCATGCACCCTAAAGGTTAGGAGCCACTACTACAGATCATTATCCTTCCACTACGAGCCAGAGCCAGGCATTTTGAGAAGCTGTATTCCTTTCAGACCCACTGTCACAAGGGAACTACACCTTTCAAAAGTTTACAGCATAGACCCTTACCACGCTATAACCCCTTAGAGAATATAATTTTATGTTTACTGGAAATCCAGTAAATGCTGGCTGGTAGCCACTTGAATAATGTAGCTCCAATACAGTGACGGTCCAAGAGGACCGGAGAAATGCCTGCTTTGGGGCATATTCACCAGCAGTTTCTCTCTTCCATTCAATACGGGGAAACAAAGGGCTTCTTTTTTGACACAATGCCTGAATTTCCATAAGCACGGCTCCTGGCTTATGTATAATGATTGTCTAATTCACTTATATCTAGAAGCCATTCTCAGACTTGAGCTCCACTCCCACAAGTAGCATTCAGAAAAGTGTAAGGCAGGGAGCAGAAGGGCATCCTTCTTCAAAGGCAGCATTCATGCTGCCTTTCAACCTTGGTCCTGCCCTGGGTCCAGCCCTGGTCCTCGATGCCCCTCCCAGGGCATCCCCGTCTAGGGGTTCACTTCACTTACCGCACTGGTCTGCACCGACTCGTCCTCTGGTTTGGCTTTTATATCAACAACTCCATCAGCATGGCGGAAGGAGCAGTCAGCAATGACATCATAAAATGACAGCTTCTGGGATTTCAAACCGTATTTCTGTAGCCACTTCTCAGAGTCCCAGGTGTCCTCTGGATTCGACTCATTTTCGGCAGAGGTTGCTCCTAATTGTAGTTTTGGAATCACAATTCATCAGCCGTTCATATGACACAAGACTTTCATATGTCATCCTCAACTTAATATTTTAAAGAAACATGTTCTTTGTTAGCTCACATTCTTTTCAGGAAGCATGCTTTCCAAAGCAGGACTGGCAGAGAATTGGTTCACAAGACTGGAAGGCAGGAATCTGCTACTTTTCATTTCACTTCCTCTGCTACCTAAGTTGACTGGACGCATGCAGAGGGGGAGGTGGCTGATAGGCAAGGCAGGAGAGCATTAACCGTAGGGTCAGAAGCTCTGGGTTCAAGTCCTGGCCCCGTTACTTACTAGCTTGGGCAAGTTGCTCAAACTTGGGTGAGTCACCCCATTTAACCTCTCTGAGCTTCAGTGGAATTCTTCACCTGCAGATAGCATCTGCTTGGCCTTCCTAAGGGTGTCGAAGTGACTCAATATGAAAAGTTATGTGAAAGTGCGTAGTAACGAGTGGGGAGGGGAATCAGGGACAGGAGCTCCCCTGTTAACTTGGTGAATTTATCCTGATTCAGAGCCTGGCTCTCAACTCTGCAGGCTCAAGAACCTCAGGTCAGCTCAGGCGCCTCAGGCTCACATGATCAATTACAGCAAGAAGGCCAATTGCCCAAGTATCCCTAGCCTTAGGCGCATTCCCTTGGTGTTTGCCAAATCTTATCTGTACTCTCTAAGGGGGAGGAGGTGTTATGTTACCTGAGCAGAACACCGGAGAAGCCAGCTTATCATACAAACAGCAAAGTATCTATCCATGTGGCTCAAAACCCCTATGGCCACCTAAGGGAGAGTGGGGTATCTGAGGGCGGGCACAGAGGAGGCATGGTGTCTGGAGCTGGCCCGTGAGAGCTGACTGTGCCCCTTTCCCTCCCGACTCCAGGCTCAGTGGTAGCGCGTGGTGAAACTGACCATGCCTGCCGGGAGCATAATACAAAATCTGAAAATCAGCAGATGCTACAAATGAGGGCTTTCTTATTCCAGAGAGAGGCCGATAACATTTGTCTGCATGAGGCCCCTGCAAGGAAGGCAGAAAGGCTAAGAAGCTCTTAGCCGCAGTGGGACCAGTAGAGCCTCAGGAGAACCGGGAGAAGGTGCTGTGCAGAGAGGTGGTTTTTAAAACGGGTACTACCACGTATCAGGTCCACCAGCCCTACAGAGTTTATTTTCACTTGGATCAGTGGTTCTCAACCCTGCACACTGGAATCCTCTGAGGAGTTTAAAAATATACTGATGCCTGGGCCCCATGCATTAGCTTCTGTTTTAACTGATCTGGACGTTGAGATTTTTCAAAGTTCCCTAGGCGATTATACTGTGCAGCCAACACTAGGGTGAGATGAAGAGAGCTTTCTAAATTATGATTCGGCGATCGCTCCATTTATGCTTCTGTCAGACAGATTCATGTTAAATTATACTTTTAATGGGAAACAAAAATATTACCCATAGTTATCCATGACTATATTTAAGGGGATATATAATTAGAATAATATTTGAAGAAATAAAACACTTGAGAGCCAATTATTTCTCAATAACACATAAAGGATCTGTCCATTAATGTTACGTATGTCCTCAAATTTTAATAGAACAGCTTTTAAATAACGCACTCTGAAACCTACTGGAGCTGGAACTTCTCAAAGAAGCTTGATTTTGGCTTTTGAACTTTAAACCAATCTGGCATCAAAAGCCCCTCTGGACACCATCCCCGATGTCAGCAGTTGGTTTCTACGTGATTCACAAAGTGTCTTTTCAATCTGCACAGGGGACTGAAATCAGAGGTTTCCCAGAGCTTCTGATCCCAAGGTTCTCCTGCAAGTTCTCCTGCATCGCAGGGAAAAAGCAAAAGGAAATTGGAGGCATTTTCGTCAGGGGGGTCAGCCTCCTTGGAGAAACCCTTTGGGTGACCATTTTTCCTCAATTATTGTTGATTACATTCTAAGCCTTTGTCTCCTCTTTACTCCTACTTTATTCTCCTCCCTCCTTTATGATCAATAGGTGTAAGCAGGAAATAAAGTTTTCATTCAATTATTTCCATAGCAACACACACACCCATCACATGCTTTGCTCTCTTTTGGGTTGCTTTCTTTTGAAAAGACAAGAGCCTTTTATCAATTATAAATTCAAGCCAATCATAAAAGAATTTCCTAAAAACACATCAAACAAATTCTAAGAAGGGATTTTTAAAGAGCCAGAGACTAAGTTTTGACTGTAGCTTCACCCAGGACCAGGCAGTGCAGTCACCCTGAGGGTATGATTCAGGCTCCCAATTACCCTCTGAAAAGGGGTTGGAGGAAGACCCCAAAGCAACTTGAACTTCATAAAGGAAAGGAGGGGCAGCCAAGCATACAAAACCAAAGAGCATAGGTGCCCCAAAGCTGAAGAAAGGAGAGAAAGGGTGAAATCTTTTCACTTTCAGTGCTAATTACACCACCCCCATCTGAGCCTCATTTTCCCATGGAGAGGAGAGGAGTGGCGAGGGAGTCATCCATTCATTACAAGTCACTAAGGGGTCCTTCCCTTTCCCCTGCAGTTGTCTTAATTAAATGTGCTACATAAATTCTCACCTATGGAGCCAAGGATAATACCTTTATGTATGATAGAGATGTGACCTCACAGTGCATCCTAGATTCTCTCTAATCCATGGGCAGATCACATCCATGTCACAGGATAACTTACCTGCCACCCGGCCCCTGTCTTACTTATCAATCTCAGAACATTTTTCAAGGAGTAAGACCTACCGGCCAGTGCTTTCGAAACATCACAGCTACAGCCAGGGCCACGGCAAAGAGACAAACTGGACACAGTCCGTCAGTGCCCACTCCTCCTCTAGAGGCTCACAGCCATCAATGACTTAGAGTCACCATAACTACCCTCCCCTTGGCGATGGTTAATCTTATGTGTCAACTCAGCCGAGCCACACTACCCAGATACCTGACAAATATTATTCTAGATGTTTCTATGAAGGTATTTTAAAAGTGAGATTAACATTTAAATTAGCAGACTCTGAGTAAAACAGATAATCCTCCGTATTGTGAGTGGGCATCTCCATTCAGCTGAAGCATTAGTAGAAGACAGACTGACGTCCCCTGAGGAAGAGGGAATTCTGCTTTCAGACCCAAACTGCAATACCAGCTCTCCCCTGGGTCTCCAGCCTGCTGGCCTGCCCTGCAGATTTTGGACATGCTGGCTTCCACAGTCATGTGAGCTAATTCTATATACACATGTATACACACATGTATACATACACATACACACACACACACACACACACACTTAAATATACACATATCCTATTGGTTTTGTGTCTCTGAAGAACCATGACTAAGAGGCCCATCCTCCTCCACTGAAAGTTACTTGTCCAGCACCTCATTCCTGCCATGGCCCATGTGCCTTTCAAGGGAACAGTCAGCTAATGACTAAACTACAGCTCTAGATCTGGAACCAACCTCACAGAGCATCAAGTTCAATGTTTCCCACAGTGTATTCCACAGACTCTACTTCTACTGCATGTCAGTGGCTATTACTCAGAAAGAGGGTTCCTTAGCAAAAAGTTTGGAGAGCTTGAAAATAAACAGTTTCAACAGGTTTTTCAATGAAGGGCTTGTCAAAGCCTTTGTTGTAGGAATCAGCAGTGGGTCTCACCATGAGCAGAGGCATGCATAGTATTTCCTAAAGGCATTTAGTCTAAGCCCTTTCTCCACAGAACATTTTGTAGGGCTTTTATTTGATAGATCACAGCTTGGTACACACTGTCCAACATCCCTGTTATCACAAGTGTCATGAGACAGTAAACCAGCCCTTGGCTACCATGTGAAAAGTGGCACGTGGGAAGTGGCACAGGAAAAGTAGCACATCATGTGGGAAGTGGCACCGTGAGACAGTTACAAAGAAGCTGGAAGTGGTGTCCAACAGCAAGCAAGCAAGCGAGAGAGAAGGAAAGAGAGAGGAAGGAAGCAAGGGAGGGAGGGAGGGAGGGAGGGGAGGGAGGGAAGGAGGGAGGGAAGGAAGGAGGGAAGGAAGGAAGGAGGGAAGGAAGGAAGGAGGGAGGGAGGGAGGGGAGGGAGGAAGGAGGGAAGGAAGGAAGAAAGGGAGGGAGGGAGGGAGGGGAGGGAGGGAAGGAGGGAAGGAAGGAAAGAGGGAGGGAAAGAAGGAAGGCGGGAAGGAAGGAAGGAGGGAAGGGAGGAAGGAGGGAAACAGAAGAGAAGAGAAGGAAAGGGGGGGAAGAATTGAGGACAGCTGGGAAGGGAGACAGAGGAAGGAGAAAGGGGGCAACTGCCAGGGAAAGAAATCCAGACACTCCTGCTGGTGAGATGGGTGAGATTTCAACAGGCTCCGCAGGCAGCAGCTGGTAGGACTGAGGGTTCTCTGAAGGTGGGATGATGAGGCCCACCTGGGTCGGGAGCCCAAGAGACAGGTGTTGAGAGCGTGGCTCAGGAGAGTAGACTGTCTCCGGGCAGTTACACACTTTGTGCACTGCACTTGCTGACGGACTGATATCTTCTGTTCATCGACACTTGTTAAAGCACCGAGGGCTGAGCACGTTTGCCTGGCACTGGGAGGGGAGCCAAGCCAGGGGGAGGAGGAGATGGAAGGGCAGAGAAAGGTACCCACTGATACTCTGCACAACTGATTCACCGGGCAGATTGGGGTAAAGGTTCTCTGGAGTGCCCCAGGGGGTGCACACACGAGGGCAGGGGTACAAGGAGATGCAGTGACATGCCTGACGTCACATCTCTAATATGTGCCTGGGTCCAAACTGGCAGCTATAGAGTCTGCCCCGAGTGGACTGTTGAATAATCTTGGGAGTGATGATTAGCGTGTGCAACCATTACGTTCATGGGAGATTGGGAAAGAATCTTGATGAATTCTAGGCCCTTTCTCCCCTGAAAATGATTTTTACTTCCTACCTGTAATGCTTGTAAAAATCAAAGTAGAATCCGTTGAAAAGAAGGGTTCCATGGTTTATGCAACTTCAATAAACCAGCAAAACAAAGATCCCAACCCTGAGTTCTCTAACTCCTATAATCTTCAGGGGGTGTAAGCAGGAGGGGAAGGAAGTTAAATGAACAAAGAGGCAAAAAAGAAGCAGATGTAAAAATAAAGAACATAAAGCACGGATAATGGATAGGATGTGGGAGAGGAGCTAATGCCTCTCAAAGATATCGTTCTGTTTTCTAATTTTTTTTCTTCTGCCCCGTGATTCTGAAAGAAGGAAGCTTACAAAAAATTACGAGTAGGCTGTGGATGAGGCAGCTGCAGGAAGAATGTTTACTTTCTGATGATACCTGCAACTAGACACTGAGAGATAAGGAGCAATAGCTCATGACAAACCTGCATGAAGGCTAAGAAGAACCCACCAGTAGAGCACAGACTCCAAGAGAAGAATTTCGAAAGCCACACATTTCATGTGTCTATGTCTAAAATGACATTGAAAATAAATTGAAAATAGCTGAGGATCAGTGACATAGGCCACAAATTATACCAGAGGTAACTATTTCTTTATAAGATAGCATGACACGGCAAGAGAAACACAGACCAATTCAAGATGTTTAGTATAAAGTGGAAAAATCAAGATTAAGAAACGAGCAAAGGATTAATGGAGTTTGGGAATTTAAGGTTAAGAACCTGAAATTCTTGCGGTAGTGAGAATGGCAACTCTTAGAGTGGGAATACTAGAATTAAACCAAGACAGAGATCTGAATCTGCTTCCCTTGGGAAATTAAAATATTTGCCACTTTTTTGATCTTGCATCAACAGAGAACATGTTTTGTATTATTTTAATCCTTTTAAATTTATTGAGACTTATTTTATTGTCCAACAGATGGTCTCTTCTGGAGAATAATCTGGGTGCATTTGAGAAGAATGTGTATTATAATGCCGTTGCGTGGAACAGATATCTATAGATATCTATTAAGTCTAGTTGATTTATTGTGTTGTTGAAGTTTTCTATTGATCTTCTGCCTGGTTATTCCACTCATTTTTTTTTTTGCCACCTTGCGGCATGTGGGATCCTAGTTCCCTGACCAGGGATCTAACCCGTGCCCCCTGCAATGGAAGCATGGAGCCTTAACCACTGGACCACCGGGGAAGTCCCTCCATCATTATTGAAAGTAGGATATTGAAGTCTTCAACTATTATTGTTGAACTATTTCTCCTTTCAATTTGCCAGTTTTTGCTTAAAGATCTGCTGTTAGGTGCATATATGTTTACAATTATAATACCTTCTTCATAACTTGACCCTTTTATTATTATCAGATATCTCTTTGTAAAAATTTTTTGTTTTATAATCTATTTTGTCCAAAATTAGCATAGCTACTCCAGCTCTTTGATTGTTACTATTTGTATGTCTTTTTCCATCCTTGACTTTCATCCTATTTGCATCTTTCAATCTAAAGTGTGTATTTTGTAGACAGCATACGGTTGGAACATTTTTTTTTTAATCCATGTGTTTATCTCTGCTGTTTAACTGAAGTGTATAATTCATTTTTATGTAATATAGTAAATGATATGGTAGGATTCACATCTGCCATTTTGCTATTTATTTTCTATATGTCTTAAATCTTTTTTGTTCCTCTATTCTTCTATTACTGCCTTTTGTGTCCAAAAAGATATTTTCTAGTATACCATTTTAATTCCCTTGGCATTTCTTTTACTAAATTTTTTTGAGTTATATTTTTAGTGGCTGCCCTCAGGACTACACTTAATATCTTAACTTACCACAATCTAGTTCAGATAAATGCCAAATTAATCTCAATAGGTACACAAAAGCTTTGCACCTATATAGCTCCATTCTCTCCCCACTCCTTGTGCTGTTATTCTCATATAAATTATATCTTTATGCATTATGTGCCCATCAACACATATTTATAATTATTGCCATGTGCAGTTGTCTTTTAAATCAAATAGGAGAATAAGTTCAAACAAAAGCTACATTTATACTGTCTTTTATATTTACCCATGTAGTTATCTATTTTTTTTTAATTTTTTTGTGGTACGCGGGCCTCTCACCGTTGTGGCCTCTCCCGTTGCGGAGCACAGGCTCCGGACGCGCAGGCTCAGCGGCCATGGCTCACGGGCCCAGCCGCTCCGCGGCATGTGGGATCCTCTCGGACCGGGGCATGAACCCGTGTCCCCTGCATCGGCAGGCGGACTCTCAACCACTGCACCACCAGGGAAGCCCCCCATGTAGTTATCTTTATAATGTGGATTCAAGTTACTCTCTAATACCCTTTCATTTCATCCTTAAAGACTTTCTTTATTATCTTTTATAGGGCAAGTTTTCTAGCAATGAAATCTCTCAGTTTTTATCTTGAATGTGTTAATCTTTCCTCCTTTTGATGGATAATTTTCCCAGATATAGTATTCTTCATTGACAGACTTTTTCTTTCACCACTTTGAATATTTCATCCCACTGCCTCTGGCCTCTGTGGTGTCTGATGAGAAATCAGCTGTTAATTGTACTGGGGATCACTTGCATGTGATGAGTCACTTGTCTCTTGATGCTTTCAGGAGTCACTTTTAGGGCCTGGTGCTTTCTATTGTGGACAGTTGTTTGTTATTGATTCAATTTCTTTAACAGATATAGGCCTATTAAGATTGTTTGTTTCTTCTTGTAGGAGATTTGACAGATTGTGCCTTTCAAGGAATTGGTCCATTGCATCCAGGTTATCAATTTTGTAGGCACAGAGTTGTTCATAATATTCCTTTACTACCCTCTTAATATGGGATCCCTAGTGATGTTTCCTCTTTCATCGCTGATATTTGTAATTTGTGTGTTTTCTCTTCCGTTCTTAGCTAGCCTGACTAGAGGTTTATTGATTTTATGGATCTTTTCAAAGAACCAGAGCCAGCTTCTGATTCTGTTGACTTTCTTTACAGATTTTGTTTTCAACGTCATTAATATCTGCTCCAGTTTTTATCATTTTTTCCTTCTGTGTACTTTGCATTTAATTTGCTCCTCTTTTTCTAGTTTCCTAAGGTGGAAGCTTATTGACTTTGGATCTGTCCTCTCTTTTAATTTAATTGCATTCAATGCTATAAATTTCCCTCTAAGCACTGCTTTTGCTGCATCCCACAAATCTTGATAAGTTGAATTTTTATTTTCATTTAACACAGTCACTTTCTAACATGATTCTAGCTTTGACATTTCATCATATCTTGTATTACATTCCAATAACCTTCCTGAATTAAATGCACCACATCTACAGAATCCTAATGAAATAATTCTTCTTCCACATTTTGGGGGGATTTTTTCAGTGAGAGCCTTAACACTGATTTGTGGAAGCATTACATGCTACTCTTATGCAGATGTTTGTATGTTTGTGTTTTTTGTCTAGAAAATACAGAGCTCACTACACATGAGAAAACGTATGCTTGAGTTAAACAAAATACTGGCCCTTTCTAGCACTCTCACTTGCTGCTTATTAATCAGCTTCGTCAATATTCATCTAGGAGCTTAGCTTCGACACCTATATCTTCTTTAACCCAAGTCCTGCCAGGTTCAATGTTTGAATTCTCCCTCAGATCTGCCCACTTAGCATCATCTTCACATACTATCACCCTAGTCCAATATTCTTTCATTTCTTGTCTATATTAACATCCTAACTCTCTTCCCTCATCCTCACTTGGTCCCTCCCCTCCAATCTTTTCCCACACAATAGTCAAAGTGGTTTTTTTCTAAATACAAATCTGATCTTATCATTCCCTTGCTTAAAAGCTTCCACTGGGTTCCCACTGGTCTGAAATTAAGAACTGACTTCTTGGGCTTCCCTGGTGGCGCAGTGGTTGAGAGTCCGCCTGCCGATGCAGGGGACACGGGTTCGTGCCCCGGTCTGGGAAGACCCCACATGACACAGAGCGGCTGCGCCCGTGAGCCATGGCCGCTGAGCCTGCGTGTCCGGAACCTGTGCTCCGCAACAGGAGAGGCCACGACAGTGAGAGGCCCGCGTACCGCAAAAAAAAAAAAAAAGAAGAACTGACTTCTCATGCCATGGACTCCAGACCCAGCATGGTCTGGTCCTTAGGTACTTTTCCAGACTCATCATAGGCCAATTGCTAACTTGAATTCTGAGCTCTGGCCACACTCATCTTTTCCAGCTCTACTAAAGTGCCATGCTCCTTCCTGCCTCAGGACCTTTGCATGCGCTATTCTGTTGCCTAGCGTAAATTCTTCCCTTACTCCCACCCTTCATCTCATTAACTCACCCCCTCAACCCTCAGATATCAGCTCCAATGTTATTTCCTCAGCGAGGCTTTCCTTTACCCCAAAAACCTCAGGAGCTCACACCTTTCCTTAGTCATACTTCCCCAGGTGGGAATTATACTTCCATGTGCTTCTGATTTTCTACCCTTCCTGAACAAGAAATGGTACAAGATCCTGCTTTATTAGGGGCCATTCCATGTCTGTTTTTCGTCATTATACTCACTGTCTAGCACAGAGCTATGTACAGTGAGCATTCAATAAACAAAAGAATAAATAAATGGATCAAAGTTTTTTTATGCTATCATTACATTCTATGTGTCAGCACAGTTCTGAGTGTTTTACATATATTTTCTCATTTAATTCTCACAACAGCACATTGGGTAGGTATTATCACTATCCCAATTTTGCAAATAAGGAAACTGAGGCACAGATAATAAATGTCTTGTCCAGGGTCACACAGGAGTGGGCAGAGCCAAGATTAATGTCTTTGTAACTCCAAACCTGTGTACTTCACCATCACCAATGACTACAGGGAAATCCAGCCAGTTATTTAATACAATGCCAATAAAAATGAGCATTATCTCTTTCTCCACTTGTTAAAAAAAGTGCTCAAAACTCCCGTAGAGCTCCTTGACGGAACTTCCTACAGAGCCTGAGTGGACCTTTTGCCTTTTCCTTGTCTTTTGACATTGAGTTTGATATTCTGAACCAAACAAGTACGCGGAGTCCAATTTCGGCATCACTACACAACATGATTAGACTAATTATCTCTAGTGAGTCACAAAATGTCTGTGAAGGTTACTGCAAATGCAGAGTTCCTGAAATGCTTTGAGCTGAAGCATCATCCAAAGAAGAGTAAAGTCTCCCTAACTTTGGACAAATTCTTGAACGTTTTGTGAGAAAGGCCATATTATCGTTTGAGAGCCATACCTGGCACACACACAGACACACACACAAACACATAGAATGCTCGTATATGCCAACACCAATGTCTCTGAACAGCTCAGCACTTCAGGAGAGATGCACAGCCTCCTGTGTTACTTTATTAAGAGCTGTGTTAAGGTATAATTGATCATTGATAACAATAAACCATATACATTTAAAATGTACAAACTGGTAAGTTTTGCCATATGCATGGTTAGGTTTCTGTCAATCATTTTGCTATTTGTTGTCTATTGGCCCCATCTGTCCTTAATTCTCTCCCTTTTTTTCCTGACAGCTTTTGGATTGAGTATTTTCAAATCCAATTTATCTTGTTTGTTGGCTTGCTTTGTTATTTAGTGGTTATTTTAGTTTATAGTACACATGTTCAATGTATCATGGTCTAATTTCAATTGATATTATATCACCCCACACATAGTGTAAGAACCTTACAATAGCATATTTCCATTTCTCCCCTCCTGGATTTTTTTTTTTTTTTTTTTTTTGCAATGCAGTGGTTTGCTGTTTTTACAATTGTGGTAAAATACACATAACACAAAATGTATCATTGTAACCAGTTTTAGGTGGCATCAAGTACATTCACACTGTTGAATCACCATCACCACCATCCAACTCCAGAACTTTTACAGTATCCCAGACAGAAACTCTGTACCCATTAAATGACTCCCTCCATTCCCCAATCCCACCAGCCCCAGGTAACCACTTTTTGGGTCTGGCTTTTCACTTAGCATAGTGTTTTCAAGGTTTATCTGTGTTGTAGCATGTGTCAGAGTTTCCTTCTTAAAGCTGAATAATATTCCATTGTCTGTATATACCACCCTTCGTTTATCCAGTCATCTGTTGGTGGACTTTTGGGTTGTTCATCCTTGGAACTTATGAATAATGCTGCTATTCCCCTCCTGCTTTTATGCTACTATTGTCATACACTTAACTTTTATATACATGGTATAAACCCCACAGTACACTGTTATTATTTTAGCTTAAACAGTCAACTGTCTTTTAACGGTATCTGAATAGAAAAATACCACCTATTTACCCATGCAGTTATTCCCAGTGTCCTTAATTCCTTTGTGTAGAACCATGTCGCCATTCATTTCTTTCCATATCAAAGTATTACATGCTCCTTCTGCCTGAAGGATTCCCTCTAACTTTTCCTGCAGTGCAGATGAGCTGATAATAAATTCTTTCAGCTGTTGTACATTTGAAAATGTCCTTATTTTGCCTTTGTTTTTGAAAGATATTTTCACAAAATCTAGAATTCTAGATTGAGAGTTTAAGGTATTGAATGAAAAAAAATAAGATGTCACTCCACTGTCTTTTCACGTGCAACAAGAAATCTGCTGTCATGCTTATCTCTGTTCCTTTTACAGAAAATGTCTTTTTTGCTCTGCTTGCTTTTAACATTTTCTCTTCCTTAGCGGTTTCAAGCAAATTGATTGTGATGTCCTTTGGTACAGTTCCCCTCATCTTCTTGTACTTGGCATTCATCGAATTTCTTGGATCTCTAAGTTATAATTTTCATCAAATTTGGAAATTTTTCAATCTTTATTTCTCCAAATATATTTCTGTTCTCCCTCCTCCCCTCTCCTCAGGAATTCCATCTACATTTGTTTACTTGAAGTTGTCCTACAGTTCACTGATGCTCTTCTGTTATTTGTTCTTATTTTTTATTTATTATTGGGTTTTTTTTCTCCGTATGTCTTATTTTGGATAGTTTCTATTGCTATGCCTTCAAGATCACTAATCTTTTTCCCTGCAATGTCTAATCTGCCATTGATCCCATTCAGCATGTTTCCAAGTAAGATATTTTCTTCCCTAAGAATTTTCATCTCTAGAAGTTCAACATGTATTTTTTAAAAATACTTCCCTGTCTCCACTTAACTTTTTGAACATATGGAATACAGTTGTAACTGTTTAAATGTCTTTTTCTGCCAATTCTAACATCTGTGTCAGTTTTCTTCTTTTCATGCCTAGTAAACTTTGATTGGATACCAATTGCTGTGAATTTTACCTTGTTAGGTACTGGATGATTTTATATTCTTATAAATCTTCTTGAGCTTTGTTCTGAGATGCAGTTAAGTTACCCATAAAGAACTCTCTACTTTCATGTCTTGCTTTGATGATTTCTTAGAAGGGCCCAGAGCTCAGTTTAAGGCTAGTCAGTCCCCATTACTGAGGCAAGACCTTCCCAAGTAGTCTACCCAGTGCTCTGTGACTTATAAATTTTTCCAATCAGGCTGGTAAGAACAGGCACTGTTCCTGGCCCTGTGTGAGCTCTAAACCCTTTCTTTCTAATTCTTTCCAATGGATCTTCCCCAGCCTCGGGTAGTTTCCTCATAGAATGATCAATATTGAGCAGAAATCACAAGAGGGGCTCATTGCAGATTTCCAGAGTTCTCTCTCTGTGCACCTCTCTCCTCTCTGGTACTTTGTCCCGTGAAATCTTGATATCTTGATCTCCCTGGACTCCTAACTCTGCCTCTCAAACCTGGAAGTTTGCTCTGCTCTACCTGGGATCCTTCTCCCTACACCATGGCCTGGAAACTCTCTCAGAGCACTAAGCATTAAGCTGGGACAATCAGAGTTTACCTTGGATTTTCCTGTATCTCAGAGACCACTGGCCTTGGTTGCTTGGTGTCAAGCGCCTTTAAAAACCAATGTTTCATATATTTTTGTCAGTTTTTTTTTTCCCTCAGGGAATTATCATGCACCGCTCTTGGTAATTAAAAGAGGTCAAAATTACCAATGGCCAGATTGTGTGGCCTCCCCATCTTCTTATTCCAGGTATCAGGCTGATGAGTCATCCCTGCCAGGAACTGCCCTCCCGGTCCTGGTCCTATAGGTGCCAGTTGGTCCCTGAACCAGTGCACCCAGCCGAGGGGGCAGGTGGGGGCTGCTATGTCCAGGAAGGAAGACTTTGTCTAACTCACATGAAGGTTCCACGTGTAATGACAGCTCACCTGATCTCCTCCATCCTACCCTTCCCCTCTCCAGATGGCTACCATATCTCCTCTGGCCTGCAGGCCCTGGGCAGCCAAACATGGAAAATGGCTGCTGCCCTCACACAAAGCAGACGCAGGGTCTTGGGCTGACACAGCCTTTGCTTCAATAACATTGGGCTGTGGGCAGCAATGGGGGCAAGTCAGATGCTACATGTGGCCTTTGGGGCCAAAGCAAGGTTACAAAAGCTTCTTTTGGTATCCAACAGTGGAAAGGTCCTGACCAAATTTTCCTTTTTAGAAATGGTAGGGACTTCCCTGGTGGCTCAGTGGTTAAGAATCCACCTGCCAGTGCAGGGGACACGGGTTCGAGCCCTGGTCTGGGAAGATCCCACATGCCGCGGAGCAACTAAGCCCGTGCGCCACAGCTACTGAGCCTGAGCTCTAGAGCCCACGAAATACAAGTACTGAGCCCACGTGCCACAACTACTGAAGCCCGCACGCTTAGAGCCCATGCTCTTCAATGAGAGAAGCCACCACAATGAAAAGCCCGTGCACTGCAACGAAGAGGAGCCTCCACTCGCTGCAACTAGAGAAAGCCAGTGTGCAGCAACAAAGACCCAATGCAGCCAAAAATAAAAATAAATTAAATAAAATAAACTAAAAAAAATAGAAACGGTACATTTAAAGCATCTTTTGGGACTTCCCTGGTCGTCCAGTGGTAAAGAATCTGCCTTCCAATGCAGGCGACGCGGGTTCAATCCCTGGTCGGGGTACTAGGTTCCCACATGCTGCGGGGCAGCTAAGCCCGCATGCCACAACTACTGAGCTCATGTGCCTCAGCGAGAGAGCCTGTGCGCCACAACTAAGACCCAATACAGCCCCCCCCAAAAAAAAGCATGTTTTGAAAGTTTATGCTTGGAGTTATTTTGGTTTTTAGTTCTGTGTATGTTTTAGATTGAAACAAAGGGATGACAATCTATCTTTCTAAAGATTACATAGGCCAATAGCTCTTCTGTTTCCTTTAGAAACAACATCTAAAAACCTTCTGTTAACCCTCAAGATTACCCCAAGCTTCAATATTCCCTCTGTTAGTCTGCTCAATATGCCATAACAAAATACTAAAGACCGGGTGGCTTAAACAACAGAAGTTTATTTTCTCACAGTTCTGAAGGCTGGAAGTCCAAGATCAAGGTGCCTACAGGTTTGGTTTCTGGTGAAGCATCTCTTCCTGGCTTGTAGATGGCAACCTTCTGGCTGTGTCCTCATGTGATGTGTGAAGAGAGAGAGGTCTCCAGTATCTCTTTTCTCTTCTTATTAGGACACCAGTTCTATTAGATTAGGGCCCCACCCTTACGATCTCATGTAACTTTACCTCCTTAAAGGCCCTTTCTCCAAATATAGACACACTGGGGTTAGGGCTTCAACATCTGAATTTGGCGGGACAGATTTCAGTCCATAGCACTCCCCCAGACACCTTAGCAGCGAGTATTTGTCTGGCATGAATGTTTGCCTTATCCCAGGTCCCCTGCTTCATTTTCATTCTCTCAGGATGACAGAGGACTCTCTGAGTCCTTGACTCTAAGCTCACGTTGAGGGGGGACGGGTGTCACCACAAGTGAGCAGCCCCTCCAGACAAGCCTGATTGGGCCCCTCCTTGGAAACCCCAGACAGCTGGTCCTGGGGAAGCAACCGCAGCTGCTGCTGCCCCAGACCCAAGTCAGGACACCCACTCACAGGAAAAAGCCACTGTTGCCAGGAATTTATTAAGTCGCACAGGGCAAGCTCACCCATGCCTTCTACCTCCTCCTCCCTCTACTCGTGTCCCCTTCCCCGCTTCTCCTCTTCAACTGCATCCCTGACCCCAGCCAGCCTGGCCTTCTTGCTCTCCTCCCCTGTTGATGCCTCTGTAACACAGGCAGGGTACCAGGAGGCAATACAGCATGGCAGGGGCTTCCAAACTTTGCTGCACATTAGGATTGCCTGGGGAACTCTCAAAACTCCCAATGTCCAGATTGCATCCTTTATGGATTCAATCAGAATGTCTGGGTTGGGAGCCAGACATCAGTATTTTTACTGAAGAACTAGGTTTTGAGTCCTGGCCTCATTACTTCTGGCATGGCCTTGGGCAAGTTACTTAACCTTAAATGGAGATAAAAGTAGCAGCTATCCTATAAGATTGTGGTAACGATGAAATGAGCTAATACTTGTGAAGTGCCTAGAACAGTGCCTGACGTGTAAGGTATGTGCTTTGTTAACTACTGTTATTACCAGCCGTGCCCTAAATGAAACCAGTCCCCTACAGAGGAAAATCCTTTACTAACTCAAGAACTCAGGACGAAGAATCAGTATTCTCACTGCCCTAACTGTGAAAGAGAAAAGATGGAGCTAACATTTACCAAGTACCTGTTTGGTGCAAAGCATGCATTATTTTACTTAATTTTTACAATAATCTCTTAAGACTGATGTTATCACTATTTAACAGGAGAATAAACTAAGGCTCAAAGAGATAAGACTCAGGTTAATCTAGTGATGGAGCTGGGATTTACAACCAGATTTCTCACTGCAAACCCAGGTTCCTCTGAATCCTCTTTTCAACTGGATCTTGACCTATGGACTTCCGTGTTTGTCTCTGCATAGCCTAATTTTAGCAAAAATCCTGAGAAGACAGTTTACCAGGATCCCCCACCCCCCATACCTGAGCAAATTCCTCATTCCCCCTGTCCCCCAGGTGATGTCTGATCATCTCGGCCCGCCTTCAGCAAGAATCCTATCAGATAGGTTTAGCCAGAAATTCCCTTTTAACCCTGATGTTTCTTCTTGGTAATTTTCCACCCACCAACCCTCCACCCTGCTCCTTGCCTGTAAATCCCCACTGGTCCATGTTTATTCATAACTGAGCCCACTTCCATACTGAGGTCTCTTTTCCCCTCTTGCAATAGTCCCTGAATAGAACTCTGATTTTGCTTTGACAAACTGCAGACACACACATGTGCACACACTGACACACACACACACACACACACACACGGAGCACAGCAGAGCTCTGCAGAGTCCCCTCAGGAGCTGGGCTAAGGAGCTCTCCTTGGTGAGGAACATGGAAACAGCCCCCATCCCCAACCAGTAGCAGTTATGACTCTTTTACACTCGTGCCCGTAAACAGCACCCACCGTGATCTGTTGTGGCCACGTCGGTATTGGGAGGCTCAGCCACCAGACTCTGGATCTGGGCCAACGTGCTGCTGGCTTCCTGCATCTCCCTCCAGATGAGAAACACGTCCTCTCTGACCCCAGCTCCTGGAAGGGAAACACGTGTGAGCAGGCAGCTGTGGAAGGCCCCAGAATGCTCTGGTGGTCCTAGCAAGCCTGGCACAGCCCGGCCAAGTTTCTAGAATATTTCTGAACACCCTCTTCCATTTGCTCCACTAACGTCTTTCTGAGATTCAGAAGTGAGATCCCTAAGAAAACGCTGTCATCTCAAGAAATCGTAAATGCAGACCTTAGGAGGTAATAAATCCTTATAAAGTAAATATTTGTGGCAGTCAGGATATTTTAAGATGAATTTATTGATAATACTCAAATAAGATAAAGAATAAAAATATTCAAAGGCACCCAATAAAAGCCAGGGTGATCACTGTGAGCAAGGGAAACAACGGTATATGGAAGTAACAACCCCTCACCTCTCTTGATTAAGCTGAGATTCCCTGCTTCTTTGAAACCACCTTCACAACTCTGTTTTTCCCTAATGTAATAACAATTCTTTGGCCTCCTTTTCTGGACCTCTCGTGTCTCAGTTAAGGGTTTGGTTTGGCTGTATGACATTTTTTTTAATGATATGGCTTAATTAATATAGACATTTATATCATTTTAGCAATCAGTCAATAGACATTCATCCCATGGGTAAGAAGTCCAAGGCTGGGACAGAGGCTCTGCCTCCACCAGGATCCTGGCTCTAATAGATTAGTAACCTCCAGAGGTTAAGGAGGGTATAGGAGCAGGAGGGGGATGGGTATGACTATAAAATGCAACACATGGGAACCTGGGGTGGTATCCTGAGAGCATCAATATCGATATCCTTGTTGTGATACCGTCCTATAGTTTTGCAAGATGCTACCATGGGGGAAACCCAGTAAAGAGCATGTGGGCATTTCTGTTATTTCTTACAACTGTATGGGAACCTACAGTTCTCTCCGCCAGAGCCCGCTGTGCATACGAGGCCAGCAGTGACTCCAACAGGCAACCGTGCTTAGAAGATGCCACTCACCCATTTTCAGTGGCAGCCGCGGGCCCAGCCGCCAGCCTGGCACCACTCACGGCATCGTGGGGGCTACAGGGGAGTCCCTGCTCTGGGGTGCTTCTAAAAGGTTGCTCAGACAAGAATTTAGCAGGCGTATTCTCTAGTTTTAAAGACTCCATTCCAGTAAAAGTTTATTTAAAAACAAACATGCACAAGAAATCTACTTCACAGACTGTGTACAGTCGGCTCAGAGAACACGGATGCTGTTATTACTTAAGTAAGCTGAGTCCCGATTCTCTAATGATAAACACCTTTTTGGGGTATCTGCTACGTGCCTGGCATTGTGCTTAGGCCTTTCGAAACATTTTCTCATCTCTCTTCACAGTTCTCCAGGCAAATTCTATTCCTGTCCCCATTTCCCAGCTGTGTAAACTGAGGTGGAGCTAGTTAGTTGTCCAAGGTCATACCCTCAAGAGTGGCAGAGCAAGGTGTCAAACCCAAGTTGGTGTAACTGTACCAACTCAGCCACCCTGACTAGGTGTCCTGGAAAAGGGACGGCTGGTTTATAGAGGTCCCTACCCAAGCTGCTGATGGCATCCCACTGAACAGTCCACAGATGCCTGAGATCCCACAACCACAGAGAAAGAGAACAGCCATCAGGTGTAGGGGCCGCCCCAGGAGATTCGTCCACCCTGGGCCAAAAGACTGACCTTAAGCTACCAGGGCAGACCAGAGTTGATGTTTCTGACTTTTAAAATGTAGTCCGGAAGGGTGGGGCGGAATTAAGGGAAACCAGAGCTCTGGCCCTCCTGAAGTTGGCCAGATCAAGTGAGAGAGTATTAATAGCTATATTTATTAAGAAGCAAGTGACAAGCCCTGACAGAGATGGATGGCCACCAGGGCTCCACAGCCATCAATAGCCCGAGGAGTGAAACGTGATGAGTACCCAGCTCCACGCTGGAACTCCAAAAATATCGCAGGCTGCTACCCATTGCAAACCTGGAGCCCCCAGGATTTTCTGACCCTGTGAAAGCAAAACTGGCTTCCAGCTGCTTGCTTTAGCCTGGAGGTGTTAAGTAGCAGAATTCTCTCTTTAAAAGTTTCAAATGAGTCAAGGCTTTCCATTTCCCCCAGGCTTGTCAATAACATCTTAAGAAGGAGGAGACTACTCCTTCAGCCTCAAAGGAAAAACTTCCAAGGAAATACAGTTGCCGCTGGCTGATCCAAGGACAGGAAAGTCCGTTTAAGGGGCAGCAGTGACCTGGGATGTGCTCTCCTGAGCAAGCAGTCATCAGACTCTCACTCCACTGGTTTAGTCGTTATAATCCGGCAGCTACAGATTCCTACGCTGGTGATCAGAAAACAAAACAACTCAAAACTACCCATTTAACTTGGTTTGCTTTAAGAACAAAACATAATGAAACAAAACCAGCTAGCAGACAAGAAAAACCACAGGCAATAAAAAGCCTAACTTAGGGCTTCCCTAGTGGCGCAGTGGTTGAGAGTCCGCCTGCCGATGCAGGGGACGCTAGCTCGTGCCCGGGTGTGGGAGGATCCCACGTGCCGCAGAGCGGCTGGGCCCGTGAGCCATGGCCGCTGAGCCTGTGCGTCCAGAGCCTGTGCTCCACAACGGGAGAGGCCACAGCAGTGAGAGGCCCGCGTACCGCAACCAAAAAAAAAAAAGCCTAACTTAGAAGGGAGAGGTTTTATTTCAAGTTATTCGACAGGCAGTCAGGAAGGGCTGCCATTTTTATCTGGGTCATTTCTAAGGAGCTCAGCTGGGAAATCAGACGGCTGCAGCCAAGGAGGACGGCCCCACTGGAAACAGAAGAGCGTGGAGGACAGGGCACAGGAGATTGCAGTATTCAGAGAGCTTTGTGAGTTTGAAGTTCTCCAGGCCAAACCAGAAAGGAGATGAAACCACAGCGGATCCTGCCGCGCACAGAGACAGGATATGGTTCCTCAGACAGACACCCAGGTGACCTAAAAGATCCTCCAACCCCAGCGGCCCCCTCCCACCCCAACCCCTGACATCCCCCATAGGCCTTGTGGTGACCACTTGAAGGCTCACAGAATGCTGACACTAGCTGGAGGTGACGTCACATCAAGCTGCTGTTTGTTGTCAGCACCCGGTACTGACTGGCTTGTTTAACATATGAAGGAGACCCACCTGCCACCAAACACCACCTCCCTGTTAAATCTTGCTTGTCTCACTTGTAGGATAAAGTCCCGTTGTCAGAGTCCAAGTCAGTCATCTATTCACGTGGCAAATATTTGTTGAGCACTTAGTATATGTGGTGGGTGGGCACTGCCAGTGAACCCTGAGCTGGCATTCAAATCCAGGGTTCAAGGCCCCCGCCATGACACCCCCTCTATTAGTCTGTCACCATGAACCCAGTAAGAGCACCATCCTCCCAGCCCTCCAGGGCCCCTGCACTCCCCCATGCTCCCTATCAGGGGGCTCAGAGCCCTCCACTGCACTCACCCAGCCCCACCCTTCATTCAAGGCAGCAGCCTGACTCCACCATCAAACTCTGCCCCGCCACCCCAGGAAACAGCCATCTGCCTCCTGTTCCTTTTCAATTCCCATGAAATGAACCAGCCACAGCCACTGCTCTCGGTGCTTTTGCTGCCAGGACACACGCAATTAAAGAGGCTGGCGCCATATGCAATTCCTGGCTGCCTGGCCGGCCAACCTCCAATTCCAAAGAGCATAAAGAAGCATCAGCCAGAGATGGTGAATTAGTGTATCCAGACCTTGAATCCAGGCTCATTTAAGTCAATCCTTCACAAACACGAAGCTTTATTTTTAGTAAGCAGCTGCTTACAGCACAGCTCACCACTCAGCGGTGGGTCCAGGGCCATCCTGGGGCCGAGAGCTGTGATCGACAGCTTTCCTGCAGTATCAGTCTGCTGTGTTGGATTACGGTTTATGTTTGCAAGGGCAGAATGTCTCTTCTCCCTTTGTATCCTCCACGGCACTCAGCACAGGGTCCAGGGTTTCCAGTAAGGATTCCTATCCTTCCTTCTTTTCATTTTTCTTTATTACAAAGAAACAATGATGGAGCACCTAATGCATTCTTTCCTCAAGGGATTGCTCTGTCTCATAACCGACAACCCCCAATAATGCAAGAAACTCTTCTAAATGGTAACAGACTTATATCATTTGAGCATATGGCTATACCCTAGGTGTTTCAGACATTAACAGTGACATGCCCTAGAGCAGTAAGTCATTTCTTTTTAGGTCCTCGTGCCACAGCAAGGCAAGGTCCCCACCCCCTCACCCCCATATCTGAAATATTAGCAATACCAGGGGCAGGAAGGGAAGGGCTATTAAATTAAATTAAAACCACCCTCAGCAACCGTGAATCCCAGACCACCCCCTGAGTCCTGCTGTGGCCCTTTCCCCATCGCCGGGACTCCTGGGGGAAGAACTGGCCCCCCTGGGTGGAGACTCTGCTGACTGCCTGAGCCCTAAATGCCTACTCAGTCTTCAGGACCTGAAAGAGTTGAATATGACTATAAAAGGCAGTATTTTCAGGAAAACACAGCACCTCTATTTTCAGAAAGTGATATAACATTTAAAAATAATAATAAACAATGAGGTAATTAAAATCCCCAGAGACCTAAAATTACAATATGCGTCTGGTAAAAGGGTGTATATTACATCCATAAAGGGATTGAAAGTGGTGAAATCAGTAGTTTTTGTTGTAATGGAAGCATTCCCAGTTCCTTGTTTTAATTACATATTAAGATATTTTGCTCAGTCTCGCCCTATGGAAATTAACCATTAATGAATTTAAAGCAAATAGAGTCATTTCACCATCTTGATAAATGTCTAATGTTTTCTTGGGACAAGGAATATATGTGTTTCACAAACATCATGATGCCTTAAAAGCAGTTTCAAATACCAAGTATGGACAACTCTTAATAGGCGGCTATGGTACCATCTCCTGGGGCCTCTTTCTTCTAAGTAAAACACTGTACAATGCAAATGGAATGCAGTCTAATTGTCCAATATTCACATAGAAAACCTGTATATAAACCATAACTCTTCTCCCCATGGTAGAGAGCAAGTGTTCCACAAAACTCAGTAAGAAGCATGAGCCCAGACTCTGTGGGCTACTAGCAAACAGGTGATAAAGACACAGGCACAAGAATAGAGAAGCAATATCTAAAGAGAAAATGCCCCAAATGCCCACGAATAAAGTTTAGTTGGATAAATCTATTCTATTTAGAATCGCTAATGCCGTTCAGAAGACACCAACTCAAAGGTAAGTGTTTTAACGAAATGGTAAATTCGAAGGAACTTTATGAGTTTCCTTTAGAGCAAAGTTATCAAAGTTTTTGTTTTTCAGCTTTCCTAATCACATAAAAGGCCTGCACTTCTTTCGGTTCTAAGGGACTTACAGTGCCCAAAAGAATTATAAGATGCTCACAGGGCTGCTCACTGATTTCTGTCAACCAACTCTGAACCAAGAGAGAAACAGTAAGGCTAGGACTGTTGTTTTGCAGGAGTGATCCCACGCTAGTATCTGCTCTGCCTCCTGACCTCAATGGAAACCTGTTTCGGGGATGGTAGGTCACATGGGCTACTGGGGACTGGGTCTCACTCACATAGAGGGGTCTCTTCCCAGCTCTGCCAGGTCATTCAGGAATGAGTAAGTTTTAGGAGACTCATTATTTCACTCTAAACTCACAAGAGACTAACCTAGAAACCAGGAAGCCAATCATTTAAAAATATCCTTTTCACAACAGGACATCTTCTCGGAGAGTCACCATTCATTCATTTCTTCAACAAAACTCAATCAACGCCCATGATATCTGGGCACTGGAAATACAGAGTGAATAGGAAACAGTGTGAGCTTTGAAGCGGCTCCCCCTCCAGGGTGGTCTTCCCAAAGTGTGGTCCTCAGAACTTGTGTCAGAACCCCCCATCAGCTTATCAAAAGGCAGATTCCTAGGCCGCACCCCAGACTCACTCTGAGGGTGGGAATCCAGGAAATTGGACTCTTACAAGCATCCCCGTGAGTCTCTTGCAACAAAAGTTTGCGAAGCTTTTATTTCTATCATTTCTATCCAGCATATGCTTGGAGAAAAAACAAAAAAGTTGGGTGATTTCTGGGAATGGTATTCTAATACCCTGATGTCCCTATTTCTGCCCTAAAGAAATGCTCCTAAAGAGTCAGAGCTCTTTTTTGTGTCTGACCTTCAAGGTGTCAGAGAGTCCTTGACATACCATCTTCCAGATCCCGTTCCAGGCCACTCTCATTGATATGGTTCACAATATTCTACTATTTCTAAGAGTGTCATTTATTTTAGATGTATTTCATAATGGCTGCTTCCTGCTGATACAAAAAGAGGGAGGAAGGGGGGGAAAGTAAAATTGACTTTGTACCTACTATGTGCCAGTCACTATGTTGGGCACTTAAACATACTACTTCATTTGTTCTTACAGCCATCACCCAAGTAGGGCTCATCACTCCCACTTAACAGATGAGCAAACTGCAGTTCAGAGAAGTTAAGGAACTTGCCCAAGGCCACACAGCTAATAAGTGATAAAGTCAGGCTTCGGCCTCAGGTCTGTCTGTCTCCAACTCCCCCTCCCCGTACTCTTCCCATGTGGAGCACTGTCCTTGTATATCCTCAAAAATTACCACAATGCAGGATTTGTGTAAGCAAACCTCATCTGTTATGTACTGGTTGCTTTTAGTTTCCTTCAAGGGGCTTATAGGCTCATCTCTTCCTGGTATGGAAACCACCCAGTTTGTAATTGTGATCTGTAGACGATGATGGTTGGTGAGCTGCACTCTGCTGAGTTGTAGCACACACTTGCTTGCTTAGCTGTAATCTACCTGTGCTGGGATGGGCGGTCACCCACGGGCAGGCCCGATGGGTTTTACTAACTCTGAGAGCTCTCCAGGGTTGAGCTTCTACTATCGGCATACTGCATCCCTTATCAAACTGTTATTACTTTGAGGACAGAACTACGTTTATCCCTTTTTGTAACTACTCTCCTTGGTACATCCCTGACACCTTGTAGGCTGCTCCAGAACATCAGCTTCTTGAAGAGAGGGACCCCCTTTTTTCATCATTGTAACCCCAGAGCTCAGCACAATGCTCCACTTTCAAGTAATATATGTGGAGTAGATCCCTCACCTTGAAACCAGAACAAGCGTATTCAAATGTAATCAGGAATCTACACTAGCTCTTTTTCCTGGTAATTCAAGTTAATTTTTAAAAGATTTTTCAGAGATTTCTCTATGCTTCAGTGTTTTGTTAGGTGATGCAGGATGTCTGAACCCACTTGATTATTTCAGTGTGATTCTAAGAGATTGATTATCTTGGTGACTAAAGAACTGGGCTGAGTCCACCACGGCCCGGTGCCAAGAGAGGGTTCCAGTGAGCAGTGCAGGGGTCCTGGTGACAGGCTAAGAATAAACAAGGAACCCAGGATTTAAACCCACTATGGGGGAAAAAAATACAGGGGGTCCCTGCCCTTAAAGGGACTTACTCTCTGGTGGGGAAAACTAGACCTTCCTACACATTAGGTGAAGGTGTGAACTAAGGGAACAAGAGGGTTGAGTGTAGGTGGGCAAGTCTTAAATCCTAAACTGAGATCCTGCAGCTGTGATGGGAAGGAGCAACGTTTTTTTCCCACTTTTACTATTTTTTTTAATTAATTTTTACTGGAGCATAATTGCTTTACAATGTTGTGTTAGTTTCTGCTGTACAGCAAAGTGAATCAGCTATACGTATACAAATATCCCCTCCTTTTTGTGAAGGAGCAACTTGGAAATCATCAAGCAGAAGCATAATTGATATCCTAAGAGTTTAGGGTTCCCTGAAGAGGAAACTTGTCTTTTATTCCTTCTGAATCTCCTCCTCGCCCCTAGGGAGACACTAAAGCACACAGAAGGCGTTTCATAAATGCTTTGCCAACAAGAGGACTGTCTCAAGAAATCCAAGGCAAGCCATTATTAGAAGGAGCAGGACTTCGGAGACAAAGTCTCAGCCTTGTACACTGGAATGTGGCAGCGATTTTGGACGTGCAGCTGCTCCAGCTCCATCCATTGAATTAAACTGAGGTCTAGGGAGCAGAAAGGAGACCTCTGAGAGAACTGCTCTCAGTAGCCCATAAACAGGCGCCAGTCAGTGCTTCTATATTAAATTAGAGCTTAGCAGCAAAGAAGCCAAGTCAAGCCTGAGTGATGGGCCAGCAAACCTGAAATATCGAGTTAAAGATCACAAGTGTCTTCCAAGAATGAGGACTTGGTTGTTTATTCTCCTTAAGGCTGTCAGCCTGAACATACCTTAAAACACATAAATTTTGGTTTTGTAATACTGAGTTTCGTTCATGCATTTTTCTCCACCAACACACAAAAAATTGCAGTTTCCAAAGGTAGAATCATCCAATTTTTACAGCTACACCATTTTCGGACTTCAGAATAATACTGTTGAGCAGAACAGATTTTCTAACACCATTTTGCCAGAAGTACTGGACACAAACAAAAACACTCTCAGAAAAACACTGTCTTTTCCTATTACCTGAAATTCACTCCTGTTTTCCCCATTTAAAGAAAATTGAAGTATAGTTGATTTACAATGTCAGGCGTACAGCCAAGTGACTCAGTTATACTATACATATATGTGTGTGTATATGCTTTTTCAGATACTTTTCCATTATAGGTTATTACAAGGCATTGAATATAGTTCCCTGTGCTGTACAGTAAGCCCTT
This sequence comes from Tursiops truncatus, assembly GCF_011762595.2. Classification (NCBI taxonomy): domain Eukaryota; kingdom Metazoa; phylum Chordata; class Mammalia; order Artiodactyla; family Delphinidae; genus Tursiops; species Tursiops truncatus. The sequence continues at coordinate 8,104,276 of NC_047047.1, forward strand.
GTTGTTTATCTATTTTGTATATAGTCATGTGTATCTGTTAATCCCAAATTCCTAACTGATCCCTCCCCAACCCTTCCCCCCTTGGTAACCATAAGTGTGTTTTCAATGTTTTTGAGTCTATTTCTGTTCTGCAAATAAGTTCATTTGTATCCGTTTTTCAGATTCCACATATAAGTGATACCATATTTGTCTTTCTCTGACTTACTTCACTTAGTATGATAATCTCTAGGCCCATCCATGTTGCTGCAAATGGCATTATTTCATTCTTTTTATGCCTGAGTAATATTCCATCATATATATGTACCACATCTTCTTTACCCATTCATCTGTCAATGGACATTTAGGTTACTTCCATGTCTTGCCTATTGTAAATAGTTCTGCTATGAACATTGGAGTAGATGTATCTTTTCAAATTAGAGTTTTCATCTTTTCCAAAACTCACTGCTTTTTACTTATTCATTGCAGTCTTTCTCTTATCCCATGAGCAAAGTATGGTGATCAGCAACTGAACCTATTTGCCGCTTCTGCTCAAGGAGCAGAGGCTGGCCAGCATGCTGGGCTGAGCTGGCCGAGGGGAGTCCAGGCTCAGAAGGAAGAGGCGATCACAGATCTACTAATGATGGCTGATGGTGGGAGACGGGGCTAGAAGTGAAAGGTGTTCAGCTGCCTAACCCTGATCTGGAACCATGAGGGGGTCCTGAGCTGTGGGTGTGGCTGTACATATGAAACACGCTAAAGTTAAGACTGCCCCTCAAGTGTCTGCATCTGCCTCTTCTTCTTCCTTCCCCTCCCCCCCCCTTCCTCCTCCTCTGGTATAAGATACCAGCTCTGGCTTGAAGTGGGAGCTCAGAGCTCCAACCACGGCCATCAGCCTGGGTGCTCATCCTACCACTGGATGTCTTGCATTCTCAACTCTGAAGAGCCTGGCGTGGAAAATGAGTCCACTGTCAGCTTCACCGATGAGTCCAGATTTCGAGCTAGCCACATCAATGCCAAAATGATTGACTTTTGTTTAGGCTGGTGCCAGGCCCTCAGTGAAAAATTTTACTCTAATGTGATTTTCTCAGTCCATACTTACTATTTCAGTTTAATTAAAATGTTGAGGACAAAATAGAAGAGAAAAACCAAAGTAAAAGATGAGGTCTGCTCCGAACCCTAGAGATCAGAAGCCTCTTTCCTTCCTGAGAGGGAGCCCCCAGACCACTACGTAGACCCCTCACTCTGGGCCCACAAGGCTTTCCTAACTTAAGGAGCAGCTTCCCATGGAATTAGGACTGTACCCCTTAAAGATACAGTCCCTGGAAAGGACCAGCAGTTAAAGTTCCTTCCCAAGTCAGCAATAACCCAGCTCCCATGCAGAACAATCCATCCCATCCAATCATGAAAGCTTCCGAGAACTGAAAATTACCACATCCAACTGACAAATATTCCTGCACCATTCACACCTCTCACTGCACCCAATCTGACAATAGGGAAGTGGGGGAAAGTCATGCCGAGAAAGGGCCCCACAGTATAATCCTAGGTACCACTGCTAGTAGATGAACAGGTGCTCCTGATTTCCTCTAGAAAGGTCCTGGTCACCTACCCTTAATATAAACCTTGGAAATGGATCCACCTCCAATCGGGACGCAGCTAATCAGTACAGTATTCACTTCCTACTTCCAAATTCCGATTCCCATCCATCACTATGCATGCGAATAAACTGGTTAGTATCATAACTAGTCTGAAAATGCTCACTGTCCTGTTGGATTATTTTACTTTCTAGAGCCAATGTCTACAATAAAAGCCCACTTGGAATCCTAAAAGGAAACTAATATTAATTGAATGTCATTTTTGTACTAAACATTACCATGGGTGTTATATGCCTTAACTCCCCCAACAATCATATGAGGTAAATGTGATTTTTCCCATTTTTACAACTAAGAGAACATAGCTCAGAAAGGTTAGGTAACTTACCTAAAGTCACACAAGTAGTTAGTGGCAAAACTAACTAGGGTTTGAATCCAGGTCTGACTCCAAAGTTGATTCACTTTCCAGCAAACGCTGTTTGCCAGAGCCAGAAAAAGAATCATGCAAGAACAAAACATTGTGAGAGCTTTTGCACTGCTGTTTAGCAAATATTCATTCCCCTCCCCACCTCGGTGTGAGCGAAGTAGATGTCCTCATCTGCTTGATGTGGGACTTGGTCATGTCATGTGCTTTGGCCAACAGAATATGAGTGGGTGTGACATGAGCAGAGGCCGTAAGTAGGGCTGCACGGCTTGGCCTGGCGCTTGTGCTCATTGCTCATGCTGACGGCCACAACAGAACTATATCCTGGAGAGCACTAGTTAAAGGAGGACACGTCCCTCCTCAATTAATCAATCTGCAGTTGACCTGTAGACCTGTGAGCAAGAAATAATGGCGAAAGTATTACTAATTTGATGAAAACTATAAACCAGCAGGTCCAAGAAGCTCAATGAACCCCAAGGACAAGACACAGCTGTCAGGCTTGGAGGGGAGACTCAGTGGCAGGCTTTGCTCTTGAAAAGAAATGTTGAGAAGCTTCAGGAGGCAAAAGGAAGAAACAGAAGGGAGGAGCCAGGGAGAATGTATGTCACTCTTTCCTCCTCCAGTGGCTCAGCAGCAGCTATTAAAATATCACCTAATGAGGACTTAACTGGTGGTCCAGCAGTTAAGACTCCACACTCCCAATGCAGGGGACAGGGTTCGATCGCTGGTCATGGAACTAAATCCTGCATGCGTGCCGCAACTGAAAGATTCCCACATGCCACGACTAAAAAGATCCTGCATGCCACAACTAAAGATCCCGCACGCCACAACTAAAACCCGGCGCAGCCAAATAAATAAATAAATATTTTTTAAAAAAAATATCACACCTCATGAAGAGTATGTGAGGAGGATGGTGGGAGGGAATAAAGAGAGGAGCTGAATTTTCATCCAGACTATCATGGAAAAACTAGACACAGAGCCAGGCAAACAGAGGATCCCAGGGGGCAAGGAGAATAGAAGGGTATCCCCCCTCCCCTAAGAGTTCTCAGAAATCCAGGGGAAGGTCTTTGGACAGCACCTGGCCACAGAATCAGAGGTGAGAGGCAATTTACTCTTGATTCCTGAGGCGGGCAGGCACCACCATATGCACAAGAGCTCAGCGGGGCTGATGCAGTAGGTGCCATGAACCTTAGCCCTCTTCCCGTCCTCTCTCTAAATATTCCTGACAGCCAAAGAAAACTGCCCAGGAACTCTTAGGAAGTAATGTAGAAACAAATTTTACTGTAATGCACTATTTAAGGTACCACCCTAGGCAGCACATATTGCCTGTGTCAAAACACTGGAAAAGCTTTCTATCGCCCAAAAAGAGCAGTCCTGGGAAAATGAGCAGACAGGAAAAAATTCAATCTGGGGGGGAAATTCTTCCAAGTACATATAAGAATCCAAAGCAGGCACAGAATAAAGAAATGATTGTACACGATGTATCTAGTGCTGTCTTTGCAAGGAAGCAAGAAACAAGACAAAATTGTTCTCAGCCTACAACTACTTTTTGCTATCTCAGGGGAAGACGATGATGTACGGATTTGCCCCAAAACATGAGGCCTAAAAGTTCGTTAAAATTCACACATAATTAACTTATTTGTAGATACTATTACAATTCATTTATCAAACCCATTACAAGAAATGCAGATTCCTACAAATAGCTATTTATCAACAAGTATCACACATCAAAATTAAGTGAAATAAGAACTTGTAGCTATGCATTTATCTAATCTATCCAGTCTCCACTAATCTGAGTTGGAGTAGTCCAAAGGACTTCAGAAACCTTAGAGAATAATTATAGCCTTTTAAATCTTGAATTGATAATGGGCACAAATGCAATATAATTGGTCCAAATTTTTAAAGGCTTTTTAATACATTGGCAAGGAAAGCTGCAGTAAGCAAACTGCTGATACAACTCAATAATTTTTTTTAAATATCTTTATTAGAGTATAATTGCTTTACAATGGTGCATTAGTTTCTGCTTTATAACAAAGCAAATCAGCTATACATACACATATATCCCCATATGTCCTCCCTCTTGCAACTCCCTCCCACCCTCCCTATCCCATCCCTCTAGGTGGTCACAAAGTACCGAGCTGATCTCCCTGTGCTATGCGGCTGCTTCCCACTAGCTATCTATTTTACATTTGGTAGTGTATGTATGTCAATGCTACTCTCTCATTTCGTCCCAGCTTACCCTTCCCCCATACCATGTCCTCAAGTCCATTCTCCATTCTCTACATCTGCGTCATTATTCCTATCCTGCCCCTAGGTACTTCATAACCATTTTTTTCTTTTTAGATTCCATATATATGTGTTAGCATACGGTATTTGTTTTTCTCCTTCTGACTTACTTCATTCTGTATGACAGACTCTAGGTCCATCCACCTCATTACAAATAACTTAATTTTGTTTCTTTTTATGGCTGAGTAATATTCCATTGTATATATTGCCACATCTTCTTTATCCATTCATTTGTCGATGGACACTTAGGTTGCTTCCATGTCCTGGATATTGTATACAGAGCTGCAGTGAACATTGTGGTACATGACTCTTTTTGAATTATGGTTTTCTCAGAGTATATGCCCAGTAGTGGCACTGCTGGGTTGTATGGTAGTTCTATTTTTAGTTTCTTAAGGAACCTCCATACTGTTCTCCATAGTGGCTGTATCAATTTACATTCCCACCAACACTGCAAGAGGGTTCCCTTTTCTCCACACCCTCTCCAGCATTTATTGTTTCTAGATTTTTTGATGATGGCCATTCTGACTGGTGTGAGATGATATCTCATTGTAGTTTTGATTTGCATTTCTCTAATGATTAATGATGTTGAGCATTCTTTCATGTGTTTGTTGGCAGTCTGTATATCTTCTTTGGAGAAATGTCTATTTAGGTCTTCTGCCCATTTTTGGATTGGGCTGTTTGTTTTTTTGATATTGAGCTGCATGAGCTGCTTGTAAATTTTGAAGATTAGTCCTTTGTCAGTTGCTTCATTTGCAAATATTTTCTCCCATTCTGAGGGTTGTCTTTTCGTCTTGTTTATGGTTTCCTTTGCTGTGCGAAAGCCTTTGTTTCATTAGGTCCCATTTGTTTATTTTTATTTCCATTTCTCTACAAGGTGGGTCAAAAGGATCTTGCTGTGATTTATGTCCTAGAGTGTTCTGCCTAGGTTTTCCTCTAAGACTTTAATAGTGTCTGGCCTTACATTAAGGTCTTTAATCCATCTGGAGTTTACTTTTGTGTATGTATTAGGGGGTGTTCTGATTTCATTCTTTTACATGTAGCTGTCCAGTTTTCCCAGCACCACTTATTGAAGAGTCTGTCTTTTCTCTATTGTATAGTCTTGCCTCCCTTATCAAAGATAAGGTGACCATATGTGCATGGGTTTTTCTCTGGGCTTTCTAACCTGTTCCATTGATCTATATTTCTGTTTTTGTGCCGGTACCATACTGTCTTGATTACTGTAGCATTGTAGTATAGTCTGAAGTCAGAAAGCCTGATTCCTCCAGCTCTGTTTTTCTTTCTCAAGATTGCTTTGGCTACTCGGTGTTTCCATACAAATTGTGAAATTTTTTGTTCCAGTTCTGTGAAAAATGCCATTGGTAGTTTGATAGGGATTGCACTGAATCTGTACACTGCTTTGGGTAGTAGAGTCATTTTCACAATATTGAATCTTCCAATCCAAGAACATGGTATATCTCTCCAACTGTTTGTATCATCTTTAATTTCTTTCATCAGTGTCTTATAGTTTTCTGTATACAGGTCTTTTGTCTCCAGAGGTAGGTTTATTCCTAGGTATTTTATTCTTTTTGTTGCAATGGTAAATGGGAGGGTTTCCTTAATTTTTCCTTCAGATTTTTCATCATTGGTGTACAGGAATGCAAGAGATTTCTTTGCATTAATTTTGTATCCTGCTACTTTACCAAATTCATTAATTAGCTCTCGTAGTTTTCTGGTAGCATCTTTAGGATTCTCTATGTATAGTATCATGTCATCTGCAAACAGTGACAGCTTTACTTCTTCTGTTCCGATTTGGATTCCTTTTATTTCTTTTTCTTCTCTGATTGCTGTGGAGAAAACTTCCAAAACTATGTTGAACAATAGTGGTGAGAGTGGGCAACCTTGTCTTGTTCCTGATCTTAGTGGAAATGCTTTCAGTTCTTCACCATGAGAACGATATTGGCTGGGGGTTTGTCATATATGGCCTTTATTATGTTGAGGTAAGTTCCCTCTATGCCTACTTTCTGGAGGGTTTTTATCATAAATGGGTGTTGAATTTTGTCAAAAGCTTTTTCTGCATCTATTGAGGTGATCATACGGTTTTTCTCCTTCAATTTGTTAATATGGTGTATCTCATTGATTGATTTGCATATATTGAAGAATCCTTGCATTCCTGGAATAAACCCCACTTGATCATGGTGTATGATCCTTTTAATGTGCTGTTGGATTCTGTTTGCTAGTATTTTGTTGAGGATTTTTACATCTATGTTCATCAGTGATATTGGCCTGTAGTTTTCTTTCTTTGTGATATCTTGCTCCCAAAGTCCACCGCCTCAGTTTGGGATGATTCATTGTCTATTCAGGTATTCCACAGATGCAGGGTATATCAGGTTGATTGTTGAGATTTAATCCACTGCTCCTGAGGCTGCTGGGAGAGATTTCCCTTTCTCTTCTTTGTTCGCACAACTCCTGGGGTTCAGCTTTGGATTTGGCACCACCTCTGCATGTAGGTCACCTGAGGGCGTCTGTTCTCCACTCAGACAGGATGGGGTTAAAGGAGCAGCTGATTCGGGGGCACTGGCTCACTCAGGCCTGGGGGAGGGAGTGGTATGGAACGCAGGGCCAGCCTGCTGCGGCAGAGGCTGGCATGACGTTGCACCAGCCTGAGGCGCACCATGTGTTCTCCCAGGAAACTGTCCCTGGATCACGGGACCCTGGCAGTGGCGGGCTGCACAGGCTCCCGGCAGGGGAGGTGTGGAGAGTGACCTGTGCTCGCACACAGGCTTCTTGGTGGTGGCAGCAGCAGCCTTAGCATCTCATGCCTGTCTCTGGTGCCCGAGCTGATAGCCGCGGCATGTGCTCATCTCTGGAGCTCATTCAGGCTGTGCTCTGAATCCCCTATCCTCACGCACCCCGAAACAATGGTCTCTTGCTTCTTTGGCAGCTCCAGACTTTTTCCCGGACTCCCTCCCGGCTAGCCGTGGCACACTAGTCCCCTTCAGGCTGTGTTCATGCAGCCAACCCCAGTCGTATCCCTGGGATCCGACCTCCAAAGCCCGAGCCTCAGCTCCCGGCCCCCACCCGCCCCAGCGGGTGAGCAGACGAGCCTCTCAGGCTGGTGAGTGCTGGTCGGCACCAATCCTCTGTGCAGGAATCTCTCCGCTTTGCCCTCTGCACCCCTGTTGCTGTGCTCTCCTCCATGGCTCTGAAGCTTCCCCCACTCCGCCACCCACAGTCTCTGCCCACGAAGGGCCTTCCTAGTATGTGGAAACTTTTCCTCCTTCCCAGCTCCGTCCCACTGCTGCAGGTCCCGTCCCTATTCTTTGTCGCTGTTTTTTCTTTTGCCCTACCCAGGTACGTGGGGAGTTTCTTGCCTTTTGGGAGGTCTGGGGTCTTCTGCCAGCATTCAGCAGGTGTTCTGTAGGAGTTATTCCACATGTTGATGTATTTCTGATGTATTTGTGGGGAAGAAGGCGATATCCAGGTCTCACTCCTCTGCCATCTTGAATGTCTCCTCACAACTCAATCTTTTATTTGCTTTCTAATTATATCACTAGACCTACCCAAATCTATACTAATAAACAGGGTAGGGGAGGAGTGGAGAAAAGAAAAAAGAGAAAGGAAGAAAGGAAAATATATTGGGGGCAAAAAATGAAAAGCTTTAAAAGCCAGTGTATAGTATGAGAAAAAGCATGTATTGAATAAGACAGCACAGAAACCAAGAATACATGTGCTCCCATGTGTGTGTGTTGAAAAAGTGTGTGTTGAATAAGACAGCACAGAAACTGAGAATATACGTGCTCACCACTTAGAATATTCAGTCCAGCAATACACAAAATGAAGGTTTATTCGGATAACATCAAACCCATTTTTCACATCTACAGTAAATATACAGGGCAGAGAGAAAAACAAATTGAATGTCAAAAGGTCATTACCAATCAAGAGTAGAGTGCGACCGGGCAATGAAGCAGAGTAGATGGCCCAGGGCAAGCCCATCACATACAGGAATGTAATATCGATATATTGCAAAGGAATCCACATACATCAGTGGAGAAAGAAAGATTAATAAGTGAATGGTGTGAATATCTTTTTTGGTGGTGTATTTCTTTCTGTACTTTAGACTTCTGGGGGAGATAGATTTCTAGTAGTGAAAATACTGGATCAACATGATTAAACATTTTGGGGTCATGTCTCACACTGAATTACTTTCCAAAAAAAGTTTTAAGACAATCTAAGTCACATCAGCAGTGTATATGGAATACCCATTTCACTGAACCTGAATTAGCATAAAAATAATATCTCACCGTTCCCAGCTGAATTTGCTTTGATAAAGAAATTAATGTCAATTAGTAGTGAACAGTAGTGAAATTGAACATTTTTGTATTTAACTTCTTTTGCCCATTTACCTGCTGGGGTCTGCCGACTTGGTTCAGAAAGGCAAGAGGGAGAGCATCACAAACTATCACCCAGAGAAAACTTATTTGCAGGAACCACTCTCAGCAACAGCAAAGAAGAGTGCGTTTAGCCATGAAGCATAGCCCCTTCCCCACACCATCTCCCATATGAACCACCAGCAGATACCTATCTTGTGTCCTTTCAGTGGTGAATAGTAAAGAGGAAGCCAGCACACAGCATCCAAAGAACAACATAAGAAAAAAATGAGGGAAAGAGCAGCAAAATTACCAAGAGATGAATAACACTCACTAAAAACATTATCAGGGAATACATGAAAATTATGATCCAATATTTCACCAAGAATTTAAAAATATATATGAAGCCATCATCTCCTTGAAGGAAGAAAACAAAGCAGACATGCAAAAACTCAAGAATGTGATGGCAAGATAACAGGAAGAGATGAAATATGAAAAAGTCAGGAAAGAAGAAAAAAAATCACAGAAATTAATATGAAAATGGTGGGAAATCAACGAAGAAAATATACGCTGGAACTCACTATAAGAAACTAGAAAAGGTGAACACAAGCAGAAATAAAGTATTCTAAAACATCAGAGAGAAAATAATAGGAGACAGTCAAAGGAGAGCTATCGTACTTTAACACACAAAGTGAGTCACCAAGAGAGAAGAAAACCAGCCTGGCACAACGGTTAAGAAAATGAAGTATTTGACTTCATGTCAATGAAGTGAATGTGAATTTGGACAAGTTTCTTAACCACTTTTTTTCTTGGTTTCCCCGTCACTAAAATGAGGATAATGTTAGTACCTACTCCATAGGGCTGTTAGGAAGTTTAAGTGGGTTAAAATTTGATATGAGGCTGGAACAGTGCCTGGCATATTCCAAGCAATGTCCAAGTGTTTGTTAAATTTAAAAATAGTAATAAATAAAACAACAGGGCAGAAGAAGTATTTTAAAGTATAATTCAAGGAAACTTGCCTGAAATAGAAGTCTTAGAGGTTCATATTAAAGGGCACACTACATACCAGGGAATATCAACCACAGCAGTCAACGCTGAGACATATCCTAGGACTTAGTGGATTTAAAGATAAAAAAAAGAATCCTTTGGAGCAAAATGGCTGAACAAGATATCCCTTGATCATATCCCTGCCTCAACAACAATAATTTGGCATCCACCCACGGACAGAAGTGCCTTCACAGGAGCTTTGAAAGTGTCTTCATAGGAGCTTTGGGATCCAGGTAGGAGACTGCGAAGTCCAAGACCAAGGAGAGGTGTTTTGAGAAGGCAGGTCTGCCCCATGCTGCTGACTTACCAACCATGCTCCCCGCTACAGAAACAGAAACAGCTTTGTGCCCCTGAGAACTTGGCTACAGCCCTGTTTGGCTTGGTCCTGTCTCCAGCACCATATGCCGAAGGACCCAGGAGAAGCCATGCTCACCCGAGCATCAGGTGATAGACATACAGCCCTCGGTCCCAGCTGTGGACCCTAAATTGGCCCGTGAACCAGTTCCAGCCCCTCTTGGCCACAGTCTGGGAGCCCCTGGAGGTAAGCCCCCAAACTCAGTCAGATTGTGGATTCTGAAGAGGCCCTGTAATTGGGCTCCAGCCCATCCCAGCCATTGTCCACAGTCTTGCTAGCACAGGGATCCTGCAGGAGAAATACCTGTCTATACCCCCAGAGATCCAGAAAGGGCCCCATACTTGCCTCTAAACCCCTCACAGCCTCCATCTGCCAGCAGTCCTTAGGGTCCAGGGCCCCAGTGGGAGACTCTCCAGTCTGAACCCCCAGAAGGACCCTGTACTGGGCTCCAACCTCAACACAGCTTCAGTCCACCAGCAGACCTGCCAGCAAGGGACCCAGTAGTACACACTACTGTCTGTGCTCCAAGAGACTCTGAAAAGGACATATACTCAGTTCCAGGTCCTCCCAGCCTCAGTCCACACCACTGAGCCCAACCTGCCCAGGGACCTGGTGGGAGACATACACATCTGTGCCTCCAGGGCCAGGTCTGCAGACCTCAAACATGGCTATAGAATCTCAAACAACCCTGGGGCCCCATTCCAGCCCCTCTCAGCCATGGTCCAGGGCCAGTCCTGCCCACCTAGGGGCCCATCCAGTGACCAGGCATCAGTCCTCCCAGGGATCTAGTGGGAGCCATGCCCCCTGCACACCTAGTAATAGACCTGCTGTCTAAGGACCCAACTGTGGAACCCGAAGAGGATCCTTATCCCAGAACACCCTACTGAACAAGGTACTGGAGGCAGTCCCGTTCACCCAGAGACGAGACAGGATCCACACCTGTCCCAGCCCCTGATAACAAGCCTGCCAACTTAAGATCCCACTACAGACCCAGCAACAGCCATATAACTGGGTCTAACCCAGCACAACTGAGATTTCAGAGGTAGTCCATCAGCCCAGGGAACAGACAGGAGAAGGTTTTTACCTATGGAAACCAGTCCGAAAAGACTGGAAGAAGTGTATGCTTCTTCAAATGTACAGATACCAATGCAAGGCTACATGAATCATTAAGAATCAGGCAAAGATGACACCATCAAAGGAATTAATAAAGATCCAGTAACTGACCCCAAAGAAATGGAGACCTACAGATTACTTGAAAAAGAATTCAAAATAATCATCTTAAGGAAACTCAGTGAGGGCTTCCCTGGTGGCACAGTGGTTGAGAGTCCGCCTGCCGATGCAGGGGACGCGGGTTCGTGCCCCAGTCTGGGAAGATCCCACATGCTGTGGAGTGGCTAGGCCCGTGAGCCATGGCTGCTGAGCCTGCGCGTCCAGAGCCTGTGCTCTGCAACGGGAGAGGCCACAACAGTGAGAGGCCCGCATACCGCACACACACAAAAAAAGAAACTCAGTGAAATGCAAGAACACAGATAACTAAACAAAATCAGGAAAACAATGCATGAACAAAATGAGTTTAATAAAGAAACAGAAACCATAAAAAACAACCAAAACAGAAATCCTGAACCTGAAGAATACAATGTCAGAACTGAAAAATTCTTTAGAGAGCCTCAACAATAGACTTGATCATGAAGCAGAATCAGAAAACTTGAAGACAGATGATTTGAAATTAGCCGATTATAAGAACAAAAAGGAAAAAGAATGAAAAAGAGTGAAGAAAACCTATATGTATTATGGGACACCTTCAAGCAAATGAATAGTCACAACATAGGAGTCCCAGAAGGAAAAGACAGAAAGGGGCAGAAAGATTATTTAAAGAAATAATAGCTGAAAATTTCCCAAATCTAGAAAGAGATATGGACATCTAAGTAGAAGAATCTCAAAGGATCCCAAGGACCCCAAGCAAGACGAACCCAAAGAAGATCACTCTGAGACACGCTATCATCAAAATGTAAAAAGTCAAAGATGAAGAGAAAATTTTGAAAGCAGCAAGAGAAAAATGACTTATCATGAACAAGGGAACCCCCATAAGGCTATCAGCAGATTTCTCTGCAGAAAGTCTGCAGGCCATGAGGGAATGAGCTGATATGAAATATTCACAGTGCTAAAAGCAAAAAACTGCCAACCAAGAAAACTATACCCAGCAAAACTGTCCTTCAGAAATGAAGGAGAGATAAAGAATTTCACAGGCAAACAAAAGCTAAGGAAGTTCATCATCACTACATCTACCTTACAGAAATGCTAAAGGGAGTTGAAAGGATGCTAAGTAACGACTTAAAAATACATAAAAGTATAAAACTCACTGGTAAAGGTAATTATATAGTTCAATTCAGAATACCCAAATGCTGTAATCATGGTGCGTAAATCACTTTTATCTCTAGCACAGAAGTTAAACAATAATATTAAAAACAACTATAATAAGCTACAATAATAAATAAGCTACAATATGTATAAGCTATAATTATATACAGTATATAAGCTACAATAATTTGTTAATGGATGCACAAGATAAAAAGATCAATAGCATAAAATGTGGGGAGGAGAGTAAGAGTAGTGGTTTTGTATGCAATTGAAAGTAAGTTGTTATCAGCTTAAAATAAACTGTTATATCTTACAAGATGTTTTACGTAAGCCTTGTGGTGGCCACACATATACAAAAAATACAACAAAGACCTTTAGCAGTTACACAAAAAATAAAGGAATTAAAGCATACCATTACAAAAAATAAATCACAAAGGAAGACAGTAAGAGAGGAAGAAAGGAACAAAATAACTAAAAAAATTAAAATAACATAATGGTAATAGTAAGTCTTTATCTATCAATAATTACATTAAATGTAAATGGACTAAATTCTCCAATCAAAAGACACAAAGTGGCTGAATGGATAGAAGAAACATCCAACAACATGCTGCCTATAGGAGACTCACTTTAGCTTTAAGGACACACACAGGTTGAAAGTGAAGGGATGAAAAAAGATGTTCCATGCAAATGGTAACCAAAGGAGAGCAGAAGTGGCTATACTTATATCAGATAAAATAGCCTTTCAATCAAAACTGGTCCCAAGAGACAAAGAAGGTCGCTATGTAAAAAGGGACCAAGTGATAAAGAGACCAAGTCATTAAGAGGATATAACAATTGTAGGTATATATGCACCCAACATTGAAGCACCTAAATATTTAAAGCAAATATTAATAGAACTGAAGGGAGAAATAGATAACAATGTAATAATAGTAGGGAACTTCAATACCCCACATTCAACAATGGTTACATCACCCAGACAGAAAGTAAATAAGGAAACACTGTACTTGAACTATTCCTTAGACCAAATGGACCTGAGACACATACAGAACATACCACCAACAGCACCAGAATACACATTTTTCTCAATTGCATCTGAAACATTCTCCAGGATAGATCATATATTAAGTCACAAAATAAGCTTTAGCAAATGTAAGGAAACTGAAATCATACCAAGTATCTTTTCCAACCATAATAGTATGAAACTAGAAATTAATCAAAAGAGGAAAATGGAAAATTCACAAATGTGTGGAAATTAAACAACACACTCCTGAACAAATGAGTCAAAGAAGACATCAAAAAAGAAATCAAAAAATATCTTGAAACAAATAGAAATGGAAACACAGAACAAAAAAATATCAAAACTTATGGAGTGCAGCAAAAGCCATTCTAAGAGGGAAGTGTATAGCAACAGCACCTACATTTAAAAGATAAAAAGAAAGATCACAGATAAATGACCTAACTTTACACCTCAAGGAAATAAAGAACTAAATGAGTCCAAAGATGGCAGAAGTAACAAAGATCAGAGCAGAAATAAACGAAATATAGACAGGGAAAACAATAGAAAAGATCAACAAAACTAAGACGGTATTCTGAAAAGATAAAATTGACAAACCTTTAGCTAGACTAAGAAAAAAGAGCAAAGACTCAGTGATCATGGGTTGCCTGTGCCCTGGTCATCGATAGTACAGGGAGAGGAGTTACTGAAAGACATTTTTCCATGTCTGAAGGGCCCAGTTGTCCCTTCCAAACCCTGGATCTTTCACACACTATCTTTTTTCTCCTGCCATTCCCTTCAGAGCTCAGGCCTTTGCTGCCCCCCTCCGTGATATGGTGACCAGGCTGGCGCCCAGATTGCAGGGGTTCACTTTGTCTTTGAAGTTAAGGAGTCTCTTGACAGAAACCAGTCAACACATCTATATTTGGATCTCACACTGGAACGAGTTCAGGTCGGTTCGGTGGGAGGTAGAAACCCTGTGACAGTGCCTTTGCTTAGTAGACTCCACAGATGCAACATGGTGCCCCCAAGAGGCATGCCTGGCTCCCAGATAACAGGTCAGCCTTAGATCTGGAGATTGTTGAGGAAGTCCCATGAGTCAGTGACCTTGGGGTGACGTGGGATCTGGGATTGCTGGTATTTCTCCCCAAGATTCCTATTGTTCATGGACACCAGTGGGGCAGAGAATGGACAGTGAGGTCTCCATGTGAAGAGCTCCCTGCTGCCTGCTCAGAGCATCACAGGAGAACTGTTCACTCAGCATGAGAGATCAGGGGCAAAGCACTGGGACTGGGGGCTTGGCATCCCCTTTAGCTGGCTCTGAGTCCTGACAGCAGTGCCCTTGGAGGGCCAGGGAAGGCTGACCCTGGTCCCTCTGCTGTGCCTGGATGACTTCAATAACCAAGAGATTTTTTTCTTGAGTTGGCAGCTGCTCCTCATCATCATTTTCTCTCCATCCATCCATTCAATAAACCATATGGACCCATCCACCCCCCAAAAAAGAGCAAAGACTCAAATAAAATTAGAAATGAAATCTAAATATGACACAATAGAAATACAAAGGATCATAAGAGACTATTATAAATAATCACATGCCAACAAATTGGATAACCTAAAAGAATGGATAAATTCCTAGAAATATAGAAACTACCAACACTGAATCATGAAGAAAAAGAAAATCTGGGCCAGGTGCCTGGAGGCATGTCAGCTGGTCCTTCGGTGGGCTTTTCGGGGACAAGGATGGCTATAGCCAGTGATTTCTACCTACACTACTATGTAGGGCACAAGGGCAAGTTTGGACACGAGTTTCTGGAGTTGGAGTTTTGGCCAGATGGAAAACTTAAGATATGCCAACAACAGCAATTATAAAAATGATGTCATGATCAGAAGGGAGGCTTATGTACACAAGAGTGTAATGGAAGAACTGAAGAGAATTATTGATGACAGTAAATTACAAAAGAAGATGATGCTTTGTGGCCTCCCTCTGACAGGGCTGGCCAGCAGGAGCTTGAAATTGTAATTGGAGATGAACACATTTCTTTTACCACATCAAAAATAGGTTCCCTTATTGATGTTAATCAGTCAAAGGATCCTGACGGCCTTCGAGTATTTTACTGTTTGGTACAGGACGTGAAATGTTTAGTTTTTAGTCCTACTGGATTACATTTCAAGATTAAACCAATCTAAATTGTAAAAAAAAAAAAAAAAAAAAAGAAAAGAAAATCTGAACAGATTAAGAATTAATACCAATCCTCCTCAAGCCCTTCCAAAAAACTGAAAAAGAGGGAGCACTTCCAAGCTCATTTTATGAGGCCAGAACTAGCCTTATACCAAAGCCAAAAAATGACACTACAAGAAAAGTTTACTATAGACTAATATCACTAATGAATATGTATGCAAAAATTCTCAACAAAATACTAGCAAACCAAATTCAACATCACATTAAAAGGTTCATACACTGTGATCAAGTAGGATTTATCCCTGGGATGCAAAGACTGTTCAACATACACAAATTAATAAATGTGATACACCAAATCATGATTCTCTCAATAGATGTAGAAAAAGCATTTCACAAAATTCAACATTCTTTCATGATAAATGAACATGAAGTGAACTCTCAAGAAATTGGGTACAGAAGGAATATACCTCAACATAATAAAAACCATATATGACAAACTCACAGCTAACATACTCAGTGGTGAAAGGTTGAAAGCTTTCCCACTAAGATCAGGAACAAGAAAAGAGTTTCCACTCTCACTACTCCCATTCAGCATAGTACTGGAAGTCCCAGGAAGAGCAATCAGGCAAGAAAAATAAATAAATACCTCCAAATCAGACAGGCAGAAGTAAAATAGTCTCTGTTTGCAGATGATATGATCTTAAAAACTCCACCAAAAAACCTATTAGAACTAATAAACAAATTCAGTAAAGTTGCAGGATACAAAATCAACAGGCAAAAATCAGTTGTGTTTCTACATACTAACAGCAAATTATCTGAAAAAGATATAAAGAAAACAATCCCACTTATAATAGCATCAAAAATAATAAAATACTTAGAAATAAATTTAACCAAGATGTTGAAAGATCTGTACACTGACAAATTATAAGACATTGATAAAAATAAATTGATGAAGACACAAATAAATGGGAAAATATCTCTTGTATGTGAATTAGAATAATTAACATTGTTAAAATGTCTATATTACCAAAAGCCATCTATAGATTCAAGGCAATTCCTATTAAAATTCCAAAGGGGGCTTCCCTGGTGGCACAGTGGTTAAGAATCTGCCTGCCGATGCAGGGGACAGGGGTTCAAGCCCTGGTCCGGGAAAATCCCACAGGCCGTGGAGCAACTAAGCCTGTGCACCACAACTACTGAACCTGCGCTCTAGAGCCCACAAGCCACAACTACTGAGCCCGCATGTCACAGCTACTGAAGCCCACGCACCTAGAGCCTGTGCTCCCAACAAGAGAAGCCACCGCAATGAGAAGTCCATGCACTGCAATGAAGAGTAGCCCCCGCTTGCTGCAACTAGAGAAAGCCCGTGAGTAGCAACGAAGACCCAATGCAGCCAAAAATAAATAAATTAATGAATTAATTAATTTTTAAAAATTCCAAAGGCATTTTTCACAGAAATATAAAAAACAATCCTAAAATTCATATGGAACCACATAAGACCCTGAATACCCAAAGCAATACTGGGAAATAAGAACAAAGCTGGAGGCATCATGATTCCTGATTTCAAGCTCTATTACAACACAATAGTAATCAAAACAATATGGTACTGGCATAAAAGTGACACACAGACCAATGGAACTGAATAAAGAACCCAGAAATAAACCCATGCATATACAGTCAACTAATACCTGACAAGGGAGCCAAGAATCCTCAACAGAAAAATTATAGTCTCTTTAATAAATGGTGTTGGAAAAACTGAATATGCACATGCGGAAGAATGAAATTGGACCCCTATATTATACCACTCACCAAATTAACTTGAAACAGATTAAAGACTTAAACATAAGACTTGAAAATGTAAAATACTAGAGGAAAACATAGGCGAAAAGCTCCTTGATACTGGTTTTGGCAACAATTATTTTGGATATGACACCAATAGAGCAAGCGACAAAAGCAAAAATAAACAAGTGGGGCTACATCAAACTAAAAATCTTCTGCACAGCAAAAGAAACTATCAGCAAAACAAAAGTCAACTTACAGAATGGAAGTAAATATTTACAAACCATCTATCTTAGAGAAAGTTAATATGCAAAATATATAAGGAACTCATACAACTTAATAGCAAAATACAAACAATCCAATTAAAATGGACAAAGGATTTGAATAGATATTTTTCCAGAAAAGATATACAAATGGCCAACAGATACATGGGAAGGTACTCAACATCACTAATTACCAGGGAAATGCAAAAGATATCCCCACACACCTGTTAGAATGGCTATTATCAAAAAGACAAGAGACAACAGTGTTGGTGTGGAGGTAGAGAAAAGGGAACCTTTGTGCCCTGTTGGTGCGAAATGTGAATTGGTGAAGCCACTATGGAAAACAGGATGGAGGTTCCTCAAAAAAATTGAAAATAGAACTACCATATGATCCGGCAATCCCACTTCTGGGTACATACCCAAAGGAAATGAAATTACTATTTTGAAGAGATATCTATACTCCCATGTTCATTCCAGCATTATTTACAATATTCAAGACATGGAAGTAACCGAAGCATCCACTGACAGATGAATGGATAAAGAAAATGTGATTTTATATATTTTTTATGGGTACAAAAATTTGAAATATATCAATGCAATATTACTCATCCATGAGAAAGAAGGAAATCCTGTCATTTGCAACAACATGGATGGACCTCGAGGGCATTATGCTAAGTGAAATAAGTCAGATAGAGAAAGACAAATACTGTATGATCTCAGTTATATGTGGAAACAAAAAAAGCCAAACTCATAGAAAGAGAGAGTAGAATGGTGGTTGCCAGGGGCTGGGGCTGAGAGAAATGGGGAGAAATTGGTCAAAGGGTCCAAACTTTCAGTTATTAGATGATTAAGTCCTGGGGATCTAATGTACAGTGTGGTGACTACATTTAACAATACAGTATTATACACTTGAAGGTTTCTAATTGAATGTTCTCACCACACGCAAAAAAGCGTAATTATGTGAGGTGATGGATGCATTAACTAAGCTTATTGTGATAATCATTTCACAATATATATGTGTATTACATTGTACACCTTAAATTTTCTCAATACTATACGTCAATTTTATCTCAATAAAGCTGGTGGAATAAAAGAAACCTCTGAGCAACCAGGCAAAAAGATAAAGTCACTTACAAAGGAAAAAAATCAAGTTGGCCTTGGATTTCTTCTCGGCAGCACACACTATGAGAAGACACTGCAGCACCACCCATAACACACACAAGACAAACAAAAAGTGAGCCAAGGGCGTTCTATCCAGCCAAGCTGTCCTTTAAGTATAAAAACGGAGAAAAGAACATTTGGAAACCCTGGCAATATTGTTCCTCTGATTCCCTCCTTGAGGAACCTATTAGAAGATAAATTTTAGCCAACCAAGAGGTGGCTGGGGAAACCAAAGGAGATGGACTACAAGTGAGAACAGAATGTACTTAATAGCAGAAATATTAAAACTAAAACAAACATGGGAATTGGGACGACAGAAGAAAAGTAAAGGTGATAAAAAAAACTTAGTCTTTAAGGGCTTCCCTGGTGGCGCAGTGGTTGAGAGTCCGCCTGCCGATGTAGGGGACATGGGTTCGTGCCCTGGTCCAGGAAGATCCCACATGCCGCGGAGCGGCTGCGCCCGTGAGCCATGGCCACTGAGCCTGCGCGTCTGGAGCCTGTTGCTCTGCAACGGGAGAAGAACTTAGTCTTTAAGTTGCTTACCTAGTAGTAATAACAGTAGGGTAACCCACAGGATGATGATGGTCATGGCAGTAACAGCAGTTATAATTATTGACTGGCTAACCATGAGCCAGGTACTACATAAAACACTGTGTGTGTGTGTGTGTGTGTGTGTGTGTGTGTGTGTGTGTATACACACAGTGTTTCATACAGTGTATACACACATATACACATATATACACACACGCATATATATATATATATATATATATATATATCCCTAACAACCCATAAGGTAAACATCATCATCCCCATTCATAACTAAGAAAGCTAAAGCTCAGATTAGTTAAGTACCTCGACCACGATCACACAGCTAAGTGACAAATCCAAACCCAGGCCTGACTCCAAAGCCCAGGCTCTTGATTTTACCGCATTTGCGTTCATTGAACATAGGACAGAGCCTTATTCCTCTCTGCCTCCTCATCATTTAACACAACTAATATAATATAATATAGCATAATATAATATAATAACAACAATCTATTTTTCCCATTTTATAGATGAGGAAAGGAAGCAGAAAGGTTAAATGACTTTCCCAAAGTTACACAGCTACGTAGTCGACGGGGCAGCTAGCATGGCTCTAGAGCAGCGCTATCCAATACTAATTCAATGGTAGGTGAACCACAAGTATAATTTCCAATTTTCTAGTAGCCAAATCTTAGAAAAAACTTAATTTTATTAATATATTTGACGTAACCCATATGTTCCTATTATCATTGTGACATATAATCTATATTAAAAACTCTTCATGTCATAATTCACATGTTTTCCTCACTCAGTCTTTGAAATCCAGGGTGTATTTTATACTTACAGCACATCTCAAATCGGACTCACATGTCCGTGCTCAGTAGCCACAGGTGGTCAGCGGCTCCCATATTTAACAGAGCAGCTCCAAAGCTACATGTGGCACCAACTTAACAACGCACGAACCCTCCATTTTCCATTCTCCAGCACTGATTCCTGAAGTGTCATTTTATAAAATCAAAAAACAAAGTAACTAGTTATATTATCTACCTCCACAGAAAACCCATCCTGGGGTTAGGGTTTCACTCTTACAAAAAGGTCGTATTTATGCGTGTCGTTGGATCATATTTTTGATGGTAATCTGTTCTCCCTCTACTTTCTCTTCCCTACCCACTCCCTCCACATTCAAGCAGCCATTCTCTCCTTGCCCCAAAGAAGGCAGAGCAGAAAGATGAAATAGGCTGCAAGACATTCTGGCTTTTTCCTTTTAAGCCTAACCCCTGAGGAGAGGCGCTGGGGTTTACAGAGCAGGCAGCTTTAAGAAGCAGGAGGTAGAGAGGAGTCATCCCAGATTAGAAGGACATTCCCCTTGGCTTGGGGGAGAGGAGGAGAGCATCCCAGGAGAGGGTGGGAACTGGCTCCGCGTCTTTGCAGCACCTTGGGAGCAAGGCGCAGGGTGAACGGGGGTGGGGCAGAGTCTGCAAACGACTCCCACATCCGAAGCCAGCACAGAAGCAGCAGAGAACTGCTCAACCTGGAGTGGCCGTGAGACGGGGACAATGGGTATTTATAGGGCGGTTTGCAGGAAGAGATGTCTAATTACTAGAGACCCCTCCCAATGCCTTAGCACTGCCTAGGATCTCCAAGCTGTGGGAAAAGCTCAGGAGGAGTCCCTGGGAATGACTGGGGTTAATGTCCCCCCAATCCACTGGGATAGAAGGGCACTGGAATCAAAAATTAAACTGAATTCTAGAAATCAAAGAAAGTGTCTGGCTGGACTTGTTTTTGTGACCAGACACTCATATCTGCCACTTAGGGAGCCTCACTTGAGCCCGTCAGGGGCAGTGGGCAGTGTCCCCCCACAAACCATTACACTGGAGCCAGTTCATCTCCAGTGGACGGCTGTAACCCAGGAGGAACTGGAGTGCTGAGGGGTGTGGCCTCTCAGAAGTCACTGCTGACTTGGGGAACACCAGTGGCCTGGGATGAAACCGAGTTTCAAAGAATATCACGGAATACGTTTAAGTCCTGATCAGACACAAAGCAATCAGCAAAAAGGCCACTTGTTGGAGTTTGCTTAAATGATGAGTTTCCCTGACTCCCTGAGAAGACCCAGAAATAGAGGGGTGTAGAAGATGATTTTCAGGCCACTATTTCAGACTCTGAGGAAAGAAGGACTATTTCAGCAGCAGCAGTAGCCATAGCTCTACTAGACAGGACAGATGAAGACCATCACTGCAGCCAAGCCCTGGCTGACACTGTAACAGGAAGAACAAATCTGACTCCATGTTAGATCTGTTCCTTTTACTGTAACCCTTTGTGCTTTGTTGCCTGTGCTTAATCATGCTGGCTCTGCATCTTTTGTAAGAGAATGTTGCCTGTAGCCTGAAGTATACAGGATAGCCTACTCTCAGGGCTCTGACCTTTAAGAGTCCATTCATACAGAGATAAAAGGTTGCAGGACAGAGAATAACATTTGCCTTGTTGGAGGTTTACAGGAACATCGTGACCTGACCTATGTGGACAGCTGCAAGGGCAAAGGAATCCAACACCAAGAAGTCTGCAACAACTAACCACACCCCTCCCTCACCTGGCCTTTAAAAGTGCTTTGCTGAAACCCTTCAAGGAGTTTGGGGTTTTTTGGGCACAAGCCACCCATCTCCTTGTGTGTCCCTGCAGTAAACCTTTCTCTGCTCCAAACTCGGACATTTCAGTACTGTTTGGCCTCACTACGGATCAGGCACATGAACTTGCATTCAGTAACACCATGTTCAAAGACTTTAGGAAGATAGGCGGGAGCACTGTCCACAGATCTCTACAAGCCAGGTGTCAAGACAAGGAGACCCCCGCTACCTGCCCATCAGGCCTACTCCTTAACCGGCGGTCAGTGACTGCTAGGAGACTGTGGGGGAGGGAGAGCCCAGACCCAGGGCAAGAATGGGGAAAGTGTTGCTCAGTCCTGGAGAGAAATCTTTCCCAAGGAAACATGCCTGGAGTTCGGGGAAAGTCAACATGCCTCTTTTATTTTGCTTATAAGTGAGATGAATATTTCACAGTACACAGAGACTGTGACGAGAACCCACACTCATTAACGGGGAAGGAAAGCCAAACTTCAGGGGACTGGGTGGCTCAGAGGAGCTCCAGAAGGTAGCATCATCACTCTGGTCCCATAGCAATCTAGGCTCTGTTGGCAACCTTTCCCCTCCCCAGTAAATAGTCAAAGAGAGCAGTTAAACAGAGAAAGAGGCAAGGACACCTACATGGAAGGTGCTGGCTACGCAACAGAGCAGCCAGCCCCTGCTGTATGCCCCGTGAATATAAACATGAGCAGGGACCCACCCAACTCTGGGCGGAAAGCCAAGGGGAAGGATGGCCGTGAGGAGGAAGAGTGTAGAGCTGCAGCTTCAGGTCAGCGTCACCTGCCATATTAGATCCCCCACCCTTCTTACATCTAAATCACAGATCCTGCTCCCCCCAGTGAGGGGAATCCATCCGAGGCTGATGGAGCATTCCTACACGGGATGGAGCCTGCGCCGGAAGAAAGCAGAATTTCTAAGGCAGAAAGTCATCCCTGGAAGGGAAAGGGGAGAAGTCTACTCAGTGCCCAGGTTCATGAACTCAACTCCTGGGAGCCTGAGATTATGACCCACCCAGCCAAGTGCTGCCAACGTCCTGGGATCCCGGTGCAAAGCCACTGCTCCAGCCCCGCCCTCGTGCAGGTGAGAAGCCATTCCTTTCTAGAAACAGAGAGATTTGCTTCAGGAGATGTGGATGGCTGGGATCATGTCATGAGATAGTATGAGATATTGCACCCTACACACACACACACACACACACACACACACACACACACACACACACACACACACACACACACACACACACACACACACACACACACACACACACACACCAGAATATTATTCAGCCCTTAAAAGGAAGGAAATTCTGACTCATGCTATGACATGGATGAACCTTGAGAACATTATGCGAAATAAAGTAAGCCAGTCACAAAATGACACGTATTGTATGACTCCACTTATATGGGGCATCTAGAGCGGTCAGATTCAGAGACAGAAAGTAGGATGTTAAGTGCTGAGGGCTGTGGGGAGGGACAAATGGGAAGTTGTTTAATGGGTACAGAGTTTCAATTTTCCGAAATGGAGAGAGTTCTGGAGACTGGGTTGCACAACAAGGTGAATGTACTTGACACCTCACTACTGGATTTAGGGAATATACTTAACACTTAGAAATGGTTACAATGGTAAATTTTATGTTATGTGCATTTCACAACAATTTTTAAAACTATTATTTTGACTACAGAGGTTTTTTGCATTGATGTGGTACATGGGGTGATGGTAACTCACAGGCTAAAAAGCCAACTGTCTAGAAACTCAAAGTCAGAAACAGCAGGACATTTCTTTCAGTTGCCAGTTCACTTCTCTGAGCAATGCTTCTCTAGCCCCTCACTTGATGGTCTGTCTTTTCTACACAACAGAAGGCAAAATTATCTCCCGAGGAGACACCCTCCCTACCCAAACTAGAGAGGGCCTGAGGAAACTCATACTGATTAATGCTTGAGACAAATGATGGGGAAGCAGGGAGGGGAAACTGATCAGGGAAAGATTGGAGAACTGCCTCTGAGCCCGAGTGAGGTTGAAAACCACACATTTTGCAAACAAGAATCGTCTCAAGGATTTCTGGCCAGTTTTTGAGTGGGAGAGGTAGGCTCTGAAATGTTGGCATTCCTGGGACATTCTGAAGGATTGAGGAGACAAGATCACATATTTAGGATCTGGGACACTCTTCCCAAATTCAGAACATGTGATCACTGAAATGGCATTAGAATGGCAGGCCACGCTCTGAGCATTTCATTCTAAGAAAAATGTTTTTATCTGTAATTTGATTCGTATGCTTCACAGGGGTTGGAAAGACGGTGGTTGTTGAAAATGTAAGCTATGCAGCCAGACATGCTTCCCTCTATAACTAAGTTGCCAAGGAACACATAGGCCCAAATGAAACCCCATTTATGGTCATTGGCACACCTTGGGGAGCTGGTGACATCTCACATTCTTTAACTTCATTGATTCATTGCCCACTAGGCTTAATCTTGTAAATTACTTTCAAAGGCATGGCATACATCCTAAATTACTTTTTTTCTTAGATTAGCATCAATCTTGCTTATCAACTGACATTTTCTCAAATTCCCTGGAAATGTCCACCTCACCATCAGAGCAAAGCTGTAAGTTACCTAAGGCAGCGGCCCTGACGAGCTCGACGGGAACCTCTCCCCAGCTCTGCTTTGGGGCACTAAGAATCTGAATCCACAAAGTGTGTGTCTAGGACACACTCTGTGATTCAACCCCCTGCCTGGGTCTCCACCTGACCCCCTAGCCCGGGATTGCAAATGCCTCCTACCCAGTCCCAGGGCCCTTCTCCCAGGAGCCTTTGCAACACTGTTATGTAAACAGAGGAAACTTGCAAGCACGTGTATCCTGCAGCTTCTCCCCCAGCCCCAAACAACCCCCAAAGAGTAATTCCTGCCTTGTTTGAAGCTAGAAATCCTTCTGTTGATTAGTAAAAACGAGCAGGAAGGTGGAGGTGGGGGTGGGCTTTCTCAGACTTCTAACCACCCCCGCGCCGCATCATGTCACGGTCCCACAGGAGCTGCCGTCCCTGCTCTTCTCGGCGGCGTTTACTCAGTGTAGTTGGCACTTGGCAATTTCATCAGCTCCCCGAAGAAACTCCCATCTCCTGCTTCCTGAGGAACCTTCTAGTGCTGGTTTCCCGAATCACAGTACTATTTCTCACTTATTTCCTGACCTCGTTCTCTACGCCTGTTAAACTCTCTGATCACATCCTTTGAATGAAAGGGGAAGTTCACTCAGCCTCCATAGAGGTTCCTGTGTGGCCTTGGCCCTCACAAGAGGCAGGTCCATCCCTCATGTGCATGTAGAAACACCGCCATCACTGATGGGGAAGCAACAGAAAACCCACAAGAAGTGAGGGCATCCTCGCTACAGCTTCCAGCCAACCTGGGCAACAGAGCAGCTCTGCCTTGCCAAGAACTAAGAGTGCGCTGACACGCCTGGGGCCAGGTCTCCAGAAGTTTCCCAAGTTAGGAGACACATCTCACTGAGGCCACTTCCCTAGGTAATACACTTATGCCTGGTTGCCAGGCTGCCAAATTCTCCACTAACATCCAAGAACTCTGCCCTTGCACCACAGGAATAATACAAAAGGTAGGGTGAGTCCTGCCCTAGAGCTAAGGCTAGGGATCATCTGAAGTTATTAAGACATAAAGTACACTGTTTCTTTTCCATCCCAGGTACCTGGAGGGAGTTTTCCTTTCAGTTTCCTTGAATTCCAAGTAATTACACTGTCGCCATCCTTAATGGGGAAGGCAGGAAGTTCCACGCACTCTGTTCTCTCTGCAAATGCATGGAATCTGAAACAGGAAGAGATAGGCCACATCAGGCTAGTAAGTGGTATCTGCGCATTATCTATTCATCCTCCCAAGACTGGGAACTTGCTCTTCTGTGGTGCTAGGCATCTTCCAAGTGTTCACTGCTTTTCCCTGTGCCTTGTCAATTCCCACAAATAAAAGACAGGAAGGTGGAAGGCACCAGAGAATTGCGGAGCCACTGGGACTTTAACTGATGACTCTTCTGTTCATTAGAGGATACTTAGCTCAACCAAATGGTATTTATCGACCCTGGAAAAATGATACCCTGTGCTTAGACTTATCCTTTTGTTCCCAGGGTTCAATCATGTAAACACAGTTTGGACAAGCCCAGAGGCTAATGAGGGGCCCAACAGTGCCCAGAGCCCTGCGGGTTCACTGTTGAAAGCTGGTGACAAGAGGCAGCGTTGGCTCATCTGCCCACTGCTGAGGGGCTTCAGTCAACTTTCACTTGGCAAATACACACCTCCCCAGGACCTGAGCATCAGCACTAATGAAAAGAACTCAGTGTGGGCACGTTTTTAAGGCAGCCTCTCAGAGTGTGGTCCTAGGAGCAGCACCTGGGAGCTGGCTAGGGATGCACATTCCCCGGGCCCCACCTGATCTGCCGAGTCAGAATATGCACTTTAACAAGATCCCCAGGGGATTCATAAGCAGCTTGAAGCTAAAAAGGCGCTCATGTACCAATGTTCACAGCAGCACTATTCACAACAGTCAAGACATGGAAGCAACCTAAACGTCCACTGACAGAGGAGTGGATAAAGAAGATGTGTGTATATATACAATGGAATATTCCTCAGCCATAAAAAAGAATGAAATAATGCCATTTGCAGCAACATGGATGGATCTAGACATTATCATACAAAGTGAAGTGAGCCAAAGACAAATATCATACGATATCACTTATACGTGGAATCTAAAAACAAGATACAAATGAACTTATTCACAAAACAGAAACAGACTCATAGCATAGAAGACAAACTTATAGTGACCAAAGGGGGAAGGGGGGAGGCATAAATTAGGAGTTTGGGATTAAAATATGTACACTACTGTATATAAAATAACCAACAAGGACCTACTGTATAGCACAGGGAACTATACTCAGTATCTTGTAATAACCTATAATGGAAAAGAATCTAAAAAAGAATATATATATACACACATGTATACATATATACACATATATGTGTATAAAACTGAATCACTTTGCCGTATACCTGAAACTAACACACCATTGGAAATCAACTGTATTTCAATTTAAAAAACTTTTTTTAAGCACTGGTGTAGTGTTGCAGGTGATGATGGGCTAAATCGCACCCTCAAAGCCAGTTGTCTGGAATCCAAAAAATCAGTAATAGCAGGAAATTTCTCTCAGATGGCAGAGGAGATCTCTGAGTAATGCTCCTCCGGCCTCTCAAGAGTACCATCCCTGCCTATCGCCACTCATGACGCAAAAAGAATCCTGAAACATGAGCTGGGATGGACAGAAGAATGGGCAGATGGCGGGAGAGGTCTGTGGGCCTTGCCTGGGCCATAGAAGGCCTCAGTCTCGTCTATTTCTAAAGGGTTTCAGGTGACACTGGGACAATGAAAGCAGGGGCTTCCTCCAAAACAGAAATGCCCAGTTTCCTTCGTCCCATTGTTACCAACCTGGGTTCTCAGACTCTTTAATCAATAGAAATTGATAAAAGAGGCCAGAGAAATTCAGGCAAGGCTTTATCGGTACTCTTGCTGCAGCACAAGGGCATGAAAACAAGTAGCAGCTTCCCTTGCTAAGCAGTGAAGGTGGAGGTGGATCAGTGGGTGGGGCTGGAGGGGGGGCTTAGGTGGTCTGCCCACCCCCTTGGTGGTGCTGTGCGCAGGGATCATGCTCGGGACCCTGCTTTTGCTCCCAGGCCCTCAGAAATGGCAGCTGGGTTTTGGCCTTTTTGTATTTTATTGTTCATAATTTGCCCCGACTACCCATGCATGCAGTTATTTTTAGTCCCTTATAGTTCCTCTGTATTCTGTTGCTGGAGGAGACGTTTGTCCAGCTGCAGGCACTGCAGTAAAGGGTCCCAGGTCCCCACCTGTCTCACCACAACCTCCCTGCAGGACAGACGGGGGGATGATCGAGGTTTGTCCTGACAGGCCTCACACTCTGAGTGCCAAGGCCTTTGCCCAGAATTTTCTACTCTGAAGAACAGGGCAGACATTTCCTCTGGCTAATACAGCCTCGCTTGTGCAGAAAGCAAATCACGATTAAGTCAGGCTCTTTGGAGAGTCTGAGGAGTGTAGCGCTGTGTCTGAGAGCTGGTGGCTCTGTCCAGACACAGCCTCAGGCACCGGGGGACACAGAGTCCAGCCTCCCTGCAAGCTGAAATGCTCAGGACACGCCCTTTACAGTTTGATAATAACTGCTCTTCAGCTGGGGCTCAACAGCAAAAGATGCACTGAGACCATCCAGGACCCCCGGGAGGAGGTGGGCTGGCAGGTAGCAGAGCGGGCAGGGGCACTGCTGGTCGTGGGCTGGCCTCACTTCCCAGGACTAGAGGAGGGACAGAAGGGCCCGGGTGTACCCCGTCCTCTTCTGCAGAATCCGCTCTCCACGGAGCATGACCTGAAAGTCAGGGGCTGAACTGCAGCTTCTCCCGTGTTAAACTACTCCCTGGCCTCTCACCTTCCCAGAGAGTGTCCCACATGAGCTGAGCAGAGGACCAGCAAGAAAGGTGGCCCTGCCAGCTGGGTTCTTCTCTCTCCACTAGCAAAAGTGGGGGCAGTGAGCCCCTTCTGTATTTGGGGGTTTCAAGAGCCCAGAATTGAAGCCAAGCACCTGCTGTTGAAAGATTTCAAAGCGCTTTATGAGAAGCCAGAGCACTGGTCTTCAGAATCACCAGGGATCCTGTTAAAAATGCATATCCCTGTTCCTCCCTAGACCCTGAAAATCAGAATCTCTGGGACCGTGGTCAAGATATCTGCATTTTAATCAAGATTCCTAGGTAGTGAAAGGCCTTTGCAAAGTGAAAGCCTAACTGCATATTCCCAGACTCCCCTCTAGTGTGCAGAATCAGCCTGCAAGGTGAAGCCCATGTCTCCCAGGCCAATATGATGAGCAGCTAAATTTGAGAACAAATGCTCAAGAGTGGGCATTTTACCCATTTTAGACAGGCTGACTTAGGAAAGAACTCAGCCATTCTCCTTGTTACCACATAAGGAGCTGGTCTCTCTCTACAAGAGACACAAACTCTCTCACATGCACAGACGGGGCTGTTTTGAAATGCAGGTATTATTATTATTATTCAGGTATAGTGAGGCCAACAGATCAGGAGACAGCTACCATTGAAAAGATAGTTAACAAGAAGACCTTCAAGATGGCGGAGGAGTAAGACATGGAGATCACCTTCCTCCCCACAGATACACCAGAAATACATCTACATGTGGAACAACTCCCACAGAACACCTACTGAATGCTGGCAGAAGACCTCAGACTTCCCAAAAGGCAAGAAACTCCCCACGTACCTGGGTAGGGCAAAAGAAAAAAGGAAAAACAGAGACAAAAGAATAGGGATGGGACCTGCACCTCTGGGAGGGAGCTGTGAAGGAGGAAAGGTTTCCACACACTAGGAAGCCCCTTCGCGGGCCGAGACTGCGGGTGGTGGGGGGGGAAGCTTCGGAGCCGCGGAGGAGAGCGCAGCCACAGGGGTGCGGAAGGCAAAGCAGAGAGATTCCCGCACAGAGAATCAGTGCCGACCAGCACTCACCAGCCCAAGAGGCTTGTCTGCTCACCCGCCGGGGCGGGTGGGGGCTGGGAGCTGAGGCTCGGGCTGCAGAGGTCGGATCCCAGGGAGAGGACTGGGGTTGGCTGCGGGAACACAGCCTGAAGCGGGTTAGTGCACCACGGCTAGCCGGGAGGGAGTCCGGGGAAATGTCTGGAGCTGCCGAAGAGGCAAGAGACTATTGTTACAGGGTGTGTGAGGAGAGGGGATTCAGAGCACCACCTAAATGAGCTCCAGAGACAGGGGCGAGCCGCGGCTACCAGTGTGGACCCCAGAGACGGGCATGAAACGCTAAGGCTGCCGCTGCCGCCACCAAGAAGCCTGTGTGCGAGCACAGGTCACTATCCACACCTCCCCTCCCGGGAGCCTGTGCAGCCCGCCACTGCCAGGGTCCCATGATCCAGGGACAACTTCCCTGGGAGAACATATGGCACGCTTCAGGCTGGTGCAACGTCATGCTGGCCTCTGCCGCCGCAGGCTCACCCCACATCCGTACCCCTACCTCCCCCCAGCCTGAGTGAGCCAGAGCCCCCGAATCAGCTGCTTCTTTAACCCCGTCCTGTCTGAAACAACAACAGATGCCCTCAGGTGACCTACATGCAGAGGCGGGGCCAAATCCAAAGCTGAACCCCAGGAGCTGTGGGAACAAAGAAGAGAAAGGGAAATCTCTCCCAGCAGCCTCAGGAGCAGCGGATTAAATCTCCACAATCAACTTGATGTACCTGCATCTGTGGAATACCTGAATAGACAACGAATCATCCCAAAATTGAGGTGGTGGACTTTGGGAGCAATTGTAGACTTGGGGTTTGCTTCCTGCATCTAATTTGTTCCTGGTTTTATGTTTATCTTACTTTACTATTTAGAGTTTATTATCACTGGTAGATTTGTTTATTGATTTGGTTGCTCTTCCTCCTTTTTTTTCCGAAATATATATATATGTATTTTTTTTCCTTTTTCTCTTTCTGTGAGTGTGTATGTGTATGCTTCCTTGTGTGATTTTGTCTGTACAGCTTTGCTTTTACAATTTGTCCTAGGGTTTTGTCTGTCCGTTTTTTTTTAGTATCGATTTTCGCACTTATCATTGGTGGCTTTGTTTCTTGGTTTGGTTGCTCTCTTCTTTCTTTCTTTTTTTAAATTACATTTTAATTTTTTTTAATAATTTTAAAAAATATTTTATTTTAATAACTTTATTTTATTTTATTTATTTTTTTCTTTCTATTTTTCTCCCTTCTCTTCTGAGCCATGTGGTTGACAGGGTCTTGGTGCTCCAGCCAGGTGTCAGGCCTGTGCCTCTGAGGTAGGAGAGCTGAGTTCAGGACATTGGTCCACCAGAGACCTCCCAGCTCCATGGAATATCAAATGGTGAAAGCTCTCCCAGAGATCTCCATCTCAACGCTAAGACCCAGTTCCACTCAATGACCAGCAAGCTACAGTGCTGGACACCCTATGCCAAACAACTAGCAAGACAGGAACACAACCCTACCCATTAGCAGAGAGGCTGCCTAAAATCGTAATAATGTCACAGACACCCAAAAACACACCACTGGATGCGGTCCTGCCCACTAGTAAGACAAGATCCAGCCTCATCCACGAGAACACAGGCACTAGTCCCCCCCACCAAGAAGCCTACACAACCCACTGAACCAACCTTAGCCACTGGGGGCAGACACTAAAAACAACGGGAACTACAGACCTGCAGCCTGTGAAAAGGAGACCACAAACACAGTAAGTTAAGTAAAATGAGAAGACAGAGAAACACACACCAGATGAAGGAGTAAGGTAAAAACCCACCAGACCAAACAAATGAAGAGGAAACAGGAAGTCTACCTGAAAAAGAACACACAGTAGTAACAGTAAAGATGATCCAAAATCTTGGAAACAGAAAGGAGAAAACAGAAGAAATGTTTAACAAGGACCTAGAAGAATGAAGAGCTAACAAACAATGATGAACAACACAATAAATGAAATTAAAAATTCTCTAGAAGGAATCAATAGCAGAATAACTGAGGCAGAAGAACGGATAAGTGATCTGGAAAATAAAAGAGTGGAAATAACTACTGCAGAGCAGAATAAAGAAAAATAATGAAGAGAATTGAGGACAGTCTCAGAGACCTCTGGGACAACATTAAACACACCAACATTTGAATTATAGGGGTACTAGAAAAGAAGAGAAAAATAAAGGGACTGATAAAATACTTGAAGAGATTATACTTGAAAACTTCCCCAATATGGGAAAGGAAATAGTCAATCAAGTCCAGGAAGTGCAGAGTCCCAAACAGGATAAATCCAAGGAGAAACATGCCAAGACATATTAATCAAACTATCAAAAATTAAATACAGAGAAAAAATATTAAAAGCAGCAAGGGAAAAACAATAAATAACATACAAGGGAATCCCCATAAGGTTAAGAGCTAATCTTTAAGCAGAAACTCTGCAAGCCAGAAGGGAGTGGCAGGACAAATTTTAAGTGATGAAAGGGAAGAACCTACAACCAAGATTACACTACCCAGCAAGAATCTCACTCAGATTCCACGGAGAAGTTAAAACCTTTACAGATAAGCAAAAACTAAGAAAATTCAGCACCACAAAACCAGCTTTACAACAAATGCTAAAGAAACTTCTCTAGGCAGGAAACACAAGAGAAGGAAAAGACCTAGAATAACAAACCTAAAACAGTTAAGAAAATGGTTAATAGGAACATACATATCGATAATTACCTTAAATGTAAATGGATTAAATGCTCCAACCAAAACACACAGACTGGCTGAATGGATACAAAAACAAGACCCGTATATATGCTGTCTACAAGAGACCCACTTCAGACCTAGGGACACATACAGATGGAAAGTGAGGGGATGGAAAAAGATATTCCATGCAAATGGAAATCAAAAGAAAGCTGGAGTAGCAGTACTCATATCAGATAAAATAGACTTTAAAATAAAGACTATTACAAGAGACAAAGAAGGAGACTACATAATGATCAAGGGATCAATTCAAGAAGAAGATACAGCAATTGTAAATATTTATGCACCCAACATAGGAGCACCTCAATACATAAGGCAAATGCTAACAGCCATAAAAGGGGAAATCAACAGTAACACAATCATAGTAGGGAACTTTAACACCCCACTTTCACCAATGGACAGATCATCCAAAATGAAAATAAATAAGGAAACACAAGCTTTAAATGACACATTAAACACGACGGACTTAATTGATATTTATAGGACATTCCATCCAAAGACAACAGAATACACTATCTTCTCAAGTGCTCATGGAACATTCTCCACAATAGATCATATCTTGGGTCACAAATCAAGCCTTGGTAAATGTAACAAAATTGAAATCGTATCAAGTATCATTTCTGACCACAATGCCTTGAGACTAGATACCAATTACAGGGAAAAATCTGTAAAAAATAGAAACACATGGAGGTTAAACAATACACTACTTAATAACCAAGACATCATTGAAGAAATCAAAGAGGAAATCAAAAAGTAGCTAGAGAAAAATGACAATGAAAACACGACAACCCAAAACCTATGAGATGGAGCAAAAGCAGCTGTGAGAGGGAAGTTTATAGCAATATAATCCTACCTTAAGTAACAAGAAACATCTCAAATAAACAACCTAACCTTACACCTAAAGCAATCAGAGAAAGAAGAACAAAAAAACCCCAAAGTTAGCAGAAGGAAAGAAATCATAAAGATCAGATCAGAAATAAATTAAAAAGAAATGAAGTAAACAATAGCAAAGATCAATAAAACTAAAAGCTGGTTCTTTGAGAAGATAAACAAAATTGATAAACCATTAGCCAGACTCATCAAGAAAAAGGAGAAGAAATAAATCAGTAGAATTAGAAATGAAAAAGGAAAGTAACAACTGACACTGCAGAAATACAAAGGATCATGAGAGATTACTACAAGCAACTGTATGCCAATAAAACGGACAACCTGGAAGAACTGGACAAATTCTTAGAAAAGTACAACCTTCTGAGTCTGAACCAGGAAGAAATAGAAAATGTAAACAGACCAATCACAAGCACTGAAATTGAGACAATGATTAAAAATCATTCAACAGGGCTTCCCTGGTGGCAAGGGTTGAGAGTCCGCCTGCCAATGCAGGGGACACGGGTTCGTGCCCCAGTCCGGGAGGATCCCACATGCCGCGGAGTGGCTAGGCCCATGAGCCATGGCCAATGAGCCTGCACATCCGGAGCCTGTGCTCCGCAACGGGAGAGGCTGCAACAGTGAGAGGCCTGCATACCACAAAAAAAAAAAAAAAAAAAAAATCATTCAACAAAAAAAAAAACCCAGGACGGGATGGCTTCACAGGTGAATTCTATCAAACATTTAGAGAAGAGCTAACACCTCTCCTTCTCAAACTTTTCCAAAACATAGCAGAGGGAGGAACACTCCCAAACTCATTCTACGAGGTCACCATCAGCCTGATACCAAAACCAGACAAACATGTCCCAAAGAAAGAAAACCACAGGCAGTATCACTGATGAAAACAGATGAAAAATCCTCAACAAAATACTATCAAACAGAATCCAACAGCACATTAAAAGGATCATACACCATGATAAAGTGGGGTTTATCCCAAGAACGCAAGGATTCTTCAATATATGCAAATCAATCAATGTGATACACCATATTAACAAACTGAAGGAGAAAAACCATATGATCATCTCAATAAATGCAGAAAAAGCTTTTGACAAAATTCAACACCCATTTATGATAAAAACCCTCCAGAAAGTAGGCAGAGAGGGAATTTACCTCAACATAATAAAGGCCATATATGACAAACCCACAGCCAATATCGTTCGCATGGTGAAAAACTGAAAGCATTTCCACTAAGATCAGGAACAAGACAAGGTTGCCCACTCTCACCACTATTATTCAACATAGTTTTGGAAGTTTTCTCCACAGCAATCAGACAAGAAAAAGAAATAAAAGGAATCCAAATCGGAAAAGAAGAAGTAAAGCTGTCACTGTTTGCAGATGACATGATACTATACATAGAGAATCCTAAAGATGCTACCAGAAAATTACTAGAGCTAATTAATGAATCTGGTAAAGTAGCAGGATACAAAATTAATGTACAGAAATCTCTGGCATTCCTATACACTAATGATGAAAAGTCTGAAACAGAAATGAAGGAAACCCTCCCATTTACCATGGCAACAAAAAGAATAAAATAACTAGGAATAAACCTACCTCTGGAGACAAAAGTCCTGTATGCAGAAAACCATAAGACACTGATGAAAGAAATCAAAGATGATACAAACAGATGGAGAGATATACCATGTTCCTGGATTGGAAGAATCAACATTGTGAAAATGACTATACTACCCAAAGCAGTGTACAGATTCAATGCAATCCCTAACAAACTACCAGTGGCATTTTTCACAGAACTAGAACAAATAATTTCACAATTTGTATGGAAACACAAAAGACCCCGAATAGCAAAGCAATCCTGAGAAAGAAAAACAGAGCTGGAGGAATCAGGCTCCCTGACTTCAGACTATACTACAAAGCTACAGTAATCAAAACAGTATGGTACTGGCACAAAAACAGAAATATAGATTAACGAAACAGGATAGAAAGCCCAGAGATAAACCCACACAGATATGGTCACCTTATTTTTGATAAAGGAGGCAAGACTATAACAATAGAGAAAAGACACCCTCTTCAATAAGTGGTGCTGGGAAAACTGGACAGCTACATGGAAAAGAATGAAATCAGAACACCCCCTAACACCATACACAAAAATAGACTCCAAATGGATTGAAGACCTAAATGTAAGGCCAGACACTATCAAACTCTTAGAGGAAAACCTAGGCAGAACACTCTATGACATAAATCACAGCAAGATCCTTTTTGACCCACCTCCTAGAGAAATGGAAATAAAAACAAAAATAAACAAATGGGACCTAATGTAACTTAAAAGCTTTTGCACAGCAAAGGAAACCTTAAACAAGACAAATAGACAACCCTCAGAATGGGAGAAAATATTTGCAAATGAAGCAACTGACAAAGGATTAACCTCCAAAATTTACCAGCAGCTCATGCAACTCAACATCCAAAAAACAAACAACCCAATCCAAAAATGGGTAGAAGACCTAAACAGACATTCTTCCAAACAAGATATACAGATCACCAACAAACACATGAAACAATGCTCGACATCAGTAATCATTAGAGAAATGCAAATCAAAACTACAGTGAGGTATCACCTCACACCGGTCAGAATGGCCATCATCAAATAATCTACAAACAATAAATGCTGGAGAGGGTGTGGAGAAAAGGGAACACTCTTGCACTGTTGGTGGGAATGTAAATTAATACAGCCACTATGGAGAACAGTATGGAGGTTCTTTAAGAAACTAAAAACAGAACTACCATATGATCCAGCAATCCCACTACTGGGCATATACCCTGAGAAAACCATAATTCAAAAAGTCATGTACCACAATGTTCACTGCAGCTCTATTTACAAGAGCCAGGACATGGAAGCAACCTAAGTGTCTATCAACAGATGAATGGATAAAGAAGATGTGGTACATATATACAATGGAATATTACTCAGCCATAAAAAAGAAACTTAATTGAGTTATTTGTAGTGAGGTGGATGAACCTACAGTTTGTCATACAGAGTGAAGTAAGTCAGAAAGAGGAAAACAAAAACCATATGCTAATACATATATATGGAATCTAAAAAAAAAAAAAAGGTTCTTAAGAACCTAGGGGCAGGACAGGAATAAGGATGCAGAAGTAGAGAATGGATTTGAGGATACGGGGAGGGGGAGGGGTAAGCTGGGATGAAGTGAGAGAGTGGCATGGACTTATATATACTACCAAATGTAAAACAGATAGCTAGTGGGAAGCAGCCCCATAGCACAGGGAGATCAGCTCAGTGCTTTGTGCCCACCTAGAGGGGTGGGATAGGGAGGGTGGGAGGGAGACGCAAGAGGGAGGAGATACGGGAATATATGTATATGTATAGCTGATTCACTTTGTTATAAAGCAGAAACTAACACACCATTGTAAAGCAATTATACTCCAATAAAGATGTTAAAAAAAAGAAAAGATAGTTTGCCACTCACAGTTTCTGCTATGGAGTGAATTGTGCCCCCCGCCCATCACCTCCCCAAATATCTGTGTTGAAGCCTTAATCTTCAATGGGATTGTATTTGGAGACAGGACTTACAAGAAGGTAATTAGGGTTAAATGAGGTCATAGGGGTGGGGCCCTGATCCAATAGGACTGGTATCCTTTTAAGAAGAGACACCGAAGAGTTTACATGCCCTCTCTCTCTGTCTCTCTGTCTGTGTCTCCCTCTCTCTCTCTCTGTCTCTGTCTCTCTGTCTCTCTCTGTCCTCCATGGAAGGATGGAAGGACACAGCAAGAGGGCAGCTGCCTACAAGAGAGAAAGAGATTTCTCACCAGAAACAGAATCTGCTAGCACCTTGATCTTGGACTTCCCAGCCTTCAGAATTGTGAGAAATAAATATGTCATTTAAGCCACCCAGTCTGTGGTGTTTTCTTGTGGCAGCCAGAACCAATATTTTTCCAAAGAGATGGGGGCATGCCACACCACACAGGGCCACACAGGGAAGCCCCAGGTTTGGTCAGGAAGCAGAGAGAACAAGGGGAAAACATGGGCAAGTCTTTCTTGTGGATCCTGCAGAAAGAAATGGGTGAGGCAGAGTAAGCAGGCTTAGGATTGGCTACTTTGAAATGATTTCAGCGGGTGCTGGAGTGTAGGGGCTGTCCTGAGCTGTCTGGTACCTGGCGCTGGGGTGACTGGGACAGGGGACAGACAGCGTTTAGGGTACGAGAGCCTGGATTGAGAGTGTGGGCTGGATTTGTTAGTTTGCACATAAAAGGTGCATTCCGTCCCGGGTGAGTCTTTTAACTGTCTTTACGAATCAGCTAACCTGGGAGGCGCGGTCTGTCCAGGGTCAGCAAGACCCCAAAATGTCAAAGCGTCAGAAAAAAAAGTCAAGATTAATGCCAGGTAGAGGAGCAAAGGTGAATGGAGACTAAAGACTACTGGAAAGAGGAGAACACAGCAACCGACTGGTCAGGAAGACCGCTAGGAATCAAGACCCACTGTCGACTACAGGCAAGCACGCAGCTCGCTCGCAGTCTTCCCAGAGCACCTTTTCTGCCTACCTGCTTCGGGTCTTGGCACTCAGATCCTTTAAGAAAGCTGTCGTGCCCTCTCGTCTGGCATTGAAGGACACCATGTGGACAGGATATGGGACCTCCAAAGCCCCCTGAAGGAGAAGCTCCTTGGATTCCTCTGGAACATCCCCCGCCACAAAGTAATAAATGGATTCAACCTGCAGAACAGTGATACCAACAGTTTATTTCCCTGAGGCACCCTAGCTGTGAACCAGACTCATCGGCAATATACTCTCTATAAACCTGCCTCTTTAAAAAAATAAGCGGGCAGAAAGAAGAGCAGCACCGCTCAATGTTTCATGACGATGTGTTGGGGCCAAAGTCAGGAAGTAAGATATTCAAGGCCCGGTGCTAAGAAGTGTCAGGCTTTGCATGGGAAGGATATGGTTGGTGGATTTGGAGAAGAGCTTCCTCCGAGCCCACGAATAAGTTATGCAAGTCCACGAATGAAGGAAGTGTCGGCCGGCCACTGGGGGCAGGAAGCTTATTAGCCATTCCCTATGGCGGTGCCAGAATTCTGCAGGGCCGGCTCAGGCATCCTCCGTCTGAGGCTGCGTGTGGGAAGGAGGGCATATTCCCAGCTGGTCTCACCTCCGGGACACACACTCGCCTGGGGAGGTGAGGCTGTCCTGCCTTCACACGGCCAGTCAGGAGCCACGCCAGGCCAGGAGTCAGGAAACACACACACACACACACACGCACACGCACACGCACACGCACACGCGCGCGCACACACACACACACACACCCCAGCTTTAAACCAGGAACCTGGGAGATGCATACCTCACCCAGGTAGGAGACGATGCCCTGCTTAATGTAAAGATGTCGATGCCATCCACTGGGCCTCACCCTTAACCACACTGCTCTAAGGGTCTCCCCTGCCACTGAGGAGTTCTGTAACCTCGGGCAAGTGGTTTAGGTTCAGTTTCTTCACTTGTGAAAAGGGAGATTATGCAGCTGACTTCATGACTGAGCTTCAACGAGATGGCATACGCTTAGGTATGTATATTAATCACACAAAGTAAAACCACAGGTAGAGCCAGGAACACATATCACCTAAACCTGCCCCTAACAGCAGCCTAAGTGATTGTCTCCACAGATAACGGGGCAGAAACCCCCAGAAAATATACTGTATTTTTTTAAGTATTTATATATTCGGCTGCGCCGGGTCTTAGTTGCGGCATACATGTGGGATCTAGTTCCCTGACCAGGGATCAAGTGTGGGCCCCTGCATTGGGAGAGGGGAGTCTTAGCCACTGGACCACCAGGGGAGTCCCTGTATTGTGTTTTAAGGGATAAACAGATGTCACCAGCCCTTTAGGATTCATGAGCTTCTAATCACACATCCCCAGTTAGCTGACGGTAAATAGTCAATTACCTCACCTTGCCTTCAAAGCTGGGACTTAAAGCTACCTGGCCCAGAGAGAGGTGGGCTGAGGGTCAGCTCCCAGCTGCTTAGGACACCCCGTCTGTGGCAGCAGGGGGCAGGCTGTGCCCAAGAAGGCAGGTGGGGAGAGGGTGGCAGAGGGGCCCGGCTGGGAGTTAGGAGACCGCCGGGGTGGGAGCTGAGCCCAGCCTACTTCAGCAACATTCCTCCCCAGGCTGGGCACAAAGAGTCTTCCTGCCCCCGTGACTCTCTCTCTCAGGCCCTTCATCACAAAGTCCCTGATTTTCAGAAGTACCTCATGGGAGGTAAAGACTGAGGAAGGTTGTACATTTCTCCCAGTCAGTCACCTGAGAAGCAGAAAACACACTGACAGGAGGAAGAAAGTGTTCTCCAGATTCCTAATTATACAACTAATACTGTTCTTCCAGAAAATGCATTCTATGTTGTTCTCTTCCTGGTGTTAGACATTACCTTCTGTAAGACGTCTTGAATAGGCTCCAGTGAGCTGCAGTTACTAGTTTTCCAGCTGTGTTGGTGCCCAAGTTTAGCATGAGGACAGCTTCATCCTCTCAGAGGGTCTAAGAACACACATGGCTCAAGACAGGGGAACAGACCCAGGGAGTATATTCTAGGGTTTGGTAGATCAACAGGGAAGTGAGTGAGGACAAACAACTCTGGCTGGTCTGTCGGCAGCTTCTGACTCCCTCTGTCTCCACCGCATGCTGTGGAGACAGCTTCTTTGCTCTGGCAATAACCCAAGAGCCTGAAATCCTCACACAGAGATGTTTTTTCCCTCGAGACTTCAGCAAACCAGAAATTGCTATAGCCAGCAGTGAGTCAGGATTTCCTTTCCTTCATTAATTAAGGCTATGGGGTTATTCACTATTCACTAAGGTCCTTACTCAGCTTCTTAGTTGCCTGTGTTTTCGGTCAACTCTCAGTTATCTGTGCTCCAGATTTCCAGGAGTATGCTTTCCCAGAGACCAGCTACCTCACCACCATCTGCACACTGCCTTTCTGCCTCTCCTTTCTGCTCGCATAATGACATTTAGAAAAACAAAGAGGACGATAAATATGCTACCTGCTACTATCCCCCCAAATTTGGCAAAATGCCTTTGAAAGTGAAATGGCTTTGAGGTCGTCTGCTATTGGGGATGATAAGCTAACATAAATTTGAATTCTTGTTATCATGCCCAGTTTACAGATGAAGACACTGAGGCCTGGACAGGTTATTTGACCCGGGTGAGCAGCCAGTGAACCCAGCCTGCCTGACCTCACGAACTTCTGTCCTTGCTTTTTTCAGCCACTGCACTCTGTCAGCTCATCATGGCAAGACTGGTCCTCGCGTGTTAGAGATGACGGTGAATCCCAGAACTGGAGAGGCGAGATCATGCAACAAGAAGGTGGCCAGGGGTGGGCACTGTTTTCATTTTCTTGGTCCCCACAGCATCCAAGGCTCCTACCCCCAATCTCACTACCACTGACCAAAAGTTGGGTCCAGGAGGTTGTCTGGCTCAAGGGAATTACCCTCATGGGAATCCTCACTCCTTAACCAGGACCTCTGTGCTCCTTGAGGGCAAGGGGACCTGGAGCAGCTTCTTCACTGACCAGCATCACCTTAAATGCTGATTTGTACCAAATTTGATAACACCAGACATAGAAAATATTTGGGTTCCATGCAGCTATTTAACCATGACTCAAAAACTCTTGCCACTTTATACTACGTGAAATAGGTTGGAGCCTTTATGTTTTCACTTGATATGTCTTATTCTGTCGGGCCACATGTTCTGCAGCTTCCCAAGGTAACCTGCAATCCGCCTGACCAAGGAGGTCTTGCCATCTTCCCAGCCATGGGTTTTGGGGAAAAGAAGAACCAAACTGGGAGCAGCTGCTTCCACTCTGCCCGCCATCTGCTCCAGCCTGTCAGAAGCTCCCAAGGCCTCTGGGTGTAAAAATTCCCACTTTGCTAGGAAACAAAAATGAAAGTCAACCGGAACAGCAGTGAGAGGTCCAGCAAATTCTGTCTTCTCCTTCATGCAACTTTGACCATTACAACAGTGTTGACCAACTCCAGAGCTTGGATCTAACTTCCAGATCTTCCCTGTGCCTGTGGCCGCCCTCCCTGGTTCAGCCCATTTGGATTTTCTGACCGCCCCACCCTGCACCCAAGGTGGTGACTGCCCCTTGCCCCAGCTCCCTTCTCAGATTCCTCCTAACACCATTAACCACCACCAACGTTCCGGCCTCCTGGGCTTCAGGATCCCTATTCCAACCCTACATCCCCATCGCAGGCATACAAGGCTCAGCAAATTCACCCACCTGGTTCCATGCAGACCACCTCCCTTCAATTCAAAAAAACTCAAATCCGTACCATAGCTTGGGGACGGGAATCTCTTGGATCCACATCTAACCCCCAATCTCAAGAATATTGACATTATTTCCTTTCTATTCCTTCACTGTTCAACAAACATTTATCGAGCCCATGCTAGGCACTGCCATTGCTAGGCAATGCTAAGGCAAAGATGAAAAGATGTGATGCCTGTCTGAGCCGCAGCAAGGAGGAAAATGAAGTGCCAGGGTCATGACCGATGTGGCCAGGCCTTCTGCTCACTGTTCAGTGGTGAAGGTTCCTTATGGAATCATGGGGGTCTGCCTCTAATTCACCCACCTAGTCTCTCAGTGAATATGACTTTTTTAAAAACAAGTAAACAAATTTGTGCCTATCGGGTAGATGGAAGAGAGGATGAGAGAACACAAAGAGAAATACAGGCGCCTTTGAAAGCAGAAGGCAGGTCCCCCTCCCTTAGGTAGCTGGGAACTGGGGCTTTGGGTAAACAGCCATCTCTTTCCTAAGGACCCTTCTCGTCCTGGGTCAGCTGGCCATCCAGGGCCCCCTGACACAGCACCCCTCCTCAACAAGGCCAGGGAAGCTACCAACTTCCAAAAGACGCATCCAGGGACCAGAGGACGCTGCAGAGTAGAAACCCTGTGCCAGACACATGCCTGGGCTCTGAGGGCAACACCAGCCGCTCTAAACACCTCCTCAGTACTCCAGGGGCTGCCCTTCCCATGCACCAGGTTCTTTTTTACAGGGTACACCAGTAATTCATCCACCAACAGTGCTCTTCGTGCGCCACTACGAGATACACGATTTAAACAGACCCCACGCTCGGCCCGGGCTCTTCCTGGGCCCGAAGGCTCACGCTCTGTCATCTGTCTCTGGTAAACCTTCCTGGCCCACCCATGGTTACAAAGACCAGTCCTGGAGGCCAGTGGGCTCTGGGCATCCTCCCCCATCGTAACCAAGCCCATCAGTCAGCCCTCCCTCTTCACGTGGAACGGGTACAAAAACCCACTTCCCTGTTAATCTTTGAACATGAGACAATACCCACTGTCTTGCTTCCTCTCAGGATCCACTCACGGAGGGAGATGAAAACTCAAAGCAGGTTATCGTGAGCAGGAAAAGGCTGGGGTTTTAGATTTACTGTTCAAGACACTTCTTAAGCTTTAAATCCTTTCCGTTCATAGCAAACTGCAGCCACATGGACCAACTGGAAACTCACTGGGGTGGACGTGAGGGGCTCAGGGCAGAGCAGCGGGTCTTTATGGGAACCGTTTCTCTCCCCACCCCTAACACATGCATGCTTTTCTGGGGTTGCTTTTGGCCGCTCCGCAAGATATGCAGGATCTTACTTCCCCAACCAGGGATCAGACCCATGCCCCCTGCAGTGGAAGCACGGAGTCTTAATCACTGGACTGCCAGGGAAGTCCCCGTGCATGCTTTTCTTTACTCCTTGTAAGACACAGAGCATGGCATTTTTATATGGGAGGCAGTTGCATTTACTAAACTCTTCCTCAGGACCACAGCCAGATATAAGCTCTGGGTGGAGAATACCACGGTCTGAATATGTTTAGCATCTTTCATACCCCGTGGTCTCTTCTCAAGAGTTTTCGCGTGACATTTGATGACCAGTGCCTGGAAGCTTCTTTCTTGGTTATTCCTCTTCTACAGAACTTCCCTGGAACTCACTAAATTGTTACACATTCCCTGGGATAGGGAAAAACCCCCCAGAGAAAGGAGACATACAAACCAGAGGGAAGTAAAACAGAAAGTCAAGGTCACCAGGAAATCTTGCAGTCAGGTCAGGTTGCCAGAGCCACCTATGACCAGGGAGCCAGGTAAACAGACAAAGAAGGAAAGCACCCAGGTACGCGCGCACACGTGCACACACACACACACACACACGTCCAAGAGCCTGTGAAATATTCCATTTCTTGAATGCTTATTAAGGTGTCCAGACATTTGAATTTTTACAGATGTTAAAACAAACTTAAAAGGCCAAAGAACAAAGTTGCTTGCATTTCATTCTTCTTTAATGGGAAACATTTGTTCCTCTGGGTTTCTGAGGATAAGCAGTATGTTTCCAATTTCAAACCATCACCCTCAGTATCAATAAACACAGTCTGGTGACCACTGGGAGCTCTCCTTTGAAGGTGCCAGCACATGGCCACCTTGCCCAAGAAAGGACTTCTTAATGCGGCAGAGTAAAGCTTGAAACCTGCAGAATCCCCGGGATTCCAGAGTGGAAGAAGCAATTAAGTATTAATTAATATTAATCAATTAGTAAGGATTAGT
This sequence comes from Tursiops truncatus, assembly GCF_011762595.2. Classification (NCBI taxonomy): domain Eukaryota; kingdom Metazoa; phylum Chordata; class Mammalia; order Artiodactyla; family Delphinidae; genus Tursiops; species Tursiops truncatus. Next base: position 8,147,994 of record NC_047047.1, read on the forward strand.
TAAGCATCTGTATCCCAAAAGAAAGCAGACCTATCCCTACCTGGGGAGTAAGGCTGGCCTAAGGACCTCATGTGCCCAGAGTACTTCCTCTCTAGCCGTCACTACCCTTAACAGTCCCACCATTAGAGCTGCTCACAAAAACACACACTCTTGTGGCTAAAAGAGATATAAAACACCACCAGTGAATCACTGCTTCCAGGTAAAGCTTTACATCCGAAAGGTCCCTATCAAAAAGCTTATGTGAATGCATCAGCATTCAGGAACGGATGACACACTGACTGGGATACACTTCACCTTGGAAAGCACATGATAGACCCATCTGTGAAGAAGAGGAACTGGGAAAGATTCAGAGCATGGATGCTGGGAAACCCTATTTCCTCATCCTCAAGGTTCAGTGACGAGTCTTCCAACCTCTCCTCCCATAAGAGATGGGTTTATCTAATTGCCAGGAGAGCAAGAGTGGAACTGAAGCATTAGAGGTGCACACTCACGGCCTCACTCCCTTCCTTTCTCGATGCTCGGGGGCTGTGAGCAGCACGTGGCTCTCCTGGCAGCGGCGAAATGAGGGCCTGCCCTGCGGCCCCAATGACGCCCCCTAGGGGAAGCCCAGCCAGGCTCAGGTGTTAGAGTCTCATTTTGGTTGGTCCAGCCCTGCCATCACCAGAGATGCTCTTTTGATCCCCATCTGGGGCCGGTCACCTATTTATCAATTGGTTCCAAATTCAGAGGTGAACAGGATTAAGACTGCTGGGGCTCTTGAATGCCAAGGATGCAGTCTCTGTGGGATGCAATTGGAAGGGCCCAAGCTCGGCTGGAAGGCAGTATGCGGATACTGAGTGACGTGGGAGCAGACACAGACACACACTTACCGATTCGTCTCTCCCCGCCTCCAGCAGAGCGTCTAAGCGGCTAGTCTGGCTCAGAGCCAGCTCAAAAGGCGATTTCTCAACCCAGCTGATGGCAGCGGCTATGGACTGTGCAGTCACAGGAACAGCACCTTCCTGCCATTTCACAGGCTCTTGAGAAACCCTGAAAGGGACCGCATGGGGCTGTCACTGGCAGTGCTCGATGTAGCTGTCAGCCCTCAGTCTCACAGCTACGAGCAGCAAGACACCCAATGTCACCAGAGCTGAGAGAAAGAAAACACAGCTCCCAGCCCTCTCAAAGTTACCGAGAAAACAGGCGAGCTGTTTAAGGCAGGTTTCCAAAGCACTATGACCTTCCATAAGCTGTACTGACTGGGAAAAACAATGCTTACAGGAGAATTTAAAAATCTCAAAAATTCGAACATCAACAATTGCATTAAAATTACTGAGGAACGTGCACAGGGAACTACCCTCAATATCTTGTAATAACCTATAATGGAAAAGAATCTAAAAAGGAATATATGTATATACACATACAAAACTGAATCACTTTGCTGTATACCTGAAACTAACACCACACTGTAAATCAACTATATTTCAATAAAAAATTTTTAATGTCAAAAAAATTATTGAGGAAAGTTATTTTCATAAACAGGAAGGCTTAGGGCTTCCCTGGTGGCGCAGTGGTTGAGAGTCTGCCTGCCGAGGCAGGGGACACGGGTTCATGCCCCGGCCCGGGAAGATCCCACATGCTGTGGAGTGGCTGGGCCCGTGAGCCATGGCCACTGAGCCTGCGCGTCCGGAGCCTGTACTCCACAACGGGAGAGGCCACAACAGTGAGAGGCTCGCGTACCGCGCAAAAAAAAAAAAAAAATAGGAAGGTTTAGATGCAACTGTCTTCTGTGAATAGTTAAGTTTATAAGGATTCACAGCATTAAGATTTGCAAATCAGCAACAATTTTGTTACCCCACAATTTTATTTCTAATTCTTTTATTACATTGTTTTCATTGTTCTGAAAGATTCCCATCAGTTACCTTTTTTTGGATCAAAAATAGTATTGTTCTGAGTTCAGCAGACCGTAAGTTTTTAAATCCTGGAACATTTTAATTCAGTCATTTAATTTGAGCTTAGAAATGTGATGGAATACCCCCAAAAAACAAGGGCCACTTGAGTTTATCTCTGTGTTTATAATTAAACGAATTTTATGAATCACTTATGAATTTGTAATTATAAGAATTACGTGAATCCTGGACTAAATGAATCAGCCTGATTTGCCCCTCCTAGCCCACCTCCAGATACAGAGGCTGCCTTACCTCTGTGTGGCCCTTTGGGTAGAGAATCTGGCTGAGTGGCATCTATGCTACACATTTCCAAGGAAGCTAAAGCACTGTAGACTTAATCACTTAATTCCTTCAATAATATAACTGCGACAGAAATAGAAACTTGGGCTAGAACACAATTAGGCAGCATCCTCAAAGGTGTCATCTGTTTAGCTGAAAATATTTTACTTAAAAAAGAAAAACTCGGGCTTCCCTGGTGGTGCAGTGGTTGAGAGTCCGCCTGTCGATGCAGGGGACACGGGTTCGTGCCCCAGTCTGGGAAGATCCCACATGCTGCGGAGCGGCTGGGCCCATGAGCCATGGCCGCTGAGCCTGCGCATCCGGAGCCTGTGGCTCCGCAACGCGAGAGGCCATAACAGTGAGAGGCCCGCGTACCACCAAAAAAAAAAAAAAAAAGATTTAAAAAAGAAAAACTCAACTAGATAGATGTCCCTCTCATCCAGATGTTTTCTGTCAGGGAAGTACAGCCACTGTTCCACATGAGAAGTCAGTGCTGAAGTCCAAATTCTCTTGAATACAAGAATCTGTAAAAAATTGATTGTGAAAAATCTGAAATATGGGAAAGTCTATAAAGCCAGCCACCTGTTGTTCTGATTAAAGGGGGTCAACTTACAGGGGAAATCAATATGAGCTGCAAACTCAATCTGCAAAGCAGTGAAATTTGTGACACTGGAATTCATTATTGAACCTAAAGTCTAAAACGTATGAAGGAATTTTAAGAATTTACATTCTTATATTTTGACCTTGCCATACCATACACTGAAGAAAACAACGTTTTAAAGTATCTTCCAATTTGAAAACTAAGATGCCATATACAAAGCAGATAAAAGTTTTTAAGATTTACTCATTGTGGGTTTTCTGCTGGAATGATATATTCTAGGAAATTACAAGATTATAGCTCCTCCCTCCCCACAGATCTAACTGTGTTAGTTATGCTCCTTAACTCCAAATACATGAAAATTCCTCATGAAGTTTCAGGGAAATACTCCTTTCCTATGGGAACTCACCATATGATATTGAACTTGGCTATGTGAGCCACCTGCTCCTGGAGGACCATGATTAGAGCATCTTGGCACAGATTAAGCTCCTCCTCCAGCATGCCGCCACAATCCAGCACTATGGTGATGCACTGTTCCAAGATGACACCAAATATCTGCCGGCTGTTGCTGGTGAGCCAGTCCATCCGCTGCTTGTAGCTCTCCACAGCTTGTGTTAAGTGTTCCACATACTGATAGATCAGTTCTGATTTGGCTGTCAACTTAATGAAAATAAAAGTAACAAAATAAAATAAAATTAATAAAAGCACACCAAATCAAGTCATTTGAACCACATTGCAGCCAGGAACAATAGGGCCCACTGAGTCATGGGCTATGCCATCAAGAACTGTACATTAATAACAGTTTCATAGATGATCCTTCAAACTCCACATAATCCAGGAGGAAGTCTTCCAATCTTTCAACTGAAAAACCCTTGGATAATTCCCCATAGAAGGAAACATGGTGATGAAATCTATTCAAAAATATAGCACTCTTTTTAAAAAAACGTGTTTCCAGATTGTGTTTAACCTTTCTAGTTACAGAATTATTTTTATCTGAAAATGCTCAGGGGTACTTTAAGAAATTAGGTAGAAGAAAAGAGAGATTAGCAAAGGCAGAGGGGAAAAAAGTTCCTAAAGGAACTAGAAAAAGATGAACAAACAAAACACGGAGTTAGTAGAAAGAAGGAAATCATAAAGATCAGAGCAGAAATAAATGAAATAGAGACTAAAGAAGCAATAGAAAATAACAACGAAACTAAGAGTTGGTTCTTTGAAAGATAAACAAAACTGATAAACCTTTAGCCAGACTCACAGAGAAAAAAAGAGAGTGCCCAAATCAATAAAACCAGTAATGAAAAAGAAAAACTTACAACCAACATTACAGAAATACAAAGGATCATAAGAGATTGCTATGAACAACTATACACCAACAAAATGAACAACCTAGAAGAAATGCACAAATCTCCCAGATGGAACCAGGAAGACACAGAAAATATGAACAGGTCAATTATCAGTAATGAAATTTAATCAGTAATAAAAAAAAAAACCAACAACTCCCCCAAAACAAAAATGTAGAACCAGATGGCTTCACAGGTGAATTCTACCAAACATTTAGGGAAGAGTTAACACCTATCCTTCTCAAACTATTCCACAAAAATTGCAAAGGAAAGAACACTTCCAAACTCATTCGGCCAGCATCACCGATACCAAAACCAGATTATCACAAAAAGAGAAAATTACAGGCTTATCACTGATTCACATAGATGCAAAACTCTTCAACAAAATATTAGCAAACCAAATCCAAAAATACATTAAAAGGATCATATATCATGATCAAGTGGGATTTATTCCAGAGATGCAAGGATGGTTCAGTACCTGCAAATCAATAAATGCAATACACCACTTTAACAAACTGAAGAATAAAAATCATATGATCATCTCAATGGATGCAGAAAAAGTTTCTGACAAAACTTAATATCCATTTATGATAAAAAAAAAAACTCTCGACAAAGTGGATATAGAGGGAACAGACTTCAACAAAATAAAGGCCATATATGATAAACCTATAGCTCACAGCATACTTGATGGTGAAAAGCTGAAAGCATTTCCTCTAAGATCAGGAACAAGACCAGGATGCCTGCTCTTGCCACTTTAATTCAACATAGTATTGTAAGTCTTAGCCAGAGCAATCAGACAAAAAAGAAATAAAAGGAATTCAAATTGGAAAGGAAGAAGTAAAACTGTCACTGTTTACAAATGACATGATACTATACATAGAAAATCCTAAAGACACCACCAAAAAACTACCAGAGTTCATCAATGAATTCAGGATACAAAATTAGTATACAGAAATTTGTTGTAGTTCTATACACTAACAATGAACTACCAGAAAGAGAAATTAAGAAAACAATCCCATTTACTATCACATCAAAAAGAATAAAATACCTAGGAATAAATCTAAGGAGGTAAAAGACCTGTACTCAGAAAACTATTAAGACACTAATGAAAGAAATTAAAGATGACACAGATAGAAAGATATACTGTGTTCATGGATTGGAAGAATTAATATTGTTAAAATGACCATACTACCCAAGGCAACCTATATATTTATGCCAGCCTTATCAAAACATCAATGGCGTTTTTCACAGAACTAGAACAAATAATTTTAAAATTTGTATGAAAACACAAAAGACCGCGAATAGCCAAAGCAATCTTTAGAAAGAAGAACAGAGCTGGTGGTATCATGTTCCCTGACTTCAGACTATACTACAAAGCCAGCAATCAAAACAGTATGGTACTGGAACAAAAGCAGACACACAGATCAACGACGCAGAACAGACAGCCCAGAAATAAACCCATGCATTTATGGTCAATTAATTTATGCAAAAGAGACAAGAATATACAATTGGGAAAAGACACTCTCTTCAATAAGTGGTGCTGGGAAAACTAGACAGCTACTTGTAAAAGAATAAAATTAGAATATTTTCTCACACCGCATACAAAAATAACCTCAAAATGAATTAAAGACCTAAATGTAATACTGGAAACCATAAAACTCCTGGGGGAAAACATAGGAAGAACACTCTTTGACATAAATCGCAGCAATATCTTTTTGAATCTGTCTCCTAAGGCAAAGGAAAAAAAAGCAAAGGTGAACAAATGGGACCTAGTTAAACTGAAAAGCTTTTGCACAACATATGAAACCACTGGCAAAATGAAAAGACAACCTTCTGAACGGGAGAAAATATTTGCAAATGATATGACTGATAAGGGATTAATATCCAAAATATAGAGTCATACAAATCAATATCAAAAAAAACAAACAACTCACTCTCCGCCCTGGGTCGCCGCAGCCTCCGCCGCTTTCAGGCCTAGCAGCCTGAAGAAAGAAAAAAAAAACAGAAAAAGATAAAAAAGAAAAGAAATCCGGAAACGCTTTTAAATCTTTTAAAAAAAGAAAGAAAGAGGGCTTCCCTGGTGGCGCAGTGGTTGAGAGTCCGCCTGCCGATGCAGGGGACACGGGTTCGTGCCCCGGTCCGGGAGGATCCCACATGCCGCGGAGCGGCTGGGCCCGTGAGCCATGGCCGCTGAGCCTGCGCGTCCGGAGCCTGTGCTCCGCAACGGGAGAGGCCACAACAGTGAGAGGCCCGCGTACCGCAAAAAAAAAAAAAAGAAAAAAAAGAGCGAATCCTCCTCAGAGGACCCGTGGGGAAGTCACTATGGCACGCTTCCTGCCTGCCCCACGCCGCCGCCGCCGCCCCCGGGCGCCCGTCGGTCCCCGCCCGTCAGTCCCCGCCCGTCGGTCCGGTGGTGAGCCGCTCGCGCGCCCGCGTCCACGCACTTCCTTACGCCACCCGGCCGCGCCGCGTGGCAGCCCGAGCCCGCCGCCCCCGCCCCCCGCACGCCGGCCTCCGCGCTGCACGTGTCCGCGCTGCCCTTCGCCTGCCTGGCGTGGGTGGCGCCTGCGCGCTCGGGCAGCCCGGGGGCTTGCAGAGTCGGCACCGACAAATATTTGGTTTCCCGTTTTCCCGGGCTGCCGTAATCTTAAACCGCCAGGAGCCCGAGGCCTATTTTTATAGAGAAACGCACGTTCCGGAGGCCGCCGTGGGCACCACGGGGTTGCCTCTGGAAGAATTTTTGTAATTTGGAGGACAGTCCCCGTTTTAATTTTTTTCATTTTTTGAAATTGGGAGCTTCCAGACCAGGACAGCTGAAAATTGCAAACTCCCAGGGAGGGCCATATTGGTTTTGAGAGCCTTTTGTCTGCGGTTTGGCAGTCTCCTCCGAGCCGCCCCCAGACTCCTCTCCGGCCCGCGGAGCCCACTCCAGCTTCTCTGAGCTTCACTGCCACCTGTGAGCCGCGGCACGGGCCACGGCTCCGAGCGGAAACCCCCTTTGTCCTGTGTGGTCCCTCTAAGAAGTCCTCCTGGCGGGGCTCAGGGTGGTGGGGAGATGAACGCTGCAGCCAGCAGCTACCCCATAGCCTCCCTGTACGTGGGTGACCTGCACTCAGACGTCACCGAGGCCGTGCTGAACGAAAAGTTCAGTCCTCCGGGGCCTGTGCTGTCCGTCTGGGTCTGCGCTGTCCGTCTGGGTCTGCCGCGATATGATCACCCGCCACTCCCTGGGTTATGCGTACGTCAACTTCCGGCAGCCGGCTGACGCTGAGCGGGCTTTGGATACCATGAACTTTGATGTGATTAAGAGAAAGCCAATCGGTAACGTAGTCTCAGAGGGATCCCTCTTTGAGAAAATCTGGCGTGGGAAGCGTCTTCATCAAAAACCTGGACAAATCTATAGATAACAAGGCACTTTATGATACTTTTTCTGCTTTTGGAAACAGTCTGTCCTGCAAGGTAGTGTGTGATGAGAACGGCTCTAAGGGTTACGTCTTTGTCCACTTCGAGACCCAGGAAGCTGCCGACAGGGCCATCGAGAAGATGAACTGCATGCTCCTCGATGACCACAAAGTGTTTGTGGGCAGGTTCAAGTCTCGAAAAGAGCGAGAAGCTGAGCTTGGAGCCAAAGCCAAGGAATTCACGAAAAACTCTGGGGAAGAGGTGGATGATGAGTCTGAAAGAGCTATTCAGCCAGTTTGGTAAGTGTCAAGGTGACGAGAGATCCCAGTGGGAAATCCAAAGGCTTTGGCTTTGTGAGTTACGTAAAGCACGAGGATTCCAATAAGGCCGTGGAAGAGATGAATGGAAAAGAAATCAGTGGGAAAGTCATTTTCGTCGGCCGTGCGCAGGAGAAAGTGGAACAGCAGGCCGAGTTAAAGCGAAAATTTGAACAGCTGAAACAGGAGAGAATTAGTCACTGTCAGAGGGTGAATCTCTACATTAAGAACTTGGATGAGACCATTGATGATGAGAAGTTAAGGAAAGAGTTTTCTCCTTTGGGATCAATCACCAGTGCTAAGGTGATGCTGGAGGATGGGAGAAGCAAAGAGTTTGGCTTTGTCTGCTTCTCATCCCCTGAAGAGGCAACCAAAGCAGTCACAGAGATGAACGGACGCATCATGGGCTCCAAGCCACTGTATGTCGCCCTGGCCCAGAGAAAGGAAGAGAGAAAGGCTCACCTGACCTACCAGTATATGCATTGGGTGGTTGGGATAAGAGCGCTCCCTGCCAATGCCATCTGAAATCAGTTCCAGCCTGCAGCTGGGGGCTACTTTGTGCCAGCAGTTCCACAGGCTCAGGGAAGACCTCCGTATTACCTAACCAGTTAGCACAGATGAGGCCTAATCCACGCTGGCAGCAAGGTGGGAGACCTCAAGGCTTCCAAGGAATGCCAAGTGCTATACGCCAGTCTGGGCGTCGTCCAGCCCTTCGCCATCTGGCTCCAGCTGGTAATGCTCCAGCCTCTCGCAGCCTCCCTACTACCACTCAGAGTCGGGTCTGAGTGCCCAGACCGCTTGGCTATTGACTTTGGTGGGGCTGGTGCCGCCAGCAAGGGCTGACTGACAGCTGCCAGTCTGGAGGTGTTTCCGCAGCTGGGCAGAACCTAGCGCCTCGTGCTGCTGTTGCTGCCGCTGCTGCTCGGGCTGTGGCACCTTACGAATACGCCTCCAGTGTCCGCAGCCCTCACCCAGCCATCCAGCCCCTGCAGGCACCCCAGCTTGTGGTCCATATGCAAGGGCAGGAGCCACTGACGGTCTCCATGCTGGCCGCAGCACACCCCCAGGAACAGAAGCAGATGCTGGGTGAACGTTTGTTCCTGCTCAACCAGATGATGCACTCAAACCTGGCCGGGAGGATTACGGGGATGCTGCTGGAGATTGACAGCTCGGAGCTGCTGCACGTGCTGGAGTCCCTGAGTCTCTCCGCTCCAAGGTGGATGAAGCTGTGGCGGTCCTACAGGCTCATCATGCCAAGAAAGAAGGTGGCCAGAAGGTGAGCGCTGTTGCTGCTGCTACCTCTTAGACAAGGACAAACCGATTCAAAAGCCAAATAACCCCTCATGGAATTCAGCTCAAGGTTTGAAGATGCCCTAGCTCGTCCTATGGACCTCAACACCAAGACCCACAAATTGCAAATTTAGTAGGTCATTTTGTATCAAAAGGTCAATTCTGAAGCGCCTAGAATTTTTCAATTGAAAGATTATATTCTTTGGGTTCTGATATGGCGCAGACAGTGTTAACTTTTTTTTTCTATTGTGAGTTTTGATTTTTCCCCCCAGAAATTGATTTTATTTGATGTACCCAAGTCTTACCCAAGTTTCTCAATAAAGAAAAAAATCTCCATTAAAAAAAAAATGGAAAAAATGGGCAGAAGATCTAAATAGACATTTTCCCAAAGAAGACATACAGATGGTCAACAGGCACATGAAAAGATGCTCAACGTCACTAATCATCAGAGAAATGCAAATCAAAACCACAATGAGATATCAGCTCACACCTGTCAGAATGGCTATCATCAAAAAGACCACAAATAGGGCTTCCCTGGTGGCGCAGTGGTTGGGAGTCCGCCTGCCAATGCAGGGGACACGGGTTCGAGCCCTAGTCCGGGAGGATCCCACATGCCGCGGAGCAACTAAGCCCATGCGCCACAACTACTGAGCCTGTGCTCTAAAGCTCGAGAGCCACAACTGCTAAGCCCGCGCACCTAGAGCCTGTGCTCCGCAACAAGAGAGGCCACCGCAGTGAGAAGCCCGCGCACCGCGATGAAGAGTAGCCCCCTCTTGCGGCAACTAGAGAAAACCCGTGCATGGCAAGGAAGACCCAATGCAGCCAAAAGTAAAAAATAAAGTAAAAAAAAATTTTTTTTAAAATAGAGATGAAAAGCCTTAAAAATGTTTTAAAAAAAAAGACCACAAATAACAAATGCTCAGGAAATGGAGAAAACGGAACCCTCCTACACTGTTGGTGGAAATGTAATTGGTGCAGCCCCTATGAAAAACAGTATGGAAGTTCTTCAAAAAACTAAAAATAGAACTGGCATATAATCCAGCAATTCTCCTGGGTATATATCCAAATAAAATGAAAATGCTAATTCGTAGGTATACATGCAGCCCAATGTTCATAGCAGCATTATTTACAGTAGCCAGATAATGGAAGCTATGGAAGCAACGTAAGTATTCATCAACATATGAATGGATAAAGGAGATGTGATATATATATATATACATATATCACACAATAGAATAGAATATTACTCAGAATTTTACTCAGCCATAAATAGAATATTACTCAGCCATAAAAAAATAATGAAAGCTTGCCATTTGCAACAACATGGATGGATCTGGAGGATATTATGCTCAGTGAAATAAGTCAGACAGAGAAAGACAAATATTGTGTAATCACATGTGGAATCTGAAAAATAAAACGAATGAATATAACAAAAAATGCATCTGTATCATATTTGCATCTGGCGTTGAATTGTATCGTTTCATAAATGACATCAAATTTGTATTCAACCTAGAGATTATCATACTAAGTGAAGTCAGACAAGAAAGACAAATATCATATGATATCACTTATATGTGGAATTTAAAAAAATGATACAAATGGACTTATTTACAGAACGGAAGCAGACTCAACAGACTTTGAGAAAAAACTTATGGTTACCAAAGGGGGAAGGTGGCGGGGGGAGGATAAATCAGGAGTTTGGGATTAACATATACCCACTACTGTATATAAAATCAACAAGGACCTACTGTATAACACAGGAAACTCTACTCAATCATCTGTAATAACATATGGGAAAAGAATCTGAAAAAGAATGGATATGTGTATATGTATAACTAAATCACTTTGTACACCTGAAACTAACACAACAATGTTAATAAACAATGTACTCTAATAAAAAATTAAATTAAAAAAATTTGTATTCAACAAATCTAGATAAAATTCAGACACTCCAGAGAAAACTGGGTTGGGCTGGGGGAGAAATTAGGTAGAAGAAAAGAGAGATCAGCAAAGGCAGATGAAAAAAAAAAATCTCACTGAAACATCTGCCTAAGCATAATATGCCAAAAATATTTCTGAAAATGCTTCTAAACATGCCAGCACATCTGCCTGGCTTCCTCTAAGGGATGCCACCCCACTACCCATCCTCCCGCTCACAGCCTTTGTCCTATGTCCTCTTGTCTCTCAGGCCAAGCTCCCCTGTACCTGGATCACTTGATCACCCAGGGCTGCCACCAACACTCTAGGGGCTGCCCCTGAAAGGTGACTTACAAATAAAGCATCGTTCACACAGGTCAGGCAAAATCGTGCAAGGCCTTTCAGGGTGTAGGGAGGCAGGAGACAGACGAAAGGAATAAGAAAAAAGTGTACCCTATGCTGTGAAGAATCAGACATTAAAAGATCTGGTACTTTAAAAAAAAACAACTTTAACAATCTTCACAACACCCCCAAACACCTAAATGGTTAAGGAAAATGTGTCTTCGGAACACACCATGTAATTCTACGTTTTCACGCTGGCCCCTCTGCCTTCAACTCCTTTCGTTCTCATCCCAGCCCCCTCCCCACGCCCCCGTGTCGGCAGAATTCCTAACTCCCTCGCCAGAGTTCACGGCACTTACTACAAACCTCTACCACAACACAGAAACCAGGGTGGGACCATGTCATAGGGGCCATGTGGGTGGAATTAGATGGCAAAGACAGACGTTTTCAATACTGCCACATTGATTTTAAGGTGGTTCAGATTTAAAAAGCTGCGCAGCGCCACCAAAATAAAAATGAAAATAAAAGTAATGTACATTTTTTAAATGTTAAGAAATAACCATCCAGGTGGTACGTGAATGTAAAGTGACATGAAAAAGTATCCAGGAAGCAACATGATGGGACGTGTGTCTCTGGAGCTCCCTGTGGTGGCCGGGGTGTGCACAGCACCTGACGTGTTAAGGGTGCGCAGGAATCACGTGTTGAATTGCTGGGAATGAAGGACTCCAGTAACAGATGCCACTCAATCTCTGTCCACTACTACCTGCATCAGGGGTCCTCTATTCCTAGAGCATCTACCAGATAACAGCAGCTTGTGCTTGCCTGTCAGCTAACTTCTGTCATACTGCTTTGTTTCTTTATTTTCCAGGCAAAACAAAGTGTTGATATGCAAAGGTTTTCACCTCCGGTCAAGACCTTTCTGCTCTCATCTCTAATGGGTCAAGTGCTTCTCTCTCCAGTTCCTGGGCCGTGACATTCACCACTGTCTACACACAGAAGAAATCCTCCAGCCCTGATAAGGCCTTGGCCTGCTTGCCTCTCCATGTAGACCTCAGTAGCATGTCCCAGGACCTGGCCATCCATCGAGGGAACTCTGACTTACATTGTACGCTCTGCCATCTTCCGTTGTATAGATCCGTGGAAACAGGCCGTCTGCATACCGGGAAGCCACAAGTCTCCCCAGAGACGTCACATAATCTGCATGTTTATAAAGAAAAGCAGTCAAAATGGTACATTATCAACACTTATTTTTATTTCAAAATGCTATTCTCTGACATCAGATTATATCCCCAGGGACACCAATAATCCGTGATGCTTAGTATTCTGTTCTAGATAACGAAGTATTTCTAGGTGCTATGATAAATGTGACTGTTTACGACATGTGAAATCCTGTGATGCATGAATGAACGGGGAGGAAGAACAGGGTTTGTTTCTTGGTCTCCTGGTTCTTTTGTCCAGAATGATTAAGGCAGAGGTCAAAAAGATGACATAGAAACTGTGTTTAATTCCGGAGATCTTTTATTCAGGACTTGGGCTTAGTTTTCAGAATTTTAAAAATTAAACTTAGATATTATCTACTGTTCTCTCGAGTGGGGATTCATGAATAAATGAGTGAGATGAAGCAAGTAGGGAATAGAGTCAGAACACTCATACAGGATGTCAAGACCACTTTCTTCTCAGAGCATATGCTCAGCTGTTCAACATCCGTCCCATAAACACTCATTGAGCACCGCTATGCGCTAGACACAGTGCTTACAGAATGGGAGTACAGTGCTTCCTGAAACATATGTTTACTCCTTCGCAGAACTAACAGAAGCTTTCAAGGACTAATTATGACTTGGCAGGACAGAGATGAGGTAAGGCTTCATGGAGCTGTTTTATTGTGATAATTATTTTATTGTTGCCGTTATTGTTAGTATTATTAAGTCTCAAAGGTGGTAGAGAGAGTGGTGGTACTCTTCGATCCAACACTTCCTTTCCTTTGCCTTTCTAGGGAGGCAGGATCACGGCCTACTTGGGAAAGGCAGAAGGGGCAAGGCTGAATTTTAGAGACCAGGTTTGGTCCCAAATCACCAGGAATGATAAAATTCACAAGTCCTGAAGTTCAGTGTCCATAATAGTAAAGAGCAAAGAATGGATACTTGAATCCCATCAGCAATAACCTCACTCAATAAATCTCTCAATCTTTAAAATCTTCATTTCTAAGATTTCAACATCTTTTTTTTTTTTTTCTTTGCAGTATGAGAGCCTCTCACCGTTGTGGCCTCTCCCATTGCAGAGCACAGGCTCCGGACGCGCAGGCTCATTGGCCATGGCTCACGGGCCTAGCCGCTCCGCGGCATGTGGGATCCTCCCGGACTGGGGCACGAACCCGTGTCCCCTGCATCGGCAGGCGGACTCTCAACCACTGCGCCACCAGGGAAGCCCCTGATTTCAACATTTTTTTTTTTTTTTGCGGTACACAGGCCTCTCACCGTTGCAGCCTCTCCAGTTGCGGAGCACAGGCTCCGGACGCGCAGGCTCAGCGGCCATGGCTCACGGGCCCAGCCGCTCCGCGGCATGTGGGATCTTCCCGGACCGGGGCACGAACCCGTGTCCCCTGCATCGGCAGGCGGACTCTCAACCACTGCGCCACCAGGGAAGCCCCTGATTTCAACATCTTGACTGACATCTACAGAGCAGCGTCAAATCACCAGCAGCATTCTCTCTTTACCTAAGACATTTATCTGGAGTCAGGAGGGAGGGCTATTTTCTGAGAATTGAAGAAGGTGAATCTATATAAGGCTCCATAGCTGTATTAAAATTAAATTAAAAGCCAATTAAAATTAAGGCATTATGAATTCCCCATCCAATAATGGTGAAGTAGATTTTATTGGCTAACTCTCACACAGAAAAAAATTATAAGCCCTGGACAAAATATTAAAATAGCTAGTTGAAGGCACTAGAGAGCAATCAAGAAGAGGCAGAAACTGGAGTAGCATTAATCCTTGAAAAAAGGAAATTGGTGAGATTTGCATTCATTTAATAAGGGAGGCAGAGTTTGGAGTTTGAGTCCAACCAAGTTAACTGCTTGCTAGAATAAGAATCAGCTCTCCACCCATCAACTGGTAAGTGGATAAACAAACTGTGGAATATCCATACAATTCATCTCCTGATTTTATTTGGCCATAAAATGAATAAAGTTCTGGCACATGCTACAACATGGATGAATCTTAAAAACATCACATTAAGTGAAAGATGTCAGGGACTTCCCTGGTGGCGCAGTGGTTAAGAATCCGCCTGCCAATGCAGGGGACACGGGTTCGAGCCCTGGTCCGGGAAGATCCCCCATGCCGTGGAGCAACTAAGCCCGTGCACCACAGCTACTAAGCCTGCACGCTAGAGCCCGTGAGCTCCAACTACTGAGCCCACGTGCCACAACTACTGAAGCCCGCCTGCCTAGAGCCCGTGCTCCACAACGAGAAGCCACAGCAATGAGAAACCCATGCACCACAACGAAGAGTAGCCCCTGCTCGCCACAACTAGAGAAAGCCCACGCGCAGCAACGAAGACCCAACTCAGCCAAAAATTAATTAATTAATTTTTTTAAAAGTAAAAGATGTCAGTCACAAAACACCACATATTATATGACTCCATTTATATAAAATGTCCAGAACAAGAAAATCTATAGAGACAGAAAGTAGACTGCTTTGGGCTGGGGCCTGATGGGCAGGGTGCATAGCTAAGAAGTACACAGTTTCTTTCTGCAGTGATGAAAATGTTCTAAAGTTGACTGTGATGATGGTTGCACATATCTGTAAATACTGAATTGCACACTTTAAATGGGTGAATCGTATAGTATGTAAAGTACATCTCAATAAAGCTGTTATTTTTTAAAAAGCAGATATGAGAATCTAGCTGTTTTCTTTTGGGACAAATATTAAAGGGATTTGCAAAAATGTAAAACAGTGCCACTCTTCTCACTACCATTTTTATTTTAAAAAACATTTTTTTCTTAAAAATGTTATGTTAACATATAATGGGTTTGTTACTTTTAAATGAATTAATAAATATTTTTAAGGGTTTTAGTTTTAACTTCCAATATGATAAATATCAACAGATGTAAAATGCATAAATTCTTGTAAGAGATTAAAAATGAGGACATGATATGAAAGTGTATAAAGGAGATGTAATGAACTGAATAAAGAAACATTAGGGTAAAAACATTTACATACTAATATAGGTAATCAATTCTAATGACAGTGGATTTCTCATCAGAAATCACAGAGGCCAGAAGGAAGTGGCACAATGTCTTTTAAGTGCTGAAAGAAAAGAACTGTCAACCCCAAATCTTATATCTGGTGAAATTATTCTTCAGGAATGAAGGAGAAATAAAGATATTGTCAGACAAAGAAAAAAAAAATGTTGCCAGCAGAGCTATTCTTACAGAATAAATAAAGGAAGTTCTATAAACAGGAAGGAGATGATAAAAGAACCTTGAAACATCAGGAAGGAAGAACACAGTAAGCATAAATATGTGTAAATAAAACAGATTTCTCTTCTTGAATTTTCTAAATTGCTTGATGGTTGAATTAAAAAGTATAGTACAGCCTAATGTGATTCTCAATGTATGAAGATAAACAATAAAGCATATTATAAATGAGATTAAAGGGACATAAAGGGAAATAGTTACCATTCTTCATTCAAACTGATAAAATGCTGACACCAGTAGACTTTGATAAGTTACATATTTATAATGTAATACCTAGCACAACCACTAAAAGAGCTGTGTGAAGAGATACTCAAAAAATACTATAAATTTTTTTAAATTCTGAAAAATGTTTAAGTAACCCAAAGATAGGCAAGAAAAAGAAATAAATGGAAAACAACAGAAAACAAAAAATAAAATGTCAAACAAACTCTAACATATAAATAATTACATTTAATATAATTGGTCTAGATACAACAATTAAAAGAGATTGGCAAAGAGGATTTAAAAACTGACCCAATAATAAGGTGTCTATAAAAACCTGCTTCAAATATAATGATGTATAAGTTAAAAGTAAAAGGACAAAAAAGATAAGTCATGTAAATATTAAAAAAAAAAAGCAGGATTGGCCATATAATGTAAAAAAAGTAAACTACAGAGGAAAGAATATTACTAAGGATAGAGGAGAACATAATATAATTATAAAAGTGTCAATCCACCAGGAAGACTTTGCAATTCTAAACGTACATGCACCAAACAATAGAGCAGCAAATATGTAAAGTAAAAACTGATAGAACTGAAAGTAGAAACAGACAAATGCACAATTATAGTTGGAGATTTCAATATCACTCCTGTCAACAATTGATAGAATAACTAAACAGAAAATCAGCAAGAATAAACAGGATCTAATTGGCATTTATTTTAAAAAATACTCCATACAACAACAGAAGAATACACATTCAAGTACCACAGAATATATACCAAGGTAAACCATATCCAGGGCTAGAAAACAAACATCGAAAAATTTGAAAGAATTGAAACTGAGTATGTTCTCTGTCCACAGTGGAAACAAACTAGAAATCAATAACAAAAAGGTAAGAGATTCTGGGTCGGGGTTTCGTATGTAGCAGAGCAGCTCCCTCGCTGCGATCTATTGAAAGTCAGCCCTCGACACAAGGGTTTGAAAAAAAAAAAAAGTTAAAATAGAAATTAAAAAGAGAAAAAAAATTTTAAAAAGATGAGAGAAATCTCCAAACTCTTGGAAACTAAATAACATGCTTCTAAAAAAAAAAAAAAAGTCCTTGAATCAAAGAAGTCTCAACAGAAATAAAAAATACTTTCTTAACTGAAATGATATACAATAAAATGAATTGATAATGAAATGAAATGATAATACAACATACGAAAATTTGAAGGACACAGCTCAAGCAGTCTCAAGAAAGAAATTTATAGCACTAAATCCTGACACAAGAAGAGCTGAAAAGTCCCAGAACAATAATCTAAAGGTCCCACCTGAAGAAACTAGAAAAAGAAGAGCAAAATAAAATCCAAAGCATGCAGAAGTAAATAATAAAGATCAAGGCAGAAATCAATGAAATTAAACAAAGAAAAATAGAGAAAATCAATTAAATTAAAAACTGGTATTTTAATAAGATCAATAAAATTGACAAACCCCTAGCAAGACTGACAAAGATGAAAATAGAGAAGACATAGGGCTTCCCTGGTGGCACAGTGGTTGAGAATCTGCTTGCTAATGCAGGGGACACGGGTTCGAGCCCTGGTCTGGGAGGATTCCACATGCCGCAGAGCAACCAGGCCCATGAGCCACAACTGCTGAGCCTGCGCTTCTGGAGCCTGTGATCCGCAAAAAGAGAGGCCCGCGCACCGCGATGAAGAGTGGCCCCCGCTTGCCGCAACTGGAGAAAGCCCTCGCACAGAAACGAAGACCCAACACAGCAAAAATAAATAAAATAAATTAATTTAAAAAAAAAAAGAGAGAAGACATGAATTATTGATACCAGGAATGAAACAGGGACTATCACTTAAAACCCTACAGAATCAAAAGAATAATGGAATACTACAAAAAACTCTGCACACATAAATTAAACAACTTAGATGAAATGAATCAATTCCTCAAAAAACGCAAACTACCACGACTCACTCAATACAAAATAGATCATTTGAATAGTCCTATACCTTATTAAGGAAAGAAATTTGTAATTTAAAAACTTCTAGAAAAAGAAATCCCCAGGCTTGGATAGGTTCCCTGGATAATTCTACTGAACACAGAAAGAATTAAATTCTATACAATATTTTCCAGAATATAGAAGATAAGGGAACATTTCCCAACTCATTTTATGAAGCCAGCATTACCCTGATACCAAAATCTGACAAAGGCAGTATAAAAAAAGAGAAACTACAGACAAATATCCTTCATGAATATAGATGCAAAACTCCTTAACACAAAATTAGCAAGTAGAATTCAGCAATATATAGTATAAAAAAAATTATACAACATGATGGAGTCATGTTTATTCCAGGATACAAGGCTGGTTCAATATTCAAAAATCAATATAATCAAGCAAATTAACAGGCTAGGGAAGAAAAATCACATGAACCTTTCAACTGACACAGAAAAAGCATTTGACAAAATCTAACACCCATTCATGATAAAAACTCTCAGAAAACTAGAAATATAAGGGACCTTCCTTAACTTGATTTTTTTTTTTTAATCTACCAAAAAACCTAACATCATACTTAATGGTTAAAGACTGAAAGCTTTCTCCTAAGATCTGAAATGAGGTAAGGATGTCTACTCTTACCACTTCTATTCAAACTAATACTGCAAGTTCTAGCCATCACGACAAGACAAGGAAATAAAAGGCATATAGATCAGAAAGGAAGAATAAAAACCTTCCCTATTGGGCTTCCCTGGTGGCGCAGTGGTTGGGAGTCCGCCTGCCGATGCAGGGGACACGGGTTCGTGCCCTGGTCCGGGAAGATCCCACATGCCGCGGAGCGGCTGGGCCCGTGAGCCATGGTCGCTGAGCCTGCGCATCTGGAGCCTGTGCTCCACAACGGGAGAGGCCACGACAGTGAGAGGCCCGTGTACCGAAAAAAAAAAAAAAAACCTTCCCTATTTGGAGGTGACATGATGGTCTACCTAGAAATCCCAAGGAATCAACAGCAACCAAAGAAAACCTCGTAGAATTAATATGTGAGTTCAATAAGGTCACTGGATAAAAGATCAACATTAAAAAACCAACCATATTCCTACATACTAGCAATGAACATGTGGAAACCAAAATCAAAAATACAGTTTCATTTATAATTGCTCAGAAAAATGAAATACGCACTAAATCTAACAAAACATGTCCAATACTTGTACACTGAAAATTACAAGACAGGTGTTGAAGGAAATCAAAGATGTAAATAAATGAAGAGATACTCCATATTCATGGACTGAAAGACTCAACATAGTAAAGATGCCAATTCTCCTTAAATTGATATACTGGTTTAATGCAATTCCTATCAAAATCCCAGCAATATTTTTGTAGACAGACATGGTTATTCTAAAATTTATATGGAAAGGCAAAGAAAATAGAGTAGTAGTTAAGACAATTGTGAAAAAAGAATAAAGAGGGAGGAATCAGTCTACCCAATGTCAAGACATTATATAATTATAGTAATCAAGAGTATGGGGTTTGGTGGAGAGACAGACATACAGATAAATAGAACAAAACAGAGGACCCAGAAGTAGCCCCATATAAGTACAACCAGCTAATTTTTAACAAAGATAGAAAAGCAATTCAAAAGAGAAAGGATAGTCTTTTCAATAAATGTTGCTGGAGAAATTGGATATCCATAGTCCCAAAAAATCAACCTTATACAAAAAATAAATTAATCACAGGCTAAATGTAGGGTGTAAAATCATAAAAGTTTCAGGAAGAGAAGGGGGGACAAAAACTCTGAGACTTAGCAAGATCTATACAAGAAAAAAAATAAATTGGATCCCATCACCTGTGCACTGAGAAACTCTGTTAAAAGGATGAAAAAAGAAGTTACAGACTAGGAGAATATATCTGTGAAACACGTATGTGACAAAGGACTTCTGTCTAGAATACATAATGAACATTTAAGACACCAATCTAATTAAAAAACAATCAAAAGACATGAAGAAACATTTATATTGCCAAAGATGATATATAGCAAATAAGCACATGAAAAGGTATTCAACAAAACTAGACATTAGGGAAATACAGATTGAAACCACGGTGAAATATCACTACACAACTGTTAAAACAGCTAAAATTTTTAAATGGTGACAATACCAAATGCTGATATGATGTGGAAAAACTGGATCCCTCATATATTACTGATGTGAATAGCACAACAACTCTGGAAAACAGTTTGGCAAGTTTCTTAACAAAACAAAATAAAAACAAAACATATACTTAACATACCACCTAGCAATTGCATTCCTGGGCATTTATCCCAGAGAAGTGAAAATTTACGTCCACATAAAAACCTGTAAACAATTATTCATAGCAGCTTTACTTGTAATAGCCCCAAACTGGAAACAACCTAGACGTCTTTTAATGGGTGACTGGATAAACAAACAGTGGTACATCCATACCATGGAATACTACTCTGTAATAAAAAGAAACAAACTATTGATACATGCAACAACTTGCACGAACCTCAAAGAAATAATACCAAGTGAAAAAACTGCCAATCCCAAAAGGTCATGTACTATATGATTCCATATATATAAACAGTCTCTAAATGAGACAATTATAGATGTGAAAAACAGACTGGTGGTTGCCAGGAGTTAAGGATTTTGGGAGATAGAGTATCTGTATGCCTATAAAGGGGTACCACAAGGGAGATATTTGTGGTGATAAACAGTTCTGTATCTTGATTGTGGTGGTGGTTACACAAATCTAAACAGGAAATAAAATTACGTAGAATTAGTCACAGACAGTGTATCAATGTCAAATTCCTGGATTTGGTATTATACTATGATTTTATAAGATGTAACCAGTGGGAGAATTGGATGAAGGGTATGTGGGATCTGTTTATATTATCTTTGCAACTTCCTGTGAATATATCATTTCAGAATTTTAAAAATGTCAATCAATCAATCATCCAAAAAAAGAGAAAAAAAATAAAGACAATACCAGATGAACAAAAACTGAGAAAACTCTGTCACCAGCAGACCAGCACTACAAGAAATGCTTAAAAGAAATTCTTTAGGAAAAAACACCAGATGGAATTTCAAATCTTAACAGGAAGGATGAATATTATAAACAGTAAATATATGGATTTTAAGATGCTATTTTTTCCCACTCAATTTCTTTAAAACACAAATGACTCTTTAAACCAATAATTATAACACTGGATTGTGAGGTTTATGATATATGTAAAAATAAAATATACTAAAACAATAACACCAAGGACAGGTGTGGGGGATAAGTGGAGCTACACTGTTATAAGAGTCTTACATTTTACATGAAGTAGTGCAAAGCTAACTTTTACCAGACCGTGACAAGTTATGGATATAATCACTAGAGCAACCACTGAAAATGCAATGCAAAAAGGTATACCTTGGGCTTCCCTGGTGGCGCAGTGGTTAAGAATCTGCCTGCCAATGCAGGGGACACAGGTTTGAGCCCTTGTCTGGGAGGATCCCACATGCCGCAGAGCAACTAAGCCTGTGCACCACAACTACTGAGCCCGTGCACCACAACTACTGAGGCTGTGTGCCACAACTACTGAAGCCTGCGTGCCTAGAGCCAATGCTCCACAACAAGAGAAGCCACCACAATGAGAAGCCCGCGCACCACAATGAAGACCCAACACAGCCAAAAATAAAATAAATAAAAATTTTAAAAAAAACTTTATTTTTTAAAAAACGGTATACCTTAAAATCCTATTGCAATTCAAATGGAAAATAAAAATGGAATTAAATGAAATACAAAAATATTCAATGTACCCAAAAGAGGTCAGGAAAGGAGAAACAGAGGGGAAAGAAAGTGATGGGACAAATGGAAAACAAACAGTGAAATGGTAAACCTAAATCTAACTAAGTCAATTACTACATTAAATGTAGAGACCCGAACTACAATTAAAAGACAGATTATGAGACTGGGTTAAAGGGGCACTCTTTAAAGACAGAGAGTACAGATAATTTGTAAGTGAAGAGTCTAAACATATATGCCATGTAAAAATGAAGCACGAGGAAGCTGTAGTGGTTATATTAATATTAGACAAAGTAAATGTCAAAACAAGAACTACCATGTGATATAAAGATGGACATTTCAAAATTATTAAAATTTGCCAATTCATCAGACAGATATGAAAATCTTAAATGTGTATGCATTTAGAGTTTCAAACTACACGAACAAAACTGACAGAACTAAAGGGAGAAATGGACAAATCCACTAGAAAAAAAAAAAACACTGAAGACATAGAACATCTCTACAATACTATCAAGCATCTTGACCTAATTAACCTTTATAGATACCACCTAACAACTGCAGAATACACATTGTTTTCAAGCATGTATGAAATGTGCAGCAAGATACACGTTGGGCCATAAGTTAAATGTCAGTCAATTTCAAAGACTAAGAGATGCTCTCTGACCTCAATAGAAGTGAATTAGAAATCCAACTACAAAAAAGATATCTTTAAAAGTCCTAAGATATTTGGAAATTAAACGCATTTCTTAAAAAACATGAATCTAAGAAAAAAGATTATGAATCTAAGAAATCTAAGAATATGAATCTAAGAAAAAGAGGAAATAAATACTTTAAACTCAATAATAATGAAAACACCACCTATCAAGATGTCTGCGATTCAGCCTAAGCAATGCTTAGAGGAATACTTATAACTTTAAATACCTATACGGGAAGAGAAGAAAGATTTAAAATCAATTATCTACGTTTCCACCTTAAAATAGAAAAAGAAATGCAAGTTAAACTCAAAGTAAGTAGAAGGAAATAAATAATAAATATCAAAGCAGATATCAATGAAATAGAAAACAAGGGACAGAAAAAAAAAAAATCAACAAACCCCAAATTTGATTCTTTGAAAAGAGGTATGATATACCCCTAACAAGACTTATCAAGAAAAGTGAGAGAAAACACAAATTATCAATATCAAGAGGGAACATCACTACTGATTCTACAGGTATTTAAAAAATGTTAAGGGAATATTTTGAACAATGTTTTGCCAATATATTAGAAAACATTCATGAAAGGGACAAATTTCTTGAAAAACACAACTTTCCAAAACTGACATGATGAAACAGAAAACCTGAATAGTTCTACGTCAATTACAGAAACTGAATTTCTTATGAAACTTTTCCTATAAACTCCAGGTTCAGATAAGTTTCACTGGTGAGTTCTGTCAAACATTTAAAGTTGAAATAGTACTAATCATATACAAACACCACCAGAACATAGAGGAGAAGGGAATACTTCCAAATCATTTTATGAGGCCAGCATAACCCTGATGCCAAAACCTAACAAGGACATGAAACGAAAATTACGGAGCAATATCCTTCATGATCTTAAATGGAAAACTCCTTGACAAAATATAAAGAATTGCTATTTTGCTAATATTAATGACTGAATTATAATTATTTGAAACATGAGATAAAACTGCTTTCAGTTTGTTTCTTTATAAAGGAATCCCACAGACCCTGACTCTCGCAGACTCCCCCACATCTAAAAGGTATTTAGATGGTACAGGGTCGGCTGTACTAGCCTTTGTGGAAGGATAAATAAGAAGGCACAGCTTGAGCCCTGAAGAGCAAGGCCTTGCCCTTAGGATGGGCCCCCAGATCAGTCTGTAACGCCCACATCCCCTAGATCTTCCTTATTACCAGCATGGAACAAAGCTGTCAAGGGAACTGGTGAAAAATGTGAAAAACACAGTATTAACGGCTGCTCAAAAAATACGTTTAATTGATTAATTAATTGACAAATTCAGAATAAAATCCTAGTAATGAAAATTGCCCTGACTGAAGGAGTGTTTCCCTCAGGTGGGGTGTTGCTGAAATGTGGGCCAGCACAGTCCCAATGGGTGGGCAATCACACAATGTAAGACACTCAGTATCTCTGGTCCCCAGGCCCTACGTTTCAGTAGCGACTCAAGTCAACATGTCCTTTAAAAAAAAAAAACCCTCACACGTTTCCATACTCCCTGTTGGAGGGCGGTACTCCTGGGAGTTGAAAACTAACATTCTAACTAAGACATTTAAGAAAATACTGGACCTTTAACAGGCAGGTCACAACAGGAAAATAGCACGTTCTCCCTGAAACCACACACAGCTATTGCTCTCATCCATAGCCTCCAGAAGGGTTTGCATAGGCCAGGGGGTGAGCAAGACATCTGCGGGGACAAGGGGTAGAACTCCTATTTATTTCTTATTTCATCTTTAGAAGAAGAAAGAATGAAATTAAGCATTATTAATATTTAATATGTGGGTTGATGATTGTACATCTAAATAATATATTGATATATATATTGGGGGTCTGTGCGCAAACCTTTTTTACCCATAAGGATGTGAGATCAAAATAAACTCAGAGACCTGTGCTTTTGAGGGACCTTCAGAACTGATGCGACCTCGTCAAAGGCTAAAGGGCAGCATGCTGGTTGGGTTTTCCAGCCAGTGTTGCTTTGTGAGTATTATACCTTCACAACGTGGAAATCCAATCTGTGACAAAATCTGTTTCAAGGTCAATTTGTTGCTCTTAAGCCCGTGCAGTTGAAGCCATTCCTCAGAAGAGATGAGACTCTGCTTGGCCCAGTCTGTTCTGGCGTGGCTCAGTCCCTCTTGCCACCGCAGCTGCTGCTCAGAGATGGTGGAAGATGAGCCTGATACCTCCATCTCTGAGCTAGGATCTAAGTCATAGGGACCTCCTGTAAGGGCAATTGTCAACATCAGACTTCCCGAAAACTTGGAAACAATCTAACATCAACCAAGGATTGGTTTAATATAAATTACAGTGCAACCATTCACTGGAATTCTATCAGGTAAAAATTATAATACAAACTGTATATTTGTTGGCAAAGAAAGTGTCTACATGTATGGCTAAAAGGTATCCATAAAACTCAATGTCTACATGTGTATACCCACAGACACTCAGAAAAACATCTAGAAAGATATGTGCCAATTTTTACAGTAGTTTTCTCTGTGTGGTGGAAGCACGTGTAGTCCTTGCCTTTTCTATATTGTTTAAACTTTTACACTACTTAAACATTTCTAAGACAAGATTTACTTTTATAATCAGAAAAATACAAAACTCTTCCATTTTGGAAAATAAACATTCGCTCCTGAACCTTCATGACACATCAGTATTCCAGTTATAATCACACCTGACCTTTCTCTTCCAAGAGGATAAAGAGGATAAAACGCTGAAAGGAAACAAACCTTTTCTCAGGTGGAGTGGCTAACTGGGAGCTAGGGACATGGGGGCAACCAGACAGAGGCTCAGCCCTGATAGAATACAGGGACTCACCTTCCCACGTTTCATTCTCTGGGACTTCACTCGAAAGCTGCACTTAAACGTTCTGGCTCATGTAGCCAAGCTGTTCTGAGAAAAACCAGACTCAATGCAATATACAACACACTGAACTGATCCAGACCTGCCTAAACATAGCTGGTGCACACACAGGGAAGGAGGAGCCTGACTGTAATGTAATCTTAACCCACTCATTGCAACTTCAGGCAGGGCCTGATGACTTGGAGAAAGAGTAGAAACCTCTGCTTCCCTCTGTATCTAGAATGTGCAATGCATATAAATGTGTTTCCCTGGAATGTAACATTTTTCAACAATGGAAAAACTCGCTTTTCCCATTTCTAAAACTCTAACCCTATTTTCTGAAAGTATCAGTGTTACGACATGCAAATTCAGTCAAACAGAAATCAATCCGACCCACGCTGGGGAGGTTTTGTGAAAAGAAGTTAGAAGTATTATTATTAGCAAACATTGATTTAACTTTATATATGTTCTGTGTAGTATATACTTTTCCTTACAATAACCTTATGAGGTAGGTAGTACTATTATTCCCATCATACAGATGAGGAAACCAAGACAGAGTGCTTAACTAACTTGCCCAGTTCTCACAGCTGGTGGGGGATGTAGCTGAGATTCTCACCCACTCCAGAGTCTATGTTCTGTGAACTTTACAGTAATGCAACCAACCGCAGCAACTTCCATTTGTTGGCCAGGAACTGAGCTTTTTAAAGACACTACCCACAAATTCCTCATCATGGTATCCGTTACCCACTGCTATCACCCCACTTACCTTTGAGGAATTGGAAGCTTCAAGAATTTAAAGAACTTGTTCAGGACCCATAGCCAGTAAAGCAGAGGCAGAAGTCAAAGCCGTTTCTTAACCTCTCTGCCATGGCGATAAGTGACCTCCAGCCTGGTCCTACGGTACAAGCTTACTGATTCCTTCCAGTAAGACTGCTGTCCATCAGGGCTCCTGGGTCCTCACTGAAGACAGAGCACTAACCTTTATTACCAGAGCTCAGGCTCAATAAACTTCCTGGCTTATCATTTTCAAGTTTTTAAAGATAATGATTTCTATTTTAAGGTTTATGTGAATTTGTATTGTCCATATATGTTGAATTCCTAAGGTACACAAACCCATGCTATTGGTGAAGATCTTTCTACAAGGGCTCAATTTGATGAGAATGTTACAAGAGTATCTTGGAGACCATCGTGTAGGACTGTGAAGATTTAGAATGACAACTCTGTGTAGGTCCATTCTGCCATTTCAGGCAAGCGATTCCTCCTCTCTACATTGGTAATACACCCTAACTCCCAGGTCCACTGCAAGGAACAAATGTGGCAATACATGAGTTATGTGTGGGTGAGCACTTGATGTATTGGTAAGAACTATGTACAAATAAATTCCTTAAAAGTCATTACCCTTTATATTACTGCATGTTTGTGAGCTAATACATGGATGTTTTTAAGCTAAAATAAAAACAGTAATTACCCTTTAGTACTTTGTTTCATATACCCACTTTTTCTCCAAGCCTCTTTTTTTTTTTTTTTTTTCTTTGGTACGCGGACCTCTCACTGTTGTGGCTTCTCCCGTTGTGGGGCACAGGCTCCGGATGCGCAGGCTCAGCGGCCATGGCTCACGGGCCCAGCTGCTCCACGGCATGTGGGATCTTCCCGGACCGGGGCACGAACCCGCGTCCCCTGCATCGGCAGGCGGACTCTCAACCACTGCGCCACCAGGGAAGCCCTCTTGAAGCCTCTTTTTACCCACCATGTCCCCAGAGCTATGAAGTTTGGGCTCCTCCTCCTTTAGAATCACAGAACATGAAAAGAGCAAGGAAGGCAGACTAATAATACGCTTCTACTCTCTTTTTGAGATCTGTCCAACAGAGACTGCCAGCTGAAGAACTTTTAAATTTGGCCAGTGGTTCCTACAGAAACAAGAAAAAGGAAGTCCCAGAATATTTTTCACTATTTCACCATTTCCAGTTAATCTTTCTCCTTCTCAAACACATTCATCCACCTCCTGTAGTCTTCTTACTAGAGGAAGCTACAGGCCCTAGGTTAAAAAGGGAGCACAGCTACATAAACTGTCAAGACTACTAAACTGGATTTGGAACCTTAAAGAAGATCTCAGAAGAGTCATAGCTTTTGTTTTTAAGCCAAAGGGACGTGTTCTCAATTCCAAACAAAAGACAACTGAATCCTCCAGCTAAGGTGTATGCCCCAGTCTCCTTTGCATTCGAATGATTTTTTTTTAAATAAAAGTTGTTTTTTATGTCTGGTTGGCTCTACTGGATCAGAGAACCCACATGAGTCATTCTAATTCAGATCTTGATCCTTCAGGCTTTTTAGCTTGAGAATACCCATTTTGTTGGAAGTGAAAGCTTGGAAAGTTGAACTTATCCAGAGAAAACAAAGAAGGAAGGAGAGAAAGGGCACCTCCGACAGAAGGGATCATTTACACAGATGCGATAAGAGCTACTCTGTCAGAGCAAGGAAGCCTTCGAGAGCAAAGTTGTCAAGTAAACTGACAAAGCAACCCTTCCACACAGCCTTCCTGCTTTCCTACATCTAAGCTGCTCTCAGGTCGTTCTCCTGCATGGAATCTTAGCCTTGAAGGCCCATTTCCAACCCTGCTCCTTCGTTAAGACTCTCCAGATCCTCTCACCAACCTTCTGCAGCCTCCCCCTGGGAAAGCCCTAGTTTTTGCTTTGATACTTCACCCATATGGCCTTGGCCACTTCAGGTTTGTCCTCCCTAGATTGAAAGAAGGTTCAATGACTACAGGGACAAACTACATGAATGTCCTCAGCAAAGTGCCTGATATACAGCAGGTACTTTGTACAGGTGTTGAGTTGAATTAAATTGATTGCTCAGAATTACTGAGAATCCTGATCTTCAAACAAGGCAAAGACTCTCAGGGCAGGAAACAGCTGTCTCTTTAAACAGACATTTCCCAGATATTACTATGCTATTATTATTCCTATTATAATTCAGTTTCTTCTTCTGAGGTTATTACAATATAGAGGAACCCAGAAGTTAGAAACAACAAATCCCAGTTGAGCACTTCCCTAAGTTTTAAAAGCTATCCCAAGAGCCAAAGTTTGGGGAAATAGAAAGGGGTTTCCTAAATAGAAAAAGTATAAATGGAAAAAAGAAAAAAATAAATAAAGAAGTGAAAGTCTGAGCTGAAGGCAGGGTCGGGCAGGCAGAATTTGGGGAAAAAATATAAAGTTGATTAAGCTGGCACAGTCCAAAAGGTCCCAGCCAAGGTAACTAGGGGCTCCGTGTACAGCCAGCCTGGGGCTGCTAGGGCGTGCCGGTTCTAGGCGGCCAAGAGCTGCCCCAGGGCTGTCCTGGGGTGAGCCCCTGTGGAAGTCCTGACGCCTTAAGAGAGCAGGTCCTATATGGTCAGAGGTTGAGGGACCGTGCATGACTTAATTATGCATTAATTCAGCTTAAATATTTGGAAAACTCTACCTGCTTCACCTTATTACTGCTGGCCTATAGTACAGACAAAACTTTTCTAAGCTGGTTCTCTACCAGAGCGACCGAGCTTTCCCTGGGAGTGAGGAATGGTGCAAAGAGCTCTGAAATAGGAGGGGTCGGTCCCTTGTTTCTGGGTCTGACCCTCGTAGGAATTAGTTAAGTGAGTCAGAGCAAGTCGCTGCGCTTTTCTGGGTCTCTTTCCGCATCTGTAAGCGGGGGCTAGTCCAGCTCGGAAACTGTATGCTCCCAAGGTTTCCCTATGCAGCTTGCTGGAAACCTCGGCACCTCAGAGGTTCTGACGTGAGGGGATAGTATCCCACACTTACTGGGCAACCTGTCAGATGAATGACAAGGCGATTCCTGTTCAGCAGCCACCCTCCCATGCTAGGGGCGCCGTCTGGCCCGAGAGGACAGGCAAGCCACGCATCCCGTTTGTTGAAAAAGCGGTCGCAGGGTCCGCGCTTGGCGCAATAAGATTCCAGCTTTTCGATATCTCCGTGACCCGAGCGCGACCTGTGGACCACTGCGTCGCCGCGGTTGCTCGGACACCGCCAATCAAGGCGCGGCTTCCCGAGCCGGCCCCCGTGGAGGCGGAGCCAGAGGAGAACGGGTGGGGCTCCCAGGTGGTTCCGCCGTGGGGCGGCGCGGGACTGGGTACCGGGTCCAGCTGAGACAGACGGATTGGAAGGACAGTGTGCTGCGGTTTTGCAAATTTGCAACTGGTGGGGGGGGCGGGGGAGGGCGCTTCAGTTACCAAAATTCCTCATATCTTTGGATATAAGTATTCCTATAGGCATTATTTTCTCTTACTTTATTTGTACCTTAACGAGTAAGCAAAGAGCTCAAAATATGCGTCTGTGATTTTTCAGTCACTCGGAAATAAAATTGTGCTTGTGAAAAGCGTCTTTAAATCCTTAAGAGGAGATCCCACAGGCAAGAATTGTTTTACTATATGTATTGGGATATTAAACTGTGTCTTAGATTTTAAAACTCAAAAAGTGACCAGATTATTTGTAGGCTCAAAGATCTAATAAAACATAGTTAATATTAGAACTGAATAATTCTGTCCTCGACAGAAAAGTCTACTTCATCTACAGGGGTTTACTTTTCCTACATTCTTTTAATGCCTTTATAACTTTAAAAGTACGGAAAGGTTTGATCTCAGATCATAAATCATTATGCAAAGGTAGTAGATTGTGTACCATTGGCCCTGCAAATGACATCTGCCAACCACACCCCCCAAAAACAAACAAAAACTCAGCAGTACTGAAGATTCTGTTCAGAAGGCAAGTAGCACAACGGCCACGCCCACGCCCACGTTTGCCAATGCCACCTTAATCCCTGCTGTCCACACCCTGCCAGACTCATATTTCTGGGTCAGGTGGGTGAGATGGAGCGCACAGCATCCGCTGAACCAAACCCACTGCCTCATGCTGTCACACCAGGCAGTCCTGTCTCCACCTTCACCCCATGCCTTCTCCCTTCCCTGGGACACTTGCCAATTATATGCAAGTCACTGCAGATGACTCTATGCTTCTGTCATTTACATTTATGTGCCTATAAGCATAAATTCTTAGGAAATGTTAAATATTAATTATTTAAACTGTAGACAGATAAGTGAGCAGAAGTTTAGGCCATTTTGAAGTATTGCAAAGCTGACATGGACTTCAGTTCAGCCAGCCACAGGATGGGTCACCTCATTTTTGTTTGCTGGTCTGGCATAAGAATACCTTTAGCACAGTTGTGATATTCCATTGGACTGAACTGTCACACGTTTGTTTTGAATTTACATTTTACAGATATTTTGTATCCTACCATCAAACTCAGTAATTAGCATTTATTATTTCACTCCCATCCTTCAAGTAATGTCTAACCTGAGTTTAACATTCAGGGTCCGTATTGTACTTTCAGCCTCTTTGTCCACAACTCAAACCCTCCAGCAGGAAGACTAACCTGGTCCCTGCCTTTGACCACACGTGCCTTTACTCCAACACCCCCTTCACCTGGATCACCACAACTTGGGAGCCACAGACCTGCCCAGGGCCTACAGGGCGAGCTCAAGCTCCTCTGTCTTCACTTGACCCTTGGGGACACAACAGCCCCAATCATTTCTTTCCACCTGTCCAGACTCAGAGCATCAGTTTTCAGTGCCACACACCTGGCACTGCCTCCTGCCTTGTGACAGCCCTTACATTGTTATTTGACCTGTTATTTGCTGGTTACTTTTCAGGTTGAATGGTTTTTCCTTTTCCTTAAACAAGCCCATCACTGGCACTGCTGGGCTTATGATCATGATTAGAATCTCGGTGGGTGAGGGGCAAGGATGATGATAAATGAAAAAAAGGAGGAAAAGCAATTTTCCTGAGCCCATCACAAAAACTGGAACCAGAGAAAAATTAAAATGTTAATTCAAGAGAATTGTATGTATGTATGAGAAAGAGTCTGAGAGAGAATTAATGCTACACAGTAGCATTCCTAAATAGAAAGGAGGAAGTGGGGAGCGAAGCACCTGGATCAGGCAGCCGTTGCTCTTGAACCTTGGTTGGCACTGTTGGTCCAGGGAGTTTGGCTACCTAGGGGCTGCCTGAGATAGCTGGGGTGGGCAAAGTCCAAACAGACATTTGTATATATTGTGATATTCTTCAATTCACTGTTCTTTGTTTGAGGAGTGAATGTAGGCTTGCGGCTCTCAACCTAACATCTTCCATGAGGAACAGGGCTTTTAAGGATAACTCTTCTGCCCTTGACAATTACTATGTTCACTGTTACTCGACATTTAAAAATAATAGCTAGAATTTCTTGAATGCCAGACAATGCTCTAAGCGCTTTAAATATATCACTTCATTCAATCCTCACAAAAACTCCAGGAGGGAAATACCATGATTATCCCCATTTGACAGACAAGGAAACTGAGACATAAGATCAAGCGACTTCTCCAAGGCTACTCAGCAAGTAAAAGGCGGCTGGAGAACCTGAACCCGGGCAGCCTGCCTCAACACCCCACCCTCGTAATTACGTGCTGTGATGGTCAATTGCTGGCTTTAGCTTTCTCCAAAAGAAATGTTCTGCTGTCTCAGCTGTACAGTATTCCCTTAGAATGGGATATTAATGCCACAATGAAAACCTCACTGGACTTGAATGGGCTTTTAACAGAACACATTTCAACTTTAAATGGCATAAAGCAGGCCCATTTTCTAATGGCCTCTGCCTTCCACACTTCCTGTTAATCAACCCCTTTGCAGCTCAGTGTGGCTTTTCGATGAACTGGATGCCTTTGAGTCTACAGTCATATCCCAATAGCTGAATTAAGACTTGAACAATATTTTATATAAGGAGGAAGTCCCAAACACTTGAAAATTTTAAATCACTCTTCAAAATAGATACTTACACTAAAAGCTGGCAAAACCAACACTCCTGGGATGAGATTTTGATCACATGGAAGCGATATTCAGGAAGGGGCCTGAATCTTGCATTGGCTGAGTCATCCTCGTCTTGTGGTTCCTAAGGAGAGGAGTAGACAAACTGGAAATGGCAATGGGAGATAAGACATCTCCTCATTTTAGGGCCCTCTGACCCTAGGGCAGGGTGACCTGGCAACACTTTGTGTGCACAAGACTTGGGCACAAGGCTGGGGCCTCTCTCTCCTTCTAAGCTCAGATCTCTCTACCGGCGTCTTGCCAATCCTGGAGGGGCAAATATGTGGTGGGAGGAGGAGAGAAGAGGCTCTGCCCACCAGAAGAGGTAAGCTCTGGTTTTGCTGCCCTCTTCTCCCCTTTGCGAAAGAGCTAAGTGCCAGAGGGAGAAACACACCTGGTGGACAGCTTCACGCTCTAACCTTGGCACCAGCAGCATCCTGAAATCTGATCCAATTAGATCAATACTCACACTTCTTGAGGAGTGAAGGGAAGAGGAAAGAGAGGAAGAGGATAACATTAAACAAATTACAACATTCTCACTGATGAATCTAATTGTGAAAATCCCAGGTAAAATACCAATAATTTGAATTTAAGAGAATATTTTTTAAATCAGTTTTTAAAAAACTGTAAAAGTACATACTTTTCTACCAAGCCATTCCACTTGGTTTCCTTGAGAATATGTAAAAGAGTTTTTATGATAGCAAAATAATGGCAATCATCTAAATGTCCATCAATAAGGAAGTAGTTGAAATTATGGTATATTCTCATTGTAATATAGTAGTTAAAAAAAATAAGTTTATTTGGAATAATGTAGAAAGATCTCCAAGGTATGTTATTGAGTTATTTTTTAATCAAGTTACAGAACAAATGCATTTTATGTTAATACGCACGTATACACACACACACACACACACACACACAATTATATTGATGCAGTCATATGTTTGCTTCCACTCACAACTCATTGGCCAGAGCAAGTCACATGACCCCACCTCATTACTAGGAGGTGGGGAACTTTGGGAAACACAGGAGAGTCACTGGGCAGTGGGAATTTCTCTCTGCCATATAAACCAAGGCTTGGGCTTTTGGAGAACAGCAGTCAGAAAGAGTTGCCGCCAAACACACTCTGCTTTCCACTGTGCTACGTGGAAATAAAGTAAAGAAGAGGCTGCCTGGCGGAATGTGGCAGCAAGGGCACGCGGAGTATATGGAAACTCAGAAAACACACACACACGCTCACACACACGCGGTCCAGCTACAATTATATACTAAGGGTTTCTTACTCAAATAGAAATGCTGTCACAGAGACAGGGTTTATAATGTCATATGCCAAGGGCTTTTGTAAAATGCTAATATAATAATGATCATTTGAAGATTATATGTTCTAAAAGTATCTATTAAAGACACCATTATGTTGCCATAAGCCCCAATTCAAATGCCCTACAAGCTTCTCTAGGAATTTAGTGCTATGGAAAAGTGTGCCTCTTGTCGGGTTGTTTTTTGTTTGTTTGTGGGGTTTTTTTGGCTATGCCTTAGGCTCACCTGAAGTATCTTTCTGAGGTTATTTGCCTCCCTCCCATCTTTCACCTCTCAACTGTTATAATTCTACTCTGGTCTCAACATTTTTGAAAGTGTGTATGGGAAGGACCTTTAACTGTAGCTCAGTGCCTTTCAAGAAGTGAGAAGAGCATAAATAAAATCTCAAACAGAAAAATGAAGGCATCTTTGTACAATGCCTTCCAAAGCCTGCATGGTTGCTGGGAGGGGCTGAGCAGGAATTGCAAGATGAGGTGAGGCAGGATGACTGCTCCGCCTCTGGGAATGGGCCAATAGGCACTCAGATTTCAGAGCTCAGAGGTCCCGGGGAGAAAGGCGGCTGCCTTTTTCTTTACTTGAGGCTCCTTCCCCCAGCTCCCCGCCCCGCTGGAGGTGGAGAATCCTGCCGTAACTGAGGCTTCCATGGGGCAAGCTGAGCCCCCCAGGCCTCACTCACCCAGAGCCCCCCACAAGAGGGAGCCCCTGATCCCATCTCTTTGCTTAAGTTGGCAGGAGTTTGCCCCCACCTTCCAAGCCCCAGAGCCTGCTCTCCCCTTCACCCTACTCAAGTTTCACACGTGTCCTTCCTCCTGACCGATAAATTAACCTGGTTCTTGAATCATTCACAGATAATGGACAGAGAAGTATTGATTTTTAACTGCAGTGAAATTTTAAGCAAAACTCCAGAAAGTCCTTACCTGAAGGCCACTTTTTTGTCTTTTGAAGAACTCTTTAACTGAAAGGATGGCTTCAAAAGAATACATAATTAGTAGGTTTCTTCCTTCTATTGAAAACTTTTCCATCTTCTTGATGAAAGCCTAGTGCTAATGCAAAGCTGCAAGCCTGTCTTTAAGACCCCAGCTACATTTCCTGAAAGAATAGGACAAGAAGTAAATGATGACTAATGTGAAACACAAATTCCACAGAACCATTCTGTGAAAGAATAAATTTATTTACATAGAGAAGCAAAAAGGTGATTGTGTCTCCCTTTAGTGAAAGGTACCTGTTAATGGTATAAAATTAGGTGCCCAGTATTTGGGACATATTGCTCTGTATGCCCTCATCTATTCAGATACACATGGGTATCTCAGTGACTATATAATTGATTATTGTAATCAACGGCCCTTCATTTTAAATAGAACTTCCAATTTGGGGGCTTATAAACCAAACATCAGAAAACTG
This sequence comes from Tursiops truncatus, assembly GCF_011762595.2. Lineage (NCBI taxonomy): Eukaryota > Metazoa > Chordata > Mammalia > Artiodactyla > Delphinidae > Tursiops > Tursiops truncatus. The sequence continues at coordinate 8,183,025 of NC_047047.1, forward strand.
ATAAATATAAAATAATTTCTAAAAAAAAATAAAATAAAATAATTTATGCCCCTGGGCCACACCTATCCTATCCAAAGTGTACCAAAAGGAAGTTTGTAGGGCATAGGAATCAGAGATGATGGACCAAGGGGCCCATGCACTGAATAAAGACACCTACTAGCTGTGTGACCTTGGTCAGGTTAATTACAGTCTCTGATCATTTTTCTCATGTGTCATGTCTCATTTGACAGGGATCATAAAACATACATGCCTTCATACCTCCCAGGGTGATGTAAGGTACAAATGTGAAGGAAAACAAACTACCCTTCTTAAATTCTGTATATCAAAATAACATCATGTATCTGAACTCAGCTCTCTAGGACAGGAATTGGATGAACTATCGTGTGTGCATATGAGGTGGGCCTTTAACTGCAGCTCATTGCCTTTCAAGAAAGGAGAGCTCAGTGGGAGACGGAGTCAGGAGACTTCTTTCTGGGCCCAGAGCGATGAGCATGGATGCAGAGGAGAAAGCAAATTGTGAATAACGTATAAGCTTGTAGATTCAGAGAACCCAGAATGTACTGACCCAAAGGGCAAAGCACAGGGAAATACACCTGGAAGGAAAGTAGCACCTGGAGGAAAAGGGCTGCAGAGAGATAATAAGGAAGTTCAGGGAAGGGGCTGGTCAGTCTGGGTTTCCTATAGGTGTCCGTCAAGCTGCTAGGACAGACATGGAACAGACTTGGAAGGAGCCTGGCTGTGAACCAGAGGATGGAATGCAAACAGACTAAAGGAGGTCCCACAGCCTGACAAGAAGGGTGAAGACAGTCAAATCGATGGACAACAGCTGTGGAGGCCCAGCGAAGCCAACTCTGCCAGGGCTGCCCTGGACGGCACACTCCCAGCAGCTCAGAATCCACTCTCGCCGTGGCCAGGTCTCCTTGTGCCCTTGAACCTACCCAAGATGCTGGTCCAGAGGGCCACAGAGAAAGCAAACATCACCAGTAGCCATGCTCGGGGCCCAGTCACTGACAAAATCCTCCTCCCATCCCAACCCAGATTTGATTTTTTTAAACTGGGTAATGGAAGTAGAATTTTAACCTGAGTGCAGACAGGCCTTTATATTTACTGTTCGTCCTCCTGAAATATTCTTTCCCCAGATAGTGAAATATAAGTTCTAAATTAATGAAATATAAGTGTTAAAAGTGTTACCGGCCTGGGTCCTTGGGACTCTTTATTTTTTTTAATTAACTTTTACTGGAGTATAGTTGTTTACAATGTTGTATTAGTTTCTGCTGTACAGCAAAGTGAATCTCTTATACATACACATATATCCCTCTTTTTCTGGATTTCCTTCCCATTTAGGTCACCACAGAGCACTGAATAGAGTTCTCTCTGTGCTCTACAGTTGGTTCTCATTAGTTGTCTATTTTATACATAGTAGTGTACATATGTCAATCCCAATCTCCCAATTCATCCCACCCCCTTCCCCCCAACACACCCCGTATCTATATTGGACTCTTTAATCAATAGAAATTATAAGAGGCCAGACAAGGAATTCAAGCAAGGCTTTACTGGGACTCGTGCTGTAGCACCAGGGAGCGAAAACAAGTAACAGGTGCCCTTGCTCGCTCCCTGGGGGCTGGGGGAGGGGTGAGCTGGTCCCTTAAATGGGGCGAGGGTGGGGGTAGATCTGTGGGGGCCAAAGCGGGGGCTTAGGTGGTCTGCCCACCCCCTTGGTGGTGCCGTGCGCAGGGATCATGCGCAGGACCCTGCTTTTGCTCCCAGCTCCTCAGAAGCGGCAGTTGATTGGTGGCCTTTTTGTGTCTTGTTGTTCCTAATTCACCCCAACTGCGCATGTGTGCAGTTATTTTTAGTCCCTTATAGTTTCTTTGCATTCTGTTGCTAGAGGAGACATTTGTCCAGGTGCAAGCACTGCAGCAAAGAGTCCCAGGTTCCAGATCACAGCCTGTCTCAAAAGAAAAAAGTATTTCTGTGAAACTTAGGATGAATGCTTTGGAAGTCCTAGATGGAGGTGAGTCACTAAGTAACATTGCTATGGAGTTAGGAATGGGTAAAACCCACCCTGGGGGAAAGTGACTGGGGGAAGGAACAAGCAGTTCTACAAATCTAGAAGTACTCAGCTTGCCAATCTTTAAGCTCTATTTCCACTTTACAGAGAGTGAAACTGGAAATCGTTGTTGTCTGTGACATGTTATGAGTGTGATTTTTGAAAAAAAGAGAAGTAACTCTCAACAGTAGACAAATATTCAAAGGAAGTAGCCTTGACCCTAACAAAAAGGTAAAATCATGACTCTCATTCAGATATAAAAATGAACACACGTTAAGATTCTATTAAACTCATCAAATGAAAGAACCAGGCGGATGTTATAAGTGCTTCAAAGAAAAAATTTTTAAAAATTACATGGAGTAATTTTGAATTGAATATACAAATAGACACAGACTGGCTCTTCCACAGGAGAGGGGGAAGCCCATCTCTACCAGATGGGACAGAATTTGCATGTCTAGCAGTTACCCACACTATAGATTTACAGAATCAATCTGATACGGCAGAAAAGTACACTATAGACAACACATCATTTTCCACTGAGGTACAAATAGTTTTTCTACAGCCCTATACCAAAAGATTGATTTTACATCTTGACATGAGCCAAATTAAAATGAGGTATCTATCTAAGATCTGTGTATCGTTTTATGGTTCTGACATTTTCAATTAACTGGTTAATAATTAGCCCCAGTCACTTGAATAAGAGAGTCTTGGGTATGATAGATTTTCTTTCACTGGATGAAAGGACTTAAAGAAAAGTTTCTATATTTCCTAGTTAAAAAAAACCCCAAACAGAAATTGATTGTTTTTTCCAAACGTTGTAACCTAACAAATGAACATTAAAGTAAGTGCCCAGGAGAAACTGGGTGAAGGGTACCAAGGACTTCTCTGTACTATTTTTGCCACTTTCTGTGAATCTATAATTATTTCCCCAAAAATGTTAAAAAGCAAAAGACCATTAAAGTACAGCACCAGGGGAGACCCCCCGCAAAGATTGCACCTTGCCTTCCTGGTAGAATGATGGAAGGCTCTCTTGGGCACAGGGAGTGAGGGGCAAGGGAGGTCTGCTCCATGTATTCAAGATGAGGGATTATAAGAACTGCATTTCTCTGCCTAAAGAAGGCATGGGTATTACAAAACGAAAGTAGTCTGAGCAGGGTGAAGTGTGGAGAACTTGAACCTGGTAGCAGTAGATCTTATCAGGAGATGGAATTTTTTTTTTTTTTAACATCTTTACTGGGGTATAATTGCTTTACAATGGTGTGTTAGTTTCTGCTTTATAACAAAGTGAATCAGTTATACATATACATATGTTCCCATATCTCTTCCCTCTTGCGTCTCCCTCCCTCCCACCCTCCCTATCCCACCCCTCCAGGCGGTCACAAAGCACCAAGCCGATATCCCTGTGCCATGCGGCTGCTTCCCACTAGCTATCTACCTTACGTTTGTTAGTGTATATATGTCCATGCCTCTCTCTCGCTTTGTCACAGCTCACCTTTCCCCCTCCCCATATCCTCAAGTCCGTTCTCCAGTAGGTCTGTGTCTTTATTCCTGTCTTACCCCTAGGTTCTTCATGACATTTTTTTTTCTTAAATTCCATATATATGTGTTAGCATACGGTATTTGTCTTTTTCTTTCTGACTTACTTCACTCTGTATGACAGACTCTAGGTCTATCCACCTCATTACAAATAGCTCAATTTCGTTTCTTTTTATGGCTGAGTAATATTCCATTGTATATATGTGCCACATCTTCTTTATCCATTCATCCGATGATGGGCACTTAGGTTGTTTCCATCTCCGGGCTATTGTAAATAGAGCTGCAATGAACATTTTGGTACATGACTCTTTTTGAATTATGCTTTTCTCAGGGTATATGCCCAGTAGTGGGATTGCTGGGTCATATGGTAGTTCTATTTTTAGTTTCTTAAGGAACCTCCATACTGTTCTCCATAGTGTGGAGATGGAATTTATTCGTTTTCTTAGGTTTTAGGACTTTCAGTTCTTATGCTGTCAGAAGTCAAAATGAATAGTGGCAGTAGTCCCGATGTCAGTGTCAATTTCCTGGCTTTGATCTAGCTGTATAAGATGTTCATATTGCAAGCTGGGGGAAAACTACAGGGAACTCTCTCTACTATTTTTAAAACTTTCTGTGAGTCTATAATTATTTAAAAATAAAAGTTAAAAAAAAAAAGAATGGTGGCATATGTTTCAAAGTTTACGGAGCTGACTTTATGAACTTTTGCTGACAGAGGCAGAACTGTAATTTCTCTGGTGTGTTGGATCCATTGTGAAGTCAGATGCATTTGGGGTACACATGGGCCAAGTTAAGGTTACAAGTATCATTCCGGGATTACTGGAAATTTCTCCATCAGCATCTTAAGGATCATTATAAGAAAATTAAAGAGAAGTGGAGGCGCTTTTCATAACCTTCAGGGAAAGACAGACGCAGCAAAGAGCTTCCTTTTGCTCGTAGACAAACGTCTAGTTGCCAGACAAGAAAGTAGCCTGCAATTGTTTCTCTTCTCTCTCTGTAAATGTTTTCAAAGTCAAAGATTTGCAGGGGACTTCTTTTCACATGCTCAAGGGTAAACCTAGACCTGGGCCTGACTGTGCACGTTTCCCTTGAGAGGAGGAGCCCCAATGCCATGGTCCCTGACACAGTTGTTACCACCAAGCCCTCAGTGTCCCTGGTCTTTGTGGATGTCTTTATGGCCTGGCAAAGGCTTTGTCAACACAGGGTCGGGCAGTCTCTGGACATTCTTTTTAACTTCGGGTGTTAACCTTTGGCTGAGCCACAACTGGAACTTCCATGACGTCCTGCTCTATCTGCCCTCCTCTCTCCCTTGTCTGCCTTTTGCCCTGGAAGCATCCTTCTTTGTTCCCACCGCAGAGACTCACAGTTAAGGATGTAAAAGATTTCTTTGCAGACTGAACAAGCTAAAAGGGGTCAGTTGCCTGGCTTAGAAGAAAAGTAAACAAGACCACCATTGTCTAGTGACCATCATCTTTTAAAACAGACCTTCCCTGAGGAACAGGGGATTGTTTTGAGAAAGTAGCTTTTTGTAATGTGTTGAATGGCGCTGTCTTACAGTCATATGTGGAGAGTGCTTTATGTGATGTTTTCAGCTGATATGGGTGCCCCAGAGCCTGTTTATTCCAGTGGTGTAAAGTGTACCCTTCTGTCCTACTACAGTAAGAATCACAGAGAGTGCAGCTTACCAAAAATGAAGACCCTTTTTGTGACCTTGTTATTGTATTTAAGAGCCCTGGTCACAATTCTTCTTTTTATGCAAGAGAATAAGCAAACCTTTGGTGTGTCTTCAACAGGATTTGTAGCCATAGGTGAAAGAATGCTGTCCAGTCGTCCAAAAAGCAATTTACATGAGAAATCAGAAAACTAATCTTTTCTGATGTTTAATTTCACTTAGATAAATACTTTTTGAGGTTTAATTCCCTTAAAATTGCATTTTTATTGCAAATTTGGTCTTTTAATAGTTAAATTCACACAGCCACGCACTGTGCTGTAGGCAGATAACTAATCAAGATAAGCACAGTTTTTCCCTTAGGAAACTTGCACCTAAATTACCACATCATCAATAAAGACTAAATATATAACAAGTGAAGGTTTATAATGGTGTAAAATTGTAATCAACGTGAGTTGCAAACAAGAGGCCTTGGTAAATAAATTATGGTCTACACAAACAAGCCATTAAAAACGGTGTAGAAGTCACATTTAATGACTCGGAAAGGTTGAAACACTATCATAAGTGAAAACAAAAAGACCTCAGCGTAATATATCGTGTGCACCAAGTAAAAGTACTAGAAGGAAGTATAAATCATTGTAGGTCAGCAGAGGTTATCTCCAAATGGTATGATAATGGGGAATTTTCATTTTCTTCCTTTTCCTTTTTGTAGTTTCTAGATTTTCTATAATAAGTATGTGCTATTTTAGAATTTGAAAAACTAATAACCATTTCCCCCTTAAATGAAAGAAAATACATTCCTAATGTCATTTACAATAAGAAAATCTGACGCTAGTCAATTATTTTCTTTAAGCATATATATGTGATTGCTTGTCTGTGCATAAATTATCTCTGGAAGGAGACCAAGACTGCAATATTGGTTGCCTCCAGGGAGGGGAAATGAGTGGTTAGGGACACCAATGGAAAGAAGATTTTTCACTAAATATTGTTTTATGTCTTCTGAATGTTATACCATATAAATATGTAGCCTATTCAAAAAAGTAAAGCTTGAAAATTAAGAATTTAATCAGTATTAGCTGAAACTAAGCTTTAGAAACCTTAATCAAGTCCCTGTGTTGATGTCATTGGCAAACCTTCAATGCCTGGGACCACAACCAATACACCCGGTAAGGACTTTTCCCAACTCACTCACTACGAAGTAACACATAAGAGGACCACGCATTCCTAAAGCATGGTCATGGCTACTCTTCTCAGGAACCTGATTGCTGGGGGTAGAATATTGAATCTAATGTGGTATAAGGGCTACAGTTGGCAAAGCAACCTGTCAGTTAATTCTGCTTGCTACACAGTTGTTGATTCACTGGGTAGAGAGAAGAAGGGGTGAAGGAAAGTCATTGATTTAATTGACTGGGTACAACATGTTGACCTCAATGATCAAAATTGAGCATAGCCTTAGCATCATTACTCTGATGGCCATACCAGATCTTTCTGTGTGTTGTGTTTCTCTATGAGTCCTGGGATGCCCTGAGCCTCCCTTTCATGGACCACCCTTTGGGATGCAAGTCACTGTTCTGTACTGTCTGCCTAAGGCTCCATTCAGCTGCTCCTCCCATGAAGCTTATTCTCACTGCTCTGCTCTTGGGCCATTCAGGCTACTTGGCACTCCTGTGGCACCGTGACTCTAGCACTGCATTCTCACATTGAACTGACTGCTGGGGTCCTCTCCCCCAGGCCCACTCACCTTTCCCTTTGAATGTAGCACTTAGCCATGTCTAAACATAAAAGAAACCAATATATTTTTAAATACATCAAAGAATAGCCAATAACAATGTTTCTCAAACTGGACTCCCAACCCTATATTCCTTAAATTTCTTTTGGAATATCTATGAATGTTCTATGGAAATTTATTAATTTTGTTTTCATTTCCATTATTCACCTTCTTTAAAAATATATAGCTATATTCTTGATGAATTCATGAGTATTTGAATGACGTCCTGCTAGCCGGTGGGATTTGAGTGACCATATTTACACATGTTTATTGATGTGTTGGTGTCAGAAATTAAATGCCTCAAATAATTAGACAAGAACTGGGAGGATACCATGAATATGAGATGATACATTCTGCCCAGTAAAGGCCAAATGACTGTCAAAGCTACCTCTATGTGAGAAACTTTCACTGTAGTTTGATAGAGACCAGTGGTGGGGAAAAAGTCATCACGTCACATCCAGCAGTGGCGACTGCACCGGGGACAGGCAGTGATATTCTCATGCACAACAGCACCATATCCCAGGAGAAGTCAACTTGAATTATACTGGGTTTGGTCACTTTTTCATGTTTATTTTATAAATTTCTTTCGGTTTTACCATTATATGTGTGCTGTAAGCCCAAGGAGTTTACTACTAGCTTACGTTGTTGCATATTTAAGAAATATCACACCGTAAGGCAATAGTGGCTGTTTTCTTTTCCTTCAAGTGAGTCCACATATTCCTCAAGAAACTCTGGCTTTTAAGAGTCTGTCTTTGACAGAAAACAAACTTATGGTTACCAAAGGGGAAAGCGGTGGTGGGGGGAAGGGGATGAAGGATAAATTAGGAGCTTGAGATTAACAGATGCATACTAATACATATAAAATAGATAAACAACAAGGACCTACTGTATAGCACAGGGAACTATATTCAATATCTTGTAATAACCTATAATGGAAAAGAATCTGTAAAAGAATAGACATAAATATATATAATATATTATATATAATATAAATGTTTATAAATAATTTTTACATATACATATGTGTGTATATATATATATATATATATATATAAGTGAATCACTCCGCTGTACCTGAAACTAACACAACACTGTAAATCAACTATACTTCAATTTTTTTTTTTTAAAGTGTCTGTCTTTGGACTTATCTACCATATGCACTAACGCTCTAAAAGTTAGTGACTGTTTGCTTTGCCTGCTTCCTATACCACCTACTATAGTACTTAGCAAATGTCTATAATCATTATGATGACAGGCAATAAGTGCTATGTTAGCATTGCCCTTTTCCAGCATTTGGACACAATGGCAAGTTTCACGTTGATGTTTTTCAGTGAACCTATCTTCAAGTCCAACCTCGTCAAAACTATTCCAGAGCATCATTATCCTTTGTAAAATTTCTTGTACTGGTTGGGAAAATCTTAACTGGTGTCTTGACCCTTGGTGATAATTATTCCAATAAATACTCTCTAAGAAAAACTTTTATGGTGCATACTTTTTACCGGTATATGTGTAGGCAGATGGGTCCCCTCATCCGCTATTCTCAGCACATACATTATTTCACTAAGGGCCTCAAGACATCCATTGCCTGTGGCCTACCAGCATGTGGTACCAAGCCTGGTGGACCCAACAGACAAAACCAAAGAAAATCAAATAATGATTTAGTGAAGGAGGAGGAATAGCTCAAGAAACTCCAAAAACAGATCTAACTATTAGTTCAAGTTCCTTTAATAGGTTAATTATATGCCTCACTTTAGCAGCTAAAGAAAGAATGTTCTCGATTTTTGATAAGAATTTGATGAATTTGCTCATGTATGATAGTTCGGAATACGTCTTCTTAGATGTTCTACTGCTTAAAGTAGGTATGGTCAAGGTGGCATTCTTTTGTACTTAGCAATTTTCAGCTCCTTATTAATCTTATCATCTTCATTCTTGATGATTTTATCATCACCTTTACATGGGTGTGAACCACATGCTCACATGTTCTAAGCCCGAGTCAGAACAGAGAAACATAACTCTTTACTCTTTTTCTCAAGACAAGAAGGAGTTGGCAGTTTCAGACTCCTGAAACTTAGATCCAGTACCATTTGGTGTAAACCCAAGGAAAGGGGAACTGAAATGAATACTGTTCATGGCCAAAAAAACTCACTTACATTTGCTTTCATCACTAAAATCTTAGTAAAGATAAGTAAGCTCCCAAACTTTCCCTATTTAGGCAATCTGGCCCACTTCTCTGTGCTTATGTCTCTCCATCCCAGAAGCTGTTATACTCGAGAAAGATACAGCTGTCATCATTTAAGCAAAGCAGTGAAAATGAAAGCTAGCTTGCAGCCATGTATGGTCATCACAGTTGTGTGAAAATGCACTAAAATTAGATTTATGGGACCAGGACAACCTTTAGAAATGATCACTTCTCCCAATCAAACGTACGCTTCCGGTAGTATGGATTATTAAGGTGCAGCAGTGACAGCTGAACACGTTTAGGGGAAAGAAACAGTTTAATCCTATAGAGGTCACTTGTGACATTTATGCATAATTTCCGTAAAACAGCAGTTCTCAAAGTGTGATCGGTGGACCCCTAGGGGTCCCTGAGACCTTTTTAGGGGATCTGCAATTTAAAACGATTTTTATAGTGATATTAAGATATTATTTTTCTTCATCACTGTATTGACATTGTTATTGATGTCACAAAGGCTATGGTGGGTAAAACTGCTAGCATGTTAGCAGGGAGCCACGCAGTGGCTCCACACTGTATTGGAAGTCATCATATTCTTCTCCACTACATACAAGGGGGAAAGAAAAGACAATTTCACCTAAGAATGTCCTTCATGAAGCAGTAAATCTATTCACTTTATTAAATTTCAACATTTGAGTTTTTTTCAAATTAAAATTATTTATTTTATTAAATATCAAACCTTTGACAACATGTATTGTGACAAAATAGTACATTGCTGTATACCAAAATACAGTGGCTGTCCCCCTAAAGAAAAACTAATTGAGAGATTATTTGTGTTGTGAGCTGAACTTTTTTCACAGAACATCATTTTTACTTGAAAGAACAACTGATAGACAAACTATGATTATTCAGGATTGGGTACTTGGCAGATGTTTTCCTAAAAATGAGTAAAATGAGCCTATCACTTTAAGAAAACTACTGATAGTATTTGTTACTCATGATGAAATTTATGATCTCAAATGAAAATCAGAATTTTGGAAGATTAGTGTCCACCACCACAAACTTAACAGCTTCTCAACACCTAAATATTTTTCTGATGAGATTGATTATAACATTAACAACAGTTTTAAATATTATATGCTAAATTGTGTCACTATTTGAAAGATCTGTATACTCAGTGAACCAATATTTTCCAAATGACCAACACATGATATTACAAAATTATGTGTTATCAAAAGAGACCATTCAAAGACAGACCAATGAGTTTAATATAACAGAGATCAACATTGCTATTTTATTTCATATTATAAAATCAAGTGGGATTTATCCTAGGAATGCAAGATTGGTTCAATGTAATATACCTTATTAATAGAATAAAAGACAAAACCCACATGATTATCTCAAAGGTATGCAGAGATGCATTTGACAAAATCCAACATCCCTTCGTGATAAAAACACAACAAACTAGGAATAGAAGGGGATTTTCTCAACCTGATAAAAAGCATCGATGAAAAACCCACATCTAACATCAGACTTAAGAGTGAAAACTGGCTGCATTCCTCCTAATTTCAGGAACAAGACATGGATATCTGCTTTGGCACTTATAATCAACATTATACTGGCAGTTCCAGCCAAGTCAATTAGGCAAGAAAATGAAATAAAAGGCATTCAGATTGGAAAGGAGGAAGTAAAACCCAATTTTCAGATGACATGATCATATATAGAAAATCCTAAGGAAGTCACTAAAAACAAACAAACAAACAAACAAAAAACTATTAGCACTAATAAACAAGCTCAGCAAAGTTAGGGGATATAAGACCAATATACAAAAATCAATGGTACTTCTGTAGACTAACAATGAACAAACTGGAAGTGAAATTAAGAAAAAACTTCTGTTTACAATAGCATCAAAAATAATAAAATATGTAGGAGTAGAATTAAGAAAAAATGGTGCAAAACTTATACTCTGAAAACTGCATAACATTGTTGAAAGAAATTAAAGAACACTTAATTAAGTGGAAAGACATCCCATGTACAAGGATTGGGAGACTAAATATTGTTAAGATGTCAGTACTCCTCAGACTGACCTACAGATTCAATGCAATCCCTATCAAAATCCCGGCTGACCTTTGCAGAAATTAACAAGCTGAACCTAAAATTCATATGTAAATGCAAGGGACCCAGAAAAGCCAAAACAATCTTGAAAAAGAAGAACAAAGTTGGAAGACTCATACTGCTTGATTTCAAAATTTACTACAAAGCTACAATAATCAACACAGTACGATACTGGCATAAGGATAGACACATAGACTGATAAAATAGAATTGAGTGTCCAGGAATAAATCTTCACATTTATTGTCTATTGATTTTCAAAAAGGATGCAAAGACCACTCAATGGGAAAAGAAATGGTGTTGTGACAACCGAATCTCATCAGGCAAAAGAATGAAGTTCCTATATACAAAAATTAGCTCAAAATGGATCAAAGACCGAAATGTAAGTGCTAAAAATATAAAACTCTCAGAAGAAAACATAGGTTTAAACTCCATGACCCTGTATTAGGCAGTGGTTTCTTAGATATGACACCAAATGCACAAGCAATAAAAGAAAATATACATAAATAATTCATCATCAAAAGTGAAGACTTTTGTGCCTAAAAGAATAGAATCAAGAAAGTGAAATGAGGGACTTTCCTAGCGGTCCAGTGGTTAAGACTCTGCGCTCCTAATGCAGGGGTCGCGGGTTCGATCCCTGGTCAGAGAAAGTGAAATGACGATCCACAGAATGAGAGAAAATATTTGCAAATCATATATCTGAGAAAGGTCTTGTATTTAAGACCTCGTAATTCAGGCTCATTATTCAGCAACAACAGCAAACAGGTAACCCAAATTAAAAATGGACAAAGGATCTGAGTAGACATTTCTCCAAAGCAGATATACAAATGGCCAACAAGCACGTGTAACGATGCTTGTTATTAGGCATTGGGGAAATCAAAACCATAATGAGATAATCCTCTGCACTCACTAGGATGGCAAAAATAAAAAAGGCAGATAATTACAAGTGTCAGAGAGGTTGTGGAGAAATTGGATCCCATATACATTGCTGATGGAATAGGAAATAGACTGTGGAAAGCCATCTGGCAGTTCTTCAAAATGGTAAACATAGAGTTACTATATGACCGAGCAATTTCACTCCTAGGCAGATACCTAAGAGAAATGAAAATATATATCTATACAAAAACTTGTACAAAAATGTTCATAGCAGCATTACTCAAAATAGTCCAAAAGTGGAAATATGGCCAAATGTCCATAAATGAAAGGATAAAGAAAATGTGGTATATGCATAAAATGGGATATTATTTCACAATAAAAAGGAAGGAGTCACTGAAACATGCTACAAAATAGATAAACCTTGAAAGTATTATGCTAGGTGAAAGAAGCCAGTCACAAAGGACCATGTAATGTGTTCCATTTATATGAAATGTCGGCATAGGCAAATTCACAGAGACAGAATATAGGTTGGTGATTGCCTAATGCAGGGCCATGGGGGTGGAGGGTAAGAGAAACTAGGAGTGAATGCTAATGGGTACAAGGTTTCTTCTCAGGGTAATGAAACTATTCTAAGATTAATTGCGGTGATGGTTGCCCAACTCTGAATATACTGAAAACTATTGAATTATACACTTTAAATGGATGAATGGTATGCTATGTAAATTATATCTCAATAAAGCTGTTTTTTTAAAAAAATATTTATTTGGCTGAGCTGGGTCTTAGATCTTCATTGCAGCACGCAGGATCTTAGTTGCAGCATGCGAGATCTAGTTCCCTGACCAGGGATCGAACCCTGGCCCCCTGCCTTGGGAGCACAGAGTCTTAACCACTGGATCACCAGGGAAATCCCTAAAGCTGCTATTTTAAAAAGTACATATGAAAATCTAGATACTTTCTTTTGAGACAGTCATTCAAGAGACTGGCAAAAATGTAAAACAATGCCACTCTTGTCACTAAAATTTTTGTTTTAGAAAATATCCTTACTTTTATTAAAAATATATTGTTTATGTAACATAAAATGTTTACTGTTATTTTTTAATGAATTGAATATTTCTAAAAGTTTTTAGTTTTAATTTGTAATATACTATCAGTAAGTACAAAATGCATAAATTGTTATAAGCATATGAGATTATAAATGAGGCCATGATATGGAAATGTATAAAGAAAGTGAAATTAATTGAAATGAAATTCCAAGGTAAAAATATTTACCATTCTACATACTAGTAGCAGGTACTATTAAAAGAAAGAAACACTGCTGAAAATTGCTCAGAATTTTATTTAAAAGCAACAAACAAACAAATGCCCTTTTCTATTATTATTTGCAAATGTATATCATACTTTCAAAATTGAAAGTAAACCTAGAATAACTATAGATTCATTTAGAAAAAAACTAGCAAAATGAATTTACCTCTTTTTATATATTTTAAGGCTAAATGGTATTCTCCAAAGGTATCTTTAAAACTATTTTCATCTTGTAGGGCTTTAGTTAGCTGGTGATGTAATAATAGCCCTGCCATGAAGGAGAACGTCAGTGATGTCAACCAGGCAGTGCCAGAACCAACAAATGGTTGTCATGAGGACAAATGGGGCCCAAGTGGACTGTGCCCAAGAGAATCAAGTTTCCAGGCATTCTGTGGACATTTAAGTTTGTTTCTGTTTGCACTGAAAGTTAGCAACCTCCCACAGCAACTCTCCAGGAATTAGAAACAAAGGTTCCTGAGCTTGGCAAACATTCTCCATGGTTATCAAAGCCTCCTTGCTAATGAAGCATGTGTGACTTTAGCTGACAAAGTCAGGGTGCTGGGTGTTCTTTCACGGGGCCTGTGCTGTTCCACCGCACCTCCCTAACACCTGACTCCCAGCCCCTCCTGGCCATCTGCACAGCCACCTGCTCCTCTTTCTTTACACGACGAGTAAAGAGAACTGAATACGACCGGCCTTTCAAAGTCAGAGCACAGAGCTTCCCCGCTCACAAGGCCTTCACTAAAGAAGTGTTAATTCAGTAGAACTGGGACTGGAAAAGGGTTGAAAAAAAGATAAAGGAACAGGCAAATCCAAAGGGACAGAAATTAAATTAGTGGCTGCAAGGCCTGGCGGGGAAGGGAGAATGGGAAGTGACTGCTAACAGGCAGAGGGTTTCTTTTTGCGGAGATGAATATGTTCTGGAATTTGATAGTGCCGCTGGTTACACAGTTCTGTGAATATATTAAACACAGATGGATTTTATGGTATGTGAATTATATCTCAATCAATCAATAAATGGGAGCTGGTTCACTGGCCAAAAATAGCAGAGGGAGGAGGCGGGTAGTTTAGTAACATGAAGGGCTGGTTCACAGACGTTTTGAGCCACAGCTTTTTCTTCCACTGAAAACTTGATTTGGAGGGCAAGACTAGGTGTTTTAAAGAAGCTTTGGTATGAGACCAAAGGACTTGCAGAGTTTCTTCTTCTGGAATGGAGGAGAAGGTTGAGGGCTATTTTTCTAATGTTTGAAGATTGGATTACATGTATATAGATTTATGCAGGTTAATATTTGACTTTGTATTTGGCCTGGGAGAAACTATTTATTGAAAGATTGGGTGGCTCTTAGGAATGCTCTAGTGTATTTTAAAGGCTATATATATATATGGATATATGTTTTAAAGGATATGAATATATTGGGCACGGAAGTAGACTTCAGTACACATTTCTAGGCAAGAGCAGAAGGCAGATGTCTTAGTGGAAGAAAGAATTGTCTGGGACATAGATTGAGAGCCAAACATGAAGGAAACAGGGACTTCAGAGGCATAGAGCTCCAAGCAACAAGATGTCCCTGCCCCTACAGATTCTCCATCCTCCACCACCCCTTGCTTGAGTGCCCAAATCAAGGAAGTAAGAAGGTCAAGGCCCCAGAACACTTCTGCTTAAGAGCTCAAAGCATCTTCTAAAATGCGTGTCTGAACTGGTACCCTAATCTAGTTTGACTTCTCCGGTAAATAGGCTATTATGTTGATAAAGAAGAGGGTTCCAACAGGACCCTGCCCACTCCCAGGAAGTAGACTAGGTGGAGGGCTAGCAACCCATTGGGTAGACTTGCATACGTCCCTGTGGAAGGGACTGAGCTCCCCTGGGGAGGGAACTCACCCTAAGGAAAAGGGAGACACAGTGACATGGAACCAGCATAGATTTTGCCCATGAGTTTGGTCCCCACCCTACCTTCCTTGGAGTTGAGTTTGAGCCCCAGGGAAAGAAGGGGCAATGAGTAAAAATGTAAGGAGATGGTTTCACTTGAAATGTTTGTGAGATGGGGGCAGCTTTAGCTGAGTGTAACGCAAAAAGGGAGAGGCATTCTGTTTTCAACGGAGCTAAGCTCACCCCGAGGACCAACAATTTTACTGCTATTTTGGGTATCTCTAGGCTCTGCCAGTTGGAAATGGGTGGCTGCTATATATTTCCTTCCCCACAACCTCACAATCAGATGGTACCTAACAATCAGCGTTAGGCTCAGATGAGATTCTGCCACATGTACAAACCTTATTAGCCACTAGGCTCCAAAAGTCACACAACTGGTTTTGTGACTTCCGTGAAGTTTCCACTCTCTTTGTTAGATACTCTGACAAACACTGAGTTTGTTTCTTAGGGTTGCACTAACAAAATACCACAGTCTTGGTGGTTTAAAACAACAGAAATGTATTCTCTCATCGTTCTGGAGGCTACAAGACTGAAACCAGGGTGTTGGTAGGGTCTGTTCCCTCTGAGATGTTGGGTGGGATCCTTCCTTGCCTCTCTCTGGCTTCCAGTGGTGGCCGGCAGTTTTGATGCTCCCTGGCTTGCAATGGCATCACTCCCATCTCTGCCTCCGTCATCACATGGTCTTCTTCCTGTGTGTCTCTTCTCCTCTTCTTATAAAGACACCAGTCATGGGACTTCCCTGGTGGTGCAGTGGTTAAGAATCCACCTGCCAATGCAGGGGACACGGGTTCGAGCCCTGGTCCGGGAAGACCCCATGTGCCGCGGAGTAACTCAGCCTGTGTGCCACAACTACTGAGCCTGCGCTCTAGAGCCCGTGAGCCACAACTACTGAAACCCACATGCCTAGAGCCCGTGCTCCGCAACAAAGAGGAGCCACCACAATGAGAAGCCCGCGCACCGCAATGAAGAGTAGCCCCCGCTTGCCACAACTAGAGAAAGCCCGTGCGCAGCAACGAAGACCCAAAAATTAATTAATTAATTAATTTTTTAAAAAAGACGCCAGTCATATTGGATTAGACTTCAGTATGACTTCATCTTAACTTGATTTCATCTGCAAAGACCCTATTTCAAGGAGGTCATGTTCACAAGTACCAGGGGTGAGGACTTCAACATAGTTTGGAGGACACAATTCAATCATGACACACACCTTGCCAGAAAGGGTCACTCCAAAGCCAACACAGCAGTGTCCTCGCTACAAGACCAGCCAGGCTTCTGGTTAAGCCAGGAGAGAATGTCCTTTGTAAAAGGGTAGACCAAGTGGGGTCCAAGATCTTGGTCTAACTGGCAAGTGGTTAGACAGCGAGGTCTTCTGATTCTTGTGCCCCAGTTATGAAAAGACCAGACTCATAATTTGAACAGCTCTGATTATCTGGGGGAAAAATAATTTCTAACATCTGTTGTGTTAGTTAACCCTCTAGGGAAGCGTTTCTTAAGCATTTTGTACCACGGACCCCTTTGGCAGTCTGGGAAAACCATGGACCCCTTCTCAGGGGAAAAAAAAAAAGCTTTCAAATGAATAAAATAAAATACATAGATTGTAAATGCAATCAAGTCTATTAAAATACAGTTCTCAACATTTTTGTGTCAGTAACACTTTAACAAGATCTAGTGGAAGGTCTAATAATTATTGTGATTTTAAAGTAGTGATGAATATAAACAATATTTGGTGATGTCTATAACAATTGTAACATCCATGCAAACACCTGAGGCATCTGCTGTGGCAGAAGATTTGGTACTTTCCTTCTACCGCGGTTTGCTACCTACTTTCACAATTAAGGGAAATGCATTTTTTCAGTTTGAGGATAGTGAAAGTGAAGATGTAATTTTTTTCCCTATCCAAAGGGACAGACTTGCTGAATGCTATCCTTGGCCTCCTGGGAGGTCAACAGACTCCAGGTGAAGAAGCCCTGACTCCAGTGGATACAGAGAGTATATTCCTGATTAGGGAGCTTCCAACAGTAACTAACAGCCCTGGGGGAAGAAAAAGTGAATGTCACTACACCGTCTACACTGAATCATCTTCAAGTAGGCTATAAATCCTTTAACTGCCAAATTCTGGGAGCCTGGACCAGGCAGATACCATGGAAGAGATGCAGGGGTCCTGGCCAAGGTGGGAGGAGTGGGGCTCTCAGAGAAACAGTCAGCAGGAAACAGGGCAGGAGTGGGCCTAAGAAACAGTTGGGAAATGGAAGTGATGGGGCTAACCAATAGACAGGGCCAGCACAGGGGAAATTAAACTGTAGAAATGGCCAACACCATTTGGTAATTAACTAGATGTATATATAAGTACTTGGAAAGTACCCCTGGGCACCCCTAGAAATTACCTGGGGACATTCCTATATCATTTGGTGGGTAGCTAAAACCAATGAACTGTACATTATGTTAGAATATTTCAGATGGGTTTCATCTACAAACAGCACAAGTTCAAAGCTTGAAAGTCTGTCATTTGACCATCTACTCAAGGTTAAAAAACTTAAATTTCAGAATTTATCAGCCTGCTTCAGTAATGATGCCCTCAGAGAAATAGGTCTTTTTTTTTAAGCAGAAGAGAACCTACCAACAAAGAACCGTAGAGTGACCCATTTTCTGTTGCATACAATCTGTGGCACCCATCTAGAAATGTTAAAAATAGCACTTCAGCACGTCATTTGTCATCTTCTGCACTTATTCAAATGTAATAGAGGTGGAGTAGATGGGAATGCTGGCCTTGGTGGGCGGGGCCTGATGTCCAATCTAGTCTCTGAACTTCTTGTTTTTCAATTGTGTTTGGCCCACTGTTGGTGTATTCTGTGAGTCAGGGGTCTGCGAAAGAACAAGTAGAGTAACCAGCCTCTGTTGTAGAGAAGACATCTCCATCCAACCATCTGGGGCTGCATAATCCACCGTCCTGCATCACTTTTCTGAAAAGCCGTGCCTTGGAAGGGGGCCCAGGCTGGACACCAGGAAGACCTGGTGTTATAACAGCCTTGCTGGGGATTAGCTGTCTGACCTTGGAAAAATCCTTTAATCTCTTAGGGTTTAAGTTTCCTCTCTACTAAATCTCTGAGGAACTTTCCAGTTCAAAAATTATTCTATATGACAGCATAATGCTTAAAGGAAAAGCATTCTTGTGAACTTCCACTATTGGTTTTTATTATATTAATCAAAATAGTACTTAAATATGTAAACTTAAAACTAGATATAAACTCCTTATGCACGCCATTTTAGAGATTTTGAAATAAGCAAAACAACAAATCCAATAAAATTTTAATCAATATATATTATTATTAAATTTCAATTACTTTTATTCATTAATAATTGACAGTATTAAGTCAATTCAATGGCTAATACTGCTTTGCTGGACATAAACTGCTGCTAACAATTGGAATATAATGTTCCAGGGCACTGCCTCTACCACTGTGTTCTGTTGGACGACTCCGTTCTCCCATTCTCTCCCTTTGAACTCTTGTGAAACTTTCTTTAAAGCCGTGGCATCATTTGGCCTTTACTTTGGAAGAATGCACTGTTCATGTATTATGTTCTCCTTTGCTCTTTTCTCCTGAGCCAACCAATGGTGATATCTTCATAAGGAGTCATCCAGGTGATCCCAAACATGTTTACATTAGTATTTTTATTGGGTATTATGAGGTCATCATTGAAATAAAAACACGAGCATTTTAAATTTCTTATAAATTCACCATTCCCTGGGATCTCAGTTTGAGAAATGTTGTATTATGACTTTACAGTGGCCCTGGCAGAATCTTCCTCTAGTGCCTGCATGATACCTCTTAGAAGGACATAACACATACATTAGGCCCTCAGTTCATCAAATGTGTTTCTGGAAATCAGGACGTAGAACACATGATCCAATATGTTTCCAAATGTCATCAAACACAAGGTGACGCCCAGGAAAGAAAAACCCATGCTCTCTCTTACAGAAACCCAATTCCCATTCCCTGCTTTCCAAAAGATCTTTAAGGAAGAAAATAGATCAGTAAGTTCCAAAGAACAAAAGGAGTATTACTACAGTGAAAAAAAAAAAAAAAAAGCATGACCTGAAATTCACCTCTTGGCCTCCAGATATGTGGTCTATTTGATTTTAAGCAGGCTGCTGCCATAGAAAAAACTCATGAGACTCAGACACAAAGAGAAGCTCATGGTGACCATTCTGAAGTGTGCTTGTGGGAGAGCGGACAGCCTTCGTAACAGAGTTCAAGGTCTGCAATCTCCAGAAACAGCCTACAATACACAAGAAGGCCATCAGCACCCTCGAGACATGGCTGACCTTCACAGTACAGCCCCAAGACTCACCTCAGCGCAAGAACAAGGTGAAGGTAGCTCTCATGATCAGGCACAGGAAGGTGAACTTGGCATCAACATTGGTTATGACACAGAAGCCAACCACCACCCAGGAAGTTAAGAGTCCTCTGGTGGCCTGGCGGAGTATAGTGGATCCGGAATGAAACTGTCAGCCTCTGTGGGAGTTTGGCCACTGTCACAAAGAAGCACGGAATATTCCTCTCCCTGAACTGGTGGAGGAAAACTCAGAGGGCCAGGCCGTTCAGTGGCAAAGCAGAGGCCAACACCAGCAGAAACAGGGACACTGACAAGGTCCTGACACTCTCAGATTTTATGGAGGAGTTGAATACCCTGCATTTTTTGAATAAGCCTGCATTTTTACAAATATTGGGGTGAGATTTTTGTTTGTTTGTTTATCAAAGATAGAGTTCTTTCTTTAAGGTCTACTTCTTACCTCTTTCCTGTGGAAATCCTTGTCTAGGAAGGCACGGAACAATTGTAGTAATTGCTGCAAAGGTGGGGGAAAAAAAGAAAAAAGAAAAATCAAGGGTAGTTAAAGCCTGAAATGGAACATTACTGAAAACCCCTTGTACGTCCTTTCTTTTTTTAATTAAACTTTTAAAATTTTGAGATAATCGTAGATTCACATGCAGTTGAAAGAAATAAAACAATGAGGTCCCATGTACCCATTATGCTCTTTCCCTCAAAGGTAACATCTTGCAAAACTATATTACAGCATAAAAACCAGGATATTGACATGGATACAATCGACATACAGAGCATCTCCCTTATCCTTCACATCGCACTTTTATAGCCACGTCTACTTCCCTCCCACACCCACTCACTCTTTAAACCCTGGCCAACCACTACTCTGTTCTCTATTTCTATAATTTTGTCATTTCAAGAATATTACATAAATAGAACCATGCAGCATGTAATCTTTTGGGATTGGCTTTTTTCGCACAGCATAACTCCCTGGGGATTTATCCAAGTTGTTGCGTGTACCCATCGTTTGTTCCTTTTTATTGCTGAGTAGAATTCCATGGTATGGATGTACCACAGTTTACTTAACTATTCCTCTGTTGAAAGACATCTGGGTTGTTTCCAATTTTTGGAATGAAGTTCCAAATGAAGTATTCTATTATAAATTATGGCTGTAAACATGCCTGTACATTTTTGTGTGTGATTGTAAATTTTCATTCCCCTAGGAAAAATACCTATGAGGACAATGGCTGGGTTGCTTGGCGGTTGTAGGTTTAGTCTTTAAAGAAACTGCCACACTGTCTTTCTGCTGTACCATTTTACATCCCTACCAGCAAGGTACAAGTGTTTATTCTAAAATATATAAGGAAAGGAAAAGGAACTGGGTATTTAAAACTATTTGAAAAAGAAGAATAAACCAGGAGCGTTTGGTGGTTTTCAGTATACAAGTCCTGAACAGGTTGTGTTACATTTACACCTAATTCTCTTTCTTTAATGACTGTAAATTGATAATGCATTTAAAGTTTTAGTTTCCATGTGTTTATTGCTAGTATCCAAATATACAATTGATTTTCTTCTGATTTGATATACATTTAATGGGGCTTTTTTGAATAGCAAAGGTTTTACATTATTTTTAACATCTTTATTGGAGTATAATTGCTTTACAATGGTGTGTTAGTTTCTGCTTTATAACAAAGTGAATCAGTTATACATATACATATATCCCCATATCCCCTCCCTCTCATGTCTCCCTCCCACCCTCCCTATCCCACCCTCTAGGTGGTCACAAAGCACCGAGCTGATCTCCCTGTGCTATGCGGCTGCTTCCCACTAGCTACCTATTTTACGTTTGGTAGTGTATATATGTCCTTGCATGTTGATCTACAACCTGCAATTTTGCTAAACTCACTTATTAGTTACAATTTTTTGCTTTTTTGGTTTTGGTAGGTTCCTTGGGGTTTCCTTTGTAGACAAAAGTGGCCTCTGCAAATAGGGACAAATTTAGCTCTTTCTTTCTGATCTGCATGCCTTTTATTTCCTTTTCTTGCCTAATTATACTGGCTAGCCTTCCAGCACTATGCTGAATAACAGTGGTGAGTGTGGACATCCTTGCCTTATTACTGATCTCAGGGGGAAAGCATTCAGTCTTTCACCGATAAGTACAGTCTAAACTATAAGGTTTTGTGGGTGTTCTTTACCCAGTTGAGGAAGTTTCCCTATATTCAGTTTTCTGAGAGTTTTAATCATGAATTGGATTTTAAACATTTTTTTTTTCTTTTTTTCTTCTTTTTTCTTCTTTCTTTCATCAGAAAGATTTTTACTCTTTCTCCTGGTATTTTAGTGGACTGCTTTAATTGGTTTTTGGATACTTAAACAGTCTTGCATCCCCAGAATAAACCTCACTTGGTTGTATTGTATACTTCTTTTTATATATTGCTGAATTCTATTTGTTAATCTTGTGTTAAGGATTTTTGCATATATATTCATGACGGATATTGGTATAAACTTCTCTTTTTGAATGTCTTTGTCTGGTTTTTTTTTTTTTTTTTTTACATCTTTATTGGAGTATAATTGCTTTACAATGGTGTGTTAGTTTCTGCTTTATAACAAAGTGAATCAGTTATACATATACATATGTTCCCATATGTCTTCCCTCTTACGTCTCCCTCCCTCCCACCCTCTCTATCCCACCCCTCCAGGTGGTCACAAAGCACCAAGCCGATATCCCTGTGCTATGCGGCTGCTTCCCACTAGCTATCTACCTTACATTTGGTAGTGTACATATGTCCATGCCACTCTCTCGCTTTGTCACAGCTTACCCTTCCCCCTCCCCATATCCTCAAGTCCATTCTCTAGTAGGTCTGTGTCTTTATTCCTGTCTTAACCCTAGGTTCTTCATGACTTTTTTTTCTCTTAAATTCCATATATATGTGTTAGCATATGGTATTTGTCTTTCTCTTTCTGACTTACTTCACTCTGTATGACAGACTCTAGGTCTATCCACCTCATTACAAATAGCTCAATTTCATTTCTTTTTATGGCTGAGTAATATTCCATTGTATATAAGTGCCACATCTTCTTTATCCATTCATCCAATGATGGACACTTAGGTTGTTTCCATCTCCGGGCTATTGTAAATAGAGCTGCAATGAACATTTTGGTACATGACTCCTTTTGAATTATGTTTTTCTCAGGGTATATGCCCAGTAGTGGGATTGCTGGGTCATATGGTAGTTCTATTTGTAATTTTTTAAGGAACCTCCATAATGTTCTCCACAGTGGCTGTATCAATTTACATTCCCACCAACAGTGCAAGAGTGTTCCCTTTTCTCCACACCCTCTCCAGCATTTATTGTTTCTAGATTTTTCAATGATGGCCATTCTGACTGGTGTGAGATGATATCTCATTGTAGTTTTGATTTGCATTTCTCTAATGATTAATGATGTTGAGCATTCTTTCATGTGTTTGTTGGCAGTCTGTATATCTTCTTTGGAGAAATGTCTATTTAGGTCTTCTGCCCATTTTTGGTTTGGGTTGTTTGTTTTTTTGATATTGAGCTGCATGAGCTGCTTGTAAATTTTGGAAATTAATCCTTTGTCAGTTGCTTCATTTGCAAATATTTTCTCCCATTCTGAGGGTTGTCTTTTGGTCTTGTTTATGGTTTCCTTTGCTGTGCAAAAGCTTTGAAGTTTCATTAGGTCCCATTTGTTTATTTTTGTTTTTATTTCCATTTGTCTGGGAGGTGGGTCAGAAAGGATCTTGCTGTGATTTATGTCACAGAGTGTTCTGCCTAGGTTTTCCTCTAAGAGTTTGATAGTTTCTGGCCTTACATTTAGGTCTTTAATCCATTTTGAGCTTATTTTTGTGTACGGTGTTAGGGAGTGATCTAATCTCATACTTTTACATGTACCTGTCCAGTTTTCCCAGCACCACTTATTGAAGAGGCTGTCCTTTCTCCACTGTACATTCCTGCCTCCTTTATCAAAGATAAGGTGACCATATGTGCGTGGGTTTATCTCTGGGCTTTCTATCCTGTTCCATTGATCTATCTTTCTGTTTTTGTGCCAGTACCACACTGTCTTGATTACTGTAGCTTTGTAGTATAGTCTGAAGTCAGAGAGCCTGATTGCTGCAGCTCCTTTTTTCTTTCTCAAGATTGCTTTGGCTATTCAGGGTCTTTTGTGTTTCCATACAAATTGTGAAATTTTTTGTCCTAGTTCTGTGAAAAATACCAGGGGTAGTTTGATAGGGATTGCATTGAATCTGTAGATTGCTTTGGGTAGTAGAGTCATTTTCACAATGTTGATTCTTCCAATCCAAGAACATGGTATATCTCTCCATCTATTTGTATCATCTTTAATTTCTTTCATCAGTGTCTTATAATTTTCTGCATACAGGTCTTTTGTCTCCTTAGGTAGGTTTATTCCTAGATATTTTATTCTTTTTGTTGCAATGGTACATGGGAGTGTTTTCTTGATTTCACTTTCAGATTTTTCATCATGAGTGTATAGGAATGCCAGAGATTTCTGTGCATTAATTTTGTATCCTGCTACTTTACAAAATTCATTGATTAGCTCTAGTAGTTTTCTGGTAGCATCTTTAGGATTCTCTATGTATAGTATCACGTCATCTGCAAACAGTGACAGCTTTACTTCTTCTGTTCCGATTTGGATTTCTTTTATTTCCTTTTCCTCTCTGATTGCTGTGGCTAAAACTTCCAAAACTATGTTGAATAATAGTGGTGAGAGTGGGCAACCTTGTCTTGTTCCTGATCTTAGTGGAAATGGTTTCAGTTTTTCACCATTGAGGACGATGTTGGCTGTGGGTTTGTCATATATGGCCTTTACTATGTTGAGGAAAGTTCCCTCTATGCCTACTTTCTGCAGGGTTTTTACCATAAATGGGTGTTGAATTTTGTCGAAAGCTTTCTCTGCATCTATTGAGATGATCATACGGTTTTTCTCCTTCAATTTGTTAACATGGTTTATCACATTGATTGTTTTGCATATATTGAAGAATCCTTGCATTCCTGGAATAAACCCCACTTGATCATGGTGTATGATCCTTTTAATGTGCTGTTGGATTCTGTTTGCTAGTATTTTGTTGAGGAGTTTTGCATCTATGTTCATCAGTGATATTGGCCTGTAGTTTTCTTTCTTTGTGACATCCTTGTCTGGTTTTGGTATCAAGGTGATGGTGGCCTCGTAGAATGAGTTTGGGAGTGTTCCTCCCTCTGCTGTATTTTGGAAGAGTTTGAGAAGGATAGGTGTTAGCTCTTCTCTAAATGTTCGATAGAATTAGCCTGTGAAGCCATCTGGTCCTTGGCTTTTGTTTGTTGGAAAATTTTTAATCACAGTTTCAATTTCAGTGCTTGTGATTGGTCTGTTCATATTTTCTGTTTCTTCCTGATTCAGTCTTGGCAGGTTGTGCATTTCTAAGAATTTGTCCATTTCTTCCAAGTTGTCCATTTTACTGGCATAGAGTTGCTTGTAGCAATCTCTCATGATCTTTAGTATTTCTGCAGTGTCAGTTTTTACTTCTCCTTTTTCATTTCTAATTCTATTGATTTGAGTCTTCTCCCTTCTTTTCTTGATGAGTCTGGCTAATGGTTTATCAATTTTGTTTATCTTCTCAAAGAACCAGGCTTTAGTTTTATTGATCTTTGCTATCGTTTCCTTCATTTCTTTTTCATTTATTACTGTTCTGCTTTTTATGATTTCTTTCCTTCTGCTAACATTGGGGGTTTTTTTGTTCTTCTTTCTCTAATTGCTTTAGGTGCAGGGTTAGGTTGTTTATTCGAGATGTTTCCTGTTTCTTAAGGTAGGATTGTATTGCTATAAACTTCCCTCTTAGAACTGCTTTTGCTGCATCCCATAGATTTTGGGTCGTCGTGTCTCCATTGTCATTTGTTTCTAGGTATTTTTTGATTTACTCTTTGATTTCTGCAGTGATCACTTCGTTATTAAGTAGTCTATTGTTTAGCCTCCATGTCTTTCTATTTTTTACAGCTCTTTTCCTGTAATTGATATCTAGTCTCATAGCGTTGTGGTCGGAAAAGATACTTGAAACAATTTCAATTTTGTTAAATTTACCAAGGCTTGACTTGTGACCCAAGATATGATCTATCCTGGAGAATGTTCCATGAGCACTTGAGAAAAATGTGTATTCTGTTGTTTTTGGATGGAATGTCCTATAAACATCAATTAAGTCCATCTTGTTTAATGTATCATTTAAAGCTTGTGTTTCCTTATCTATTTTCATTTTGGATGATCTGTCCATTGGTGAAAGTGGGGTGTTAAAGTGCCCTACTATGAATGTGTTACTGTCGATTTCCCCTTTAATGGCTGTTAGTATTTGCCTTATGCATTGAGGTGCTCCTATGTTGGGTGCATAAATATTTACAATTGTTATATCTTCTTCTTGGATCGATCCCTTGATCATTATGTAGTGTCCTTCTTTGTCTCTTCTAATAGTCTTTATTTTAAAGTCTATTTTGTCTGATATGAGAATTGCTACTCCAGCTTTCTTTTGGTTTCCATTTGCATGAAATATCTTTTTCCATCCCCTTACTTTCAGTCTGTATGTGTCTCTAGGTCTGAAGTGGGTCTCTTGTAGACAGCATATATATGGGTATGTTTTTGTAACCATTCAGCTAATCTGTGTCTTTTGGTGGGAGCATTCAGGCCATTTACATTTAAGGTAATTATTGATATGTATGTTACTATTCCCATTTTCTTAATTGTTTTGGGTTCGTTATTGTAGGTCTTTTCCTTCTCTTGTGTTTCTTGCCTAGAGAAGTTCCTTTAGCAGTTGTTGTAAAGCTCGTTTGGTGGTGCTGAACTCTCTCAACTTTTGCTTGTCTATAATGGTTTTAATTTCTCCATGAAATCTGAATGAGATCCTTGCTGGGTAGAGTAATCTTGGTTGCAGGTTTTTCCCCTTCATCACTTAAAATATGTCCTGCCAGTCCCTTCTGGCTTGCAGAGTTTCTGCTGAAAGATCAGCTGTTAACCTTATGGGGATTCCCTTGTGTGTTATTTGTTGTTTTTCCCTTGCTGCTTTTAATATGTTTTCTTTGTATTTAATTTTTGACAGTTTGATTAATATGTGTCTTGGCGTATTTCTCCTTGGATTTTTCCTGTATGGGACTCTCTGTACTTCCTGGACTTGATTAACTATTTCCTTTCCCATATTAGGGAAGTTTTCAACTATAATCTCTTCAAATATCTTCTCAGTCCCTTTCTTTTTTTCTTCTTCTTCTGGAACCCCTATAATTCGAGTGTTGGTGCATTTAATGTTGTCCCAGAGGTCTCTGAGACTGTCCTCAGTTCTTTTCATTCTTTTTTCTTTATTCTGCTCTGCAGTAGTTATTTCCACTATTTTATCTTCCAGGTCACTTATCCGTTCTTCTGCCTCAGTTATTCTGCTATTGATCCCATCTAGAGTATTTTTAATTTCATTTACTGTGTTGTTCATCATTGTTTGTTTCATCTTTAGTTCTTCTAGGTCCTTGTTAAATGTTTCTTGCATTTTCTCTATTCTATTTCCAAGATTTTGGATCATCTTTACTATCATTATTCTGAATTCTTTTTCAGGTAGACTGCCTATTTCCTCTTCATTTGTTAGGTCTGGTGGGTTTTTAACTTGCTCCTTCATCTGCTGTGTGTTTTTCTGTCTTCTCATTTTGCTTATCTTACTGTGTTTGGGGTCTCCTTTTTGCAGGCTGCAGGTTCGTAGTTCCCGTTGTTTTTGGTGTCTGTCCCCAGTGGCTAAGGTTGGTTCAGTGGGTTGTGTAGGCTTCCTGGTGGAGGGGACTAGTGCCTGTGTTCTGGTGGATGAGGCTGGATCTTGTCTTTCTGGTGGGCAGGTCCACGTCTGGTGGTGTGTTTTCGGGTGTCTGTGGACTTATTATGATTTTAGGCAGCCTCTCCGTTAATGGGTTGTGTTGTGTTCCTGTCTTGCTAGTTGTTTGGCATAGGGTGTCCAGCACTGTAGCTTGCTGGTCGTTGAGTGAAGCTGGGTGCTGGTGCTGAGATGGAGATCTCTGTGAGATTTTCGCCGTTTGATATTATGTGGAGCTGACAGGTCTCTTGTGGACCAGTGTCCTGATGTTGGCTCTCCCACCTCAGAGGCACAGCACTGACTCCTGGTGCAGCACCAAGAGCCTTTCATCCACCCAGCTCAGCATAAAAGGGAGAAAAAATAGAAAGAAAGAATTAGTAGAAGAAAGAAAGAAAGAAGCGAGGGAGGGAGGGAGGGAAGAAGGAAGGAAGGAGGGAAGGAAAAAAAGAAAGAAAGAAAGAAAATAAAGTAAAATAAAATAAAGTAAGATAAAATATAATAAAGTTATTTAAATAAAAAAATAATTATTAAGGAAAAAAAATGGACGGATAGAACCCTAGGACAAATGGTGGAAGCAAAGCTATACAGACATAATCTCACACAGAAGCATACACACTCACAAAAAGAGCAAAAGGGGAAAAAATCATAAAGCTTGCTCTCAAAATCCACCTCCTCAATTTGGGATGATTCGTTGTCTGTTCATGTATTCCACAGATGCAGGGTACATCAAGTTGATTGTGGAGATTTAATCCGCTGCTTCTGAGGCTGCTGGGAGAGATTTCCCTTCCTCTTCTTTGTTCTCACGGCTCCCAGGGGCTCAGCTTTGGATTTGGCCCCGCCTCTGCGTGTAGGTCGCCGGAGGGCGTCTGTTTTTCGCTCAGGCAGGACGGGGTTAAAGAAGCCGCTGATTCGAGGGCTCTGGCTCACTCAGGCCGGGGGGAGGGAGGGGCGGGGCTGCGGCGGCAGACGCCGTCGTGACGTTGCAGCAGCCTGAGGCGCGCCGTGCGTTCTCCCGGGGGAGTTGTCCCTGGATCCCGGGACCCTGGCAGTGGCGGCCTGCACAGGCTCCCCGGAAGGGGGTGTGGATAGTGACCTGTGCTCGCACACAGGCTTCTTGGTGGCGGCAGCAGCAGCCCTAGTGTCTCAGGCCCGTCTCTGGGGTCTGTGCTGTTAGCCGCGGCTCGCGCCCGTCTCTGGAGCTCCTTTAAGCAGCTCTCTTAATGCCCTCTCCTCGCGCACCAGGAAACAAAGAGGCAAGAAAGAGTCTCTTGCCTCTTCGGCAGGTCCAGACTTTTTCCTGGATTCCCTCCCGGCCAGCCGTGGCGCACTAACCCCTTCAAGGCTGTGTTCACGCCGCCAACCCCAGTCCTCTCCCTGCGCTCCGACCGAAGCCGAGCCTCAGCTCCCAGCCCCCGCCCGCCCCGGCGGGTGAGCAGACAAGCCTCTCGGCCTGGTGAGTGCCGGTCGGCACCGACCCTCTGTGCGGGAATCTCTCTGCTCTCCCCTCCGCACCCGTTGCTGTGCTCTCCTCCGCGGCTCCGAAGCTTCCCCCCTCCGCCCCCCACAGTCTCCGCCCACGAAGGGGCTTCCTAGTATGTGGGAACCTTTCCTCCTTCACAGCTCCCTCCCACTGGTGCAGGTACCGTCCCTAACCTTTTGTTACTGTTTATTCTTTTTCCTTTTCCCTACCCAGGTACGTGGGGAGTTTCTTGCCTTTTGGGAGTTCTGAGGTCTTCTGCCAGCGTTCAGTAGGTGTTCTGTAGGAGTTGTTCCACGTGTGGATGTATTTCTGGTGTATCTGTGGGGAGGAAGGTGATCTCTGCGTCTTACTCTTCCGCCATCTTCCCGGAAGCCCCCCCACCCCCCGCCTTTGTCTGGTTTTAGTGTAAGGGTAATACAAGCTTCATAAAACAAATTGGGATATGTTCCCTCCTCTTCCACTTCCCAGCATAAATTGTGTAGAACTGGTGTAAAATCTCTAACCTTATGGTAGAATTTGGGGGGACTAGTTTTTTCTTTGGAGGGAAAATTTTAAATTATTAATTCAATTTCATAATATTTATAGAGCTATTCAGTTGAGTTATTTCATAAATGTGAGTTGTGGTAGTTCGTTTTTGAGGACTTCTCACATTTTATCAAATTTTTGTGGGTAGAGTTGTTTGTAGTATTCTCTTATTATTATTTTAATAGGTAGAGGGTCTGTAATGATATCCACTGTTTCCTTTCTGATAATGGTAGTTTCTGTCTTAGCTCTTTTTTTCCTCTTGTCAGTCTTGCCAGAGGTTTTACATTTAATCGATCTTTTCAAAGAAACAGCTCTATTTCCTTGCTTTTCTCTATTTTTTTCTATTTTATTTTCATTGATTTCTGCTCTGATCTTTATTACTTCCTTCCTTCTATTTGCTTCAGGTTTATCTTATTTTGCTAGGTTCTTGAGGTGGGAGCTTAGATTGTTGATTGGAGGCATTTCGTCTTTCGTATTCATATATATATATATATATATATTTTTTTTTTTTTTTTTTTTTTTTTTGCGGTACACGGGCCTCTCACTGTTGTGGCCTCTCCCGCTGCGGAGCACAGGCTCCGGACGTGCAGGCTCAGCGGCCGTGGCTCATGGGCCCAGCTGCTCCATGGCATGTGGGATCTTCCCGGACCGGGGCCTGAACCCGTGTCCCCTGCATCGGCAGGTGGACTCTCAACCACTGCGCCACCAGGGAAGCCCGAGTGTATCTCTTTTTATAGCTTTTTTTTGGTAGCCGATTTAGATGTTATATTATTCATACATAAATTGTCACAGTGTCCTATTCTCACTTTACCAGTTGAGTGAAGCATAGAAATTTATTTCCCTTTATGGCCCTTTGCTCTCTCCCACTAACAATACAATGTTCTCCAGTATTTCCTTTACGTACATTTAGACCACATCAGATAGTGCTCCAATTTTTGTTTCTGCCATCAAACAGAATTTAGGAAAATCGAGAAGAGAGGGAGAATATATTATATTTTTTCTGTGCTCTTTCTTCCTGCTTTTCCAAGGTTCTTTTTTTCATTATTCCTTTCTGTTTAGAGAACTTACTTTATTCATTATTTTAGGTTAGCTCTACTGGCAACAAATTTCTTCAGTTTTTCTTCATCTGAAAGTGTCCTTGATTTCCTCTTCATTTTTAAAGAAAATTTTCACTGGATATAGGATTCTGGGTTAACAATTCTTTTCTTTCAGTACTTGAAAAATATTGTGCCACTTCCTTCTGGCCACCATATTGTCATTCAGATTGGTTTCCCCCCATAGATAACATGTTTCTTTCTGGATGCTTTTAAGACTTTTTTTCTTTCTCTTTGATTTTCACACTTTGACAGTACTGTGTCCTGGATGGATTTCTTTATGTTAATTCTATTTAGGGTTTGCTCAGCTTCCTTAATCTGTAGTTTTACATCTCTCAACAAATTTGAGAGTTTTCAGCCATTATTTCTTCCAGGAATATTTTAGCCTTGCTCTCTTTCTCCTCTCATTCTGGGAATCCAGTGAAATAGCATTAAATTTTAGGTTACAATCCCACAGACTCCAGAGGCTGTGTTGATCGTTTTCAGCTATCTCATCTTTGTTGCTCAGACTGAGTAATTTCTGTTGTTCTATCTTCACGTCCACATATTCTTTCCTCCATTTCATCCATTTTGATGTTGAGCCTATCTATTACATGTTTGGTTATTGTACTTTTCACTTATAAAACTTCCATTTGACTTTTCTTTATATCTTCTGTTTCTTTGCTGAGAATTTCTACTTTTTCATTTGCTTCAGGCATTTTCATAACTGCTCACTGAGGTATTTTATCACAGCTGCTTTAAAATCTTTATCAGATAACTCTAACATCTCTGTCACCTTGGTGTTAGCATCTATTGTATTTTTTTACTCAGTTTGAGACCTTTCTGGTTCTTGACACAATGATGAGTGATTTTTTTTATTGACGCCTGGACATTTTTAGTATTGTTATGAGACTCTGGTTCTTATTCAATCCTTCTGTTTTAGTTGGCTTCTTTTGACACTACTCCAGCAGAAGTGAGGTTGCCACCTTCTTTCTGCAGGGCAGGGTAGAGTCCAGGTTCACCATTTGGCCTCCTTTGACACTCAAGGGTGATGGGGCTCTTCATTACTACTGCGTGGGGGTGAAAATTCTGGCTCCTCACTAGGCTGTACCTCCCTGTCTGGGAGAAGTCGGAGTTTGTCATTTACTGCTCCCCACTGACACCATCTGGGAGTGGCCTAGTTATTGCCGGGCAATAGCAAATATCCTGATTCTTCACTAGGCTTCTGAAACACTACTTGGGTGATTGGGGCATTTCTTTACACCTGGTAAGGGTGGAGGTCTAGGCTTCCTACTCAGCCTTTGCTGGAATAGGTGGGAGTGGGGCCACAGGCTTTTCTGTAGTATTTAGCTGGAGGAGAGCAGTTATTGTCTAACAGTTTCCCGTCTTGTAGGTGGTCCCTTTCCTGATCCTTTGGCTAAAAGAGCAGGCTCTGTTGAGGCTTTTTTTTTTTGTCTGCACCATTGGCATTTCCAGGCTTCCATCATCTTCTACTCTAAGTCTGGAATGTAAAAGGTCAAAAAAAAAAAAATCTGGGGAACTCACCACCATGTCATTTCTTGGATCCTGAAGCCCAGGCTAGTCTGCCTTCTCCTCTCCACCCTTCAGAGTCTCCTTATGTTTATTTTGTATACAATGTCAATGGCTTTCAGATATACTTAGTGGGAGGAATAGGTAAATTGCACCTACTCTATCTTCCCGGAAGTCCACTGATGTATCTTTAAGACTTATTTTGGGAGTTTTTCTTATATGGATAAAAGGAATAGAGACTCTCGCTTTCTTTAAGCCCCTGTTGCCTTGCGAAGGCCTTTTCAATGGTCATCCAATTAGAGCAGAGCCTGTCTGACCGTCAGTTCCCAAAAGTAAACCTGAGGCGGGGATTTAGGTGAAAGGGATGTATTAGGAAGTAAATAACCAGTAGGGGAGTGAGGAAGTGGGACTGGGAAATGAAGGAAGCCAACAAGGGTGCATTACCCACAGAGTAACGTTAGCTTGAGCTCTCAGTGAGCAGTGGAGACGGTGCATGAGTCCCCTCTGTGTTTTCCTAATCAGAGGCAAGGGCAGGGACAGCTTCACGGGAGTCCACGGTCATACAGGGCTCCACACTCGGAAGGGCCCCATACTTAGTTTAGTGTTCTGCTCCCATCATTTTGAAATTCTTAATAATTTCTTAACAAGGGGCCCTACATTTTCGTTTTGCACTGGGACCTACAAATTATATAGTCAGGTGGTGGAATATTTATACCTACTTCCATTGGAGGGACGTAAATTCCTAGACATTCTGGGTTCTTCTTTAGCTCAGGGTTGCTGGGTTGCACAGTATCTCCCCAAAATGCACATCTACCAGAACCTCACAGTTTTATTTGAAGATAGGATCTTTGCAGATATAATCAGTTAAAATGAGATCATACTGGATTAGGGTGGGCCTTAATCCAATGACTGGTATCCTTATAAGAAGTGAAAACAGATACACACACACATGCACACATGCACACACACAGGGGAGAATGTCATGTGAAGACAGAAGCAGAAGTAGGAGTGAACACCGAGGGTCACCAGCAGCCCACCAGAAGCTAGGACATGCGTGGAGCAGTTTCTCCTGCAGAGTCTCCAAAAGGAACGAACCCTGCTAACACTTTGATTTTGGACTTTCAAACTCTTTAACTGGGAGAGAATAAATTTCTGTTGTCTTAAGCCATCCAATTTATTACAGCCCTTAGAAACTAGTACACCAGGCAAGGGAAACTCCAGGTCTTGGCCGTTGGGAGTGAAGGCACACCTGGACCATCCTGCAAAAAACTGACAAAGGATCTGAGGGGCAGGGCAGAGCCTTGCTAGGGCCAGGCCCTCTGGCCTTGGCCTTTCATTTAACCAAACCAACCTCTCCTCTCTACAATGAGCATGTGGCCTAATGACCCAGCCAAGGAGGAGCCATTCAGACAATAGGGGTGTGGGGCTCCGGTGAACCAGAGAGGCTGACCCCACTTAATTGCATTTGCATTCAAATTTTACAAAACCAGGCAATCGCAACCAAACATGGCCTGTCAGAGGGCCAAATTCAGCAGCTTCTGTGCCTGGAAATTGCGCTTCTGGCCCAGCAAATCGTGTTACAGCTGTTCCTCTGGAGTGAAGATTCTTCTATCCCCAAGGCAAGCCAGCTTTATTCACAACTCTATTGTTCAGTGTTCTCAGCTATTCATAAATATCTCCCCCAATGGCTCTAAGGGTTCTGAAATTCCTAGCTGACTTACTTCTTGGGTTAAGATATTAACGTTTTTTGCTTTATTGCAAATATCGTTAATGTCTCGGTCTACTAAAGCAATGGAAAAATAATTCGAATTATCAGTACATTACCACATAATCTCTCTGAAGACCTTGCAGAGCCTTAAGCATGTAGGATGCTAGGCAGGTACATTTTGATGAGAATCAGGAGAGCGTGAACCATAGGCCACTGCCAGGGAGTGTAGTCCAGGCTGAGTGACACTGAACAAGATGGCAGGCAGCAGGGGAAGGAGTGTGCTACGAGTTGGAGGGGAGGTTACATAGATAAATAAAAAGGAGGGCTTCCCTGGTGGCTCAGTGGTTGAGAGTCCGCCTGCCGATGCAGCGGACATGGGTTCATGCCCCGGTCCGGGAAGATCCCACATGCCGCGGACCGGCTGGGCCTGTGAGCCATGGCTGCTGAGCCTGCGTGTCCAGAGCCTGTGCTCCGCAATGGGAGAGGCCACAACAGTGAGAGGCCCGCGTACTGCAAAAAGAAAAAAAAAAAAAAAAAGGAGACCTGGAAGATAAACAGCCTTGAATCAAAATATTGCACGTGGCTGGCACTGCCCTCAGAAATGACTCAGGGATCATGGGCACAAAGAATTTTTCTCCCAATTTTAGGCATTTTGCTTGATGCCAGAGGCTCAAAAATAATACAACCATAAGTGTAAACATATATGTTTTCTTCTTATTTCATTTCACCCTCACAGCATTTCTGAAAGGAAGCTATTTACACGGTGTAGATGAGGAGAATTCAATTCATGAAGATTGAGTTTTCCAAGGAGCAAGGAGGAACGCCATCGTCAACCCAGCTCCTTTCCAAAACCTTATGCAGGGGTTCCTGGCACATGGAGATAAATCCTGCCAGTGGGAGATTGGACAGAAGTGACAAAGGGTAAGTGGCAATCTAGGTCGGCTGCATAGACCTGTGACCAGTGTGTGACCACACAGCGCCACAGGCTCAGAAGGGGGCCCCGTGCTTGGGGCTTAGTGTTCTGTGGTTGCCATCTTGAAACTCTTAATGATTTGATCTTTGAATTTGTGTTTTGTGGCTAAAGTCCAATGGAACAATGGAATGCATGCCAGGGGCTTGGAGGCTCTGCTCACATGTAGTCCCACCTCCTGCTGCCTACCAGCTACCCAGAGCTCAGTTGCTCATCCCCCATCCCTGCCCAGCAGCCACTACTGCCCTCTACCCCTGCTGGGGGCTGGGCTTGGACTCAGAGAAGGTCGAGGTCAATCACACTTGTCCGTGACTGAATTGTAGGTTGGGGTGCTAGGCATCTGGGAGGGTCTGCACTTGCCCCATGACAATTCCCATGCATGACGTACATTAAAAAGAGAAATAAGGGCTTCCCTGGTGGCACAGTGGTTGAGAGTCCGCCTGCCGATGCAGGGGACACGGGTTCATGCCCCGGTCTGGGAAGATCCCACATGCCGCGGAGCGGCTGGGCCTGTGAGCCATGGCCGCTGGGCCTGCGCGTCCGGAGCCTGTGCTCTGCAACGGGAGAGGCCACAACAGTGAGAGGCCCATGTACCGCAAAAAAAAAAAAAAAAAAAGAGAGAATTTAAAAACACCTTATCAGGTCGAGAGAATATAGAGACCACAAAAGAAAAGAAAAATCCCTTTCCTCCTAGTAAACAAAGGGGTCCACATTTTCATCTTGCACTGGGCCCCGCACATGATGTAGCCAGTCTTGACAGCAACGTCCCAACATAATTGTGTATATAGGCCACTTGCTCAGGCAAGGAGCCCCTGAGCAACTTGCTGGCGCACTTAACACAAGCTCCAACACACTTAAGACATATCTGTAATACTAATAGTAGTGTCCCAGGGACAAACAGTCTGTCCACACCACTCTCAACACCCTCCAGTCTTTGACCTGCTCTGCAGCTCAGAACTATGCAAACCAGCTACGGACTCTCTCACGTAGAGCCTCAGCTCAGCCTTTCCTGTGAAGGAGCTGTAACACATACTCTTAAATTTGTGATATTCTATATATGAATAAATTATGTTAATTTTGTTCACTGCTAAACTCCTTCAGTAGACTCACTGGGAGGAACATAACAAGTAGTCCTGAGCACATCTCTTAACCCTGGCCTTCTATGGAAACGTGGAGGAGATGCCCAAATTCTTACCTTCTGCTGGCTTTTGACCCTTGACTTCCACAGATCAAGGCTGCAGCGTTACCCCCCTATGCCTGAGGATGTGCAAGCCTTTTCAGATTAAACACTGTTGCTGTTCAAAGTGGGGCTTTTTTTTTTTGCTCCAAGTCTACCATGATCTTTCCTGTGGTCTCTCCACTTACTTGTGTTGCTCCGGGGATATTCAGCCCTGCTCTTGTTGCTGCGTCCAGCACCAGCTGACCGGTAGGACAAGCTCCTCCTGGGCCTGCTCCAGGACAGCTGGCAGGAACAGAGGCGATGCACTTGAGCCCTGTAGCCTGGGCACGGAAGGGAAGCAGGTGAGCCGGGCAGGGGCAGCTGGGGTAAGGGGGTTCTGCTGCCCCGTGACCGGCAGACCTCGGGGCACAGAGAGCAGCAGGATGCACCCAAAGGACAGCCGTAGGCTTCCTTATGCCTGGCCATTTGCAGTCCGTGGAGGGGCATAAAAAATATGCTTGTGACTGTGTTCGCAGAAAAAATTAAGGCACAAATGAAGAGCCTGCCTCTGTGGGGACCCCGAAGTGACCGGAGGCTGCACCCACAGCTAAGCTCACAATGGCTACAGTCCTCCGGGTCCCTAGCAAATGAGCTCAGACAACTTAAGATACTTGCTTAACCCACTTCCTCAAGTCACAATAAAGCAAACGCTCCGATGGGACTAATGCAGATGGGTATGAGGGACTTTACTGGGGTGATGCAAATCTTCTAAAATTGAATTGTGGTAATGGTTGCACAACTCTGTACCTTTGCTAAAAGGCATTGAATTGTACACTTAAATAGGTGACTTTTATGATACATAAATTATACCTTGATAAAGCTCTTTAAAGAAAAAAAGAGAAACATATACATTCTCATTCCCTTGAGAATTCCTGTCCATTCAGATCCCAGCTCCAGATTGCATTTATGTTCTTGTTTTTGAATCAATTTTTTGGAGGTATAATTTGCATATAAATAGATGTATAGCCTGATGAGTTTTGACAAGTGTACATATCTGTGTAATCACTGTCACAATCATGATATAGCACATTTCTGTTCTCCCAAAAAGTTCCCTCTGACTGACTCACTGCAGTCAGTTCAGCCGCAGCCTCAGGCCAACACTGATCTGTTTTTTGTCAGTGTAGATTAGTTTCAAGTCTTCTAGAATTTCATATATACGTACTCTTTCGTGCCTGGCTTCTTTTGCTCAACGTAATGTTTTTGAGAATCATCCTTTGCCCCTCTTTAAAAACCAAACAAAATAAACTTGTGTTGGTGGTTTCTTTAAAGTGAGACAGCATCTCTTTGATGTCTCTTTGATAAGAACATGTTTTCTGAACTAAGAAACAACTTTCCTTCATTAGCCTAAGGCTCCTAGCTGATAATATTTTCCTTAGTACTGAGTTCGGAAGAGAAAATTTCACTTCTAATTTAGAATGAATTTTTATATTATCTCTGCTCAATTTTTTAAAAAGTGAAAGAGAAAAAGGGTCAGGTTGGAGGGAAAGAAACACACTTAAGACAAAAGTATTTTAAACTAAAACACCTCCCTAAAGATATCACACATTTAAAGCTTTCAAGCTAGGTGAGTAATTCCTCAGGAAAGGCAGAATGTTTCATGTTATGGCATGTAGTAGACACTCAAGTCACTGTTGAAAGATTGAATGAATTTGAAAACATGTATAGTACTCACAGGAACAGACAGTGTCTCTCCAAACTCGCCTAAATCGCTGAATGGAGCAGTCCGTGTGAAATCTGCCGTTCATCGTGGGCAAGTTTTGCTCACAAGATAGCAAGCGGCCACTTTGAAGATGCAGAGTGACTTTTAAAAACAGCCGAACCAAATGGAACAAAATGTGGGTGTTGGCTGCGTAGAAGGAGTGTGCTGTGTCGAAAGTGAGACCACGAGCTGTTATTGAAGCCAAAGGGTTGACCTCAAATGGTTTAAGCCACTTGGGGAAGGAGATGAGACCATGAGAATGAGCAGAAGTGGGGTCCAGGCAGAGCGCACAGACCCCCATCTCTGCCTCCCACCAGAGAAGAAAATCGCTCCATTGATACTGTCCAAAGAGGTCAGGTGTTTCTCTGCGCTGTACCCTAACAACACAGCCCATCTCCAGAAGTTTCCAAGAATGTGCTCCCAGAAGTCTGTTTCCATAACTAGCCCATATACTGGCATCTGAAGCCTCTGCTTGGGCTTCCCTCTCCCTGCCATTCTAACTAATTGTATCAATTTTTTTAAGTGTTTCAACTTAGAAGAGCACCTGGGAATCTAAACTAGCTGCTTTGTTTGCTTTCTTTGTTCCCTGCTGTTCCCAGCTTCCATTAGGGATCATCTTCCTTGGACAATCTAACTGTTGTCTTTGATTCACTTTGGGTCACCCAGATTCCACAGCCTCCTTATTCCTTTTCCCATGACCACTTGGAACTACCACCTCACTGGCTCATCCCATATCAACTCCAGGCCCAATCCCTGCTGGCAGCAAGGGCGGAAATGTTTTCCACCTACGTGAGTTTACACAGGCACTTTCTACCCAAAGAGCCTTTACCCAATGCAGGACCTGCTCCTGTTTTTCCCCAGGTATTGTGGATTGAATCGTGTCCTACCCAAAGAAAATGTGTTGAAGTCTTAACCCCCAGTACTTCAGGGTGTGACTTTGTTAGGAACGAGGATCATTGTAGATGTTAGCAGTTAAGATGAGGTCATGCTGGAGTCGGCTTCTAAACCAATGTGACTGGTATTCTTGTAAGAAGACAGCGTGTGAAGACACAGACACACAGAGAGAATGCCATGTCACGATGAAGGTAGAGATTGGAGCTATGCAGCTGCAAGCCAGGGCACATCAAAGATTGCCAGCAACCCATGAGAAGCTAGGAAGAGGCAAGGAAGGATGACTCCCCTATAGGCTTCAGGGGTGCATGGCCCTGCCCACACCTTGATTTTGGACTTCTAGCTTCTAGAACCATAAGACAATAAATTTCTGTTTTCTTACGCATCCCAGTTTGTGGTACTTTCTTAGGGAAGCCCTAAGAAACTAATACAATGAATAACTCTCATTTGCACCTGACTTTCACTGTAATAGGGAAAAAACAAATCTGACTCCAATTGGATCTGTTTCTTTTACTTTAATCTTTGTATTCTATTGCTTTTGCTACAAGTTAAGAATGTTGCCTATGGCCTAAAATTTACAGGAAAGCCCATTCTCAAGGCTATAAACTTTAAAGGTGTAACACTTTTCCATCCTTACCGAGATAAAAAGTTGAAGAACAGAGAGTAACATATTTCTTGTTGGAAGTTTACAGGAACATCGTGACCTGACCTATGTGGACAACCGCAAGAAGGAAAGAGCCTGATGCCAAGAAGTTTGCAATAACCAACCTCACCCTCTCCCCTTTTAGTATAAAAGAAGGCTGAATTCTAACTCAGGTAAGATGGTTCTTTGGGATACGAGTCCACCATCTTCTCTGTCTGTTGGCTTTCCAAATAAAGTCACCATTCCTTGCCCCAACAACTCATTTCTCAATTTATTGGCCTGTGGTGAGGTGAGCAGTATGAGCTTGGACTCGGTAACACACCTCCTCCAGGAAGCCAGTCAGGGTTAGGAGCCACTGCTCTGAAATTGTATTTTATCCTCTGTTTAACCCCCTAGTAAAATAAGATTTCTTAAATTATATATATATATATATATATACACACACACACACACACACACACACACATTTTTTTTTTTCTTTTTTCACTTTCCTGGTAATTCCTTTCAAGTAAATGATCAGCCCTGATATGGTCAAAGGTATGATAGAATAGGGGAAAAAATACTAGCAAGGTTCTTCCCGACTTTTAGATTCTAAAGCCTGGGTCCTCAGAGGAATGTGGAGGACTGAAGCATAGACATCATGTTTGGGAGGAGTGAGGTTTGAGGAATGGTTCGAAAATATTCCCCCTGGTGTGGAGGGAGGAGGATGAAGAGGGGAGGAGAGGAGAGCAGAGGGTTGGAGCGTTTCAGGGAGAGAGGCTGCAACTGGCTTCCCTAGAAGAGTCCTGGGTAATGTTTGTCCAGGGTCAGGGAGGGGGAAGCAGCTCAAACCACTTTATAAGCATTTAGTCTCCACAAATTCCTGGGAGGTGTTATTATTTATAAATGAGGGAACGAGGTCTAGACATATTAGTGACTTGCACAAAGACAAACCCCAGGTAAGTAGGTGTGGTAGCCTCCAGGGTGGCCTCCACTGAGCCCAGCTTCCTGGTATTCATGCCCTGGCGTGGTTCCCATATTGAATCAAGATTAGTCTGTGGGACCAAGACGATATGGCAGAAATGATGGTGTTTCACTTCCAAGGCTAGGTCATAAAAGAGGGAAACATGAGAGCAAGAGTTTGAAGGCTGGTTTTGAAGACACTTTCCCAAGGACAGAGTGATGACTTGAGGTGTCACAGGAGTCCTTGCCTCCCTGGGGAGTGGTACCTGGTCTGAAAAGATTGTGGAAAATTCAGTCCAAGAGGTAGAAAGCAAGTTCATATCTGGTCAGGGAACCAGGAAAGGCCTGTGGGGTTTTGAAGGATAAGCAGGATTTTTTTATCAGCAGAGTTGATAGGAAGAAAAGAATTCCAAGTGGAGAAATTAGCATGAGCAATGGACAGATATGGGAAAGTGTGAGGCACGCTTGCTGAACAGCACACGCAGTCATACACGGAGGGGGAAGAGGGGGCAGAACGCTATCACATCATAGCAATGTCGACTGAAAAGAAAATGCATAATCTAAAAGTTGAGAATTATGTTTTATTAGGAGGACAAAACTGAGAACTTAAGCCTGGAAGACAGCCTCTCAGATAGCTCTGAGGGACAGCTCCAAAGAGGTAAGGGAGGAGCCAAGATATACAGGAGTTTT
This sequence comes from Tursiops truncatus, assembly GCF_011762595.2. Taxonomy (NCBI): domain Eukaryota; kingdom Metazoa; phylum Chordata; class Mammalia; order Artiodactyla; family Delphinidae; genus Tursiops; species Tursiops truncatus. Next base: position 8,223,968 of record NC_047047.1, read on the forward strand.
GCAGGAAAAACTAGGTAGTCAGAACATCCAAAGATTACTGTTAATTAAAGAAAACCAGGGTCTTCCCTGGTGGCACAGTGGTTAAGAATCCACCTGCCAATGCAGGGGACACGGGTTCGAGCCCTGGTCCAGGAAGATCCCACACGCCGTGGAGCAACTAAGCCTGAGCACCACAACTACTGAGCCTGTGCTCTAGAGCCCACGAGCCACAACTACTGAGCCCACATGCCACAACTACTGAAGCCCACGTGCCTAGAGCCCATGCTTCGCAACAAGAGGAGCCACCACAATGAGAAACATGCGCACCGCAACGAAGAGTAGCCCCACTCGCTGCAACTAGAGAAAGCCCATGCGCAGCAATGAAGACCCAGTGCAGCCAAAAATAAATAAATAAATTTAAAAAAAGAAAACCAGACATCTCAAGTGAATGAATGTAGCACTTTTCTATGTATGGGTAGATGCAAGAGTCTGGGCTCATTGAAATCGTTCCTTTTATATGCATCTTAGCTCTCTAGGGCCAGAGTCCTGGCTTTTCTCCATCCTCAGGGTGCACAGTTGGGGGCTGCAGTGGCTGATGGCTTGACGGATGCAGCATCCTTTGTTTACTGATATGGCAGGGGACATTCTTTGTCCACAGGATGAAAGAGATTTGACTGGTCATTTAACCCAATTTCTTCAGTTTAGTTTTGTCTTCATGGGGTAAAGGGCTTTGAATGACAGTCTGTGGAATGTAACCATTGTTCTATGGACAGTGAGAAGACAAGGTTTGTCGGACAGCTGGGGGCAGGCTTCATTCTGAGTTAAAGAATTGGTTTCCTGTTCAATAGAAGAAGAAGTGTCACGGGCTCTAGAACTCTGTTTTCTTTCCCAATTGGACTATGTGCTGTTTGATTCCTAAACCCACGCTAAGATTTCAGCCTTTGCAAAACTTGATGCTGCTCCACAGAAGCTCACCTTCCTTACCAGCCAGTGGGATTCTAACCATTCTTCAGGCCCAGTTTAAATGTTATAACCGTGTTTTCCAAATGTTTTACTAGCTTCCAGGCAGAGGATTATACTCTGATAGGATTGTCACTGCCTGCACCTGTGCAGGTTTAGCCACGTGTGACTGTTTCTGATGATTTGATCGTCTCTTTGATTGAGTTATTTGCATTGGTAACACCAGGCAAGATTGAATTTAAACTTGAATTCAGTTCCCTAAGCACCATTTACTACAACTCTGAAAGAGCATATGTGATGCAGAACTGAAACTAAAAATAGTGTAGCATGCAAAAGACTCCCTGAGGGTGAGACTTCTGGTTTTAAAATGTGGCATAAAGAGGGCAATTTCCCTCTTCTCTGAGAAATCACCCCAAAGCAAGAAGGAGAATAAGAAACAGGAACAAAACTCTAGATTGAAAGAAATAAAGAGACATCTGTAACCCTGAACCAAAATAGATGAAGTGCAGTGAAGGTCAAGTAGGCGCGTGGGAAGATAATGAGAGAGGATAGCCACTGTTGGAAATGTCACTCAAACCCAGGAAAGCCTGGTTCCTCAAAGTAAGTGACACACCCTAAGGGACAAAACCAATGACCTCTTCTTGGAATAATGGGAACAGTACAGGTTTGTGGCTGGAAATTCTGTAGAGTGGTTAAATCTAAAGTCTTGACAAATAAGAAAGGTGGAACTGGATGAGGAAGGACACAGATGGGCCATGTTTGCATTCTGAATGTGACGCAGAAGGGTGTGAGCAATCTAATCTGACTGAGGAGAGATAAAGGATATAAGAACTCTCACACACAACCACGTTTAGCCTGGGAAGTGGCACCAGCCCTTCTGCCATTTAAACCTCCAGGCAGACTCCATCTCTTTATAAAAGAGTATTAATTTTTTTTTAAGCCACAGAATCTAAACAAAGATAGCACATGAAAATAAAGATGAAAGTAACAGTGGGGAAGTGGCTGGTGAAAAACAATTACCAAAAAGGCTGTTGCCACAGAACAGATGAAAAGTTGACTAAACATAGTTCCAGGAATTTTAGAAAGAAATGAGTGAAGTATTTCCTCATGAAAAAAGAAGAGCACATGGGCTTCCCTGGTGGCACAGTGGTTAAGAATCCACCTGCCAATGCAGGGGACACGGGTTTGAGCCTTGGTCTGGGAAGATCCACATCCCGTGGAACAGCTAAGCCCATGCGCCACAACTACTGAGCCTGTGCTCTAGAGCCTGTGAGCCACAGCTACTGAGCCCACGTGCCACGACTACTGAAGCCCGCGTGCCTAGAGCCCATGCTCCACAACAGAAGCCACCACAATGAGAAGCCCACGCACCACAACGAAGAGTAGCCCCCGCTCGACACAACTAGAGAAAGCCCATGCATAGCAATGAAGACCCAATGCAGCCAAAAAAAAAGAAAAAAAGGACGAGCACAAAGCAAGATTGAAGAGCTTTGTAGACAAGGTAAGGCACAGAGGAAGACGGAATATGAGTCAGCAAAGCATAGGCAACCAGAGGAATAAAAAGCAAAACCACTACAGAAACAAAGACTCAAACAGATGCGGCACACAAGAGAAGAGGGCTTAGCTGGAAAATACAATAAGGTAAAAGGAAGAGAGAATTGAGAAAAGCGAGCTAGTGAAATTAAAATAACCAAATAACTTTAAGTGATTCGGAGATATTGCCAGTATGATGGAGTAGTTTGTATCAGATCACCCTTCCCCACGAGAACAACAGCAGGTTACACACAGAAGAGGGAATTAGGAAGTTGAAAAATAAGTCAGTTGCAATTCTGAAAGGAAAAACAAAGAATAGGAGAAATAAGTGTAAGACATATACGGGACATGGTTAAAAAAAAAAAAAATAAGTCTCACATAAATGCAATTCAAGTCCCAGAAAGAGAGAAGAGAGAGGATGTGGCTGCAGAGAATCTGGTTATTAATTTTCCAAAAGTGATGAAAGGTATCAAGTCATAGATACAAGAATCCAAGTAGGATAAGTACAAAGAAAACCACACCTAGGCCCATCATTAAAAGGCTAAAGGCTCCATATTCTGTCTATGGAATGTGTATCTCTCTAAATAAATCCACTTCTTACCTTAAAAAAGGAAAACCAAAAACCAAAAAAAAAAGAAGGCTGAAGGCCAAAGATAAGAAAAAATATAGAAAGAAAGCATAAAAACACCAAAATACTCCAATAAAGACGTTTAAAAAAAAAGAATGGAAAATATAAATAGCCCTTTATTTGTTAAATAAAACTGAACATATAATTAAAACTCATTTCACAAAGAAAATTCCAAGCTCTAATGACTTCAATGGGAAATTTCTGCAAATAACAATAGGTTCAATATTACACAAACTTGTCCAGAGAAAAGACAAAAAGTTGAGGCCAGCATAAACTTGATCACAACCTGACACTTCAATAAAAAAGTTTATCACCAGAACAAAATATAAATGTTCTAATTACCAGAAAACACATACACACACACAAACACACGAAGTCAGACAACATGGTGAAAGATTTCAAAGGAAGCAATCAAAACAAAAGCGTAACATAAAATAGGACAGAATTGAGACCCAAGGGTGTTAGTTAAATTAATAAATATAAACAGGCTCACCTATAAAAAAGGAAATCAGATCACCAAAAAAGCCCACAGTTCTAATGTATGGAAATACATACAACTCTATGTAAGAAATATACCCAGAACAAATTGATCAGGAAGGTTAAATTTTTTTAGATGTGCAAAGGCCAGGCAGGCAAAGGTAAAGAAAGAAAAAAAAGCAGGGTCGTAATCTTTATTATAGATAAGTTGAAAATTCAGGACAAAAAGCATTTCCAAGCTAAGGAAAAGCACTTCGTTATAGCAAAATTGTGCAATTCACAAACTGTCATGAACTTCTGTGCCTCAAATAATATCATGTAGTCAGTGTTTCCAGTTGACTCACTCAGTACAACCTCAGTCAACCTCTAGCACAAAAACAGCTAGAAAGCGTGGCACTTAAGTTCCTTTCATCAGACGTATCGACAGGAGAATTGGAACACAAGTGAGCAGCGGGAGATGATCAACCACGCACAGGGATTGGCATCAACTGGAAAGCAGCAGTGGAAGCATTTGGTTCTTCTGGGACAGCTGGTGGAGGTGTTCCTGTCTTGTCCCTGGCATTTTGCATAGCAAGTGTCAGATGGCAGCAGCTGTGGAGTTTGGGGCAGTGGTGCAGTGGGCATGCTCTTTGCCTATCCTATGCTTGTTCCCTCACTGTATTTAGGAAGAAGATAACTTGTTTTCTCGTCTTCACAGTTCTACAGGTAGAGGAATTTTGCCCCAGGATGGACCATACCCCGGGTCTTACTCATAGATTTAGAGGTTTTAGAAGATGAGATTTGGGATTTTTTTATGAGATTTGAGACTTAAAGTTGATAGGGGAACAGGTCAAGACTTTGGGAATCTTAGGATGGGATGAGTGTGTTTTGCTTATGGAACAGACTTGAATTTTTTAGATGCCAGAGGGCAGACTCTACTAGGTTGAATAGTGTCCCTCCAAAATTCCCATTCATCTGCAACCTTAGAGTGTGACCTTATTTGGAAATAGTCTTTGCAGATGTAATGACTTAAATTAAGATGAAGACATACTGGATCAGACTGGGCCCTAAGCCAATGACTAGTGTCCTCATATGAGGAAAAAACACATACACACATCAGAGAAGGCCACGTCAAGATGGAGATGGAGATGGTTTGTTGCATCTACAAACCAAGGATCACCAAGGATTGCTAACGACCACCAGAAACTGGGGGAGACAAGGAAGGATCCTCCCTAGAGCCTTCAGAGAGCGCGTGGCCCTGCTGATACCTCACTTTCAGGCTTCTAGCCTCCAAAACTGTGAAAGAATACGTTTCCAATGTTATAAACCACTAAGTTGGAGGTAACTTGTTTTAGCAAATCTGGGAAACCGTTATAGTGATCCTCTGGTCTTTTTTCTATACATACATACTTTTCTTGAATGTATGTGTGTGTGTGTGTGTGTGTGTGTGTGTAAAATTAAGGTGTGTAGACACTTTTTTAGATATAAAGCATCTTTCTATGTGTTCAAGTAAACCCCACAGCTGCATACTTAATGGCCATGTGCATGCCATTTCATGAATGCCACAGAATTTAGTTCACCTTTTCCTCATGGCTGGATATTAATATTCTCCTTACTGTCCCATCTAACATCTCTTTAAAGTTCGCCTGACCCTGGGACTTCCCTGGTGGTCCAGTTGTTGAGACTCCTCACTCCCAATGCAGGGGGCACTAGTTCCATCCCTGGTCAGGGAACTAAGATCCTGCATGCTGCATGGTGTGGCCAAGAGAAAAAAAAAAAAAAAAAAAAGGTTCACCTGACCCTGTATGAGAGGTAGCAGAGGGTGGTAGTTAGAGCTCAGAATCTGGAGCCAGACTGAGTTCAAATCACGACTCTACCTCATACCAGCTGGCTAAGAGTGCCTGAGGTATAGAACCCCTCTGTGCTCCCGTTTCTTCCTGTATGAGGTGGGAACAATGTCTGTACCCTCCTCATAGGTTATTGTGAGGACTGCTGGGTACAGGGAAAGCCCTTAGAACAAATGGTGCTAACAATGTCAGGTGTTTTATCTAACCCTAACCCTAACCCATCGGTACTCCTGCCCCTTCTCCTCCACAGTAATGACCTCACCTTTCTTCACACAGAACCTTCCATTGTGAGGAGGAGTGAGAAAGCCCTGGAGAGTGTGTGGTACAACTTTAATGCCCTTAAGTTCTGAGAAGACTTTCAAACCTAACTCTCTCCCCTAATTCCTCTGAGATGAGACCAACGTCCAAAGGAGCGGGAATGACACCATTCAGTGGAAACACCATCTGGGAAGGACACACGCAGGTGGCCAAACTCTTCTCCAGCTCCTCAAATGGTTCTGTTCAAAGAATGCAACAGATTACAGTCCAACAAAAATGTGTTGAGGGCCTACTACAAGCTAGGCCCTGAGCTGGATGCTTTCACAGTTATCTTTTTAAAAAATTTTATTTTACTGAAGTATAGTTCATTTACAATGTCATGTTAGTTTCTGCTGTACAGCACGATGATTGAGTTATACATATATATTCTTTTTCATATTCTTTTCCATTATGATTTATTACAGGGTATTGAGTATAATTCCCTGTGCTATATAGTAGGTCCTTGTTGTTTATCCATTCTATATGTAATAGTTTGCATCTGCTAACCCCAAACTCCCAATCCATCCTTCCCCCACCCCTCCTCTCCCTTGGCAACCACAAGTCTGTTCTCTATGTCTCACAGTTATTATCTTGTTTCATCCTCACAATAGCATCATTGTCTCACAGCAAACAAATACACAAATCTATACTAAGCTATAGAGGCTAAATATTAAAGCCAGAGGGAGTAAACCAGTGGTTCTCAAATTAAACACGCCACGGAATCACCTGGAGAGTTTGTTAGAACTCAGGTTGACGTCAGAGTTTCTGATCAAGTTGGTCCGGGGTGGTGGAGCCTGAGAATTTGCATTTCTAACAAGTTCCCAGGTGATGCTGATACTGCTGGCCCCAGGGAGCACGCTTTGAGAACCCCTGGAGGAGATGCTGCAGTCTCTCAGCGACCATCCTGAACGCCCCTCTTCCCCCCGGGGATGTTGTGGTGCTCTCAAAGGGCAGATGCTTCCGATGTCTACATGTCTGCTTACGCACCTTCCTTCTGCTGCTTCCTGCCTCGTCTAACCGAGTAGTACTTACGCTTGGGTGTCCCTGAGGGTTTCTGGATGGGGTTCCAGGAATGAAACCCAGCGTGCGTGCTCTGTGGCAGATTTAAGAGAATTTCAAGGGCAGTGTTTGCTGTACTTGATTTTGCCTTCTGTGCCAATTACAGAACATCATCTGCTCATAGATTCTGATGCCACTGCATAATAATACCTGGGATAGACTGTGAGAAGAAAGATTTTACACACACACACACACACACACACACACACACACACACACACACAACTGAGGGGGAGGGGCGGGACAGGAAGGATTTATGCGTGTGAAGGCATGTGTGCTTACACCTGAAGACGTCAGGAGCTCTTGTTAGGGCGGGCAGTCCAGGCAGAGAAATAGCAGGTGCAAAAGCACAGAGGCAGAAATGCCTAGGCTTGTTTAGGAATTGATGAGGGGATGTGTCATGTCACCTATGTTCCTCTCTTTACTGAGGGGCATTAGCTCCTGATACTAACGGAGGGCTACACTGCTTACATTTTCTCTTTCGTTTCCAGGGCTAAAATGATTTGGCATAGCTCTGATGGGCTAGGAGTGCAATGGAAAAACACCAAGAGTATCCTGGCACTGGTTACACAATCCTCTTAGGCCAGCATTGTCCAGTAGAACTTTCGGTGATGATGGAAATGTTCTAGAGCTGTGCTGTCCCAGGTTAGTCATAGGTGGCCCATGAAACACTTGAAATGTGGCTAATGGAATGGAAGAACTGAATTTTTAATTTCAGTTAATTTAAATTCAATTTTAATTTTAGATTGAAATAGGTACACCTGGTGACCTGTGATGGCAGCTCCAGAGGCAGGCCATTGGAGATCATAACTGCTATGGTCTTCCAGCTATGGCTATGGTGACTGCCTGAAGGCAAGATTCTGAATTCAATGCTGGTGGAAATAAATGATGAAGGAGATATGGTCCCTGTCCTTGAGAGAGACAGAACTAAACATGCGACCGGAAAGTCAAGAGGTGAGTGCAGCAAGACAGGGAGCCCAGGATTCTGTGAGAACACATGGAGAGCCTCGTGGTCCTGTCTATTGCTCAGAGATGGCGTCTCAGAAGGGCAGCGGCTGGGCTGAGGGTGAGGACGAGCTGGAGTTAGTATGAGAGGCTGGGGAAGGGCCAAGGGGAAGCGGTGGTGCCCTGGGGTTGTCATGGCGACACTGAGGCCCTGGAAATCACAGCGTGCCCTTGGGCTGCTATTAAATTAAGCCACCAAACCATGGCAGGGAATTGCCATTTATTTATTTTTATACTTTATTTCATCCCCAAAAGAGTTAAGGAGGATTGTAAGAACAAACACAGAGCACAGCAGGATAAAAATAGAAAGCCCTTAGAGTGAAGGGAAAGTAAGGGCAACTAGTAAGATGAACCCAGAGGGCTTCTGGGTTGTCTCCATCCTTGATGAGCTGTCAGCTGCTTTACTCACATGGAGGAGTCCCTGCCCGCGCTGACATCTGGGGTCTAAGGCACTTGATATCACAGTAGCTGGGTCCTGGGCAGGCTTCCCCAGGAAGCGCCTGACGAAACAGTTGTCCGAAGATGGAGGTGAATTTGAAGAAGGCAGCACCACGGAGCCCTCCCAGTTCCATAAGTGCAAGAAGCAAGAACATGTAACTCAGATCCGTGACCTAACACCCTGCTATGGATTGGACTGTGTCCCCCCAAAACATAATTCAAGTCCTAGCCCCCAGCAGCTCAGAAAGTGACCTTCCTGGAAAATAGGGTCTTTGCAGATGTAGTCAAGTTAAAATGAGATCATGAGGGTGGGCCCTATTCCAATATGACTGATGTCCTCACGAAAAGGAGAAATTTGGACTCAGGGACAAACACACACAGAGGAAAGAGGGTCACGTGAAGACAGAGGATTGGAGTCATGCACTCGTAATTTTAATGAGTGCCAAAGATTGTCAGCAAACCACCAGAAGCTGGCAAGAGGTTTAGGAAGGGTCCTTCCCCTACAGGTTACAGAGGGAGCATGGCCCTGCCAACACCTTGCTTTTGGACTTCTAGCCTCAAGAACTATGAGACAATAAATTTCTGTTGTTGTAAGCCACCTGGTTTTGTGGTGTGCTGTTATGGCAGCCTTGAGAAACTAACACAGACCTTGACTCTGGACATGCTGCTTGAAAGGCAGTTAGGGTCAGAACTAGCTTGGGAATGTGTGAGGTTCCGGGTAGGGTTCTCAGGGGGACTGTGTATGGGAGAGGCCCTGGGTGAGAGGTGAGTGCTTCAGCAACAAGGAACTCCAGGAACGCTCACCATTCATTTACTTATTACTGCACCACATGGCACAGGTGTAGACCACGCGTGTGTGCGCACGCGTGCTCGCGCGCGCGCACACACACACCCACACCAGTCCATACGCAATCTTAGAAAGACTTCCCATTTCCTGATTGATGTGCTACTTATTTCTGGTTTGGGTTTTGTCTTGTTTTTTAGTTCCTAATGTCTTTGATTAACCATTTTTCTACATACTCTGTAACATTTTATTTTAAAATACAAACAGCCAGTTATAACTACTGTGCACCTTTCATTCCACGTCAGGATTACAGCATCCCTTGTCACACCTGACAGAAAGTTTAGACGTGCCCTTAGGTGACTAAATTCACTGGAAATGATACAAATGAATAATAAAAAAATGTTTAAAGTGGAAGTAAGGCCAACTAGTCAGTTTGTCTTAGTGTATAACAAAGCTTCAACATTCATTGTGCAATTTTTTTATTTCTAAATTTGTTTTGATAACCGCATTCCAATGTAAGTTGGCTTTGATTTTTTTAATACTTTTCTGGGCCTTATTTTCCTTCTCTGTAAAGTAGGGATGATAATAACGCTATCTCTGAGGTTGCCGAGGCTTCACAGTTAACTTGGAAACATGCCAGGCACATACCTAGTGCTCCAGGGTGTTAAGTCTGAAAGGTATTTCGGGCCCAGGTCCTGCCCTTAAGGAGTCTATAGTCAACTTTGGGATACCAGCAAGTGAGGCAACACTGGGTTTCTTCCTCTCCCCAGCCGCTCCCCTCAGCCCTTCCTTTACCTGGGAGAAAGTCTTTTCTAGAAGGTTAAAAAGACAGAGACTGTGATAGTAAAAGAGTGTTAAAGATAGATTAGCATCTTTCAGGCTTCTCCTTAGCTCAATATGACTACAGTTTCCTAAACTTTACTGGAGCTCTTTGTTTCTTCAAGTGGATCCAAGTAACTGTTTAGTGTCCTTTATTTCTGTCTGAAGGACTTTCTGTAGGCAGGTTTGCTAGTGATGAATTTTCTCAGTTTTTGTTTATCTAGTTATGTCTTAATTTCACCTTCTTTTTTCAAAACTATCTTTAGAAAGACAGTTTGCTGGACACAGAATTCTTGGTCAACAGTCTTTTTCTTTCAGAACCTTTGACTATTTCATCCCTTCTGGCCCTGTGGTTTCTGATGAGAAATCAATTGAGCTTACTGAGGATTTCATGTTTATGATGAATTGCTTCTTTCTTCCTGTTTTCAAGGTTCACTTTTTGTCTTTAGCTGTCAATAGTTTGGTTTGATATTTGATATTTCTAGTTTGATATTTCGAGGTGTGGATCTTTTTAAGTTTATCCTGCTTGAAGTGCGTTGAGTTTCTTGGATGTGTAGATTATTTTTCATCAGATCTGGAAAGTTTTGAGCCATGGTTTCTTAATATATTATTTCTGCCCCTTTCTCTTTCTCCTCTTCTTCTGGGACTCCAGAAGATTCGGGGAGTCTCTGTTCATTTTTGTTCACTCTTTTTTCTTTTTATCCTTCAGAATAGATCATTTAATTTGGCCCATTTTCAAGTTCACTGATTCTTCCTTCTGCCTGTTCAAATTTGTTGAGCCCTTCTAGTGAATTTTCATTTCAATTACTACACATTTCTATATTTTTTCATAATTTCTATCTATTAATATTTTGTATTTGGTGAGACATCATTGTCATACTTTCCTTTAGTTCTTTAACAGGTTTCCTTTAGTTCTATGAACATATTTAAAATAGCTAATTTAAAACCACTGTCACCATGATTCTGGGCACTTGGTTTTCAAGGCTGCCACAGAGCTGGGTGGGGAGGAGGGGAAATGGAAATAGGGCAAGTTAAAATGCCAGAAAAACCATTGTTCTTACTCTAATTCAGCCTTTAAAGGAATAAATAAATAAACACTACTTCTGGATTGCTAAAAGTCTTTGGTTAATTTCCACAGTTCTGAAAAACATTGATTCTGAAAAGTTTGCCATTTTTTGCTTTTATGGAGTTTTGCCTATCCTTACATTGCCACATTTGCTGACATTACTTAATTTCATTGATTTCTGGTCTTTTATTATTTTTTTCTCAGCACTTCTTTAGATGCATCCTGCAAATATCGATAAGTTGTATTTTATTTTCATTTAGTTACATGGAACTTTTTCCATTGAGGCTTCCTCTTTAACCCATGGATAATTTAGAATTCTGTTGTTTTATATCCAAGTGTTTATAGATTTTCCTATTGACTTTCTGTTATTGATTCCTACCTTGGTTCCATTATCTTCAAAGAACTTACTTTGTATGATTTAAAATCTTTTAAGTGTGTTGAGGTTTGGGGATGGAAAAAGATATTCCATGTAAATGGAAATCAAAAGAAAGCTGGAGTAGCAATACACATATCAGATACAATAGACTTTAAAATAAAGACTTTTACAAGAGACAAGGAAGGACACTACATAATGATCAAGGGATCAATCCAAGAAGAAGATATAACAGTTACAAATATATATGCATCCAACATAGGAGCACCTCAATACATAACGCTAATGCTAACAGCCATAAAAGAGGAAATCGACAGTAACACAATAATAGTGGGGGACTTTAGCACCTCACTTACACTGATGGACAGATCATCCAGACAGAAAATTAATAAGGAAACACAAGCTTTAAATGACACAATACACCAGATTTAACTGATATTTATAGGACATTCCACCTGAAAAGAGCAGATTATACTTTCTTCTCAAGTGCACATGGAACATTCTCCAGGATAGATCACATCTTGGGTCACAAATCAAGCCTTGGAAAATTTAAGAAAACTGAAAACATATCAAGCATCCTTTGCAACCACAACACTATGAGATTAGAAATCAATTACGGGGATAAACGTAAAAAACACAAACACATGGAGGCTAAACAATATGTTACTAATAATCAGGAGGTCACTGAAGAAATCAAAGGGGAAATCAAAAAATACCTAGAGACAAATGACAATGAAAACACAGTGATCCAAAACCTATGGGATGCAGCAAAAACAGTTCTAAGTGGGAAGTTTATAGCAATACAATCCTACCTCAAGAGACAAGAAAAATCTCAAATAAACAATCTAAGCTTACACCTAAAGAAACTAGAGAAAGAAGAACAAACAAAACCCAAAATTAGTAGAAGGAAAGAAATCATAACGATCAGAGCAGAAATAAATGAAATAGAAACAAAGAAAACAATAGCAAAGATCAGTAAAACTAAATGCTGCTTCTTTGAGAAGATAAACAAAATTGATCGACCTTTGCCCAGACTCATCAAGAAAAAGAGGGAGAAGACTCAAATCAAAATTAGAAATGAAAAAGGAGAAGTTACAGTGGACACCGCAGAAATACAAAGCATCATAAAAGACTACTACAAGCAACTCTATGCCAATAAAATGGACAACCTGCAAGAAATGGACAAATTCTTAGAAAGGTATAACCTTCCAAGACTGAAACAGGAAGAAATAGAAAATATGAACAGACCAATCACAAGCACTGAGATTGAAACTGTGATTAAAAATCTTCCAACAAACAAAAGTCCAGGACCAGATGGCTTCACAGGTGAATTCTATCAAACATTTAGAGAAGAGCTAACACACATCCTTCTCAAACTCTTCCAAAAAATTGCAGAGGAAGGAACACTCCCAAACTCATTCTGTGAGGTCACCATCACCCTGATACCAAAACCAAACAAAGATACACCAAAAAAAAAAAAGAAAATTACAGACCAATATCATTGATGAATATAGATGCAAAACTCCTCAACAAAATACTAGCAAACAGAATCCAACAACACATTAAAAGGATCATACACCATGGTCAAGTGGGATTTATCCCAGGGATGCAAGGATTCTTCAGTATACGCAAATCAATCAATGTGATACACCATATTAACAAACTGAATAATAAAAACCATATGATCATCTCAATAGATGCAGAAAAAGCTTTTGACAAAATTCAACACCCATCTGTGATAAAAACTTTCCAGAAAGTGGGCATAGAGGTTACCTACCTCAACATAATAAAGGCGATATATGACAAACCCACAGCAAACATCATTCTCAATGGTGAAAAACTGAAAGCATTTCCTCTAAGATCAGGAACAAGACAAGGATGTCCACTATCACCACTCTTATTCAACATAGTTTTGGAATCCTAGCCATGGCAACCAGAGAAGAACAAGAAATAAAAGGAATACAAATTGGAAAAGAAGAAGTAAAACTGTCACTGTTTGCAGATTTCATGATACTATACATAGATAATCCTAAAGATGCCAACAGAAAACTACTAGAGCTAATCAATGAATTTGGTGAAGTTGCAGGATACAAAATTAACGCACACAAATCTTTTGCATTCCTAAAGACAAACAATGAAAGATCAGAAAGCGAAATTAAGGAAACACTCCCATTCACCATTGCAACAAAATGAATAAAATACCTAGGAATAAACCTACTTAAGGAGGTAAAAGACCTGTACTCAGAAAACTATAAGACACTGATGAAAGAAATCAAACATGACACAAACAGATGGAGAGATATACCATGTTCTTGGATTGGAAGAATCAACATTGTGAAAATGACTCTACTACCCAAAGCAATCTACAGATTCAATGCAATCCCTATCAAATTACCAGTGGCATTTTCTACAGAACTAGAACAAAAAATCTTAAAATTTTTATGGAGATGCAAAAGACCCCGAATAGCCAAAGCAACCTTGAGGGGAAAAAATGGAGCTGGAAGAATCAGACTCCCTGACTTCTGACTATACTACAAAGCTACAGTAATCAAGACAATATGGTACTGTCACAAAAACAGAAATATAGATCAATGGAACAGAATAGAAAGCCCAGAGATAAACCCATGCACCTATGGTCACCTTATCTTTGATAAAGGAGGCAAGGATACACAATGGAGAAAAGACAGTGTCTTCAATAAGTGGTGCTGGGAAAACTGGACAGCTACATGGAAAAGAATGAAATCAGAACACTCCCTGACACCATACACAACAATAAACTCAAAATGTATTAAAGACCTAAATGTAAGACCAGACACTATAAAACTCTTAGAGGAAAATATAGGAAGAACACTCTTTGACATAAATCACAGCAAGATCTTTTTTGATCCACCTCCTAGAGTAATGGAAATAAAAACAAAAATAAACAAATGGGACCTAATGAAACTTAAAAGCTTTTCCACAGCAAACAAAACTATAAACAAGAAGAAAAACAACCCTCAGAATGGGAGAAAATATTTGCAAACAAACCAACGGACAAAAGATTAATCTCCAAAATATATAAACAACTCATGCAACTCAATATTAAAAAAACAAATAACCCAATCAAAAACTGGGCAGAAGACCTGAATAGACATTTCTCCAAAGAAGACATACAGATGGGCAAGAAGCACATGAACAGCTGCTCAACGTCACTAACTATTAGAAAAATGCAAATCAAAACTACAGTGAGGTATCACCTCACACCAGTTAGAATGGGCATCATCAGAAAATCTACAAACAACAAATGCTAGAGAGGGTGTGGAGAAAAGGGAGCCCTCTTGCACTGCTGGTGGAAATGTAAACTGATACAGCCACTATGGAGGACAGGATGGAGGTTCCTTAAAAAACTAAAATTAGAATTACCATATGACCGAGCAATCCCACTACTGGGCATATACCCAGAGAAAACCATAATTCAAAAAGACACATGCACTCCAATGTTCATTGCAGTACTATTTACAATAGCCAGGTCATGGAAGCAACCTAAATGCCCATCAACAGACAAATGGATAAAGATGTGGTACACATATACAATGGAATAATGCTCAGCCATAGAAAGGAACGAAACTGGGTCATTTGTAGAGACGTGGATGGACCTAAGGACTGTGATGCAGAGTGAAGTAAGACAGAAAGAGAAAAACAAATATCGTATATTAACGCATTTATGTGGAATCTAGAAAAATGGTACAGATTAACCGGTTTGCAAGGCAGAAATAGAGACACAGATGTAGAGAACAAACATATGGACACCAAGGGGGGGAAACGGTGGGCGTGGTGATGGGATGAATTGGGAGATTGGGATTGACATGTATACACTAATATGTATAAAATAGGTAACTAAGAAGAACCTGCTGTATAAAAAAATAAAAAAATTCAAATATAAAAGAAAAATGTGTTGAGGTTTGTTTTATGGCCCTGGATATGTATGGTCTATCTTTCTTTGTGAATGTTTCATGGGCACTTAAAAAAGAATGCATATTTTGCTGTTGTTGGGTAGAGTGTTCCATAAATGTTAATTAGATCTTGTTGGTGGGTGGTGGTGTTCAGATCTTCTGTATCTTTGCTGATTTTCTGTCTAATATCTCTATCAATTGCTGAGAGTGGAGTGTTGATATCCCAAGTATATTCATGAATTTGTTTTTAATATTTGTCTACTATATATATACATAACTTATCACAGTCTATTGTTAAAGATGTTTAATTGCTTTTTTTTGTTTGTTTGTTTTTGTTTTTGCGGTAGGTGGGCCTCTCACTGTTGTGGCCTCTCCCGTTGCGGAGCACAGGCTCCGGAAGCGCAGGCTCAGCGGCCATGGCTCACGGGCCCAGCCGCTCCGCGGCATGTGGGATCTTCCCGGACCGGGACGCAAACCCATGTCCCCTGCATCAGCAGGCGGATTCTCAACCACTGCGCCACCAGGGAAGCCCTTAATTGCTTTTTTGGTTTTATTTCATTTTATTGTTTTATTGAAGTATAGTTGATTTATAATGTGTTAATTTTTGCTGTACAGCAAAGTGACTCAGTTATACATATATTATATATATACATACTTTTTTGTATTCTTTTCTATTATGGTTTATCACAGGATATTGAATATATTTCCCTGTGCTATACAGTAGAACCTTGTTGTTTACTCATTCTATATATAATAGTTTGCGTCTACTAATCCCAAAGTCCCAAACCATCCGTCCCCCATCCCCCTCCTCCTTGGCCACCATGAGTCTCTTCTCTATGTCTGTGAGTCTGTTTTTGTTTCGTAAATAAGTTCATTTGTTTCATATTTTAGGTTCCACATATAAGTGATATCATATGGTATTTGTCGTTCTCTTTCTGACTTACTTCTCTTAGTATAATAATCTCTAAGTCCATCTACATTGCTGCAGATGGCATTGTTTTATTTATTTATTTTTAACATCTTGGCATTGTTTTATTTTATTTTATTTTATTTATTTATTTATTTTACTGGTACGCGGGCCTCTCACTGCTGTGGCCTCTCCCGTTGCAGAGCACAGGCTCCGGACGCGCAGGCTCAGCAGCCATGGCTCACGGGCCCAGCCGCTCCGCGGCATGTGGGATCCTCCCGGACTGGGGCACGAACCTGTGTCCCCGGCATTGGCAGGCAGACTCTCAACCACTGCACCACCAGGGAAGCCCAGCATTGTTTTATTTTTAATTAACTTTTTAGTTATAGTAAGAATACCTAACATGAGAACGATCCTCTTAATAGATTTTTAATGTACAATACTATATTGTTATCTATACGCATGTTGTATAGCAGACCTTTAGAACTGTTACCCATTGATTAGCAACTCCCCACCTCCCTTTCCCCCAGTCCCTGGAAACTACTATTCTATTTTTGGCCTCTGTGAGTTAGACTATTTTAGATACCTCGTAAAAGTGGAATCATGCAGTATTTGTCCATCTGTGACTGGCTCATTTCACTTATCATAAAGTCCTCAAGGTTCATTCATGTTGTCATATGTTGCAAGATTTCCTTTTGTATGGTCAGGCTATTCAAGATGACTGTTCTCCGAAATTTTGCCTTTTGCAACAACATGGAATGACTCGGAGGGCATTATGCTAAGGGAAATAAGTCAGAGAGAGAAAGACAAATACTGTATGATATCATTTATATGTGCAACCTAAAAGGTACAACAAACTAGTGAATATAACAAAAAAGAAGCAAAGTCACAGATATATAGAACACACTAGTGGTTTCCAGTGGTCGGGGGGCCGGGGGAATATAAGGGTGAGGAAGTGGGAGAAACAAACTATTGAGCGTAAGATAGGTTCAGGGATATATTGTACAGCATGGGGAATATAGCCAGTATTTTGTAATAACTGTAAATGGAAAGTAACCTTTAAAAATTGTGTGGAAAAATTTTTTTAAAAAGTTGTTCTCCTACTCTCTGTGCATCACCTGCTCAACCAGTCCCTGCTTCACTCACATGACTATCCAGTTCTCTTAATTATAGGGCTTAATCAGCAACTGCCTATGTACTTGCCCACTGCCCCAGCTGCTGGTTTCCCTGGTAACTGATGAGCCAACCTGATATCAATTCCCCCATAAACGGTAGCTTTCTTCTTCGCTCCCCATCCCCCCCCCCGCCCCCCCCCCCCCCCCCCCCCCCCGTCAGTAGTGAAGATTGCTGCCATGTCCTAGCTGCCAACTGCTGTACTTGGTGGAGTATCGCCTCAGGACACTTTGCTTCAGACTGGTAAGCTTCCCTATCCAATAAACCATTGATGTCTTTGTCACTATAACTGGGCTCTTTCTTAGGTCTCAGACTGGGCAACTGCAAGGCTCACAGGCCTGCAGGGTATAACCCAACACCTTCTTTTTTAAAGCTGGATAATATTCCTGTGTATGTATATACCACATTTTCTTTTGCCATTCAACATCAGTGAAAATTTAGGTTGTTTTCCTATCTTGACTCTTGTAAATAGTGCTGCAATGAACATGAGGGTGCTAATATCTCTTCATGATCTTGATTTCAATTTTATGAAAAAATAAATTCCTAGAAATGGAATTTCTGTATCATATGGTAGTTCTATTTTTAATTTTTTTAGGAACCTCCATACTGTTTTCTATAGCAGCTGCATCATTTTACATTCCTACCAACAGTATACCAGGGTTCCAATTTCTCCACATTCTCATCAGCACTTTTTTTTAATAGTGAAAACACTATTTTTTTTTTTTATAATAGCCATCCTGACAGGTATGAGGTGACTCTCATTGTGGTTTTGATTTCCATTTCCCTAATGATTAGTCATGTTGGTCATCTTTTCATGTACCTGTGGGCCATTGGTCTGTCTTCTTTGTTTTTCCACTTTAAGAGAAGTATAGAAAACTTTCTTCTATCTATCCACTTAAAAATATAATTTTTTGCTATTTCCTCTATATACATGGAGCACTGCATCAGATAATGTTACGATTTTTGCTTCAACCACTGAATATTATTTTAAAAACTCATGAGAAATAAAATAGTCTATATTTATTCCCCTCCCCACTTTGTGTGTTTATGGGGGTTTTTTGTTTGTTTTTCGTTTGGGTTTTTTTTTTTTTTCATTGTTATTTCCTTTCTACAGTTCCACGCCTTCTTCTGTTACGTTTTCCTTGAAAAACTTCTTTTGGCCTTTCTTTAAGGCTAGATCTGCTAACAAAAAGTTCTCATTACTCTTTGCCTGAGAATGTCTTTATTTCCACTTCAATCTTGAAGGATAGTCTTGCCAGATGTAGAATTCATGATTGACAGGTTTTTTTCTTAGCACTTAAAAAACATTGTGCCACTTCCTTCTGGCCTTCTTGGTTCCTCAGAAGAAATCTGCTGTCGTTCAAATTGTTTTTCTTATGTAGGTAAAGTGTTTCTTTCTGGATGCTTCAGATTATTTGTTCTTAGGTTTGACTATGATGTGTCTTGGTGTGAATTTCTTTGGGTTTATTCTGTTTGGGGCTCACTCAGATTTTGGAATGTGTTGTTTTATGTTCTTTGCCTAAACTGGGAAATTTTCAGTCATTATAGCTTCAACTATTTTTTCATCTCCACTTTCTTTCTCTTCTCCTTCTAGGACTCCAATAATATGAATATTAGATTTTTTTCATTATAGTCCCACAGGTGCCTGAGACTCTGTTCTTTTTCTTTTCAGTGTATTTTCTCTGTGCTGTTCAGATTGAGTAATTTCTATTGTTATATCCTCAATCTCATTGATTTATTTCTCTGAAATATTTTTTTCTGGCATTGAGTCCATTCAGTGAAGCTTTTTTTTTTTAATTGGGTTATTGTATCTTTAGTTCTATCATTTAATTTCCCTTTGGTTCTTTTTTCAAACCTCTGCTCCTTTTCTGAGATTTTCTATTTTTTCCTGTGTTTCAAACATGTGTGTAATTGCTTGTTGAAGCATTTTTAAAATAATGGCTGCCTTAAAGTTCTTGTCAGAGAATTCCAACACGTGAGTCATCTCAGTGTTGACATCTGTTGATGGTCTTTCTAACTCAAAATTGTGATTTTCTTGGTTGTTGGTATGATGAGTAATTTTCAGTTGTATTCTGGACATTTTGATTATTATATTGTGAGACACTGAATCCTATGTAACTTTTGTGGCAGACAGTCACCCGTTTTAGCATACAGGTATAGCATACAGCTCAAGGTGTGGGTGGGTTTTCAGCTCCCTGCTGGACCCTGTTGACAGCATCCTGACACAGGCTGAGCAGTGACTCATACCTCCTGTGAGTACAAAGGAGTGGGGTGGAAGTTCAACAACTGTGTTAGCACTGACTCACACTACCTCATTGTCTCCAAGTGGGGTGTAGCTCAGCTCCCTGCTGAGCTGACACCAGGGTGGGGGATGTGATGGACCGTCTAGTCCCCCCACAAACTGCCTCCTTCCATTTCACTGAGGCCAGGTGGAAGGAGATGTGCAGATCCCCACTGAGCCCCACTGAAAGCTCCAAAGCAGGAATATCAGGGCACTGCCTGCTTCTGCTGGGCGCAGACAGAAGGTTAGCTCCCTGTTTGGCCCCGCCGACACCACCAGCTGGATAAATCAGTAATGCACTCCTGTTTCCTTGAGGCTGTCAGGGGAACGGAAGACTAGCTCCCTTTGGGGCCTGGCTGAAAACTTGGGGGGGGATACTTATCCACTGTTGTTTGGCTGGAGTAGGGGAGGTGTCACCAAAAAGGTTTCCTGCTCTCTTCTGCATCTCTTTTCTTGGTCCTTTGTTCGGGAGGAATAGGCTTTTCTTGGAGCCTTTTTTTTCTTTCATTGTTCTTGTTGGTGCTTGCATTTTGCAGGCTTCACCAATGCTCCATTCAGAATATACGGGAGGCAGGAGAAAAAACCTATTGTTTTCTCAATTCCTGTTGTTCTTAGGAAGTCTGCCTTCTGCCTTTCAGAGTCTTTTTATGCTTGTTTGTTGTGTTGTGTGCAGGGATTCTTTAGTCGTAAGAGGGAAATCCTGGGAGGAATGTAACTATTCCATCCTGGGTGGAACCAGAGCTCTGAAATTACTTTTTGTGAAGATCTGTAATGATGTGGAAAATGTTTCCTGTTAAGTAAAAAAGAAAGATATAATTTATATCTATTACATAACCTTGACCATGAGTGGATGAATGGAATTAACATTTGTTGGGCAGATGGATGAATTAATTCATTAATATCCTCAGTCAATGCTGTACCACCTGATCCCCCAAATTTGATCACTTTCTTACTCCAAGCCTTAACATTTTCTACAAGCCTCTGTATGTACACAGCTGTGGTCTCACTGAAGTTTACCTTACAAATCCTGAACACCCTTGGAAATGTTATATGTGAGTCCTGATTTTAACCTTTTGTCCACTTTTATAATATATATAGTAGGTAGTGAAATTTTAGGAATAGATTTTTAAAGAAATTGGTTGGTCATTTTCCTGAGACTGACTAATTTGGTCAAATAATTTTTCCTGGCTAGGAAAAAAGGCAATCCTCATTACAATGAGACATTTATTTATCCATCAAGTAGATATGAAGTGAATAAGAATTAAAGAGACAGCTTTTATTTCTTTTCCTTTTCTTTTTTTTTACAGTAGTTCCTTATTGGTTATGTATTTTAAATATAGCAGTGTGCACATATCAATCCCAAACTCCCAGTCTATCCCTCCCTGCCACCCTTTCTACTGGTAACCATAAGTTCATTCTCTAAGTCTGTGAGTGTTTTTGTTTTGTAAGTAACTTCATTTGTGTCATTTTTTATATTCCGCATATAAGCAATATCATATGATATTTGTCTTTCTCTGTCTGACTTACTTCACTTAGTATGATAATCTCCAGGTCCATATGTGTTGCTGCAAATGGCATTAGTTCATTCTTTTTAATGGCTGAATAATATTCCATTGTATATATGTACCACATCTTCTTTAACCATTCAACAGTCGATGGACATTTAGGTTGCTTCCATGTCTTGGCTATTGTAAACAGCACTGCAATGCATGTATCATTTTGAACTATGTTTTTCTCTGGATATATGCCCAGGCGTGGGATTGCTGGATCATATGGTAGCTCTATTTTTAGTTTCGGAAGGAACCTCCATACTGTTCTCCCTAGTGGCTGTACCAATTTACATTCCCACCAATAGTGTAAGAGAGTTACCCTTTCCAGCATTTATTGTTTGTAGACTTTTTGATGATGGTCATTTTGACTGGTGTGAGGTGATATCTCATTGTAGTTTTTTTTTTTTTTTTTGCGGCACACAGGCCTCTCACTGTCATGGCCTCTCCCATTGCAGAGCACAGTCTCCGGATGCGCAGGTTCAGCGGCCATGGCTCACGGGCACAGCCGCTCTGCGGCATGTGGGATCTTCCCGGACTGGGGCACGAACCCGTGTCCCCTGCATCGGCAGGCGGACTCTCAACCACTGCACCACCAGGGAAGCCCGATAGGCAACTGTTTTAAGGCAGTGAACAACAGGCAGCACAAGACTGTAATCCCTTAGAAAAAAGGAAACTTACAAAATGAGCTTCTTGATTGCCCAAACCTCTGCCTTGAGAACGTTTTCCAACAACTAGCAAAGAACTGGAACTTAAGTAGAACACTGTGGTCTATCCTAACTGAGGATGTAGAAATAGTGTTCTGGGGCAGCTGAGGCAGGCAGACTCTGTGGGGCGGGATACAGCAAAGGAAGGACCTAAGAAGAGAGGGCACCTTAGAAGTCCATATGGAGAGCCCCCATGAATCCATTGCTGAGGGGTGGGCAGTCCATGTGCAGAGAAACACTTCTTGAGACTTACAAGACAGTAACTGCTATGATTTTGAGAGCAGAACAGGGAGTAGAGACTGAAGAGCACTTGAGGACATCAGAGTCCAGCCCTGCCGGCATGAAGAGATAGTGTTTACACCTCATTAGCATCCCTGGCATCCAGCTGAGACACTGGAAAGCCTGTACCTCAGGAGTAAGGACCAAGCCCTAGAGTAACGTCTGCTCTAAATTCACCCTAACAGAGTCTAAAGCCAAGTCCCAACAAAGTTCACATGGGATAAAGAGAGTTTGGAGGCTGAGTCCTGCCATATATACAGTGGAATATTACTCAGCCATAAAAAGAAACGAAATTGAGTTATTTGTAGTGAGGTAGATGGACCTAGAGTCTGTCATACAGAGTGAAATAAGTCCAAAAGAGAAAAACAAATACCATATGCTAACACATATATATGGAATCTTAAAAAAAAAAAAAAAGGTTCTGAAGAACCTAGGGGCAGGACAGGAATAAAGATGCAGATGTAGAGAATGGACTTGAAGACACAGATGGGGGGAAGGGTAAGCTGGGACGAAGTGAGAGAGTGGCATGGACTTATGCACACTGCCAAGTTAAAATGGCTTGGGAGAAATCTCGAACTTTCCACACAACAGCACTAACCAAATATAAATGTAAGCCTGTATAAATTCACAGTGATTGTTCATGAATTAATGAGCCTGCTGAAACAAGAATCAACACTCTTCAGAGAAAGAAAACAAAAACTAGAGTCTCTAAAATGTACTATCACAATGGCTGAGAATCAAAACTTGTTAGACATACAAACAAACAGGGTAATAATCCATAGTAATTTTCTTTTAAAGAAGGCAGTTAGGGCTTCCCTGGTGGCGCAGTGGTTGAGAGTCCGCCTGCCAAGGCAGGGGACACGGGTTCGTGCCCCAGTCCGGGAAGATCCCACATGCTGCGGAGCGGCTGGGCCCGTGAGCCATGGCCGCTAGCCTGCACGTCCGGAGCCTGTGCTCTGCAACGGGAGAGGCCACAGCAGTGGGAGGCCCGTGTACCGTAAAAAAAAAAAAAAAGAAGGCTGTTAATTTAAACCAAATCTAAGATGGGCCTCGATTTTAGAATTCGCAAAAAAGACTTTAAAGTAGCTGTTAAACTTCTCTTAAAGGATTCGAGGAAAATATGATCTTGGAGAGTGAACAGATAAGGAATCTCAACAATGAAAATGAGATTTGAAAACTATGAAAAATGGAAATCCTTATTTAAAAATTTTATTTTATTAAAGTACAGTTGATTTCCAGTGTTGTGTTAATTTCTGCTGTACAGCAAAGTGATTCAGTTACACATATATGTACAATCTTTTTTCATATTCTTTTCCATTATGGTTTAATCACAGGATACTGAATCTAGTTCCCTGTGCTGTACAGTAGGGCCTTGTTGTTTATCCATTCTATATATAAAAGTTTGCATCTGCTAATCCCAAACTCCCAATCTATCCTTCCCCCACCCCTCCTCTCCCTTGACAACCACAAGTCTGTTCTCTATGTCTGTGAGTCTGTTTCTGTTTTGTAGATAAGTTCATTTGCATCATATTTTAAATTCCACATATAAGCGATATCATATGGTATTTGTCTTTTTCTTTCTGACTTACTTCACTTAGTATGATAATCTCTAGGACCATCCATATTGCTGCAAATGGCATTATTTCATTCTTTTTTATGGCTGAGTAGTATTCAAAAAAATGGAAATTATTGAAGTGAAAAGTAAAAATGTTATTTTGCGGCTTAAACAAAAAGGGATTCTGTGGACAGTTAAAAATGGGAAACTTGTTTCAAAAGAGTGTAACAGGTTGGCTTCCTGCAGTACTTCTTAAAGTCTTTAATATGCTTACACGCATTATGAGTATGCAAAAGACATTCTAGGGTACAATGGTTTCCACACATCATTGACTTCAGAACTCACATCACCCAGGAACAGTGGTCTGCAGAACATATTTAAAGATTATGTCTTCTACCTGTGCTCATTTCCTGCCCTGCCATGCACTCTCAGACCTTCATGCCCTTGAACAATATTTCCTCTGCTTCAAAACTTTTCACACACCCACATTCATCTGATTAACTATTCACCCTTTAAAACTTATTTTAAGATTCTCCTTTTTTTTTTTTTTTGGCCATGCTGCACGGCTTGTGGGATATTAGTCCTCCAACCAGGGATCAAACCCGTGCCCTCTGCCTTGGAAGCGTGGATTCTTAACCACTGGACCGCCAGGGAAGTCCCTTTAAAACTTATTTTAAATATCCCCTTCTTTCTGAAGCCTTCCCAAACTCCCTCTCATAGAATTAGCCACTCCATCTTCTGAGATTCCCTAGCATTCTGTACAAACATCTGCTGAATCATCAATTGTCATATTGCATTATAATTGTGTTTGCGCGACTCTCTTTCTTGTGACCTCCTTATGGGAACTGTCACCTCCTTGAGGCCAGCGATCAGTCTGACTCATCTTGATGTCCTCAGCATACAATATAAGGTTAGGGATTGGCAGCATCCTGAGTATTTGTTGAATGAGCAATGTCTTACTTCAGAAGGTGACAACCAATGGAAAGCAATGATCAAGATGATACATGCTCCAATTTTTAGTAGCAAGTCACTAGAATCAGGCAAGTCACTAGAATCCTCTGAGGCACAGTATTTCCTGGTCATGAGGACCACAGACTCTGGGGCCAGACGGCCAGGGCTTTAATCTACACTCTATCACTTGCTACCTGTGTAACCTAGGGCAACTTAATTACGTCCTGTAGCCTGAGAGTCCTCATCTGAAAAGCGGGGGTACTAGCACACTCTACCTCACAGGATATGTGAGGATTAAATGAGAAATTCATGTAACATAGCTAGCACAAAGCCCTACACGTAGGAAGGATTCAGTGAGCCGTGGCTATTTGTATTGTTGGCCTTTCCTGCTTGTCACCTGCCTGCCACAACCTCCCCTCTAAGCATCAGTCTATTATCAGTATTCTCCCCTCCAGCTTCCTTACCTACCCACGCCCCTGCCTGTTCCTACGGCCCCTTACCAAAGCCTATCTTCCCACTTATACCAAAAGGGTAGCATGAGTTGTCAGCAGGTTCCAGCATGCGTTTGTCACTACGTTCACCTAGAATGCTTTATGCATAGGCCCCACTTACCCCTCAAGGCCAGATTAGATCTGAGTCTGCCCATGAAGCTTTACCAACTCTTAATTTTTCCCTTCCCTTCTGCAGTATTTGTCTGGTCCATATGATTTGACACTTGACTGCGTACTTCCATTATTTCATATATGCAAGTGCTCTTACCTCAAGAAAGAGTATGGTCCTTCTCAGCAGGGACCTCATCTCATTCGATTTCCTTCTGTAATGACCTCCTAGACGCAAGACCCAGGAAACGGCCATTGCAGGATACTTGAAGTGCAATAGGGCATCAGACCATCTCTGTAGATGCCTTTTGGGGTCTCAATGATTGTACAGCAGAGGTTACACCCTCTCAGCTGCCTACAGAGTCCAGGCAGCAGGTTTGTGTGTGAGACTCTCAAGGTTTAGATAACTAAACATTATAAGTCAGTAGGGTCATGTGTTATCTAAAAAGGTTTGATGGTGTTAGACTACGTGAGTAGAGGATAGGGTCTAGGACAAGGGCAAGAATTTTGTGTCCTCTCAGCTGGTGTGACATATTGTGTTTTATCCTTATACACTGATAGATTCTAGTGGCATTTCCAAGTGTATGCAGAGGAGGGAAGGAAGGGTGTTTAGTAATCTAGAAATGGCATCAGAGGATGAACAGCTGGAAGAGTTGAAGATATTCAGTTAAGAAAACATACAGCTTAATGTGGTGTCCTTTGATAAAGATTGTTAGTTTTTTCCAACCCTTGAAATCTAGCCTTGGTAGTGACATGGCTATAACAGCTTAGCAAGAGGCTCTTTATCAAATTACCTTTATCAAATCACTGTTAACTGAGTGATTTAGAAAGGTTCTTTTGCCTCTGTTCCCCCATTCCAACCTTAATTATAGAAAAAACAGCCCACGGGATTCTCCCCAAATCAGAGCTTTAAAACAACATGAACTATCTCATACAAAATGAAGTTCTAGGCATCAGTAAAACAATACTCTCAACTGAGTGTAGGAAATGTAGTGAATGTTAAGTGTAGGAAGACAGTGAATATTATCCCGCAATACTGGCATTACGTTATTGCAGACTTGTTAGGTTACTACACACGTCTACTTGAGATCGTAAGGAAGCAACTCAGCAAACACTCCAACAACTAATGATCATGAAACAGTCTGAGAGATTTTAAATGTTCAAAAGGAAAAAATGGAACCCACAAGGCAGGAAGAGAACATTAGGGAAAATAAGGATGCAAATAGAAATTTTAGACATGAAATATATAGTCAGAAAAGTTAAGAACTCAGTAGACAAGTTAACCAGTCTGGACGACTAGAGAGAGAACTGGTGGTTTGGAAGATGAGTCTGAGGAAGTTACACTGAAGCACAGAGAGAAGAACAGAGATTGTGAAAGTGAAATCAATTTAATGCGAAGAATAGAATGACGAAATCCAATATGAATCTAATAGGAGACCCAGAGGAGAGAACAGAGAGAATGAAGGAGAGGCAACACATTGAAGAGGTAATGGCAGAGAATTTACCAGAATTGGAGGACAATGAATGCTCAGATTGAAGGCACACTGGGACTTCCCTGGTGGCACAGTGGTTAAGAATCCGCCTGCCAATGCAAGGAACAGGGATTTGAGCCCTGGTCCGGGAAGATCCCACGTGGGGATGTACTTTGTATTGCAGGATGTTTAGCAGCATCTGTGGCCTCTACCTAACAGATGCCAGTGGGAACCCCACCCACAGTTGTAACAATGAAAACGGTCTCCAAATCAACCTCCCACTGTTTCTCAGATTCCTTTGACTACGATCCACAGCTGGACATTCTCACCTACCTGAAACAAGTTTCAGAAAACATTTCTTATGCTTAATCGTCTGGTCTTTTCCATCCTTTTCTATTTCTTTTCTTTCTTTAATGCTCATGGTGACTTACCTGTCACTTCAGTTTGACTTCTGCCTCAGAACTTCATCAAGACTCTTCTAGGTGAAGACCAGCAATGACCTCCTCGTCCAGCAGACCCTTTGCAGTCCTCAGCTTACCTGTGCCCTCAGTGGCACTACACAGCGTGGCCCACACGCTCCTCCTGAAGTTGTCTCTTTCATTAGCTGCCATGACATCACGGCCCCTCATTTTCCTCTGCCTCCTCTGCTCTATTTGTCTTCATTTCTGGATACTCCTTCTTTGTCTGATCTCTATATTGTGAAGGCTCTTAGAGGTCTGTCTTGTCATTTTCTCTCTTGCGCTAGATGATCTTCCACATTCTATGGCTTTCAATACCAACCATATGCCAAAGACTGCCAAATTTATGTTCAGCCCAGACCTCTCTTCTGAGCTTGACACCCACAGATCCAACTTCCGTCTTGACATCTGCCCTGTTGATGTTTCACAGACATCTAAAACAAAAACTCTTGCCTTTTCTCCAAATCTTTTATTCTTCCAACTTTTAAAATCTCAGTAAATGGTACCACCAATCCACACAATTGCATAAGCCAGAAACCTAGATGTCATACTTGACATCTCGCAGGTGTCCAATGGATCAGGGTCTGTCAACCTGCAAAATACATCCTGAGTCTTTCTACTTCCCTCCATCCCCAAGGCCTTCATCTTACTCCAAGTCTCCATTATCTTTCACCGAGAGCACTGCAGTGGACTTCTAACGGTCTTCCTGTTTCATTCTAATCCAGTCTCCGGCCAAGAGAAAGCAATACTCTTAAAATATAAATTTGATCATATCTCTTCTCTGCTTAAACTCCTTCAATGACTTCCCTTTGAATTTGGAATCAAGATCAAAGATCTCAGCCTGGTCTATGAAGGTCTCCGTGACTCCACCCCTGCCTGTCTCCCTAGACCCACTGGGCACTGCTTACTTATGTACTACCCGCTGCTTAGTAGCTCATCAGCTCTAGCCACACTGGCCCACCTTCTTTTCCTTCTATGAATTGCTGCCAATGCTCTTTCCCGCCTTGGGTCCTTGACTCTTCTTCCTCTGCCTGGAACACCTTTTCCTCACTCTTTGCAAGCCACTTCCTACTACTGCTTGAGGTGTCAGATTAACTTCCACTTGCTTAAAGAGGCCTTCCTTGCTCACCACCTCCCACTCCAATCTAAATTAGGTCCCTATTATACTCTCTCCTGACGCTCTCTACTTTTCCCTGATTGCACCGAGTAAGTAGCTGTGTGATTATTTGTGCTCCCCACCAGAAAGTAAACTCTATAAGGACTGGTTTTTTTTAAATTTATTTTTTATTGAAGTATAGCTGAACTACAATGTTGTGTTAATTTCTACTGTACAGCAAGGTGGTTCAGTTATACATATACATTCTTTTTCATATTCTTTTCCATTATAGTTTATCACAGGATATTCAATATAGTTCCCTGTGCTCTACAGTAGGACCTTGTGGTTTATCCCTTCTATATATAATGATTTGCATCTGCTAACCCCAAACTCCCAATCCGTCCCGTTCCACCCCCCTCCCCCTTGGCAACCACAAGTCTGTTCTCTATGTATGTGAGTCTGTTTCTGTTTTGTTGATAAGTTCATTTGTGTCATTATTTGAGATTCCACCTATAAGTGACATCATATGGTATTTGTCGCTCTCTTTCTGACTTTCTTCACTTAGTATGATAACCTCTAGGTCCATCCATGTTGCTGCAAATGGCAGTATTTCATTCTTTTTTATGGCTGAGTAGTATTCCATTATATATATATATATATCACATCTTCTTTATCCATTCTAATGACTGTCTTTTATACTCACCTTGAGCCTAGGTCACTGTCTGGCATGAATTCAGCACTTTATAAATATTAATCAGATGAATGAATGAACAGTGTTATTTTGCAGAAAGAGATAGTGGGATGAGACCCAATGGGATGACTAATAGGTGTTGAGGAAATTAAGATGTCGAATTTGCACTATTCTTTTGAGAAAAGTGACAGTAAAGGGCATGTGAGAAAGTAACTGCTTGGAAAGGGGCAGCAGGGTCAAAGGAAGTTTCCTGTTTTAAACCATCCAAAGAGTGACGTCAATGGCATAGATGAGTCTGGTGTCGGCAGGCCTCTTTCTCTATCCATGTCCTCAAGGAACTCAGCCAGTGTACCATCAGGATGTGACAAGTGCCTTTCTGAGTCGTGTCCTTTTAGGTTCAAACGTCTACGACAGAGTTGCTGGTCCCCTACTCTCAACCCTCTTCTAACCATGGTTGTGTCCACTGCTCACCTCTTACCCCTGTTGTCAACTCAGCCCCACCTCGGGTGGGACTGCAAGACGTTTTCTTTCTAGACAACTCTGGCAAAACGTAAGTATGACCTTTGAGAACTGCTGACCCGAATACTGGAGGGTTGGTTCCAATAGAAACTAAGAATTTCTTCATTTTTACTTACAGAATTACAAGGTGATAATGAAAGTTGAGTTTTGTAATGAGTTTTAAATATCATCACCCAGGAAAGCTTTATCTCTGGGCATAGAGTCATAGCCTGTTGGAATATACTTGATCAACTGCCTCTTTCGCGTGTGTGAGGTTGGACAAATCACTTTGTTTTTCTGAAGCTTCAGTTTCTTCATCAGTAAAATGAATGAGGGGCTGGATTAGACTCAGCTTGCAGTCAAGGATACATACATGTTCAGACCACATGATCCACCCTCCAAATCAGGGTATTTGAGGGTAGGACCAGGCCTCTGTATTTTAGGAAGGCTCTACAGATGCTTCTGACATACACTGCTGGTTACTGGCTTAGATTCTTTTAATTTCTAACATTTTATATTAATACCCCTCATTTGCTTAAAGTAAAACCTGTCTAATAATAGCGCTAACATTTCCCTCACAAAATTTTGGCTACGATTGCATATAAATTGGGATT
The DNA here is from genome assembly GCF_011762595.2 of Tursiops truncatus. Classification (NCBI taxonomy): domain Eukaryota; kingdom Metazoa; phylum Chordata; class Mammalia; order Artiodactyla; family Delphinidae; genus Tursiops; species Tursiops truncatus. Next base: position 8,253,972 of record NC_047047.1, read on the forward strand.
TTCTTTTTTTCTCAAGAGATACTTTATCCAGATGAATAATTCATTTATAATAAAAGAAACCCAAGTACTAATGTCTTATTAATCTATATGGCTATAATACATTCCCATGATTTAAATGAAACTAAGTACTTGATTTAGGAAGAATCCTACCGCAATACATGAGATATCTTAATTAGGAAATGTTCTATAACATTCATGAGGAACAAAGGCAGTGTAAGAGTCTCCAAGCAAAACTACCTCATTTTACTACCAAACCTTTAGGCCTGAGAATCAGAGGAAAGTTCTCATATGGGGGATGAGAATGAAGAACTGAAACTTGCCATGGAATTGAGAACAGAAATTACAGGCATGGTTAAAAAAGCAGAACGTAGTTGTAGGGAAATCACCTTCTTGTAACAGAACCCAGTGGGTGAGTCAGAAAGCAGATGAATGAGAAATCCTGGTGGGACAGGCTCAGCACAGTGATGGGCCCCAGTCTCTCCAGTCCGTGCAGACAGGCGGGAGCAGCCATCTTGGATGAAGTGAACCCTCCACCCCACCGCAGGGAATGTAGACCTCCCACTACTGGCAAAGGTGCAGCAGGACAGTAATTCTATTGCTGCTAAGTATCTCCATCATGCCAAAATCAAGCCTCAAAATCAGAACTGGCCTGAGTTATAGAAAGTAAAGTTGTTTTTCTTGCACACCCAGCTTTGTGAACTGCAATCCCCCCCTGCCACAGACTTGCTATTGTCATTACCTTCGTTACTGTTATCTCTGCCTTCATGTTGGGAACCTTTGTCCTCTGCTCTGTGGCTGGAGTGTAGATAACTAACATACCCTGAGTCCTTCCTGTTCAGGTCACCATCTCTCCTCCCATTTCTCTGGGTATAAATTGCCCGCCCCCCTTCCTCCCTTCACTAATAGCAGGAGAATTCATTTATTCTCTCCCTCATTTCATTCAGTCATTCTAAAAATGCCATGTGTTAGAGACCACTTTAGGGTACAGAAATATAGCAGGGAATAGACAAGCTCCTTCTCTCCTGAAGATTGCATTCTGAAGGTGAGGGACAGAGAGTAAACAAATAAATATATAATGTGTCAGGTGGTGACAAGTGCTCTGAAGATAAATATAGTAGGGTAAAGGAATGAAGAGAGACAGGAGACAGATGCTATTTTAGAGGTGGTCAGGGAGGCCTCTCTGTTGAGCTGACATTTAAGCAGAGAGTTCTGGGAACTTATAAAAATGCTTTATACACGTGATAACTACAGATAACCAGCCAACTGGCACAGTAGCGGGACTGTTCCCTTGACAGTATACGCAGAGCCCCGTCACAATCTAAGGCTAAATCAAATGACTTCTAAAAGACCGGTAAACGCCACCTGGATGCATAGCTTCACTGATGAAAGAGAAACTGACCCAAACTAAAAACTGTAGCAGCAGAAATGGGCTTCCACTTAGGGAACAATGTTCCCTAAAACATATGCAAAATTACTCAGCAGAAGAATAAGATTGTGACAAAACCTAAATACCTAAAACTATCCAATTGGCATTTCCGAACAGTGTTTTCCCTTATGCAGTATTGATTTGGAAATGTTAAGAGAAGGTTGAGAAGTTCATGGTCCCACATTTTCCAAGCCTCCATAGGGAAATGGATAGTATAGGCTCTCAGTTGCAAGTGAGGGAGGTGACTGGCTAAGAGTAACTAGAGATCCTCGTGGTGACGGAGCAGCCCTGTATCTTGATTGAGATGGTGGTTACATGAATCTACGTGTGATAAAGCTGGATGGAACTAAACACACACACAAATAAATAAGTGAACGCGTTAAAATTGGTGAAATCGGAACAGGCTCTATGGATTGTTCCAATGTTAATTTCTTACTTTTGACAGTGTATATTCCTGCAAGATGTTACCGTTGGGAGAAACTGGGTGAAGGGTACACAGAATTTCTCCTGGTTTTATTTCTTGCAACCACATGTGAATACGATTATATCAAAAAGTAAGTTAGAAACAAACAAACAAAGAATTCAAGCATTCTGAGCCCTGAGCCTAAGCCTTGACGATGATGTAGGGCCAGTGGTTGCAAATGTTTTATGTGTCAAGGAATTCTTTAATTAAACAATATAATCTTTTTTTTTGTGTGTGTGGTACGTGGGCCTCTCACTGTTGTGGCCTCTCCCGTTGCGGAGCACAGGCTCCGAACGTGCAGGCTCAGCGGCCATGGCTCACGGCCCAGCCGCTCCGCGGCATGTGGGATCTTCCCGGACCGGGGCACGAACCCTTGTCCCCTGCATCAGCAGGCGGACTCTCAACCACTGCGCCACCAGGGAAGCCCAACAATATAATCTTTTTAAATTTCTGTTATTCTGAGATGTTCTGTTTATCTCCTTAATGGACAAGAAGAATAAATCTAATTTAAAATAGTTGTACAATACATTTATTATTTTAATTAAGTCCTTACTTTCTCATGACATAATCCACATAAAACATCCCAATTCAATGTAGGGGGGAAAAAAACAGACTCTAAAATATTGTATTCCTTCCACAATTTCCCATTAAAATACAAACTTCTATAGCTAGAAAAGTAATCAAGAGGCAAAAAAGCTTTAAAATGATTCTCAGTGTCCGGCAACACAGGTTGAACTTCCCCACATACTACTTGCACGCGCTGTGCACTTGGAAGCTTTAGGAAGAAAGAAGTATCTTTGCTCTGCTTCGCTCCAAACCCATAGGAATAATTCCCTTTTGTTTACCTTTGTCGTTTTGATTTATCTGAAGTTTACAAAGTAGGCACTGGAGGATACTGCATCACATTTAATTTTTTTCACGTTTATTTGTTTTTAATAACCTACACAAAATGTTATGCTTAATTGTGGAAAAACAGATTTTTGAAAACTTGCATTTGAAGAACAGATTGGTTTATCGCAGGATGATGACCTGGCTGCTGTCTGGATAGTGGTGGGCTGGCTCTGCAGGGACCACGGGAGGGGGGCGGGGGGTGGTCTGCAAGACTGTGCCTGGAAACCGCAAACCCGGGCCTGAGAAGCTGGAGAGGAAATTCCCCAGGACACGTCAGAGCTCAGAGCCCTGGGGAACTGGAGAGTAGGAAAAGGGCGAACCTGACCTCAGAGCTCAGGGCCAGAGCTGAGCCGGGGCAAGAATCCTCTCTCTGCCGCAAAGTGCGGTGACCCAGGGACCATCCCACCCGTGCAAGACCCCAGCCAGTGAGGCTCTGGAAAGCCTGTTTCTCCTTCACCTTCTCTGCCTGACCTTTCCGTCTTTCTATGGTAGGAATGGACTAGTCGAGAAAAAATATAAAGAATATTTTAATTGTAACTTCAAAAAATTATGGATTTCCCAGCCCAAGATATATCATTATTATTATTTTTTTAATCAATGAGAAACATTTTCCTCGAGCCTTTGGCTGCTGCATGACCCATCTCCCAGGAGTCAGGTGCCAGGTGACAATGACAATAGCTTTGACGGGTGCAGTGGTGTCTCAGAGCACAGGAAAGGACAAGTTGTGCAAAGATGTGAGGTGCAGCGAAGTTAACTTGCTGCTTTTTAGCGTTCATATTTGATTCTAGATTTTTCTGTTAAGTTATGCAGAACCCAAATCCGGGTGAATGTCACTTGTTTTGTAGCCTCCAGCAATACGTCCAAACACTATCAGATTCCTACTTGTGCAGCCCAGGAAATTAGTACAATATTTAAGGTATCAACTCAGCTCACAGTGATCCTCTCACTGCCCCTCTTACCAGGAGTGGAAGAGCCCCTGGTAGCCTTGACTATCCCGAAATACTCCCCCACCCTTCCCATCCACCCCTAACACATCTAATGGGTCCTGCTTCTCCTTCCTGAGAATTGACAGTCTGAAATTCTGGTTCTGTCTCTTCTGTGTTTTGAACAGACACTGCAGCCCAACATGTTTTATGCCATGGGGCATAACAGAACACACATCTTCAAGGGTAGGAGTGAAGCACACGAGACGCACATAGAGGGAAAATGTCCTCTGAGACATTCCTCTTCCAACTCCCTTTCTGAAACCCAGCCATAGCTCCAACTCGGGGGTCTATGAGACACTCCGTTTTTCTTGTAATAATGTCTGCCTTTCTGGCTAATCTGGCCTGAGTCCGTTTATTTTACCTTCAATGGAAGTGTCCTAATGAACCCTGGTAGGGTCTGCAAGGTCAAAGACTGCTGATTGGCTGTCACAGTACCTGGCATGTCGTAGGGACTCAATGAACAGATATTGAATTAATGCATGAAGGATACCCTGGGCAAGCATGCCATGCGTGGGAGGAAATGTCAGGAAAGCAGCGTTCCCCTGCTTTGTGGGAATGACGGAGGAATGGTGGAGCTAGTTATACAAGAGAACATACTCAGAGGAGAAGAACTAGCAGGTGGGAGTCTATCCAAAATCCTGTAAACATCCTCTCCATATTTTGATGATTTCCCAGATTGTGAATTTACCTTCAACCGTAGAAGCCAGATCTTAACTTTTCCAGCCTCCCTTTCCACTGGAGTACAGATGTTTGACTTGTGAGACACCGCTTGGAAGCCAACTCCAAGGGGAAAGGGGCAGGATCTAGGGCACCCACGTTGCCTGTGTGCTGGGCAGAGGCAGAGGCAGGTTCTGGGGATGGACCTTCCTGACCAGGTTGGTTCTGTGAACAGATTGTGGACAACGCCCATAAAAGCTCAGACCGATATGTCCCTTTAGCTCTACTAAGGACACTGTGATCTTTCTAATACCTCTTAATAAACTGACTAGAGTGGATGCAGGGAATAGAAGCTGGAGTCTTCATCATGCAGTCAGAGCTGAGAATCATGTCTGAGAGTCAAGGTGAGAATCCAAGATGAAAGCGAGGAAAGTAGGGAGCCAGGAGAGTGACTTTTCTTCTTTTTTAAAAATTTTTATTGGAGTCTAGTTGATTTACAATGTTGTGTTACTTTCTGTTGTACAGCAAAGCGAATCAGTTATACATATAGCCACTCTTTTTTAGATTCTTTTCCCATATAGGCCATTACAGAGTATTGAGTAGAGTTCCCTGTGCTATACCGGATGGACCTACAGATTGTCATACTAAGTGAAGTAAGTCAGACAGAGAAGGACAAATATCGTAGATCACTGATATGTGGAATCTAAAGAATGATCTTTTCAAACAACCAATTTTGAGATTAATTGACTTTTCTCTGTTGTTTGCCTGCTTTCTATTTCATTAATTTTCATTCCTATCTTTATTATTTACCTCTTTCTATTTTTATGAGCTTGATTTTCTGTTTTTCTAGCTTCTTAAGGCAGAAGCCTACATCATTGATTTGAAACTTTTCTTCTTTTCTAGTGTAAGCATTTAAAGTTATCCTCCTTCTAAGTGATACATAAACTTCATCCCACAGATTTTGATATGTTGGGTTTTCATTATCCTTTAGTTAGAAGTATATTCTAAGATTTCCAGTTTGACGCATGCATTAATTAAAGTGTTTAATTTCCAAACATATTGGGGTTTTCATATTCCTGATATCTTTCTATTATTGATTTTTATTTTAATTCCATGGTGGTGAAAGAACATACGCTGTATGATTTCAGTCCTGATGAACTTATCGAGGACTGTTTTATGGCCCAGGAGATGGTGTATCTTGATAAACTCATAAGCACTTGGAAAGACTGTGTGTTCCGTTCTTCTTAGGTGGAGTGTTCCAGAAACATTGATTAGGTCAAGTTGGTGGAAAGTGTTGTGTAAATCTCTGTTCTTATGATTTCTGTCTACTTTTTCTATTTAAATACTGATAGAGGAATATGAAAATCAGCTTGGTAATTTTGGATTAGTCTAGTTCTCCTTTCATTTTCATCAGTTTTTAAGATTTTCTTTTTCTTTTTAATAATCACAACCCCTTGTATCAGGTATCTATTGCTGTGTAACAAATTAGCCCCAACTTAGCTGCTCAAAACAACATGCGTTTGTTATCAGGAGTCTGGGGATGGCTCATCTGGGTGCTTCTGGCTCAGGTTTCTCACAAGTCTGTCATCGAAGGGTCAGCCTGGCCTGTATTCACAGTCATCTCAAGGCCCCCAGTTATCGTCCAAGCTCACTCATGTGGCTGTTGGCTGCCTCAGGTCTTTTCTGGCTCTGGGCTACAGGCTTGACTAGGGGGCCTATCCACAGAGCTATCATAACATGGCAGCTTTCGTCCCCCTGAGGAAACAGAGACTTTTGTAACCTAATCTTTAAGTAAAGTCATATCACTTTTGCCACATTCTGTTTATTAGAAGTGATGTTAGACTCAGCCCATACTCAGGGGTGGGGGGTAGAGAAAGCTGTGAATAACAGAATGTGGAGATCATTGGAGGTCATCCTGGAGGCATCCCACACACTCTTCAAGGCACTCAAAAGAGAAAGAGATCTCAATATATATACCTATGGAGACATACGTAAAAAAATACATGTACATACGTATACATATATGTGTAAATATATACATATTTGGTGGTAATGGATTGTCTCATGGCATCTGGAAATGCTAAGCAACCAGTCCTCAGGAGAGTGAGGCTCGAGGCGGCTATGAGGACTCTGCAGCAGGAGTTTGTTGATGGTCCTATGTAAGCTCTGTCATTTACATAACTCAGAATTCATCTTCCATGTCCATATTTCTTTGTCATAAATTTCAAGAGAATCTGATTGGACCAGCCTGGGATAGGAGTTCATAGCCAATCAACTATGACAGGGAAACAAGATCACGGAGGATAAAACCCATGACCAGAGGTCCACCCCTGTGGGCAAGGGAGCAGTGCTCATAGAGGAAGGACGGGTTATATGCCAGGTATCACCCTGGTGATGCTCACAGGTAGTGCTTCCATCAGAATACGTTGGCAGTGGCTGAAGCCGAGAGTGGACTGCTCAGGGGAGAAGATCTGACCTGAAGACCAGGGGTCTCAGGGGGCAGAGGAACATTCATAGTAGCCCTTGTGTCCTACCCTGGGTCTTTGTGTGGCCCAGGCTCAGGCCCCACACCTTTCCGTACACCTCAAAGAGATCACAGGTCTCTGTGCACCCTGTTAATGACCAAAGGAACTTTGGTGTCCTGCCAGGGTCACAGAGTAACCTAAGAAAAGGAGTTTGGCTCAGGGCTGGACTCAAGTCTTAGGTGTTGGACTGTGCCAGCAACTGTGGCCTCAGGAGGCTCTGAGCACTTGGCCTCCTCAGCAGGCAAGAGGAAGTGGTTCTGTGGTCCCACCAGAGGTTTCAAGGCATGGGCATTATCTGCTGCCACCCTGGGCTAAGTTTGGTTGTTTCAGATATTTGGCAAGTGCAAGAATTCTTTGGAAGAAATATGACCCAGGGCTTGATGACTTGATCTCTCTGGTCAGGCCCCACTGGCACAAGTGATGGTCTAGGATGCCTTCTTAGCCAATATGTAGAGAAGCTAGATCTGGGGCTGAAGCAGCTGAAAGCCTATTGTTGCTTTTTTTAAAAAACAGAAAATTCCAAGCATACCTAAAAGTAGAGAGACTGGCATAACGAAGCCCTGCACCGATCACCCAGCTGCAACTGATCAATTCATGACTAATCTTTCCTCTGTAACCCTACCCACTGCAGCCATTTACCCTGTAGATTATTTTGAAGCAAATTCCATCATATAATTTCATTCATAAATATTTCAGAATGTATGTCTAAAAGATAAATTCTCATTTTAAAAAATCAATAACCATTATCACATCTAAGATAATTAAAAATTCTTCATCAAAAATCCAGCCAGTATTCCAATAGTCCCTGTTATTGCCTTTTTAATGTACAAACTCTAAAAATTAAAATTAGAATCCCCCAACTGCTTTTAAAAGTGTTCATTGGTGATAATATTCACAATAAAATATATTAAACCATGAAACAAAACAATAAATGATAAAAAGTTTAAGTTGTTCTTTACAATGTGATAAATCATGAGAAACTGAAACCAGTTTCCATCATCTTTTTTCAGGCTGCTGCTTCTTATTTTCCAAGAAGGAAAGAAAAAACGGTTAAAGCCTGAAGTCGTCATTAGGGCTATTAAATTGTCTCACCCTCTCTCCTTGCAGCCACAGGAGGGATTACAGTTCCTCAGTCCCTTAAAGTGAGGTGTGGCCACATGACTTGTTCCTACCGAAAGTTGTGAGTGGAAGTGATGAAATGTCAGTTCTCATCAGATAATTTAATTTCCATTACGAGCCCCTCTGAAGCATTCTTTTCACCGTGCTATAGTGAGTGACTCAGGTTACTCCATCACCTGGGGTCCTGGAGAAACAGGTAGTGGATGAGAGAAACAAATTTGTTGTTTAAAGTCACTGAGAGTTTGAGGTTGTATGTTATCAAGGCATAACCTGGCCTACCTTGACTCATGCAAAGTGGTTAGGCTTGAGCAGGTGATTTCAGGGAAGGTCAAGCTATGGCTAATAACCTTTTAGTGAGAACCCTCTTGAGGGATCATTGGATTCACCTCTTATGATTTTACTGAATTGATCTGTGCTGTCCTTTAGGTAGAGCAGTGGAATCTTAATTCTTTGGGCTTTGACATTATTATAAGAGGTATACAATAATTAAAAGAGCACCCTGACAAATAAAACACCTTAGATGTATAAAATATTAAATAAACCTGAAGTTGAAACAAAAGATGAAACCCTGGCCTGGAGCGTCATGTCTCTGCCCTTCCATTACCTTGGACAGCTCCCTTCATTTCTGGGCCTCAGTTTCCTGTTCTGTAATGATAATCATTATTACAAAAGTGACACTACTGGGCACCTTACACGGGCTAGATAGTTCCATGGAACTTAACTTATTTAATCCTTACAACTAGCTTTCAGTAGTTAATTTTTTGTACCATTTTAAAAACACAAAACTGGAAACATCTTTAGAGAGGCTGCATAATTGCCCAACAATAGCTGCACGTGGAGGGGGTACTTCCAAAGCCATCCTCAACTAAAGGTTTAAGGTCCATTTCTTGTTGTAAAATCCTGTGGATTTTTTGGTGTAAGGCTATTCACAACTAGTAAAACCACATTGTCAAAAAGAGAATAATATTTTCTCCAACAAAAAGAAGCGTTCTTTTATTTGCAATCATATTTTCCATCGTGTGACAGAGCACATACTTTATGAAGATCAAGGACTCTTCTATTAATATTCCCTGGCCTGTGTACTATCAAAGGGATTCAAAGCATCAAACCTTTATGATAGAATTCAGATGTTAACTGTAACGTAGACTAACTCTGAAACACAAATATTCCCCGAGAGCTTGCTCAGACTTTCTTTCCTTTTTTTTCTTTCTTTCTCTTTCCTTTCCTTCTTTCCTTCTTTCTTTCTTTCTTTTTCTTTCTTTCTTTCTTTCTTTCTTTCTTTCTTCCTTCCTTCCTTCCTTCCTTCCTTCCTTTCTTTTTTTGGTAAATTCTTTTCTTTTTTTATTGAAGTATAGTTGAGTTACAATGTTGTGTTAGTTTCAGGTGTACAGCAAAGTGATTCAGTTATACATACATATATATCTACTTTTTCAGATTCTTTTCTCTTATAGGTTATTACAAAATATTGAGTATAGTTCCCTGTGCTATTGGTTGTCTATTTTATATATAGTAGTGTGTATATGTTAATTCCAAACTCCTAATTTATCCCTTCCCCCCTTCTCCTTTGGTAACCGTGAGTTTGTTTTCTATGTCTGTAAGTCTATTTCTGTTTTGTATGTAAGTTCTTTTGTATCATTTTTTTTTTAGATTCCACATATAAGTGATATCATATGGTATTTGTCTTTCTCTGACACAGACGATTTCTTTGCCGACACTTTTCTTTTCAGAATAATTCAAAGACTTGTTCATTCATGGTCATAAAGACATTTTGCCAGCCACGCCGTATGGTTTCACAACACCAGACTTACAACGCCAAATTTAACTTGTGGTTAAAATATTGGAAATTAAAGTAATGATGTTTAGAGAAGGGAGAATTCACTTTATGGAAAACACTGCTTAGGCGTGTGTGTGTGTGTGTGTGTGTCTGTGTGTGTGTGTTACAGCTATGATATCTGCTCTCGGACCGCCATTACCAGCTCCACACATAATGGCCAATTCTTGGTTCCCCATTTAGGGAACTCACACTAGACTAGGCAGAGAGAATTGTGTCTCTCCTGCATCTTCATCTCAGCTAATGTTTTTATTTTACTGTCATACATTAATGTTTTAATTTTGTTTTTCATCATTTCTGGTCTCCATCTGAGCACCTTAAATATATTGGTCCTCATCTTAACTGAATATTCCTGAAATCTTTACTGTTAGGTTAAATAATAGGGAGAGGTAGGAACACCAGTCTGTCAATACATTGTTCAATGTCATTCCCCCCCCCCCCACCGCCTCCCAGTGGCTTTCCAAGGCTGCTAATTAACATCCGACCATGATATCTTAAGTACAGGTGAATGATTACTGAAATAGGTTTCTTTAATAATGGTGTTTAGGAAAGTTCAGGAAGTCAGGGCAGCCTAAAATTCCATATCAAAGTTCTTATTGAGTATTAGAGAGGACAATGGTACAGGAGGTGAGAGGAACGGGGAAAATACTGGAGGTACCCTCTGTCCTCAAGAATATTATTTTCCTCCTTTGAATGGAAAGACCATCAAACCACATGAAATAGCTCAAAAAGTTATAGGATTAATAATAATTCTAGAAGAGAAACAGGTACTGGAGTCTGTTGAGACTTTGAAACGGCAGGCTGAAATTTTGGTTTATTTCAAACTAGGCTGTTTGCCATGGAAATGTTTTTTGGGAATGCTAGAAAGACTAATATAGGCTTGTAAAATGTGTCAGTCAGCTTGGAAGGAAAATGTTGAACAAAACCATAGTTAATTCTAGCATTTAATGCAAAATGCTTATTAGTAGAGGTGTAAATGTGGTAGCAGTTACAGTCATCGATGAGGCCCTGGTTCAAGTAAATTTGGAAATTGCAAAGGCATCTAGTTTTCTTGGAATATCTGAGTAAAACGCTTCCAATAGGATGAAATCCACATAAATAGTGGGCTCAACCCACCATCTCCCAAGCTACTATCCTCATCCTGCAGCATGAACCCGTCTGGGGTTTATTTGCCTTACCCTAGGCTACAGCAATTTACCTAATAATTGAACAGACTTAAACCTGGGGCTTCATGAATTGCTTTTTTTTCTTTTTAAGAACAATGCCATGGAAAACCTACCAAGGAATAAGGCACGCAGCAGACAGAATGAGCAGATTACTCTGTACATTAAAGGAGATTGTCAGTATGCTACATTTCTTCTTATTCCCTTATTGCTGTGGGCTTTATTCATACTCCGAACTAGATGAAAGAGAACTGAAAACAAAGAAAAAACAGTAGAAGTTGCAAAGGCTGGATAAATAAAGACATTGGTGGAACCCAGAGTTGCCTTCATTTAATTCTCCTCCTCATTTCTCCTTTGGTTCTCTCCCTCCTATGACATTTTGTACCTATCTATCTTATCCACTAAGACTTTAAGTTCCCTTGAGGGAAAGGACTGTGTCTTACCGATCTTTATCTTTTGGTATTATTTGTTCATTCATCCATACATCAGTCATTCCATAAGTGTTACTGAGAGCCTAATACATTCCAGAAGCTTGGGATACATCAGTGAACAAAACAGATGGAGGTGAAAGACAGATCAAGACAACACATAATGCATAAGTAAATAGTATTATAAAAAGGGATACATTTTATGGAAAAAGAAAAAATGAGCACAGGGTCAGGAGGATTGGGACTTGGGGTTGGATATATTATTAAACTGCAGTATTAACAATGGTGATCAGAGTATGCTTCACTAAGAAGGAGATGACAGAGCTAAGACTGAAAGGAGGTGAGAAAGCGAGCCAAGCAGGGAACTGGGGGAGGAGAAAGCACTTCAGATAGAGGGAAGAGCTGGGACATAGGCCCTGGAGAAGAAGCATCCCTGGTATGTTTGAGGAACACAATGGAGGCGAGTTCAGCTGAAATTAACTGACCCCAGGGGAGTGCAGTAGAAATGGAAGTCAAAGTTCATGGGGGGCCAGATTGTGTAGAGCGACGTGGGCCAGCAGAAGAGCTTTGGTTTTTACCCGGAGATGGGAGCCACTGCAGGAGGGACGGAGGTATCATACGCTTTAAATGGGCATTCTGCTGCTCTGTGGACAATAGACTATAAACATGCAAATTTATGTCAAAAAAGAAAGCAAATACCACCAGAACTTAAAAAAATAAAATCAAAGCTGAGTTTATATACTTGTCAGGCAAGGAAACACATCAGTGAAAAAGTTTACTAATTTATGAATTGGGAAAAGTCAGGGTTTTTTAAGTGCTAGAAAGAGGAAAGGGGGTTCATGGGGGTGATGCTAATCTAAGATTGAAAACCAGCACCCTCATAGGAAAGAACAGTGCTGGATCAAACAGGGAACTTTGTTCAATGGGCAGAAACAAGTCTTCAGTTAGGCCTAATAAGGGTCTGGCCTAGGGGTCACTCAAAGTTCACAGTCCTTTATCAGTTTCAGCTGGTTTGAACCAGTTGCGGTATAACATAGCATCCCATTTTGATATCTCCTAGGCAAGGGCTGTAAGTGGAAAATTTTCCTTTTACAGTTGGGCACAGAGAAACCTGTTAGGAAGCTCTTGCAGAAATCCAGGCAGAAGATGATGGGGCTCCTCCCAGAGTATATCATGGAGGTGATGAGAAGCAGCAACTGATGGTTGGAGTTGCCCTGGAGACAGGAAAAGCTGTGGGTGGAAACGGTGTGGGGAACAGATAAGGAGTTCATGTGAGTTTAAGATGTCAAATAGATGCAGCAACAGGGACAGTGAGGTCTGGCTGGTGACGTAAGTTGGGACTTGAAAAAGAGTATAGATGGTGTCAAATACCAGGAGCCCATGTGCCGTCAACCAGTGAGCCAGTGAGATGGAGCCCTGAGGACTCCAACAGTATTTTCCCCTCCAGGTCCCAAATTTTAATTCATATATATTTTTATTACAATGAAAGTATTCTTGTAAGCCTCCTCAAATATTTTGTGGAATGAAGTGGGAGTATAAATCAATGATCATTGGAACTTTCACTGTGCCTCATATGGTGTTTTAATTTCCCCCAATTTATTAGATATCATTTTACAGATAAAGAAACTGAGGCCAGAGTAGTTGAGTAGTTTGCCTGGCATCAATGAGTAGCTAATAAAGGCAGGGCTGGGATTTAAGCCCAAGTTCACCTGAGTCCCTTTTAACTCTGCTTCCGATAGTTACTAATCTGGGTAGAGAACAAAGTTGACTAGAAGGTGAGGAGTCCCAACTGTTCGTAGTTCCTGGCATGTTCCAACTTAGTGCAATAGTCTTTAAACTTGAGCATGTAACAGAATCACCCAGTGGCTTGTTAAAAGACAGACTCAGGACCTCAACCCAGAGTTTCTGATTCCACATGTCCGGGATGTGGTCTGCTAATGTGCATGTCTGATAAGTTCCCAGGTGCTGCTGGTGCTGCTGGTCTGGGGAGGACACTGTGAGAACCACAGGTTTAGGCGCTTTTCACTGATTCTGCCAGTGAAATAGCCTGCCAAATGCCCAGGTCTCTCTAATTCCCCAAAGGGGATTAGAGGGGTGTCTGCTGCTAATTGGAACTTCAGAAGGGTCCTTGGTGATAATTCCTTCGCCTTTTTTTTTTTCTTTTTTTTTTTTTTTTGGCCGCACCGTGCAGCACGCCAAATCTTAGTTCCCCGACCAGGGATAGAACCTGGGCCCCAGCAGTGGAAGCTCGGAGTCTTAACCACTGGACTGCCAGGGAATTCCCAGTTCCTTCAGTTTTAATGTAGTTCTCTCCTTCCCAAGGCACATGGCTGTTGGGGGAGAGGGGATGATGGGGTGATGGCGGTTCAACTCCAGGTGCTCTCCAACACAGTTTACCAAGCTGTCCAGTAAGTTCTTCTTTTATTATTATTCTCCCAGCAGTCTTGTTGCCCTTTCCTGGGAACAAACTACCATCATCACCCCTGTGACTCCCAACATCCATCAGGCACAGGGGGGGTTCAGGTATGGTGGGCCCTAAATGCTTACACAGCTATTGGGGACGGGGGGCTTAAAGAACAAGAATACAAGCTTATAAACACACAATTAGATGCAGGGCCTTGAAAGAAGCTTGTGCAAGAGAGGGGCCCTAAAGCTTCAGCTTCATTAGCTTCATGGGAAATCAGCCTCTGATCAAACAGGTCTGTGTATGTCTAGGCTCCAATTATAGCCATATGCTTAGTTCCCATGGGGCTCTTGAGCCTCAGGCTAATCAGAGGATGTGGTCGATTCCTGTGTAAGAGAACCTGAGCGTTTCATGGTTGAAGAGACTTGTCTGCCCTGAACCTGGTAGTCGGTGAAGGGCTGCTGAGTCCTTGTGCCGCACCTTGAAGGTAAGTTTTGACCCAGCTAAGGCACTCAGTTACTTATCCTTGGGCTTGATTTCTTCGGTGAGTTAAAAGCCTTCCGGATACAAACATGGAAAAGCCAACTTAGAGATAATACTAATTATTCCTATTTAATTATATCGAGAACAAAATTCGATTAAATTCTGACTCTAATATTCAGAAAAGTAAAAGTGCTTTTCAAAAATCAGAGTAAGGCTATTAAAATGCAAAGTGCTTGCTTGACAAAGAAGACTACTGCATAGGGTAGCACTTCGAGCTTCTTTTTTAAGTCTTCCTGAAATTTTATTTTCCCACGTAGTTTGTTCCAAGACGTATTAGGGGTGGACTTGGCCTTCATACAAGGATTCACTCAACAAATCCTGCTAAGCATAAGCAAACGGCTCTGTAGTTAGGGGAAGTTACTAAGATAGTTACTAAATTAGGAATTAGGGGAAGTTACTAATTGATTAAAGAGGGAGTTTGTAGCGAACAGCCACGCCCACGAAGAACCTTGACCTAAGCTGAAAAGGGCATCTAAGAGGTGTGAGGTGGCTTCCCGAAGGAGACTAAAAGAGACGGCATTTGTGTTGAGCCTTGAAGGAAATATGTGAATAAAATGTCTTAAGACTTATTCCAAGACGGAGAAAGCCAGCATGAACACTGGACGCTGTTCTGAAGAACAGTCTGCCCTCTGCCTCCAGGGACACTGCTGTTTTATACACACACACACACACACACACCCCAAAGGGCTTTCTCGCTGCAAAGTGGGCACAGTCCAAGGGCAGGAGGAGTCCATTAAGCGTTCCTGGGTGCTGTGTCTTGAAGGATACAAAGATGAACAGAGCAGGTCCGCGTCCCCAAGGCAGCGCCACCAGGAACTCAATCAGGCCATGGGTATTCTCGAAGCGGCTGAGAGGCGGAGGTGCGGCCAGGAGGAGTCACTGGAATGCATTTTCCGTGCTGGGTCTCGAGGTCTGGATGCGCACTCAGTCCTCTGGAAGGCTCTCGCATTGCAGTACCAGGGATGCAGGGGTTTGTCCCCTGCTCACAGCAGCGTCCCAGCCCCAGCGCTCCGCAGCCCCTCCCCGGCCCCGCCCCCGTGCCACGGCGGCTGCGCGGCCAGGCCTCCCGGTCCGCACGTGATCGCCGTCACTGCCTCCGCGAAGCCTGAACCGCCATCATAAGTCCTGGCGGCTGGGCCCTGGCCTGCCTCCCTCCTCCTCCTCCCCTGCGGGCCAGGGGTGACGGGTTGGGGTTGTGCTGCCCTCGTCCCGCCTGGCCACTGAAGCCGTGGGCCTCCGAGGGCGGGACGACGAGTTCCGACCCACGGACCCCGGGGCGGGCAGACTGCCAGGCGGGCCGCCCAGGTGACGACACGGCGGGGGCGGTGCCCAGGGCCGCGCCCCGCCCCTCGCAGGCCAGCGCCCAAAGCCCGCGGCCCGTGCCCGTTTCCAGTATGGCCGACCGCTGTGCTTGACCCGCGGCCTCTCCGCTTCGACTCTCCGTAAGCGATGCAGAGGCCGAGGCCGTGACTGACACTCTTGCTCACACGCACGCACGGACCCAGACCCACGCCCGGAGTCCGAGCCCTGGGCCCAGAACCGCTCTCGCCCCCGGCGCCGCGGCCAGAGCCCGGACCACGGCTCCCGCGCCGCCGCCGCCTAGCCGAGAAGGACCGCGCCGGATCTCGAGCGCGGCGGCCCGCGGCGGGCAGGGATGGGGAAGCGGGCCGGAGGAGGAGCAGCAGGAGCCGCCGCCGCCTCCACGTCCCCCGGGGCCGGTCTGGAGCCCGCGGCCAGCCGCGGCGGGGGCCCGCGGAGCGCGGCCGCCGGCTTCCTGGGAGCGCTGCACCTGGTGATGACCCTCGTCGTGGCCGCGGCGCGGGCCGAGAAGGAAGGTGGGTGTCAGCCGGCCGGCATCTCCCGGGCCCGGCCCCGCGGCTGTCACCGCGCCCTCGCGGAGGCCGCTGCCGGGCTGCGGCCGGGGAGGAAGGGCCGCGGCTCTGGGCTCGGAGGGCGGCCGAGCGCGGGGCTCGGTCCGACGCGAAGTTGCTTGGTCGAGTCCCGTCCCGAGCCGGGAACTTGCGGTTCGGATGCCAACTCGCGGCGTTGGCCGCACGGAGTTGCTCTTGTTCTCCGTGATTCCTTCCCCTCGTCTTCCCTGTTGTCTCCTGTCACTGCCGTTTCAAAACTTCCTGAGTTCTCATATATTGTTGCCACTTGGCTCACTAGGTAGGAGGGGCATATTTTTAGACTTGATTGCTGTTAATAGGCAAATTTGAGGACACTTTTTTTTTTGGTTGCGGTTTTAATAGCGGCGTGCGAACAGAGCTCACTTTAAAATGTAAAAATAGCGAGACTGGTGGAAAGGCTTCAAGACAGCTTACCGAATTTTACTTTGCATTTGTTCAAATATTTTGGGAGGAGGAATCTTGTTTTTTCAGCTTCCCTTTTCAGTATCGCTTTGCAATATTGATGATTGTTTAGCTAACAATTCTCTCTCTCTATAGTACAATTCTGCTTAGCTCTCTATTGAGCTATTGAAAGTCTGTTTATATTTTTTACATGTTTTAAGATACTTAATTGGGTGTCATTGTCTTTAATGTGAAAGACTTTAAAAACCAATGTCAAGTTTCTAGTTTGCAAACCTTTATCTATAATTTACAGTTAAGGGCTGACCCCTATTTTTAAAACTCTCGTTAGTATTGTATGACTGTAACACCGGTACTTTTACAGGGTTAAAACATCATTTTGTAACCTAGAAGACCAGATCTGTAATTTTGTCATTACTACGTGTTTTTTTGAGCCTGGGGAAATGAGTGACCACAGAGCCTTCATGAAGAAATCACTAAAAGTGAATGGTTTTTAAAAAGCTAAGCAAAACTTGCTAGTTTAGCTTCTGTTTCACACTAAACTGCCACTGCAAAGAAAATAATTTCTTGCCGCAATGACTTTAAGGTTGATGTTCTTCTTTACAACTAAAGTCACTTGCTTTTTATTGTTACTGAGGGCAACAGCAGAGCAAACCAAATTAATGTTAAAGTGCAGTGTGTTTCAGTTTACTGTTCATTTTTTTGCTCAGAACAGTACATCCTCTCACTTAACTCTAAGCAACCTTAGTCTGGGTTAACATAGGTGAAAGTTATTCAGAGAATTGCCATCTGTAGAAAGGATTAATTGACAGAGGCAAGATTATTTCCTGAATAAAATTTTGCTGCTTTAGGACTAGTCAGGCCTGGGGTTGTCATAGCTCATCTTTGGTTACAGATCTGCAGCTGGTTCTTGTGTGGCCATGGTGCCCAGCACAGCGTGGCATGTAGTTGGTGTCCAGTAAGTCTGAAATAGTACAATAAGTTAATGTCTCCTTGAGTGTAAGGTAGTCCTTGGCAGGTATTGTGTCCCGCTTTTTCTCTGCCTTTGCTTACCTTGCACAGTGCCAGGCACACAGTAGGCATTTAACATTTGTTTGAGTGATTGATTATACTCATGGGTCATTAGCACAGGGAAATAAAATGATTGAGTCTAGTAAAACATTAAGTTTGTATTGTCATCCTGCTGCTTATTTTTCCAAGAGCCATTTTATGTGCTAATTCTCATTGTATACCTAAGTAAACAAATCCCTTGTTTGAGAAATGTCAGCCTAGGTTATATTTGCCAGTTTCCTTTTTGTATGGTTTATAAGCTTTAATACACCTCTTCTAATACCCGTAAATGTAAGGGTTAAGGGAGGAGAATACGTGCCAGGGTGTACAAGGATGAAAAGATGTGGTCGAATCAGCCAGAGGTCCTGGCAGAATCAGACACCTTTTGTGGCCCATGTTTTGTCTGGATGAACAATTTGGATGGAGAAATTAGCTATTCAAGGTATTGATGGTAATTATTACTAATATAGAACACAAGGACTCTGTCCATCATAAATGGATCTGGCTCTAATCAAATATTCCATGAAGGTAGCTCCAAAAATGGCCAGTGCTTTCAGCCTCCTTGCTGATCAGATTCTGGTAGTTTTTGTTTGAGTAGTAGTGAGATTGATTTTCTTACATGAATGTGATACTGCAAATTTGGCACCATTCACCCCGCAAAGGATGCTGTTGGGTTTTTTTTCCAGAAAATCTGGGCAGATTTCTGAAGGTAGCTGAGTTCATTTTGTCCATTTACATCCTGAGGACTTTTTGTGTTTATTTTGGCAGTATAAACCAGCATAATTTTTCAAAGTTAAGGCTTACCTGCAATTTTAATGATGTTTCTCTGGGCATTTTGTGTTTTAGCATATTTCTATTGCAGCAGAATCTCACTAAAAAATCTTCAAAACAAAATAAAACTCATTGTCTTCGGAAGGAAAGCAGCAGAAATAGCTAGATTACCTAGTGCAGTTTTTCATGTTTGGACTAGATGTTGTTAATTTTAAGTCAGAAGCGTGAACCATTCTTTGTCTTAACATCATGTATGTCTTAACACTCCTATATCTTAACATTTGCCTTCACTGATCTATGGGGGTGTGTTTCACTAGTCCAGAGAAAAGGGACCTTTGAAGATGTTTTGACTCTGCTCTACAGTTTGTAAGGACCTCTGAAAGAGTTGCCAGAGGTGGAAGTTACTGTAATTACTACAACTAACTTGCTTATTCTGGATTGGGGTCAAGATTTTTCTTGAAGCTAAGATCTAGATATTAAGAAGAATGAAAATAGGGGTGTGTGTGTGTAATGAAAATATATTAAAATATATATAGTGAAAATACGTGTGTACATCTTAAACGTATAACTTTTAGTGGTATTTTTATTTGTAAATCAGCCCATTCATTATTACAAGCAAATAAGAGCTTTTGGAAAAAAGCATCATATATCATGTATAATATAGTTTCCTTGTGAAATGTGTTTTTGGAGGGCATGGTTGTCTTTTAATTTATCATGAATGAAGAGCTACATTTTATGCATCTAGTAAATATAAAGTTGGATAAATTTTCAGGAATGTGATTGTTTTAGTCTGTGACAATTTATATTTGTGTCACATGTTTTATCATTAATTGGCGATTTATGGCAGGGCGAAGTTTGACAGTCTTTCTTAGGACTTTTAAATTTGTCTACCAGATACTTCAGTTTCGTGCACAAATTAAAGATGTATTTGTGACAGAAGTGCAGAAGGAGGGTACAAAAGTGTTCTCTCTCCAAAGCATATGAACAAAGTGCTTAGGAATAAAGGCCAGAAGAAAAGAGATAAAAAACCTAATTTGATTAGGTTTTTTGTCTTAGGATGGTAGAATTGGTCAGGAGTGGTATTTGCTTTCTTCTAATCAAATTATTACTTCATAATGTAAAAATTTTTTTTTTTTTTTTTTTTTTTTTTTTTTGCGGTACGCGGGCCTCTCAATGCCCGTCGCGGAGCGCAGACTCAGCGGCCATGGCTCACGGGCGCAGCCGCTCCGCGGCATGTGGGATCCTCCCGGACCGGGGCACGAATCCGTGTCCCCTGCATTGGCAGGCGGACTCCCAACCACTGCGCCACCAGGGAGGCCCTAAAAATGTTTTTTAAGAGTGATTTTCTTAAGAGTGAAATGTTTTAATCCTTGCATGGGGGTAGAGTGATTACTTTTTAATTTAGGGCCTAGTAAGTAGAATATTCATTCATTCATAGTGCTTCACTAAAGAACTTTCGTTGCTTGCTTTTACGAAAAGCTGTTTGCTACTGCCTGGATCCTTGGAATCCTCTAGTTGGAAAAAGTGTGTTCTCTCTTTCTCTCGCTAAGGACAGTTTTGCTCCTCTTTGCCATGCTTGCAGCCATCCCCATAGACACCTGCCCAAAAAATCAGCTTTTGGGAGTAGGTGTGAAATCATCTAATTTGTTATCATCCAGAGTAGTAATAAGCAAAGCTACTCTTGGGGGAAAATGAAGTCATTGTTGGTGCTTTTGATCTTTTAGAAATTCTCCTTCATCTGCATGGAGCTTGAGCTTTCTGATTGGCCTTGTCACGCGGAGAGGCCTTTTTTCTCTGGCTGAATTTTTCCTTATCTGCTGTAAGCAGCATCAGGCACTGTTGATAGCTGCTTCTTGGAACTTTTCTTCCTTCGTTTCTGTGACTTTGTACTTCTTGGTTATCATCCTGCCCTGTTGTCAGTCACTGCTCTGCAGCTGCCCGTTGGCTGTCTTCCTTCTCACGCACATCTGACCACCAGCACACGCTGCACATGTCCAGAGCAGAATTCTCTGGCGCTACCTCTGGTTTCCCAGTTTTTATTAATGCCATGATTATTCTCTGTGCCACGTTGGTCTCGATTTTGACCGTTTACCGAGTGGCATCAGTGTCTGTTAACTTTCTTGGGCAGCTCTCCCACCGCCTCCGGCCTCCTGCCTGGGGCACTGCCCTAGGCCCTCACTTCCCAACTCTCTCCACTTCTCTAAAGTCCTGCAGTCCCCTCTCTCAATTTGCATTGTCTTTGTTACTCAGCTGTTATTCATTTTGACACTTAATCATATACTGCCTTGTTTAGCTCCTTAAATTGTTTTATGGGTGTCATTCTTCACCCAGTCTGGAATTTCTATGGGGCAGAACCTCTATCAACATCTGCAGTGTGTATTAATACATAACAGGCATTCAGTTTTAAACAGAGGGCCACCGAGAATGACCTTATCCTCCCCTTCTCATATCTGAAACCTGGATTGAGAGTCCACAGTACAGGTAAAACTCTGAACTTGGATGCAGGTGTTAGCAATTCTGCTACAGTAAGACATAGGGCAACACTACTTTTTTCTTCCCTACATGTTGCTTTCTATTGTAACTAAAATGAGTAACATATACTTATCTAAACCATCACTTTTGTTACTTTTAGACTTTAATATTTCACATCCTCATAAAGCCCCAATTTATAGATCATGAAGCAAGCACAGAGAAATTAAGTAATATTCCCAAGGTAACAGAGCTGGTAGGTAGTTGAGCTAGGGTTCCCTTGCAAGCCATCTCTCCCGAGTCGAGCTGCTTAATCCTGAATGAGTACTTAAGGTAGTAGATTCTCTTGTATACCAGCTGGATAAAGAACAGTCCTGCCAGTTCATGCAAAACCAATGTGTTAAGTATTCAAGTGAGGTGAATTTTTTTTTTAACAACTGTAAACATCTATATCACTTTCTATTAACTTCTTAACCATTAAAATGATCACAGGCCATCTGGATCGTGCACATTCTTAAAAGGAAACCAAGGAAATTCATGAATGGATGATCCATGGAGCAGGTATTTGGTATTAGAAGCCCCTGACTCGACTCTTAGCTCTTGATGATTTAGGTACCTGGTATATTGCTTAGGTTGAAATTACACTGCATTCTGTGAATTCATGTACTTCTTAGTTCTAGATTGGTGCGACAAGTTAGTGTAGACATGTGGAATAGTCTCAGAAGCTGGCCCTGTCTTCAGAGGAAATGGAGATAATCCAAAGGCTTGTAGTGGCATCAGCTTTTGACAGTGGTGAAATCTCTTTCAGACTTCTGTGAGAAGTCTAGGAGCTCCAGAAGTTCATCTCTGGTGCTTTTGTTCATTCTTATGAAGGTGTTTTTGGATTAGGCAGTCATTATCATCCGTAGTAGATCAGTTTTTCTTTCATTCCTTTGTGATTGCTTTAGAAAGATTTTTAGAAAACGATAACTCTTGATTCATTTTGTTGAATATAGCACTTAGGGCAAAGGTGTGAAAAATGTCTAAGGTCTAAGAAGATCCTTGACATGGTCTGTCATGATACAGCATCAGACTCATTTTATTTATTTCTATATATAATTGTGGTAAAAAATAAAACACATAAAATTTACCATCTTAACCTTTTTTTTTGGCTGCGTGGCATGTGGGATCCTAGTTCCCCAACCGGGGATCAAACCTATGCCCCGTGCATTGGGAACGTGGAGTCTTAACTACTGGACAGCCAGGAAT
Organism: Tursiops truncatus; assembly: GCF_011762595.2. Classification (NCBI taxonomy): domain Eukaryota; kingdom Metazoa; phylum Chordata; class Mammalia; order Artiodactyla; family Delphinidae; genus Tursiops; species Tursiops truncatus. Next base: position 8,276,255 of record NC_047047.1, read on the forward strand.
TCCCTGCATCTTAACCATTTTTAAGTGTATAGTTCAGTAATGTCAAGTATATTCACATTGTTGGGCAATGGGTCTCCAGAACTTCTTCATCTTGCAAACTGATACTCTCTACCCGTTAAACAGCAACTCCCCATTTTTCTCTTCCACCCAGCCCCTGGAAGCCACTATTCGACTTTCTGTTTTTTGTGAATTTGATTCCTTTAGATACGTTATATCAGTGGAATCATGCAGGGTTTAACTTTTTGTGACTGGCTTAGTTCACTTAGCATATCGTCCTCAAGGTTCATCATGTCGTAGCATGTGATGGAACGTCTTTCCTTTTTAAGGCTGAATAATCTGTTGTGTATATATATGTCATATATATATAATTATATATATGATATATATATTTACAAAATATATATAATATATATTTATATAAAGATATATATTTATAAAATGATGTATATATTTATATAATGATATATATATATACACACACATATATATATCATTTTTCCATTTTGTTTATCCATTTGTTTATCCATTGTCCAATGGACATTTGGGTTGCTTCCACTTCTTGGCTATTGAGAATAATACTGCTGTGAACGTGGGTGGGCAAATGTGTCTTTGAGATCTTGCTTTTACTTCTTCTAGGTATATACCCAGAAGTGGGATTGCTAGATCATATAGTACTTCTATATTTAATTTGTTGAGCAACTGCCATACTGTTTTCCATTACAGCTGCACCATTTTACAGTTCCACCAACAGTGCACAAAGATTTAGTTTCTTCACATCCTCGCCAACACTTATTTCTTTTTCTTTTTAATAGTGGCCATCCTAATAGATGTGAGGTGATATCTCATTGTGGTTTTGATTTGCATTTCAGTAATAATTAGTGATATTGAGCATCTTTTCTTTTTTTTTTAAGACTTATTTAATTATTTTTGGCTGTGTTGGGTCTTCATTGCTGTGCGAGGGCTTTCTCTAGTTGCGGCGAGCAGGGTCTACTCTTCCTTGCAGTGCATGGGCTTCTCGTTGCAGTGGCTTCTCTTGTTGTAGAGCCTGGGCTCTAGGCACGTGGGCTTCAGTAGTTGTGGCACGTGGACTCAGTAGTTGTGGATCATGGGCCCTAGAGCACAGGCTCAGTAGTTGCAGCTCATGGGTTTAGTTGCTCCACAGCATGTGGGATCCTCCTGGACCAAGGCTTGAACCCATGTCCCCTGCATTGGCAGGCAGACTCCCAGCCACTGTGCTGCCAGGGAAGTCCTGACCATCTTTTCATATGCTTGTTGGCCATTTGTATATCCTTTTTGGAGAAATATTTATTCAAGTCCTTTGCCCATTTTTTAATTGGGTTATTTTTGTTGTTGAGTTGTAGTAGTTCTTTATATATTCTGGATATTATCCCCTTATCAGAGAGATGATTTGCAAATGTTTTCTCCCATTTTGTAGGTTGCCTTTTAGGGTTGTATTCTTTGATGCACAGAAGTTTTTAAGTCTGATGTAGTCTGTTTGTCTATTTTTGCTTTTGTTGCCTGTGCTCTTAATGTCATATCCAAGAAAACATTGCCAAATCCAATGTCATGAAGCTTTTCCCTGAAGTATTTTCTTCTAGGAGTTTTACAGTTTGGGGTCTTACATTTTGATATTCATTATGAGTTACTTTTTGTATATGATGTAAGATAAGGTTCCAAATTCATTCTTTTGCATGTGGATGTCCAGTTTTCCCAGCACCATATGTTGAAGAGACCGTCCTTTCCCCATTCAGTTGTCTTGGAACCCTTGTATAAAGATCATGTGACCATGTACATGGGAGTTTATTTCTGGGCTCTCTATTCTATTCCATTGGTCTATTAATCTCTCTTTACACTAGTACCACACTGTTTTGATTACTCTGGCTTTGTTATTTGTTTTGAAATCAGTGTGAGACCTCAACTTTTGTTCTTTTCTTTCAGGATTGGCTATTGGGTTCCCTTGATATTCCATATGGATTTTTTTTTTAACCTCTTTATTGGAGTATAATTGCTTTACAATGGTGTGTTAGTTTCTGCTTTATAACAAAGTGAATCAGCTATACATATACCTGTATTGCCATATCTCCTCCCACCCTCCCTATCCCACCCCTCCAGGTGGTCACAGAGCACTGAGCTGATCTCCCTGTGCTATGTGGCTGCTTCCCACTAGCTATCTGTTTTACATTTGGTAGTGTATATATGTCCATGCCACTCTCTCACTTCGTCCCAGCTTACCCCTCCCCCTCCCTGTGTCCTCAAGTCCATTCTCTACATCTGCATCTTTATTCCTGTCCTGCCCCTAGGTTCTTCAGAAACTTTTTTTTTTTTTTTTAGATTCCATATATATGTGTTAGCATACAATATTTGTTTTCCTCTTTCTGACTTACTTCACTCTGTATGACAGACTCTAGGTCCATCTACCTCACTACAAATAACTCAATTTCGTTTCTTTTTATGGCTGAGTAATATTCCATTGTGTATATGTGCCACATCTTCTTTATCCATTCATCTGTCGTTGGAGACTTAAGTTACTTCCATGTCCTGGCTATTGTAAATAGAGCTGCAGTGAACATAGTGGTACATGACTCTTTTTGAATTATGGTTTTCTCAGGGTCCATATGGATTTTAGGATGGATTTTTCTATATATGCAAAAAATGCTATTGTGGTTTTGATAGGTTTTGCATTGAACCTGTAGATTGTTTTGGGTAATATTGATATCTTAATAATATTACATCTTGCAATCCATGAACATGGGATGTCTTTCCACTTATGTGTGTCCTATTTTATTTCAGCAGTGTCTTGTAGCTTTCAGCGTACAAGTCTTTCACCTCCTTGGTTATTAGATTTATTCCTAGATGTTTTATTCTTTTTTGATGCTATTGTAAATCACACCTGCATTGTATGACTAAGGGTTGTGAACTAGTTTTTGATAAAAGAAACATGGTCTGCTTTTGAAACAAAAAATTCTGCAAGCTTAAGGTAGTTCCTTAGATTATTTGCCTATAAAATGAAATGTATTTTAAGCCTCTTAAGTTCTAACAATTTGTGACTATTTTCTTAATCAGTTTTGATTATAAAATGATGTGACAGTCTAACTTTGGTTCTTAAGAACTACCTTTTTTCCTATGTAGTTACAGTATACATTTGAATCAAAACATGTACTAATAAAAACCTATCTCAGCAGTAAATTTGAGATATAGCCTAAGCCAAGTCTATTGGTACAAAGTAATTAGGGTTTGCATTCATGGTGTGGCACAGGCCCTACTTAGATTTTATTTGGAGGGGAATAAGTAAATTGGAAGCAGAAGATTTTCCTAGGAAATTGTTTCTGGTACAAAGATGCTTTCTAAGACTTAACTGTACTTATAAAGAGCTTTGAAATAAGGTTCAAATTTGTCATTCTAAAGTTTTACTTGGTGTCTAAGCAGTGTCTAAGAGAGGGCGGTGTGCTTTTCTAACCAGATCACTTTTAAAAAGTGCTTCCATGAATTTGTGACATGGGCTCGTGTGAAGTATTGCTTCTTGATTTGAAAATGGATAATGGGGTAGTGGTTAGCACTATCAAGAGGTAATGTCTCTTTTCGGGGCTAGTTCAGCAGTAGTTGTTTCACAGGTAAGGGAGTTATTTCATATTTAGAAGTTTACCTCACTGTACTGGGGGCTTCTCTTGGGTTATGGCTGGACTCGAAAATAGGTTACTGAGAATAGTGTTGACAAGAGAGGAAAGTAAGAAGGGAGCAGGCTGGCAATTAGATCTAATTTTATTGGAATCCTAGAGATTCTTGTAAATAGAAAATAATTTCTGAATATTGTCAGTTTCTTCCCAGCTGCATCTGGGTTTATTTATACTTGTATAGGATCTTGAGCTTCTGCAAGTTAAGGACTAGGTCATATTCTTCCTGGACCTAGCATTTTAAGGAGTTCAACACATTGAGTTCTGTCTTGGTAGGAGAAGCAGTAAACCATAAAGATGGTCATAAAGTTGAACCAGAATGAAGAAAAAGTATTTGTGAAATGATAATATTTATACAAGTTTGATATTGTACCATTTCAGGAATGTATTATGTAAGCAGTTATTGCCTATAGTTGCTAATGCCTAGAATTACTTGATGATGATTGCTAATGTTTATCAAGTTCTTTCTTTGTGTCAAGCACTGTGCTGATTGCTTTGCATGCCTTATCTCTTTTAATCCTCACATTAATGTTGTGCGGGGCCACAGTCCTTCTTCCTTCTTCTCCTAAATCTCTTTGTTCTTGGCTACAATTCCTCTGTGGCTGTCAGTACTGCTGGGGGTTGCTTGTTTGTGAGAGTATAATAAAGGATTTTAATTTCCAATAAAATGAGACAGTGTAGTATATAATAGTTTTTCTTGTGCATACAACTTAGAGGTCAGTTTGAGAAAACTTCTTAATTTCACACAAAAAAATTTATGTTGGTTGCAAAAATGAAACATTATAAAATATGGATGAGTAAATTGAGAAAAATTTCTGTAATCTATCAGGTAGAAAGAACCAACATCAGTCATCATCTCTCTTTCTTCTCCCCCATTTTTCTCCCCTCTACTCCCCATTTAAAAAACAGATGTTGCCAACATTGCCTTTGAAGAAAACTGTCAATTCATATATTTCAACAATACTGTGTGAGGGTGCCCGCTTTCCCACATTGGCTGTTGTCCTTCTTTTAAGTCCTTGCCCACTTGGCAATAAAAGACATTCCTTTGTTTAATTGATTTTTAAAAATTGGTAGTGTTTCTTAGGCATGGTTTCATACCAGGTTGAGTGATGCACTTAGGTGTAAGATGTATCTCAGGTTCAGAGAGAGGAGGGTTAGAGCTCCAGCTGGGGTACTAAGATCACATAACCTTGAGAAATTCTGGGTGACGCAAGGCAGTGTTCTATTTATGGACCTAAGTCAAAGTGTGCATCAACAAGGAAGGAATTCTGGGGAGCACCATTCCACTGTGCATGGCAAGGAGATGGGGTAGGAAGAACAAACCACACTTACCCCGTGAGTTATCTAAATTAATGAGAGCGAAGTCCACAAGAGGTAGGAAGTTGAGAAGTAGAAATAGTGGTTCAGAGTGTGGGTCTGGGCTCTGGCCATCTCCTGCTTTCTGGCGATGTGACTGTAGGTAAGTAGCATTAACCACTGTCTGTCTCAGGTTCACTATCCATAGAGTAGGGGTAATAATAGCACCTCTCTCATGGAGTTATTGCAGAGAGTTACCAAGGTCGTGGGTGTTGAGCCCTTAGCACCGTGCCTGGCACATTAAAAAAAAAATTGCTGGTAAGACTGAACTCTTCTCCACATTTGCTGGCTGTTTGTATTTCTTTTGTGTTGTTTGGTCACATCTTTGTCAATCTTTCTGTTGGTGTTTGAATTTTTCTTTTTGACTTAAATGAACAATTAACGATTTCATATTTTTCCAAGTTTCCATTTGCATTTTTATTTTTTACTTTTCTATTTATTATTATTATTTAAAAATGTATTGGCCAAATCTGTCACTGTTTTCTTTATAATAGAATTTTTATAACTGTAGTCATGAGAGAGAGTATTCTGTTTTCTTGTAATGTCTTTGCTTTTGGTAATAGAGAAATACTGGCCTCAGAAATAGTTGAGAGGTATTTTTTCCTTTTTAGTTTTTTGAAAGAGTCAGCATGGAATTGGTGTTATTTTCCCCATAATATGTGGCTACCAATCAAAGAATTACAATTGAAACCATCTGGGCCGGGAATTTTTTTTGTGGCTTTTTTTTTTAGTTATAATCTCAGCTTTTAAGATACAGGGCTGTTTAGGTTATCTGTCTTTTTCTGAGTGAGCTTTGGTAATTAAAATCTTTCAAAGAATTTGTCTACTTCATTTAAGTCATTAGATTTATTGAAAAAGTTGTACATAGTGTTCTCCTATTTCTTGAATATGTGTAGAATCTGTAGTAGTGACACTTCTCTCATTCCTGATATTTATAACTTGTGTCTTTTCTAATTTTTCTTGATCTGGCTAAAGGTTTATTAATTTTAATATTCTTCTGGAAAACAGATTTCAGGGTTTTTTTGCTCCCTATTAATCTCTCTGTCTCTCTATTTCTGCTAAGATTTTTATTATCTCCTTTCTTCTGCTTACTTCATTACTTCAATTTTTTTTTTTTTTGTGGTACACAGGCCTCTCACTGTTGTGGCCTCTCCTGTTGCAGAGCACAGGCTCCGGACTTGCAGGCTCAGCGGCCGTGGCTCACGGGCCCAGCCGCTCCGCGGCATGTGGGATCTTCCCGGACTGGGGCATGAACCCGCGTCCCCTGCATCGGCAGGCGAACTCTCAACCACTGCGCCACCAGGGAAGCCCTCCTTTAACATTTCTTGAAGTGTGTATCTGCTAATAATGATTTCTTTCATCTTTTATATGTCTGAAAATGTCTTTATTTTGCTTTTATTTTCAAAAGATATTTTTGCTATGTATAGAATTATAGGTTGATATGTTTATTTCATATGTGAAGTGTCTACCTTCACTTTCTTCTTCCTTTCATTGTTTCCCACGAGAAATTTGATGTCATCTTTATCTTTGTTCCTCTGTATGTAATATATCTCTTTTGATAAATTTAAGATTTCATTTTTGTCACTTTTTTGAGCAATTTGATTTGATGTCTCTTGGTATAGTTTTTTTTCATGTTTCATGTTTGTTGAATTTCTTGATCTATGGATTTATAGTTTTCATTAAGTTTGGGAAATTTTCAGCTATTATTTCTTTGACTCTTTTTCCTGTCCTCCTCTCCTCAAACCCAATTTGGGTACTCCAGGTATTCATGTATTAGGCAGCTTGAAGTTGTTCCCACAGCTCACTGTACTACTTAGTTTTTGCCTTTTTCATTGTGTTTCATTTTGGTTGTTATTGCTATGCCTTGATTCAAGTTCATCAGTCTTTTCTTTTGCAATGTCTAATCTGCCATTAATCCCATCCAGTGTATTTTTCATCTCATACATTGTATCAGTAGTTTTCATCTCTAAAAGTGTGATTTCAGTCTTTTTTATCTCTATTTCTCTGCTTATTAACTTAGCATATGGAACACATTTATGATACTTTTTAAATTGCTCTGTCGGCTGACTCTAACCTCTGTGCCGGTTCTAGGTAGGTTTCAGTTGATTATTCTCCTGGTAGTTGATGTTTTCTTACCTCTTTGTGTGCTTGGTCTTTAATTGGATGCCAGACATTTCAGATTTTACTTTGTTGGGTGCTGTTGTTTTGGCTTCGGAAAAATACTCTTGAGCTTTGTTCTCAGATGCAGTTAAGTTAATTGGAAACAGTTTGATCTTCTTTGCGTCTTGCTTTTAAGATTTGTTAGGCGGGTCAGGAGCAGGGCTCAGGCTCGGATCAGTTATTTTCCACAGCTGAGGCAAGACCTCCCTGAGTCCTCTATCCAAAAGCCTGGTGGGAACAGGCACTGTAACTGGTTCTGTGAGTGCCCAGCACTGTTCCCTCTAATCCTTTTGGGTAGTTATTTCCCACTTTAGGTACTGATCAGTACTTTGCTGAGTACGGTGACCCTCTGTAGTTCTCTGTGCGGCTCTCTCCTTTATGATATTCCATCCTATGAACTCTCACTGCCTTGATTTCCTTGGACTCTCAGCTCTGTCTTATCAAGTAAGAGAGTCCACCAGACTCTATCACAGCTTCCCCTCCCTGTGGCTTAGTAACTTAAGGCAGTGAGCCGATTATAGGGTTTGCCTTGTTTGTTTCCCATCTCTTAGAGATTGTTTTCTTCATTGACTGATATTTAGGGTCTGAAAACTAGCATTTCATGTATTTTGTCTGAGTCTTTGGTTGTTTCAGGTGGGAGGGTATGGTCCCTGTTACTCCTTCATGCCCAGAGGTAGAAGTCTAGACATCTGTATCAGTTATTATTCTCCAGTATAGCCAACGTTGTTATTTTTAGGTGTTATTCCCAAACCTGTTGCTACAGAAAACGTTTTGGTGATTTCAGATCAGATAGCATATTAGTATCCTATTGCTGCTGTAAGAAATAACCACAAGCTTGGTGGCTTAAAAGAACACTAATTAATTATCCTACAGTTCTGGAGATCAGAAGTCTGAAATGGATACCACAGGCTAAAATTAGGGTGTTGGTAGGGCCATGTCCTTTATGGAGGCTCAAGGGGAGAAACTGTTTGCTTGACTTTTCAAGCTTCTTGAGAGGCTGCCACATGCCTTGGCTTCAGCCAAGTCCTTCTTATGCTGCCATCTCTCTGGTCCTCCCTTTTCTGCTTCCCTCTTACACTTTTACAGATATTGGGCCCACCCAGATAATCCGGAATAACCTTATTATCTTAAAGTCAACTGATTGCAATCTTAATTCCATCTGCAACCATTTAATTCGCTTTTGCTTTGTGACCTAACGTATTCACAGGTTCCTGAGATTAGGACATTGACGTCTGGTGGGTGGGGGAACATCATTCTGCCTGCCAGAGATAGATGGCTTTCACCATCCTTCTCATCTGCTGCACACGTTTTTCTTTCTTTTTATGGTGAAGAAAAATGATCTACTAAGGATTTTCTTCTTAACCTACACACATTAAAAAAAATTATTAGAAACAGTGAAACTCTGTAAACCTACATTTTAAAAAAATGTGTTGTATATAGCTTGTCTACCATACATAATATTTAGAGGTAGTTTATTTTAATTTCAGATACAATTCATATATTAATTTTTGTGGTTTACTGGCTCAACTTGTGAATTGAGAACTTTTCAGCTCGTCGTATCTGGCAATCTGTAAAAACTTCTGAAGTGTGTGAAGTATTGCCACAAATGTAATTTTAGGCAGGTGTCAACCTACCTTATATTTCAATATTTTTTTCTCTTAAAATCGTATAATAGTATCTCTGTCCCCACCTCCTACCCCCACACACTCTTATCACAGTTCACTTCTTGTGTTGTTGCTTTTTATCATTATAACAGCCTCAACTGGCTGAACATCTGTTCTTCCACCTGGCTGGGTTCTACCTAGGGTCTCGTGCCTGGTAAATAGACAAGGTGAAGGCTTTGCAGATGGATGACTTTTCTTCACAAATTAGTTTATCATTTACTAGCTGTGTCCTGGGGACAAATTATTTAATTGTGGACTTTTCTCATCTATAAAATTGGAGCACACATGCTTAATAGAGTTGTTAGGCACTTTACGTAGGTACTCAAATGTTAGTTTTTGATATCTTTACAGAGAAGACTTCCTACCTTCTTAAATTTTTTCTTCTTTTTCTAGGCTGTTTCCTCTGGCCTGCGTCTCTTATTTTCATCTTCCCACCACTGCCCCCCAGGTAAAGAAACTGTGCCTGGAGCTTTTGTCTCTTGGATCAGTTCTTAATTCCCTCTTGCCCCTTACTGAGCAAGGAAAGCCCAAGGACAAGGGAAGCTCAAGGACACACCCCAGAGAGGTAGCCATTTCTTTAAGGTGTTGTGTTTTATTTGAATGATATATGCAAATTTTGCATTCCATTCCATGCTGAAGACAATTTTTCCTAAGTGAATATTCCTGGAAGATATTTCGTGTTTCCTACTTCTTGTTCACAGCTGTCCATTCCTGGAAGTATTTTTTTTTTTTTTTGCGGTACGCGGGCCTCTCACTGCTGTGGCCGCTCCCATTGCGGAGCACAGGCTCCGGACGCGCAGGCTCAGCGGCCATGGCTCACGGGCCCAGCCGCTCCGCGGCATGTGGGATCTTCCCGGACCGGGGCACAAACCCGTGTCCCCTGCATCGGCAGGAGGACTCTCAACCACTGCGCCACCAGGGAAGTCCTGTTTGCAGCGGTGGACTAACCTGGACCCTCCCGCGTTCCTGCACAACTTAGCATTGGACAAGTTATGAAAGGCGCTGAGTAAAATTTAGAGAAGTGGACGATTCTCCAACCCTTACGGTAACACCACGCAGTCCACTGTTGCACGACAGACTGCTTTGGAAGTGAAGGCACGTGATGGCCACCAGCTACTTGTGGGAGAAATGGTTTGGCTTTCAGTTTCATGGGTCTATTCCTGTAGATTCTTACTACATCAGTTTCTTTTTTTCCTTTTTTTTTTTAAAATTTGAGCAGGTTGTATACAGTGATATATGAGTAATTTTCACCAGATGGGTATGTAGATATGTTTCTGAATCATTGCAGAATGAGTACTCCAAGACTTTGGAATATCTATGCAGAAAGATACATTCAGAAATATCAGAGAAGGCCTGAAAGTGTCATTCATTAGATTTTGAAAAGGAGATGTTTTCAAAAATGCAAGCTAGGCATTTGGGTGTCTGCAGACAGAGTTAGGGGAAGAAAGAAGTAACAGGCTAGTGGAGGGAGGTCTGTGGAAAGAGTTGGATGGGTGGCAGAAAGACCTAAACAAGGTGAGCTCGGCCTGGGGCCTGGAAGAAACTAGTAATAAAGCAACATTGTCTGTCTAACCTCCCCACCACGCCACCTCCAGGGGGCTGGTCTTAAGATGTACAGGGTGATTTCTCTTCAGAGCCTTTGTACAATTGCAAATAAAAGTCTTAATTTATACATACTCAGTGGTCATAACACATCAACAGATTACACTTGATTGAGTTAAGTCAGCTAATTCACCAACATAAGTGTTGTCATTTCCTTTTTGTTCTGGTGGGAAGGCTGTGCCTTCGAAACTGGCTTGGGAGGTGAGCTGGGGAAGGGTTCCCTCCCCCTGATGACAGCTCTCTGTCTTCACCACACAAAGGCGAGTGGAAGCCGTTGGGAGTCACTCTTGCTTTGTGCAGGCTTCCCCTACAAGCACACGCCAGCACTGCTTGGCAGACTTTCTGATTTATGTTTTGGTCTGAACGTCTCCTTTCTGGGGTGGAACTCGTTCTCAGAGGCCTGGTTGCAGGGAGATGGGAGAGCCCACTGTTATCTGCATTGTGCACGAACACAGCACGTGCTCAGTACATCTTGACTCAGTTGGAAATTGAATCACACACAAGGCTGGTTCATGACCATCTCTGTGTTCACCTCAGAACTTCATGTTGATTTCTTAAAATGTTAATACTTAAAACGTTAAAACACCACGTTGGTTTCTTTTCTTTTTTAAACATTGCCCCTTACCTAGAAGTCATATCTCAGTTCTTATTTGGCCACCAGACTAGGCTGAACACTGGCAGATTAATTCATTAATTTTGATGCAGTGGGTGCCATGTCCTAGGCTGGCTCTAAAAAGATAAAGACGCAGTTCTGCCCTGCAGGAGCCTCCAGCGTGGTGAGGTGAGCAGGACTGCAGACAGATACTCACGTTACAGGTCACAAGTGCTTATCAGGATAGGCCAGTTACTTCGGGCAGGGCTCTCCAAGTGCACACGTGAGGTGGGGGGACAGAGGACCTCAGCTGGGAGCTGGGAGAAAAGACGTTCACTGTGATCCAGCTTACACGTCTCTTACCGGGACCGTTTCTTCCTTATAAGCAAAATGCTGGGCTTTGAATAAAGCTTTTGGGGTCCATAAATAAACACATTTTGAACGGACCTTGTGCTTAGAATAAGTAACTCATATTGGGGTCTGAGGCTTGACACGGTAGCTTTGTTACAAGGTGTCTCAAAGAGGGAGTTTTCTATTTCTTTTTCCTCCTCCCTTCCTCCCAACTTAAAAAAAGAAAAACCGTAAAAAATGATATAAGACATCCCAACAGGATGTTTCATGTGGGAAGACAGCATGGTTTGATAAAAAGAAAAGCAGTGACGCTCTAGTACTCACTAGCCCTGTGACTTTGGTCAGGTCACTTACCCTGTTTTCTCTTAGATTAAATGGGAATAAAGGCGCTTTATGGAGAGGTTGAGGAGATTAAACGTTTGGTTTGAGAGTGCTTGATAAATCTGTCTGCCGTCACCTTCCCTCCTCCAGTGTCGACCCTCTTGAGAAATTCCCCGTTGTAAGCTTTGGATTAGCGAGTATACAATCTTTAATGATAGGTAATTTGTTCATTACCTATTAAAATTCCTTATTTCCGTGTGGTCTTTATACTTTGATTTTTTTGTTCCCTTTTCCTTTCTGCCAGTTCGTTTGTACCAAGGAAAAGTAAATAGGTGGAACCTTTTCAAGCCTTCCTTCCTGTTGTCACACGTGTGAACACATTTCCACACGGTCCCATTTTCAGCTATACTTCCCGTTCCCTGTCAGCGTGCATCTTTCTCGCAACCAGTGATCAGCGAGCCTGCCGCTGGGCTCTGAGAATATGTTTAGGAGTAAGACATAATCATTCACTTCCAAGAATTTCTTGTTAGAGAGACAGGCTTAAACAAATAATTATAGTGTATCAAGGTTGTGTTTGCAAGCGGAGGGACTTGGGTGGACTGTATAAAAAAAGCCTGTGTTAAAAAAAAAAAAAAAAAAAAGCCTGTGTTGTTCAGCCGTATATAGTGGAGAGAACATTACCAGTAAGGCTGTTTGGTCTGGTGGACGTAACCCAGGCTTACAGCGAGTCAGAACACCGCTCTGTAGTTCCATTCAGCTCATCTTGCTACCTGTCTAACAAGTGTGCCCCTTAGTTGTTTCAAGTGGTGAGCAGGTGTGGCTCAGTTCAAACCAGTGAACACTCCTGGGAGAAGTCTGGTCACAGCCAGCTCCTGTCTTCCTGGTACGTGATCAGTCTTGTCATCTTGCCTGAGGAGCCTGGCTGCCTGTCTCGTGTAGAGACTAGACATACAGTTGCCTGGGGAGTACCACCGTGACTGTGCCCTTGAGAGGGTTTTCCAGCCCTCATGCTTCGGCTTCCTCATCCGCTTTAATGGAGGTGGTTGGAGTACCTCCCTTCTAGGGTTGGTGCAAGGATGGCATTGGGTCATCTTGGCAGGCAGTAAGTGCTAGATGAGTGCTGGCTCTTGTTTATGTCACACATTCATATTATGGACCAATCTGTATGACTTGTGTAATCCCAAGAGAGCCAGATTGCAATTATGTTCAGTTGGACCAGACTGACTCCTTGGTCTGAAGATATTCCATGTATTCAGCTCAGCAAACATTTATTGAGGGCCAAGAAGTGTGTCAGACGCTGGCTTGGTCATTGAGGCCTCGGAGATGCATAAGAGGTGATTCCTATCCTCAGGTAGCTTATACTTTTCCTTTGTAGCGTACTCTTTGCCAAAGTGCTTTTAATATCAGGACACTCAAAGAATTAGATTTTAAAAGTGGAAGAAATGACAAAATTAGAAAAGTGTTTTGTCTTTCAAAGGAAAATATCAAGTAGTTTAAGTAAAATTGTCCCTTCCAGACCTCATTAACCACCCCAGAAGGACTTCATCTGAGTTGGATGCCAGACACTATGCGGGTTTAACATCTGCTGAATTAATGTTGCATTGAGCAGAGAACCAGTCAGCTTCCTCTGAGGTTTACATGTTCAGTATATGTGTCAGCTCTAGTAATCAGATAGTTTGACCTACTAGATACCCATGATAGAATTTTCTTTTATGACAAGGGAAGAAAAATATACGCCTGTCAACTTAATGATGACAGGTTAAATTAAAAGTTAAAGTTGATAATCTTGCTTGTAAAGTTTTTCTTTAGTTTCTAGTTTCACTTAAATTTTTTTTCTTTAGGTTCTGCTCTCTCGCCCTTTACAGAATTTTCCTTACATTACTATCTTTCTCTGCCCAATTAGACTTTTAGATCTAGTTGAAAGAGCCACACCAGGAAACTTGGCTAATGCCACCTTTTCTACCTTTATGTGAATTTCAGAATTATATTTAAATCATTTCTCCCTGAGCAGACTAAAGAAGGATAGAAGCGAGCTTTCAAAGGTAGCCAAGTTACAATCTAAATTCATTGGAGAGTTTCTTCAGATTTCCAGAAGCAGTAATTTTCATTACACTAGAGACTATTTAAACAGTCTGTGCTGTTTGTGAGATAAGATGAGTTGGTGCCCAGTCATAGGGCTTGTCACACCATTCAGATTCATTCTAACTGGTTTCCACTAGGTGCTTAGCTGAATGGCCCTGCAAATGGCCCTGATAGTTGGTGCTTAGTAAATGGTGGCTATTATGTGCCAGATACTGTACACAGTAGTGCCTGTTTAAATAGGAAATGTAAACGCATATTTTATAGATGAGGAAACTGGGGTTTCAAGACCATGAGTCAGTGTTTTCCCAAGCTTTCCTGATAGTAGTTAATAGTATACATTTAATTTTACCATTTTATAATGCCTCCCTATTTTATTTATTTATTTATTTTTTGCGGTACGTGGGCCCCTCACTGCTGTGGCCTCTCCCGTTGCGGAGCACAGGCTCCGGACGCGCAGGCTCAGTGGCCAAGGCTCATGGGCCCAGCCGCCCAGCGGCATGTGCGATCCTGGCCAGACCGGGGCAGAAACCTGCGTCCCCTGCATTGGCAGGCGGACTCTCAACCACTGCGCCACCAGGGAAGCCCCCTCCCTATTTTAGAGATTAATATCTTCCTTACCAGGATTTGCTGGGATTAAATAAGAAGAATGCATGCAGATTGTCTAGCTCAGTGCTCAGTATGTACAAGGCATTCAGTAGATGTTGTTAGACATTTTACTCTGGTTATTATTATTTTTCTTTTTTAAGATGTTGGGGGTAGGAGTTTATTTATTTTTGCTGTGTTGGGTCTTTGTTTCTGTGCGAGGGCTTTCTTTAGTTGTGGCAAGCAGGGGCCACTCTTCATCGCGGTGCGCGGGCCTCTCTCTATCGCGGCCTCTCTTGTTGCGGAGCACAGGCTCCAGATGCGCAGGCTCAGTAGTTGTGGCTCACGGGCCTAGTTGCTCCGCGGCACGTGGGATCCGCCCAGACCAGGGCTCAAACCCGTGTCCCCTGCATTAGCAGGCAGATTCTCAATCACTGAGCCACCAGGGAAGCCCATACTCTGGTTATTTTTATCTTGCAGTGTTTTTCTGTCTGGAAGTGAAGTTGTATAAGGAAGAACAATCTGATTGCAAAAGGATTGATTAGTCAAGGACATTATTTCTTAAGTATGTATTTAACAAGCTCCATTCTTAGTTACATGTGACTTTTGCTTTCCTCGGCAACATTTATTTGACTGTTTTAAGGAAATGTTGGTAAATATTGACTTCTTCTGTAACTGTATTCCCCTGTGTTTTATATGCAGTGGAACTGAATTTATTCTAAAGGGGGAGGTATGTGACTTGCATACCAATTTCAGTAATAGGAAGTGACATGAACAAAATTGCAAGGAAATAGAGAGTCAAAGATCAGTTGTGAAAAAAACCCAGTGTAAAAACAGAGTGCCGTAACAATTCTCCCAATTTCCTAAATTTAACAGCAGTACTTTTGAACTTGTAGATGGTAGTCTCCTTTATTTTCTTTTGTCTGAGGACAGAGGAGTTCTGACTGAGAAAGAAAAGGAGACCTTTGACTGCAGTTACATGTGGTAATGGGTGTGTAGGGATTGCTACCATCCTCTTGGCTGAACGGTCAGGAATGTGAGCGCTTGGTTTGTCAGTTTTCTCGGAAGTAGTTGGAGTATTGTAGAACATTACTACCCTGTGTCACTTGTGTGTAAGTCTGTGGGTCAGAAAACTGGATTGACGAAAGTGTTTATATTTGAAAAGATAACTTATTCTTTTAAATATTGATTCCATATCCAAATATCATGCACTTTTTTTTGGTCTTTTTTTCACCTTAATTTTTTTATTCCTGGATGTAAGATTCTTTTTTTTTAAATTAAGTTTAATTTTTTTATACAGCAGGTTCTTATTAGTTATCCCTTTTATACATATTAGTGTATATATGTCAGTCCCAATCTCCCAATTCATCCCACCACCATCCCCCCTGCCACCTCTTTCCCCACCTTGGTGTCCATACATTTGTTCTCTACATCTGTGTCTCTATTTCTGCCCTGCAAACAGGTTCATCTGTACCATTTTTCAGGTTCCACATATATGAGTTAATATACGATATTTGTTTTTCTCTTTCTGACTTACTTCACTCTGTACAACAGTCTGTAGATCCATCCATGTCTCTACAAATGAACCAATTTCTTTCCTTTTTATGGCTGAGTAATATTCCATTGCATCTTCTTTATCCATTTGTCTGTCGATTGGCATTTAGGTTGCTTCCATGACCTGGCTATTGTAAATAGTGCTGCAGTGAAGCATTGGGGGGCATGAGTCTTTTTGAATTATGGTTTTCTCTGGGTATACACGCAGTAGTGGGATTGCTAGTAATTATATTTTTAGTTTTTTAAGGAACCTCCATACTGTTCTCCATAGTGGCTGTATCACTTAACATTCCCACCAACAGTGCAAGAGGGTTCACTTTTCTCCACACCCTCTCCAGCATTTGTTGTTTGTAGATTTTCTGATGATGCCCATTCTGACTGGTGTGAGGTGATAGCTCATTGTAGTTTTCATTTGCATTTCTCTAATAATTAGAGAGCAGCTTTTTGTAGTTGAGCAGCTTTTCCTGTGCTTCTTGGCCATCTGTGTATCTTCTTTGGAGAAATGTCTATTTAGGTCTTCTGCCCATGTTTTGATTGGGTTGTTTGTTTTTTTAGTATTGAGCTGCATGAGCTCTTTATATATTTTGGAGATTAATCCTTTGTCCATTGATTCATTTGCAGATATTTTCTCCCATTCTGAGGGTTGTCTTTTCATCTTGTTTGTAGTTTCCTCTGCTTTAATATCTTGTACTTTTAATAGAAATTTACCACTGTACATTTGCTTAGAAGAAAAGCTTTGTAATACATCATGTAGTACAAACAGTTTTTGAAGTGAAAATCATATTGTTCTAGCAATCTTGAAACTTTTTAAAGCTGACTGCTTCCTAGGACCTTAAAAAAAAAAAAAGCCATTGAGAAGCCTCACAACTCCTTTTCTCTCCCCTTAACACAGAGGAGATTAAGACAAGACAGATACTAGGTGAAGCTGCATGCCCTAGGGGTATTTATTAAGAGCATATATAGCTGTAGTAATATGTACCTAAAACAGCCCTGTAAGGTGAGTGAACTTTATTGAACTTGTGCCAGCTTTCCTTTTTTTATGTTTAACGAGCTGTACTGAAGTATAATTTGCATACAATAAAGTTCACCAGTTATAAAAGTGTACACTTAATTAGTTTCACAGACATACACAGTCATAATATAGGACATTTTCATCATCTCAGAAAGTTCCCTTGTGCCTCTTTGCAGTCAGTGCCATCTTCATATCCTGGCTCCAGGCAACCACAGATCTGCTTTCTGTCACTACAGTTCTGCCTTTTCTAGACTTCAAAATAACTGGACTCGTACTGTGTGCAGTCTTTTGTGCTTGACTTGTTTCCGTTTGCATGATGCCTTTGAGATTCATTCATGTGGCCTCTACGGCAGTTTGTTTCTCTTTATTGCTGAGTAGTGATCCATTACATGGGTATAGTACCATTTATTCACCTGTTGGACATTTCAAGTTTTGGTTTATTGTAATTAAAGCTTTTGTGAACGTTCAAGTAAAAGTCTTTTTTATGAACAAATATTTTCACTTCTTGTAAGTAAAAACCTAGGAGTGGGATTGATGAGTATGTGGTACGATTATGTTTACCTTTATAAGAAACTGCCACACCATCACCCGCCAAACGTGAGTTTCAGTTGTTCTTGCTGTACATCCTTGCCTACTTGGTGTTCTCTGCCATTTTAGTGGATGTGTGGTGGTATTTCATTATGGTTTTAATTTTCTTTTGCCTAATGGCTAATGATATGGGACACCTTTTCCTGTGGTTCTAGGCTATTTATGTATCTCTTTTGTAATGTTTCTAGTCAAATCTTTTTGAGTTGTTTGTCTTATTAACTTTTGCAAGTTCTTTAATATTCTGTGTGTGTGTGTGTGTGTGTGTGTGTGTGTATAGAGAGAGAATAAAAGTGGCAAGGATGGACATCCTTGCCTTATTCTCTATTTTAGGGGGAAAGCATTTAGTCTTTCACCATTAAGTATGATAATAGTTGTAGGTTTTTCACAGATGTTCATAGTCAGGTTGAAGATGTTCCTTTCTATTCTTAGTTCACTCAGTTTTCATCATGAATTGGTGAACTTTGCCAAATGCTTTTTCCTTATGTGTTGAGATGGTTATACAGTTTTTCCTTTTCTTTCTTTTTTTTTCTTATTATGTTAGTACAGTGTAATACATTTTTTTAAAATGTTAAACCAACCTTGCATTCTTGGTATTAACCTTGTTTGGTCATTATATGTTATTCATTTTTTTATATATTGCTGGACTCAATTTAGTAAAACATTGTTAGGGGATATGGATTTTAGTTTTCTTACAGTATTTTTTGTCTGTTTCTGGTGCCAGGATAATGTTGGCCTCATAAAATTAATTGGGAGGTATTTTCTTCTATATGTTGAAATATTTGTATAGAATTGGTCTTAAATCTTTCATGCTGTTTTGGGAAACCATCCAGAGCTCAGACAGGAAAACTACAAGGCGATCCTGCTGAAACATTTTACTGTGACATAGAGCAAAGAACTACTCAAGGACTAATGGGAACATATCAGAAGGACACAAGAGCTGACTTGAAGGGACACTAATTGGCCAAATTTGGAACATTTTGAGCATCGAAAAAGGAATAATAACAGTATTCAATTATTGGGGGAAAAATCCATGAACCCATAGTGATACTCAAAAATGAAAAGGGTGGAAGGAATTGAAAATGGCATTACCAAAGAATGCCATGTAGTAAAGTTATAAGGAATGGTTGAATTAGCAAAGCATCATTTTACAACCACCAGTGTAATAATTGATTCAGGCAAGAATCATCAGTGGATGCTAAAATCACTGGTGAAATGTTGTTGGGTACATGCACACTATCTCAGTGTTCTCCCTATGGATTACTTATTAATTACCAAGGGAGAAAGACATCTTTATTACGGGAAGAGCTGGTGGGTTCTACATTAACTAAGTGATCCAATTTAGCATCACCAGTAATGTCAGACAGACTGGCATATCTGCCTGATGATGGGATATACAATGTCATCTATGCATTATTCTTGCCAAAAACGTTTTATATGAATCTAATTATAAGGAAACAGTAAAGCAAATCAAGATTGTGGGACATTCTGTAAGACTATTCTTTATTCTTCAGAAATATGTCATGAAAGACAAAAAACTTTGAGGAGACTTCTAATTTAAAGGAGACTAAAGAAACATTACAGCCAATTGTAATGCATGATCCTTGACTGGATTCTGGACTGCAAAAAGATAGGACACTTTTGGGTGGACAATTGAGGAAACATAAATGCGGACTACATGTTTTAAAATATTATGTATCAATATCAAACTACTTGTGTGTGATAATAGAATTGTGATTACGTTGAAGAATGTCCTTATTCTTTTTTTTTTTTTTTTGCGGTACGCGGGTGTCTCACTGTTGTGGCCTCTCCTGTTGCGGAGCACAGGCTCTGGACGTGCAGGCTCAGCGGCCATGGCTCACGGGCCCAGCCGCTCCGCGGCATGTGGGATCTTCCCGGACCGGGGCACGAAGCCGTGTCCCCTGCATCGGCAGGCGGACTCTCAACCACTGCACCACCAGGGAAGCCCTGTCCTTATTCTTAGAGGATACATACTGAAGTATTTACTGGGAAATGTTGTGATATCTGTAGCCTACTTTTAAATGGTTTTGAGGGGAAAAAAGTCAATGTATACAGAGATGGAGAGGAGGAGGGAGAATGTGCTAAAACAAATCTGACAAAATATTATTCTTTCAGTTTTTCTGGAGGTTAAAGTTTTCTACAGTAAAAGAAAAAAATATGGCAAAACATGTTTTCCTGTTTGAGAATGAAGGCCTCAGCCTTCACCAGGAGCCTAGAGCAGTTGGCTCTGCAGCCCACCTGCACATTGACCTTGAGTCTTAGCTCATTGTAGACAGACCCTCCAGTATCAGCTCCTCCTGTTAGACCTCTCCCTTCTCCTAACCTCCCTTTGTGTCTCTTTACCTACATGTTTCTTCAAGGCTAGCCCTTCCACTCTTCTCTTGACCCTCTGAGGCAGCCACTTTACGGCCTGGCTTCTGCTCTGCCACTGAGAAACCTGTCTCAGGACTTAGCAGTGGCTTCCAGTTGGCCAAATCTGGTGGCTTGAAGTCTGCCTTCTCTTTCCCCCATGCTCTCTATGTGACAGCCTTTGACACTGTTGAATCCTCCTCTCTCGGGGCTTCCACGATACATGCTGTGCTCTTCTGTTCCTCTTCTCAGACACTGTTACTGTCAGTTGTGCCTCTGCTGCCTGAGGGACGTTCTGCTGTATATTAAACTGTAGGCTTCAGTTCATTTCTTCCTTGGTGGCTTTTTACATCTTACAGCCTCAGTTTTCATATCATTGTGGGTGTCTCTGGTTGTGAACTCTTTCCGCAAGTTCAAATACTGTTTTCAGACTGCTTGCAACAGCATTTTCATGTGCATATTCCATTGTTATCTCAAGTCCTTTATGTCTGAAGTTGGAACTGAGCCTTTTCCTTTCTTCATACTCTGCTCAAAGCTGGTCATCACCTGGCTCATTTGAACAGACTTTTCAGTCACCATCCTGCAAAGCATCTGTGTGTTACTATAAAATGCAAAATCCCAGAGAATGTGCTTCTTTAGAAGTAGGCCCAGAACCTCCATTTTACTGAGTATTGAGATGACTTGGTGCAGAGATCCAAAGATGCCACGTTGAGAATTGGTGTTTCAGTCATTAGTTTAAAGGTTAGTTATTGTACTAGTTCACTGTGGAAGAAGCCGGTCTTATTGAGAGATTCCCTCTAAGTATGGAAGATTGTTGAGAGGCAGCCTAGACTTGAACTTTGCACACAGGAAGACCTGAGCTCTCATCTTGACCTTGCCATTTACTTGCTGTGTGACCTTAGGCAATTACTAGACAAATGGGAAGAACCGCACACAACTTCTAGGGCTTCGCACGGGGGTATGGCTCAGCCTCGGCTTCCCTTTCCAGGCTCTTCTCTGATTCCTTCCAATGTTCCCTAAATTCCAGGCCTATGAAAATGACTGCTGTTTTCTGAGAGTACCATAATTTCTTACACCTCCAGTGCCTTTGCCCTGTGGTGCTCTCCGGTAGGAAGGCCCTACCTTAACCTCCTTGCTCACCTGTCTGACTCTCACTTGTTCTTCACATGAAACCGCTATTTGGAGACATCTGCAAACCCTTGTGGCTGAATTTGGTGCCCCTAGTTCTTGGTTTACTTGTGTCCCCTCTTAGTCTAAGAGCTCCTTGAGGACAGGGCAGTATCTGGCCCTATCCCTAGCACGGTGCCTGTGTGTAGTAGCTTCCTTTTAAAAGTTCTCTCTCTCTTTTTTTAATAAATTGTCAGAGTGTACCTACTGTGGCATTAGCTAATTGTATTTTGGAGACCCAGTTTTGAAATTTTCTTCCTCATTTGTTTGTCAACATACTTGGTGGCCTTGTGAACAAGGAGGAAACTTTCCAGTACATTTTCAAAGCAGAAAATGTATGTTCTTCTGGAATACAAGTTTTAACAACTTCAACACATTTTTCCCCTAATTTTGAAGGTTAACTTGTTTCTTTTTTTTAAGTTTAGGTCTGTAATTGACTCATCCCACAATGAGATCATAAAGTAACCTTGCCCCTCCCCATCCTCTGAGTTAGTCTTCTGTTTATAGCCAGTAGTTAACACCAAAAATGGTATCCCTAGAGCTATGAAGCAAACCAGGGCAGAGTAGAAGTAAATTAAGATTTGTGCTTGGTTTCTAGAGAGGAAAAGATATGTATAATGACATTTTTATATTCATGTAATCAAAAGTAAAACATATATGAATAAATATAAAAATAAGAAATAAAAAATCATAGTAACGCTAAAATTTATATTTAAGTAAAACATTTAATACTTGGGTACAATAGGATTTTTTTTTTTTTTGGTTTGGAACCTGCCAAATTGGTGTCTTTTAATTTTTACTCCTTGTAAAAAGTTTCACATTTACTTACATATCCAATTTCATGTTAAAATTAATGCTGTTGGCCAATTTTTTAAACTTAAAATTTGAATCAGAGGTGGGAAATAAGCTATTAAAGACAAATAGTGAATAAAATTATTGAACCATACATTTACAAAAGGCATGTTTAATAGTAAAAAAGAAATCTAGTTTTTACTACTTACTGAAGAAAGGAGAGAAATATTCTTTAACTCTTTACTTCTAATTATAATTCTCAATTTGACATCACTTATCTGTTTTCATCCCCAATTACTTCTGTACCCGAAAAAATTTTCCAGCTTTTAAGCGTTTTTTTTTTGTTTACCACTTATGGAGTACAACTTAACTGTTACTTATAAGAGTTCCTTGAACGAAACTTGCAATTTTAAATTGCACCCGTAAATTGTTTGATCAAGGTATAGGAGATCAGTACCACATGAGTTAAAACAAAGAATGGAATTTAAAAAGTGTCATCTATATAATCACCAAATTATCTGATGGGACATTGTAACTGTTTCACATTTCTACTCAGTACAAGCAAGAATGAAGTGGTTCTAAGATACTAGAATATTTGGCGTTTTTTTGCTTATGAGTGTCCAGTTGCTCTTTGTTGAAAAGGCTCTCCTTCTTCCCATGAATTGCTTTCTGCACCTTTGTCTCCTTCTTCCCATGAATTGCTTTCTGCACCTTTGTCAGAATCAGTTGGGCATATTTGTTTGGGTCTGGTTCCATTCTGTCCCTTTTATCTCTATGTATATATCCCTCTACCAGTATCACATTGCTTTGAGGGTTCTAGCTATATAGAAAGCCTTAGTATTGGGTAGAGTAATTTCTTACACTTTATTATTTCTCAGGATTCTTTTAACTATTTTAGGGAGTGTGCCTTCTATGTAAATTATATAATAAGCTTATCTATGTCTATAAAATATCTCTTGCTGAGATATTGATAGAAATTGCATTAAATCTGTATATTAATTTTGGGAGAATTGACATTTTTACTATGTTGAGTACTCTGACCCACAAATTCAGTATATAAGTTCATTTATTTAGGTTTTTTTTTTTAATTAGCATTTTGTAATTTTTGGCATACAGATCATATACATATCTTCTTAAGTATATACCTATGTATTGTGTTCTTTTGGATTGATTGTAAATGGTGTTTTTAATTTTAGTTTCCATGTGATCATTGTTAGTATGTAGAAATGTTTTTAGTTTGTTTGTTTTGGGGGTTCCAGTAAAATTTTAAAATAGGCAGTCAGGCCTTGGGCTATAGATAAAGATAACCTGCAAAATGAATAAATTGATTGAGGGAAATTAATCTGTATGCCAAAATCAAGTTCAACATACTTTAAAGGAAGACAACAATATTCAGACATTTGACAATGTGATATTCAACAGTGTCCTGTATCCAATTAAAAAAAAAAACTAGATAGAAGCAGGAAATTTTGACACATAATCAGGTAAAGAGCAATCAATAGGAAAAAAAAACCCCAGAAATAATAGTTGATAAAATTAATAAAGATTTCAAAAATGCTATTATAAATTCAGCTGTTTAAAGGTAAATATAAACTTAGAGGGAGAAACAGAAGATATGAGACAAATGAACATTGTGAAGCTGAAAGCACAGTCTTTGAAATAAAAAGTGACAGGCTAAATAACAGATGAGATACTGAGAAAGAAGAACAGTGTATGTAAGGACATAGCAATAAAACTATCAATACAGAAGCAAACAGTAAAAGAAGGGGAAACTCTGAGTTTTGGATGCCTGTGGAACAATGTTACGCAGTGTAGCATATGTAAAAGTGGAACCCTAGAAAAAAGGTGGTTAGAATGAGAAGAAATATTTTAAAAATTAATAGTCAGAATATTTCCTAATTTGATCAAAATTATAAATCCACAGATTAAAGTAGTTTAATGACCCTAAGCAAGATAAACACAAGAAAAATTGCATCGCAACAAATCATATTGAAATTGATGAAAACAAATGATAAATAGAAATCCTAAAAGCAGTCAGAGAAAATAAGCACATTTTATTTAGGCTAACAAAGAAAAGAACTGTCACTCATTTGTCATGAAAACCAATGCAAATTAGAAGATAATGGAATGAAGTTTCTCAAGTCCTGGGGAAAAACACATATTATCAGCCTACAGTTCTGTGTTCGGTGAAAGTATCCTTCAAAAGTTAAGATGAAATTAAAGACATTTTCAAACAAACTAAAGCTCAGATAATTTGTGAATAGCCAACTCGTACACGACAAATGTTATAAGACGTTTTTCAGGCTGAAGGAAAACAAAACCAGATAAAAACAGAAATGCAAGAAACAATGAAGCAGAACAACAGAAGTTTGTGGGTAAAAATAAATGAATAGTATACAAAACTAATGATAATATAGATTTAAAACATTTGAATAATTAAAAGGAATTACCTGAATTATCCTAATGGTGGCTTGGGATTAAATGGCTTTAAGAGTTCCTAACTTTGAGTATTATTGAGAAAGTGGTAAATTTAATAATGTGTATTAGATTGTAGTAAGTAAAGGATGGCTGTTCTATAAAGTAATCACTAAAATAATAGTAAAAATAGTGCATTAAATCAACTAAATATCCACATGGAAAAAAAATGAATCTTGACCCCCAACCTAACACCATGCATAAAAATCAATTCCAGATGGATTACGTATTTAAATGTTAAAAGTAACAAGAAAAGCTTTTAGATGAAAACATAGGAAACTGTCTTAATAACTTTGGAGTAAGCAGAGATTTCATATACAGGACATAAAACAAGCTCTTCATAAGGGAATGATGTGAAAAGTTGTGTTAAACAAAAAAAGAACACAGACTCAAAACATTTTATTTGATACTACGGTAACCTTGATGTCAAAGCCAGCAATTATAGCTCAAAAGGAAAATTATAGTCCAATCTTAGTCAATAGTAGGGATGCAAAATAATTAATAGAATATCAAATCAAATCCAGCAATTTATTTTTAAAAAGTATCTTATATTAGAGTTAATTTATATCAAAAGTACAAGGCTAAATTCAGTATTAAAATACATATTAATATAAGTCACCACATTAACAAATTAAGAGAAAATTACCCTCTCAGTAGATGCAAACAAACAAACAAAAATCTAGACAAATTTCAGCATCCATCCATGATTTAAAAAGTAAACCAGAAATAGACAAGAACTTCCTTGCCCCTAATAAAGGACTTTGTCAAAAACTCTACAGTAAACAGTTTACTTACTGGTAATATATTTAAAAGCATTTTTCTTAAAGTGAAAATAATAAGGGTATTTACTTTAAGTGGAAAAAAATGGAAATGATAGCTGTTGGGAAAACTAAAAGTCATTATTCATTGACTATGTTTGTCTCCAGAGAAGACCTAAATAATATGCAAATTATCATTATTAGTTTGGTAGTTTAGCAGGATTACTACAAAATTAAATTTCGTTTTTATGCAGAAATGTAAGTTTTTAAATGGTAGAATTTACCTCAGCAAGTTAAATTAAAAACTGGTACTTAAATCTGGGGGAAAAATGTGCAGTGCCTTTGACAGAATCAAAGTTGTAATGATGCCCGTTTTCCCCCATATAAGTAAAAAATGCAATAAATGTCATCAATAATACTGACAGACTTTTTTGCTGGAAATTTACAAGGGGATTCTAAATTATATCTGAGCATGCTAAAGATGAAGAGTCAAGAATTTGGGGGAGTAGAAGAAGGAAGAAGCAGTGGAGGAGGAGTGGGGAACGCTCTTTCAGATGTCAAGATTTGTTACAAAGTTAACATAATTAAGACAGTATACTGTGGATGCAGGGATAGAAACAGGCCAGAGGAAGATTTCAGAGGAGATTTCAGATAAGAAATCTCCATTCAGGCGCATCCCGGCTGGTTTGGCTGTAGACCAGAATGGAGATTTTCAGAAACAGACACGTGGATATATGAGAAAGTGATGTAGACGGAGGTAGCACTGCAGGTTGTGGGGGAAGGAACAGGCTCTCTCAGTCACTGTGCTGGGATGCCTGGTCATCAGTGTAGGAAAAAAATGGAAGTAAGTTCTGTCTCAAAGCATACACAAAATTAATTTTAGGTAGATTAAGGAGTCAAAAACTAAAGGTAAAATTTTATTAATTTTATAAATATAGAGAATATAAAATAAAAGAATGACAGGATTGGACTACACTAAGATTAAGCATTTCTCTTCATGAAAAGAAAACAGAAAAGAGTGAAAACACAAGCCACAAGCTGAAAGTATCTGCAGTAGGTATAGCTAACTTCAGTGAATCACAGACCAAAAATAAATACGAACAGAAGATTTGTGACAAAGCATTTCACAGGAAAGGAAACATGAACAGCCAATAAACATATATTATTCACAGACTTCTTCGTAATCAGAAAGATTCACATTAAAAACTCAAATACAAGATACATCATTGATACCCACCAAATTAAGAACAGTTATTAAAATTTTATCATTAAAATTTGTGAATTCTTTTCTCATTCCAAGTAAATATACACTTCCATTCCTAATTTCGGACTGTTCTTTAAAATAAGGTCCCTATATTGTAAAAACTTCAGACCTACAAAACCCGGATCCATTTTTTACCTCGGTATATACCCAAGAGAAACTCATGCACACGCAGAACGGAAGACATGTATGAGAATGATCATGGTAGTACTGTATGTAACAGCACATAATCAAAAACAATGCATATGTCTACGGGCAGAAGAGTGGGTAAAAACAGTGATAAATTCATATATTTGAATATAATGTATATTATAGTGAATAAACTTCAGCTGCACGGATAAATCTCAGAACATACCCTTAAAGACCGTGAGTTGGAGAAATAAATATTACGGCATGATGCTATTTATAAAATCTTCAAAAACAGGAAAAACTTAAATGATATTTTTTAGAGATACATATATATGTGTTAAAACTATAAAGAATAGCAAGGTAATGGTAAACACAAAATAGAGGATAGTGGTTACCTTGGTGGTGCGGGTAGGAAGGAATACAGATGGGGGAGAGCAAATGAGTGATGGCAAAAGTTAATTTTTAATATTTAATTTCTGAAGCTGGATGGTGGGTATACTGGTGGCTTTATTATCTTTAAACCATTCATATTGTTTCATAATGAGAATTTCTAAGAGTTCTAAAAACCTACAGCTAAAACTCAGTAACCTCATTAAGGGGAGTGGCTGGCAAAATAGCCCTGTTTTCATTTCATGCATTTCCCTTGGTGATGATGAGAAAATTATATTAATAAATGTTATTTAAGCTATTCTTACAAATCCTTCAAGTTAATTTCTGGAGCCTACTAGAGTAGGAGTAGATTGGAGTCCTTGAAATAGTCACAGTTATTTTGAATATATCTTAAATTTCTGTTAAGGTTGTCAAGTCTTGAGGGGTTGAGATGTGAAAAGTGAAGCTGTTTGATGTCGGAGAAGTTACTTAACATTTCTGTGTCCCAGTTTTCTCAAAAATGTTTATTATTTATGTCCCGTTGACTTCCTGGTATCCAAATTTGTTCCTCTTTCCTTGCTTAAGATAGAAAACATAGGGACACATAATGGACAACGGTGGTCCAGGAGATGTCGTTATCATTGCATCCACAGTAGGCTGCAACTACCTGGAGTGGAAACGTGCTCACAGACCAAGAGATCAGTCACTCAGGCCATTGTCACCTCTGACAGAAGTCTTAAATACCCAAAAGGGAAGCCCATTCAGGTTCATGACACCATTTAGGCTGGGGCTAGAGGTAGAGAACCTTGTGTCCTTCTTATCTTTCCTTTTGGTTCAGTACCTAATAAATGAACAACTTTCCTTCAAGAGCCTACCAATTTCTGACGCTTAATTTAGTATTAGGTGAATTAGGGACAAGTGGACCAGGATGCATATGTATTTTTGAAGCAAACCCATATAATCTATTCTGCAAAAAGCCTTCCCAGGAGTGTCATAGAATGAATCAGACCTATCTGTGTCTTTCCTGCCCTCTATCAGAATAGTAAGGACCATTCCAGAATCAAATTTTGAAGTAGAGGTCTTGAATGTCTGCCATGCTTCTCTCCCATAAAATGTTATTAAAACACTTCAGCTTGTTGAAAACACAGAATATTTCCCCTCCTCCACCTCACCCCACCGTAACTATCTCTGTGGCTTTTGGTAACTGAATTAATCTCTCTGGATAAACTTTTTTCACATAACTTGAAGCAGTTGAATTATAATTCTCTATACGTTCAGTTAAATAGAAATCCTCCCTCTGATCTTAAAGGGAATTAATATAAAATTTAATGTTTCTATTGTTTTATTAGCAAATTTGTTTTACCATGGTATATTCCTTGTGTGATAGGTACTGTCTTTGAAAAAATATATAATTTGTTTTCTAAAACCTATGGCTAACATTAGCTCAAACTACTTTTTATTTTACCCCTGAGATAGATTCACCTAAATAATATTTTCTTTGCCAACTTCAACAGCCTGACACAGTATTACTTTTTGAGTCACTGTCCTTTTCATTTCCAGTATTTTCTTAGCCGTAAGTTTAAGAAAAGGCTTTTGTAAAGCCACCTTCAATACTGCTAGGTCTTTATTTCCTTTTCTTTGGAAATTGTAAGTATTGTAGTTAAATTATGGGGCTCTTACTCTTTGCCCCAGAGACTTGACTCCATCCATATTCATTTTCTTTTTTTCTTCTCTCAACTCTAGATTGTTTTTAACACTGTGGGTGTCCAGTTTAAAAATCCAGCTTTCCACCAGCATGGAGGATTTTCTTGGTATCTCTTTCACGAATTCTTTCTGTGGTCTACGGAAAACCTTGGCCAAGTGTGAACTTAATAAATTTCTAGTTTCTAAAATCTCTAATTCCCACTCTTGCCATAAAATACACTTTTCTCCTCAGTGCCCCAATCCAGTTGAGTTTCTGCTCTGATCCTGTAGCCTAAAATAGATGGCAAAAAGAACATAAAAGCAGTAAATAGATGAATCCATTGAAAAAGGAAGAAAGAAAATGATGACAGTGAGATCTCAGAGCAAAAATGTGAAGAAAAATTTAACAGAATTGGGGCTTTTTTAAAGCAAAGAATAAGGAAGGAAAACACTAAACAAAATAGATGAAAGCAGTTCTGCATATAGCAAATACTTTTAAAAAATGCCATACAACCAGGGGATGAGTTAAATCTCAGTAGCATGAGACATGAAGATTCTAGATTTAAAAGTATCTGAGAAATGGGAGCGAGAGAGGGAAAGGACAGTTGACCTGATCATTCAGGGCAAAGAGATGATATCCACTCTCTGCAACAGAAGGGTATGATATGTCAACCCAGTTGGACCAGGCAATGGTCTTCAGCCCCACTCCCAGAGTTTGGGGAGAACATAAGAATAGGAGAGAGAATAAGGATCTTAGTCCTGCAAAAACTAGAGTATATCTGCACCTGGTGTGTAAGTAGAGTCATCTTAATGTTCGCAAATAGAAATGCCGTTAATTCTAAAGTTAATCACAACATGCATGTAAAACCCTAGTCTTATGTTAGCCAGCAGTATCCCTCAGGGAACTTTGGGTTACAAACATCTAACACCGTATTGTCTGGGATTCTGACCACTGAGAGAGAGAGTGATTGCTGGATAGGATGTGCGATAGACAGGAAGAGAAATTGGCTAAAATATTGATAGGATCAGAGTGTGCAACAGAGATAGCTAATCTGGATTCCTCTTCTACTTACTAATGTCTTCTAAAATAGGTGTACTTGTTTCTACATGCAGCTATTGGATGCAACTATTAAAAACATGCAGTTTGGGCTTCCCTGGTGGCGCAGTGGTTGAGAGTCCGCCTGCCGGTGCAGGGGATACGGGTTCGTGCCCCGGTCCGGGAAGATCCCACATGCCGCGGAGCGGCTGGGCCAGTGAGCCATGGCCGCTGAGCCTGCGCGTCTGGAGCCTGTTGCTCCGCAACGGGAGAGGCCACGGCAGTGAGAGGCCCGCGTACCGCAAAAAAAAAAAAAAAAAAAATGCAGTTTTAAGTCACTGGAATCTAGAGAGTGTGCTAGGAGTATTTTTGGAATAAAGATCTCTATTAGGTGGGTATTATAATAATCGTCTTACGACAAAGATATTTATTGGAAAACAATATTTGCGAGGTAATCGATTCTTCTTTTTATTCTCCTCTCCTCCTCCTTCCTTTTTTTCTTCTTCATCAAATACTTAAAATTGATTTTAAATGAACACCTATTATCTCCTTTCTCCAACTATGAAACTATTCTAAAATAAGATTTAAGGAAGATTTTAGAAAATGGAAGTTATGTATTTATATAAACTTACAATTTTGGAGAATACACAAGTATTTGTCATTAAAAGAACTAGTTTTTAAGGTTATCGTCCTTTCCCCTATACTTAGAGTGAGGATTAATTTTAAACATTACATAAATAGGAGAGATTTAATTAAAACTTGAAAATATGTGTTACTGTTAATGGAATTCTTGCTGCAGTTACCTTTGCAAACCAATGTTAATGAAACTGTAGTTCAAAGTGGGTGTGGGGAATTGAGATAGCTATTTATTTTCTTACCTGAGATGCCATGATAGTCGTCTTAGTAAAATAAAGAGCCCAGTTAGGAGTGTTCTCATTTGCAGATATTGATGAAGTTTACACAAACTGCTAGGATTTTTTGTTTCAGAGCCCATTAAACAAAGTCAGTGAGTGAGAAAGGGAAGTACTTCTTTGCATTTTGAAAGCCTTTCACCTGTGGAGCCAGAGAATGGACTTGCTCCTCTGGCGGAGCCAGGTTCTGCTCTTGCCCTCACCTGGCTCGTGGTCCCTTCCCCCGTTTGGTATCTCTAGGTATTGCCAAGCTATAAATTGCCCTAGAGAAGGGAAGAGCTTCTTCAAATGTAATTGCTTTTTGTGTGTTGATCTTATATCCTGCTGCCATGCTGAACTCACTTATTCTAGGAATTTGGTGGGTTTTCTTTTTCTTTTTTTTTTGTAGATTCCTTTGGGTTTTGTACATAAACCATCGTGTCATCTGCAAATAGGGACAATTTTATTCTTCTTTTTTGATCTGTATGCGTTTTACTGATTCTTCTGATTTCAGTAGCTATGATTTCTAGTACTGTGCTGAAAAAGATTTGTGAAAGCAATATCCTCACCTTTTCCCCAGTCTTAGGGGGAAACCTTTCATTCTTTCACCATTAAGTATTGAAGTTAGTCATGGATTTTTGCGGATGCTCTTTATCAAGTGGAGGAAGTCCCATTCTGTTTCTAGTTTGCTGAGAATTTGTATCATGAATGGGTGTTGGATTTTGTCACATGCTTTTCCTGCATCAATTGTTTTGATCATGTGATTTTCTTATTTATTTCTTGGTATGGTGGATTCCATTGATTGATTTTCAAATGTCTTGCATATGTGAAATAAATCCCATTCAGTGATGGTATATTGTTATTTTTACATATTGCTAGACTCAGATTGCTAGTATTTGAGAGTTTTTCTGTCTAAGTTAATGAGGGATACTGGCCTGTGGTTAAAAAAAAAAAATTGTCTGTATTTTTGTCTGGCTTCGATATCAAGGTAATACTAGCCTCATAAAATGAGTTGGGATGTATTCCCGCTTCTGTTTTTGGAATAAATTATGTAAAACTGATGCTCACTCTTCTTTTAGTGTTTGATAAAATTCTCCTGTAAAGCCATCTGTGCCTGAGGATTTCTTTTTCTGGGGAATCTGTTGCCAAATTCAGTGTCTTTAGTGGCTGTAGGTGTATGCGGGCCTTCTAGTTCATCTTGGTTGAGTTTTGGTAGCATGTGGGTTTTGAGAAGTTGGTCCATTTTTTTCTAAGTTGTTGAGTTTACGAGCATAAAGTTCATAGTATCCTCTTACTAATCTTTTAGCGGCTGCAGCACTTACAGTGCCATCCCCTGCTTCATTCCTGGTGTTGATGACTTGTGTCTTCTCTTTGTTTCAGTCTTGCCTAGAGGCTTGTCAGTTTTGTTGATTTTTGCTTGACTTTTGTTTAATTCATTTTTCTGTTATTTACCTATTTTCAATTTCATTGACTTCTGCTCTTATTTTTATTATTTCCTTCCTTTTATTTGTTTTGAGTTTATTTTTTCTGCTTTTTCTAGTTTCTTGAAGTGGGAACACAGATTATAAATTTGAGACCTTTTCCTCTTTTCTAATGTGAGCATTTTAGTGCCATAAAAATTTCCTCTTAGAACTGTTTTTGACGTATTACATTTTTTTTTTTTTTTCCTGCGGTACACGGGCCTCTCACTGTTGTGGCCTCTCCCGTTGTGGAGCACAGGCTCCGGACGCACAGGCTCAGCGGCCATGGCTCACGGGCCCAGCCGCTCTGTGGCATGTGGGATCTTCCCGGACCGGGGCACGAACCCGTGTCCCCTGCATTGGTAGGCGGACTCTCAACCACTGCACTACCAGGGAAGCCCCTGATGTATTACATTTTTATTTTTATTCATTTCTATGTGTTTTTAAAATTCCGTTCTTTCTTGGCCCATGATTTGTTTAGAAGTGTATTGTTTAATAAAGAAGTGTTTGGATGTTTTTATTTTGTGTTTGTTACTGATTTCTAATCTGATTCCATTGTGATTAGAGAATCTAGTCTGATTTCTGTGTTTTTAAAGTTGTTGAGGTTTCTTTTATGACCCAGGATGTAGTCTATCTTGAGGAATTGTCCAAGGTAGCTTAAAAGGAATACGTATTGTGTTGATGTAGGTGGAGTGTTCTATAAAAGTCAGTTAGATCCTATTGGTTGATGGTGTTCAGGTTTTCAAATATTGGGTTGACCAAAAAGTTCGTTCGTGTTTTTCTATAACATCTTATGGAAAAACCCAAATGAACTTCTTGGGTAACCCAATATTTTACTTAGACGTGTATTCTTTTATATCTTATGTCTCTTTTTAGTTTTACCAGTTGCTGACAGTGGGGTGTTGAAGTCCCCAAATACGGGATTTGTTTACTTTTCCTTTTAGCTTTACCAGTTTTTGTTTCATTATTTTGCAACTATGTTGTTTGGTACACACACATTTGGGAACAGTATTTCTTCTTGGTAAGTTGATTCTTTTATCTAATGATAAAATGATACTCTGTCCCTCCTCTGAAGTCTACTATATCTAATACATAGCTGTACCTTAAAAAAAAAAGCATGATAGATCTTTTTCTGACCCTTTAATAATATAAAATCTATTTATGTTTGTTTGAAGTATATGGTTGGATAATCATTTTAATCATTCTGGCAGTTTCTGCCTTTTAATTGATGTGTTTAAACCATTTACATTGAAAGTGATTATTGATATGTTAGAGCTTAATTCTTCCATTATATTATTTGTTTTCTGTTTGTTTCTTCGTTTTCTTGTTTCTGTATTTCATTTTTCTTTCTGTGAGTTACTTCAAAGTTTTTTAGGATCCATATTGTTTAGTTTATATTGCTTTGTGTATTTCTTAAGGGGTTGCTTTATACATTACAGTATATATGTAACTTAACATAGCCTCCTGATATCAGTGTTTTACAGCTTTGACTACGGTGTTAAAACCTTGATTTCATTCAGATTCCATGGCCCTTACCACTTTTAAAAATATAATTTCCTGAAGTAGTTTTTCTCCATACATTGTGCTCAACTGATGTCATTATAATTTTGTTTCAACCATCAAGTATGATTTAAGAAACTCATGAGAAAGAAGAATAGTCTATTATGTTTACCCTTTTTTTTTTTATCATTTTCTTGTTTCCTTTATGAAATTCCAAGTCCTCTTTATCACTTTCTTTTTTTTGGGGGCGGTGGGGGGGCTTCCCTGTGTTTTTATTTCTGTACCAGTATCTTTTAAAGAGTAAAAGTTTTCAGAAATTTTAATCAAACTCAATTTACCTTTTTTTTTAATAGTTCATTTTTTCTTTTTTTTATTTTTTGTATCCTATGTAAGAAATCTTTGCCAACCCAGGGTCACTATCTTTCTCCTATGTTGATGTCTAGGAGTTTTAGCTCTTAAATTAAGTTATGTCAGTAATTTCAAGTTGATTTTTGTAAGTGTTGAGGCATCTACATTCTTTCTTTGTTTTTCTCTCCTTTCCCATATGACTGACCAGTTGTACCAGCATTACATATTGAAAAGATCATTTTTCCCGATTGAATTGCCTTAGTACCTTCGTCATAATCTATTGGCCATATATGTGGGAGTCTATATCTGGAGTATCTATTCTATTCCATTATATATTGTTTTTGTGTCAGTATTATGCTGACTTTATTACTGTGGCTTTATTTTTTTATTTTTTATTTTTTTGCGGTACGTGGGCCTCTTACTGCTGTGGCCTCTCCCGTTGCGGAGCACAGGCTCCGGACGCTCAGGCTCAGCGGCCATGGCTCACGGGCCCAACCACTTCGCGGCATGTGGGATCCTCCCGGACGAGGGCACGAACCCGTGTCCCCTGCATCGGCAGGCGGACTCCCAACCACTGCGCCACCAGGGGAGCCCTGTGGCTTTATTTTAAGTCTTAAAATTAGGGAGCGTTAGGTTTTCCAATGTTTATGTTTTTTAAAATTATTTTTACTATTTTGGGTCCTTTGCTTTTCATATATGTTTTAGAATCATCTTGTAAATTCCTACAAAAAAGCCTACTGAGATTTTGATTAGAATTGCACTGAATGTCTAGATCAGTTTGAGGAGAATTGCTCTCAACAATATTGAGTCTTTTGATTCACAAACACGGTATATCTTCCTATTTATTTAGGTGTTCTTTAATTTCTCCCAGCCGTGTTTTGTCAGATATATCCCTTAGGATATCATATGTTTTGATGCTATTGTAAATGGTTTTTAATTTTTGTTTCCATTTGTTCCTTGCCAATATTAGAAATACATTTGACTTTTTATATTGCCCTTGCATGCTGCCACTTTGCTAATCTTGCTTATTCTGCTACAATTTTTGTAGATTTCTTAGGATTTTCTACATTGAAGTTGATGATATCTGTGTGTAAAGACAATTTTATTTTCTCTTTTCCAATCTGTATGCTTTTACCTCTTTTTCTTGCCTTCTTGCATCGACTAAGACTTCAGATATGATGTTGAATAGTAGTAAGAGGGAATATCCCTTACTTTGTTAGAGGGAAAGTATTTTGTCCTTCACCATTTAGTGTGATGTTAAGCTGTGTCTTTTGTAAATGGTTTTTGGAAGCTTAAGGAAGTTCCTTTTGTTCTTACTTTGCCAAGATCTTTTTGTCATGAAGGGATGATGAGTTTTGCCAAATGCTTTTCCTGCATCTTTTGAGATTATTATTATTATTTGTTGTTGTTGTTGTTTTTAATGTTTGGTGGGGATTTTTTATTTGTGTTTTTAGTTTTATAGGTTGGGTTGCTTTTTTTTGAATGTTAAACAAATATTGCATTTCTTGGATAAACCCTATATGATGATGATGTATTTATCCTTTTTATACATTAATAGGTTATATTAGCTGAAATTTTAATGAGAATTTCTGCATCTATAATAATGAAGAATGTTGGTCTGTAGTTTTTCTTTTAATGTCTTTGCTTTTGGTATCAGAGTAATGCTGGCTTCATAAAATGAGTTGGGAAGTTTTTCCTCTTCTTTGTTCTGAGAGAGTTTGTGTTGAGTTGGTATTTTTTTCTTCCTTAAATATTTGGGAAAATTCATCAATCTATGGGCGGTGGGCCTACAGTTTTCTTTGTAAGACTTTTAACTATGAAATAACTTCTTTAATGTATATAGGGCTATTCAAGTTACCTTTTTTTTTTAAACTGATATTTGGCATTTTGAGTCTTTGAAGGAATGTATCCATATCATAATCTGAATTGTTGACTATATTGACAGAATTTTTAATGATATTCCTTTACTGGACTTATGTCTATAGGAAGTGTAGTCGTGTCCAGTCTCTCATTTCTTATGTTTCTAATATGTGACTTCACTTTACTGACAGGTCTGGCTAGAAATTTATCAACTTTATTCATCTTTTCAAACAAAAAGCTTTTGATTTCTTGATTTTTCCCTATTTTCTGCTCTTTTGTCAGTTTACATTTCTTTTATTTTAGGTTTAATTTGCTGTTCATTTTCTAATTGCTTATATTGGTCACTTCTTTGAGCATGTGGGATAAAAACTACAATAATAAGATATGGACGATTCTTACCTAATATTTAGAATATGATGTTATGTATTGTATACATATATGCAGTGCAGATATTACATATGTACACCATACATCTCATAATATATGATTGCATATTGGACATACAAGGTAAAATCCCTGCACAATAATTGAATTGGCATATCATTTTAACTGACAGTTTTAAGATGGCTATAATACCACTGTAGTCATAGACACTTCAGCAGTTTATCATTTTTGTCACAGTTAATCTGTGACAGCAGTTGAGATACTAAACACCTCTACAACCAGTATTTCCAACTTGGCATAATTAGGTACGGAGATTTACTATACCTCAGTATGTGGTCTTTTTAAAGATTGAGTGTGTTTAAACATTCAAATTTTTGTAAGTCTTGTGTAAATGATTTTATTTTTTGTAAACTTTCTATTTGGAACGTTTTCAAACTTTCAGGAAATTTCTAAGAATCAAAACAAAATAAAAAACACATACCTTCACCTAGCTTCACCTACTGTTGACAGTTTACCCTTTAGTCGCTTTAGCAACTGCTCTGTATTCTCTCCTCCCACACACATGTGCACACTAAAGAGTGAATTTCTATACATGAAAGAACTGTGAAGCTTAAAGCTCTTCTGGAGTAGGTATCACATTTTGTCCCATGGCTCCACAGTATTTAACATGCCATACAGGCAACCTTTTAAGAAGAAATTTAGGGAGTAGAACACAAAATCATGCAATATCTTTTTGTTGTTGTTGAATTTTAAAATACTGAGATATAATTCCCATATCACAAATTCACCCTTTTAAAGTGTGCAGTTGAGTGGTTCTTTTAGTATGTTCACATTTTAGTATGTTCACAATCTAATTTCAAAATATTTTCAACACCCCCAAAAGAAACCTCATACACATTAGAGTCACATCCCATTTCCTCCCAGCCCCTAGCAACTGTTAATCTACTTTTATTTCTGTGGACTTTCCAATCTGGACATTTCATATAAATAGAATCATAAAATATGAGTCTTCAGTATCTGGCTTAGTTCACTTAGCATTATGTTTTCAAGGTTCATCCGTGTTGTAGCATGTATCAGTAATTCATTCTTTTTTTGTGGCTGAGAAATATTCCATCATATGGATTCATCACATTTTGTTTATCATTCATCAGTCAGTGGACACTTGGGTTGTTTCTGCTTTTTGGCTGTTATGAATAGAACTGCTATGACATTTATGTAGAAGTTTTTGTCCTCAGGTTTTCGGTTCTCTTGTTTATATATATGAGTAGAATTGCAATGTCTATGGTAACTCTATATTTACCTTTTTGAATAACTGCCAAACTGTTTTCCGAAGTGGCTACTCCATTTTTTTTTTTTGGGGGGGGGGTACGCCGGCCTTTCACTGCTGTGGCCTCTCCCGTTGCGGAGCACAGTCTCCGGACGCGCAGGCTCAGCGGCCATGGCTCACGGGCCCAGCCGCTCCACGGCACGTGGGATCCTCCCGGACCGGGGCTCGAACCCGTGTTCGGCAGGCGGACTCCCAACCACTGCGCCACCAGGGAAGCCCCACGGCTACTCCATTTTTTACTCCCACCAGCAACTTATGGCTTTCCAGTTTCTCCACATCCTCACCAATACTCATTATTATCTGTCATTTTGATTATTGCCATCCTAGTATGTGTGAAGTGGTATCTTGTTTTGGTTTCAATTTGTATTTCCCTGAGGACTAATTTTGAGCATCCTTTCATGTGTTTATTGGTTATTTGTATTCTCTTCTTTTAGAGAAATGTTTATTCAGATCCCTTGTCCATTTTTTAAATTGGAATATTTGTCTTTTGGGGGGATGAGTTCTATATATTCTGTGTACCTAACCCTTAACAGATAAATAATTTGCAAGAATCTTCTCTTCCCTGGGTCATCTTTTCACTTTCTTGATAGTGCCCTTTGAAGCACAGGAATTTTAATTCTGATGAAGTCCAATTTATGCGTTTTTCTTTGCTTGCTTAGCTCTCCTAGCTTAGAAACATTGCCTAATCCAAGGTTGTAAAGATTTACCCATGTTACCTTCTAAGAGTTTTATAGCTTTAGCTTTTACACCAAGGTCTTTTCTCCATTTTTGAGTTAATTTTTACATACAGTGTGAGGTAGGGTCCAGCTTCATTCTTCTGCATGCATATATCCAGTTGCCCAACACTACTTGTTGAAAAGACTATCCTTTCTTCTTTCTTCCATAAAAGAATTGATCATAAATGTGAGGGTTTCTTTCTGGATTCTCAGTTCTGTCCTATTGATCTACACATTTATCTTTATTCCTAGTACCACGCTGTCTTGATTAGTGTAGCTTTGTAATAAATTTTGAAATCAGGAAGTGTGAGTCCCCTACTGTGTTCTTCTTTTTCAAGATTGTTTTGGCTATTATGGGTTTCTCACATTTTCTTAAGTGTTTTAAGATCAATTTGGAAAAAAAACAAGGTGGGATTTTGATTATGATTGCATTGAATCTAAGATCAATTGGGGGAGTATTACAATCTTGACATTGTTAAGTATTCCAACCTATGTCTTTCCATTTCTTTAGATCTTTCATTTGTTTCATTGAAGCTTTGTAGTGTAAAAAGTATATTGGTCTTACACTTGATCACAGTGTATAAGCCTCTTTTTATGTTGCTGGATGTGTATTTTTTATTTTGTTGAGGATTTGATATCCATATGCATAAGGGATATTGAGCTGTAGGTTCCTTTCTTGTGATAACTTTATCTGATCCTGGTATCATAGAATAAGCCTTCATAGAATAAGTTGGGAAGTGTTTTCTCCTCTGTTTTATTTTGGAAAAGTTTGTGAAGCATTGGTGTTGATTCTTCTTTAAACATTTGGTAGAATTCACCAGTGAAACCATGTGTCCCTAGGCTTTTCTTTGTAGGAAGATTTTTGATTACTATTTCAGTCTCTTGTTATAGGTCCATTCAGATTTATTCTTGAGTTAATTTCAGTTATTTGTATTTTTCTAGGTATTTGTCCATTCATCCAATTTGTTGGTGTACAATTGTTCCTAGTTATTCTCTTATAATCCCTTTATTTCTATAAGCTTGGTAGGTCCTTTTTATTTCTAAGTCAATAGTAATGTTCCCTGTTTCATTTATGGGTTTTTTCTTGGTCAGCCTAACTAAAGATTTGTCATTTTTGTTAATCTTTTCAAAGAACCAAGTTTTTGTTTCACTGATTTCTCTGTTTTTTGTTGTTGTTCTCAATTTTATTGGTGTCCACTCTAACATATTATTTCCGTTTTTCTACTTGTTTTGGGTTTAGTTTCCTTTTCTCCTATTTTGTGAGAGTTGTTATCATGACTGGGTGTTGGCTTTTGTTAAATACTTTTTCTGATTCAGTTTATATGACCAAGTAATTTCTCTTCTTCAGCCTGTTGATAGTGGTGAATTATATTGATTGATATTTAAATTTTGAACCAGTCTTGCACAACTTGAATAAATCCCACTTGGTCATGGTGTGTAATTTTTTATACATTGCTGGATTCAATATATTAAAATTTTTTTGCACATTTTTTGGGTCTAAGTTAATGAGATATATTCTGTAGTTTTTTAAATAGTCTGATTTTTTTTTAGAAAAAAAATTTAGTAGTATATATATGTAACATAAAATGTACCATTATAACTGTTTTAAAGTGTACAATTGAGTAGCATTAATTACATTCACAGTGATGTGCCACCATCATCATCTATTTCCAAAACTTTGTCTTCACCCCAGAGTCTCAGTAATCATTAAGCAGTAAGTCCCACTACCGCCCCCGCCCCCGCCACTCTAGTGCCTTGTAACCTCTAACCTACTTTCTGACTCACTGAATTTGCCTATTCTAGACATTTCATGTAAGTGGAATCACAATATTAGCCCTTTGATGTCTGACTTATTTCACTCAACATAGTGTTTTCAAGGTCCATGCATGTTGTAGCATGTGTCAGAACTTCATTCCTTTTTATGGCTGAATAATATTCTGCTGTATTTATACACCACATTTTATTGCTCCATTCATCTGTTGATAGACAGTTTATCATACAGGTCCTGTTGTGGGCTATGGTTCCAGTAACCAGCCTAATTTTCAGAGCCCTGGTGGTGGTGTTTTGGTCTGCTTGTTTTGTTTGTCTGTTTTGCTTGTCTGTTTTGGCCACATTGCGTGGCATGCGGGATCTTAGTTCCCCAACCAGGACCAGGGATTGAACCCGCGCCCCCTGCAGTGGAAGTGCAGATACTTAACCCCTGGACCTTCAGGGAAGTCCTTGGTCTGCTAGTTTTGTGTGGTGCCTCTGGTGCTCCCACGGACCTTGGCTTGTGCTAGGGATGAAGGAGCACAGTAGGGTGAGCTTCAGTGTATTAGTGATTTTTCTCTTGCTTGTTTAGAGTAATTGGTGGTTCTCAGCCATTCATTTTGTAACAAGTTTGCTGATCTTTTTATATAAATTAAGCACTTTAGGATAAAATAAAAATTATGGTATTTTATCATAAGCTATAACATTAATTTTGAAAAACATTTGTAACTCACCATTTTAGATGTGTGGTGTATGTCCAACGCATCTGAGCCGCGTAAAACTATATTTTGAGTTTTAGTAAGCAACATGGACACAGCCTTCCTTTAGGAAGTTGGTAATACTGAGTGGTGTTGATAAAATTGGAATTTGACTTATAAATTCCTTTGCACTTTTAATGTGGGAAGAAGATAACAAAGTAGGTGTATATTACTTCTTTCAGATAAGAAAATTAATGAGGAAAGAGACAAGGGTCCAGTCATAAAGTATCTTTATGGATAGAAGGGACCCATACAAACCTAGTCCAGAATGTTTAAAAATATTTGTTACTGAGCCTTTTGTTGAAATAAGATCCTGAACAAGTGTAACTATAAAAGAGACATTAATATCATTAACAATAATTAATTCTGAGATAGTAATGCCATTTTTTTTTTTTTCTGTACGCGGGCCTCTCACTGTTGTGGCCTCTCCCACTGCGGAGCACGGGCTCCGGACGCGCAGGCTCAGCGGCCATGGCTCACGGGCCCAGCCGCTCCGCGGCATGTGGGATCTTCCCGGACCGGGGCACGAACCCGCGTCCCCTGCATTGGCAGGCGGACTCTCAATCACTGCGCCACTAGGGAAGCCCAGTAATGCCATTATTTTAACCAATATTTCTTTTCTTCCATTTTCCAGACTGTGTGCTAGATGACAGGCAAACCAGAAACTATTTACAGGTTGTGATAAGAGTTAAAATGGGGCATGGTTAGAGGGGACAGGGAGTGGCTTGGAGCAGTCACTGGGGGTCCCCTCTGAGGGTACTGTTGAGGCTGAGACTTGAAGGGCAACAACCATGAGAAGAGCGTTCCAGGCAGGGTGGCTCTTTGACACAGGATTTGGGAGTCCTTTCAAGTCCTGCCTGTGTGCCCCTTTCTTCTCCTCTTGGATTTTTAAAAAATCATGGATTTCACTAGTCCAGCCTCCTCCCCTCATGTGAGGAGACTGAAGGCCAGAAAGTAAAGACTTGATGGTGACAGCCTAGGATCCTGATGCCTGGTACACCCCCCTGCGCCCCCATAC
Organism: Tursiops truncatus; assembly: GCF_011762595.2. Taxonomy (NCBI): domain Eukaryota; kingdom Metazoa; phylum Chordata; class Mammalia; order Artiodactyla; family Delphinidae; genus Tursiops; species Tursiops truncatus. The sequence goes on from NC_047047.1 coordinate 8,317,837, forward strand.
ACACGCCCAAATGACATGTATTCCTACTAGCTATTTACAACATTCATTGTTTTCATGAATTATTATAAAAGATGTCTGAAAACAAGCATTGTATCTAGTCATCATTTGCAGTGTTCAGAAAAAAGAATCTCTAACCTAAAAGAAAAAAAAAAAACCCTAATTATAGTAGAGAAAGATTTGCCCTTAAAGTGAAGATATTTTTGTCTTATAAATGTCATTCTTTTAAATGATATTTAAATGTCATTTAAGTGAGATAGGGAAGTAAACTCAATTTCTGATCTTCTGTTTTGAAAGTAAGTGATAAATAACTGACACACTGAGATTCTTCCGCTGAAAATAAATGTCTTTGTTACTCTCAGACATCATGGTGATGTGGGTGAATATGAGGCGCTTAAAGTAGATCTTACCGAGCCCAGCTTCACAGAGTAAATGCCAATAGAATCATAAAAGCCAGAACTAAAACCTCTTGTGTTTATATGTCCTCCTTTCCTCCCTTGTTATTGGAAATACATGGCTGATTTTTAAAATTAGGTTGCTTGAAGGTACTGTTGGTTGTGAGCATTAGTGTCACGTTACTTTGAAAGTAAATAGTGATGGGTTTAGAAGCATAGGTTCTGGGGTCCCATTGCTGAAATTTATGGCCCCTCTCTAGCCACTTTCTTGCTGAGTGACTTCGAGCCTAACCTCCCTGTGCCTGCTTATCTTCAAACGGAATCCATAAAGTCTAGTCATAGGATTAGTTTGAAGTTTAATAACACAGTAATTGATAATTATTAGATGGTATTCTTATTTCTGATACATCAGATTGCTGCTTTAACTGCGGAACATTGAGACAGTTTGGGATTCCTTTAGAGTGTAAAATAAGGGATAAAAATTCTTGGAAGAGGAAGTAACTGTCAGTTGTGGTTTCAAATCTAGAGATATGGAGATGTGTGAACTTGACTTGCTTTGGTTACTTTTTGTAACGTATAGCTTAATAACTGTTAACACATTAAATGATTAAGTACATATTCTGTTTTTCTAGGCATATAATTTGAAGTTACTATGATTGATCATTTAAAGCAAAATACCCTAATTTGTTTTATGCCAGAGTTGAATCCTATTCATTTCTACATATTTTAAGGAAAGCTGTTGATGTATAACACAATATTTCCCTTTCAGAACTTTATAAAATAGCTGCCGCTCTTAATTTTTTTCAACTAAGGTAATTCATGTTTTTGTTAAAAGCTCCTAATTAAAAATACAATATACCCAAATTATATTACTGCTTTTCTTTCTTTAGTAAAGTTCTCACCAGTTAGATAAAGGTCTGATCTAGCTTGATGATGGGAACTTATGTGATGGTCATTATGTCATAACTCTATTAGCAGGCACCAAATATAGCACATTTCTGTTACTTTTTTGGGTCTGTTTTCTCTGCTAACTAGATGGAAAGCGTCTAACTGGGAGCTAGACTTTTTGTACATTGTGAGCATCTGACTATTCAGTTAATTCTTGTTCATTGTGTTCTTACGTCAGTAAATCTGTATTCAACAGGAGTATACCAAAAAGGTTTTCTGGATCATCTAAAATTTCACTTTATGTTAAAAGGGTGGGGGAGGGGATGAGAAGTGGGATGGGTGAGCTGGGCAGACAGAGCCTTTTACATTCACAGTCCTTTTTTCTTAATGGTTTATCACTTTATTTGGAGACATTTTTGTGTACTCCACATGTACTCTATGTCAGTAATTCCGTTGGAGCCATTAGCTCTGATCTCACTTTTGAAATGCAGCTACAAGCTAAGACTAGAGGTAACCAGAAAGAGTTCGTTTGTATCAGTGTGTCCAAATACCAGTACTTATACCTGAGCAGAAAGGTGGTATTTCATTCACGCACTCAGTGTTACTGAATGTTCTGTATATACGAAGAACTGGTGGGGAATGAGCAGGGTAGAGCAAGTTGGAGCTGTGGTTGAAGAGAAACAGAAGAACTAGAGGACAGGGCTTTCCCAAAATAAAGTCAGGGTGTGATTAAGAGAATAAGAGGAAATCGATGCTCAGCAGGCAGGAAAGACACCATCCTAGTAGGTGAAGTGATCTAATTCACTGGCATCTCATCTGCTGCGTGACTTTCAGCTTTGGTCATACTGAAAAAGCCAGGTACATGGGCTTAGACAGTAGGCTTCTTCATGGACTCTACCCAAAGACCAACAGGAAGGAGCCAGTGAGGGTCATGTTAAGCCAAGTGAAGCACCATTGTTTCATGGGTTTTAAAAAATAAGCTTTTCATTTTAAAACAGTTTCAGATTTATATAAAAATTCTAAATATAGTACAGAGTTGCCATTATACCCCCCTCCCAGTTTGCCCAATTATTAACATCTCACTTAATGTGGTACTTTTTTTTTGCAATTAATGAACCAGTATTAGTATATTAAGTACAGTTCATATTTTATTCAGGTTTCCTTAGTTTTTACCTGATTTCCTTTTTCTTTTTTAGAATCCCATCCAAAATAGCATATTACATTTAGTAGTCATGTCTCCTTAGGCGCCTCTGGTCTGTGACAGTTTCTCAAACTTTTCTGGTTCTTGATGACCTTGACAGTTTTCAGGAGTGTACTGGTCAGGTGTCTTGTATAACGTCCCTCAGCTGGGATTTGTCTGATGTTTTTCTCATGATGAGTCTGGAGTTATGTGATCTGGGGAGGAAGACCACAGAGATAAAATGCCATTTTTGTTATGACGTATCAAGGATACTGTCCACATGACTTTTCCCTGTGGATATCGACCTTGATCATCTGACTGAGGTAACGTTTGTCAGTTTCTCCATTGTAAAATTACTCCTTTTTTCCTCTTTTCCATACTGTTTTCTTTAGGAGTCACTATATGCATCCCATGCTTAAGGAATGGGAAGTTATAATGTTCCACCTTCTAAGTAGAAGAGTTTCTGTATAAATTGTTTAGAATTCTTCTGCCTGAAAGTTTTGTCTCTTCTCCCCCATTGTTTATTTATTCATTCATTTCTTTATACCAGTATGGACTCACAGATATTTATTTTATACTTTGGGTTTTAATCCAGTACTGCTTGACTTATTTTATTGCTCAAGTTGTTCCAACTTTGGCCATTTGGGAACACTTACTGTTAACTCTTACATCTGTTTGACACATTCCCATCAATGTAAGACTTTTTTTTTTAAAGCACTTTCTGGCACAAGTTGCTCCCATTTCATCTTGTGTATTTCCTGCCCCAGTCCTAGATTCAGCCATTTCTCCAAGAAGCCCCAGTTCCTTTTATTGGGGAATGGTAGTAGAACCCAAGATCTAGGTGCTAGATGTGCTTTTTGCTACTGGGTTGTAATACATGTGTGTATACTAACCTGTGTATATGCACATCTGTAAATATTTCTATATGCAACCATCTGTATCTGTATTAAGCTCAACATGAATTTGTACTGATGTTGCCAACTCTAATCCATTACCACATAGATTGTTCTAGCCTCCTTCCCTTGCTTTTGTGTAAACTCTTATTCCGACAGTGAGAAATCTCTCACCATCCACCATCCACCATCCATATATTGTTCAATTCCAGTGTACATGTATAGCAGCGTCAGGATGGTTAACCCAAACCCCTGTGGAAAATAACTTTATTAACTAGAGATAGTGCTTATGTACAGTTTCTGTTGCCTTTAGTCTTACAGATTCCACTCATTTCCAAATTACTTAGGTCAGCACCTTTCCCCACTCCACCCTACTTCAGGGAGATGGTTTCATACCTTTGCTATGTATTTAAATTGTTTTGTCATATTCTGTAATCTATCTTGGGATTCGTGATCTCCTAAATGATTTTTTTAATTGCATACAGTAGGTTCACACTTTGTGCTGTGAAGTTCTGTTTTTGACAAATGCATAGTGTTAATTGCATCTACCATTACAGTATCATACAGAAGAGTTTCACTGCTTTGAAAAATTCCCTATGCTTTGCTTATTCCACCCTTCCTTTCTTTCTCCAAACCCCTAGCAACCACTGATCTTTTTACCATCTCTACAGTATTGCCTTTTCCAGAATGGCATATACTTGAAATCATAGAGCATGTAGCCCTTTCTTTTACTTTTTATCACTAATATTCCACTGTATGGTTAATCTACATTTGTTTCTTTATTCAGCTATTGAAGGACATCTTGATTGTGTCCAGTTTTTGATGATTATGAAAAAAAGCTGCTATAAGGAAATGCTTGCAGATTTTTGTGTGGACATAAATTTCCAAATCAGTTGGGTAAATATTTAGGAGCACAATTGCTGGATTGTATGGTAAACGTACGTTAGCTTTTTAAATACCCTGTCTTTGCATTGTACTCAGTTTCTTGGAATGGAATAATCTTTTGCCATTCTCCTTGCCCACTCCCCCACCAAGTTAGTTTTGACCATTGATCCCAGGTCCTGTCATCACTACAAATGAGCAAATGATATAGAACTTCAGCTTACCATTTTGGGGGGAAATAAAATCCTCTAGTGATGTTTCCTATGTGTTTATGTTATTTTCAGTTAATCTCTCAGTGAAAATAATCAGCTGCATCTAGTTGAATTTTACTGTTTTGTGCTTTCTGGCAGTATAGCAGGAGTAAATATTTTGTGAGTGGCTTAAATAGCCTGTAGGTTGTTAAAAATACTTTCTAATTGGGTTGTATTGTTTTGGTTTCATAGTTACTAAAATCCTGAAGAACTAGTCAGATTTTTCTCTTCAACCATCACCATCAAGCAGTATATTTTCAAAATATTAAGTTGTAGTAATTAACTTTAAAAGATTTTATTTAAATGAAATTTATGTTCCCGTTAAGTGATAATATGTTTTGCTTCCTTCACAGCATTTATTCAGTCGGAGAGCATAATAGAAGTACTGCGTTTTGATGATGGAGGACTTCTACAGGTAATTTTATTTTAAGCTTGAAGAATTATCTCAGTGTCAAGCCTTGAATAACATCTGATTATTATTTTTCTTTTAAAACGTAACTGGTTCATATGAAATATATTTTATGAGCTTCATATGCAGACAGGGCAGTAGAGTCATTGGTAATAATAAAAACCTCCATAGCTGTATGGATTACCTTTTAAATAAAATATTTCTGGGGGATGTTGAGAGGTTAGGTGGGGAGAGTTAGATCAGGAGCAGTGGAATTGGTGGTAAGCTCTATTAGTATGGAGCCAGTGAGTGAAACGCTGAATTTGGATGTTGGACCGAAAAATATTTATCTGGAAGAGAACTTCTCCAGAGGATATAAGTTCTGCAGCTTTACATCTATATCATCCTTCCACTAGCCATTCTAAGCCGTGTCTTTATATATATTATACATAAAATTAGAAAGTGTAATCTGATAAAAATCCTATTCTGCCTTTCAGACATAGCTCACGTAGCACCGTGAAGCCTATTTTAGTCTTCTTAGCTAAAAAGCAGTTCTAGAATTTCAGAGCTGAAAGAGACAGTAAAAGCCATCTTAACCAACCCTGATTTTTGTGGCTGATTTTCTCCTTCCAAACTTTTTTCATATTCTATGCTTGTCTTACAGTACTCACCACCTTTGTAATAATAACAAGTGTTTTTAAATACCATGTTATTTGATAGCATGGCTGATAATTTTTTTATTCATGTTATATTCAGGGGAAACCAAGGTTTAGATTAAGAAAGTTGCCCACGATCCCATGACTTTGCAGTAATGGCATGGGTATTAGAATTCTGGTCTTCTCACTCCAGGTGTGATTGTTAGTCTCTTTGTTACATGATGCTGCCTATGATGTATTTGTTTACTTACTTATAACTAAATACATGACTTAAATAGTTCTCCTGTAGCTTATAATAAAGGCAGGAAAGTGAAAATTAAAGTTAGATCAAGGCAATAGAGAAATAATTCTGCTAGGGACTTGGAATAAGATTTGTGTTTTAGCATAAATTTAGATTTCAGACACTAAGCCAAACAAAGTAAGCAAGGAAAAAAGTGATGGGTTGTAAGGTTCTTTTTCTCTGACAATGAAGCAAATAAATGTTTCAGATGAAAACTTTTTCCCTGTTTCTAAATTTTTAAATAAACTTATTATTCTACTTTTATATAAGAGATGTTGAGAAACACAGCAGGCAGTGGCTGCATGGTGCTTGCAGAAAGTCTTCGTATGGCTTTTTATATTTTAAAAGTGAATAACAACTGAAGATATATAATGATCTCTAGTTTTGTAAAGCCACCTTGCTAGAAAATGATCTTAGTCTCTTGCTCTAGTTCTTTAATCTGTTGCAAGATGAGAACTTGGAGAACCTATAGAAATCACTGTTTTAAACATCTCCCTTTTGGTGATTTGCAGGATCTAGAGAGCAGGCAACTCAGGACTGAATTTCTAAAAAATTCTCTGAGTGTAGTTATCCTGTACTGATTGAAAAAGGATTTATTATATCCTTCAGGAACTAGACATCTAGGTTGCAAGTTGATAATCCATTTTGAAAACTCTGAAGCTTGACATGTGTTTTTGCTGGGGGAGGCTGTCAATTCACGTCTAAAAGGACTTGGGTGTGGAAGAGCTCGTCAGCTGGGATGTCATTTGCTCACCCTCTTTGGATCTGCTGAAATGCTTGGACCAGTGCTTGGGGGAGGCCTCAGAGTTCTATAGCTAAGGTAATTTTAGACTGGAGTGTTAAGGGCAGGTATTACCACTGGTTACCTCAGCCACAGTGAAACCTCACTAAGCCTCCTGCAGAATGCCTAATGTTGAGATGCTATATATAGTGGATTATATATCTGCAAGTAACAGAACATAAGACCCCTCTGAATAGAAATTTATAAAAATCATTCATTTTAATGTTGAAGAATGTTGCCTAGGAACAACTGTTTTGATTTTGACATAATGTCATTCTTTCTGGCGATAATTTGCCAATAAGTTCAGCTATTTCTTAAACAGCTCCTGGTTTCCTGTGATTAGAAGAGAAGTAGGTTCATGTAGCATTTCTGTGGCAGAATATATATTGGGTTTCTCCAAATTAAATTAAAGCTAAAGCAGGGAGAGAGTCAAAGCAACAGCCTTGTTTTACATTATTTAAAATTAGAATTTTGCTTGAGAGCATTCGTTCCCAGATTGTGGAATTTATGTTACAGTCATGTGGCTTGGCTCATGGTGATTTTTTAAGTCCTAAAAATTAATTGATGATAAGTCAGTAAAAATTGTAAAAACATTAAAAATTTGCTAGAAAGTTTGGACTTGATTTCCTATTTTATTTTTAAAGAAAAGGAAAATGAGGCTCATAGAATATTCAGTTGCTAGAGTAAGAATCCAGCATCCAGTAAGTACCCGGCTTCCTGGTTCCAGAGCTCTTTCCACAGTATGATGCATGTGCATTTCTTGCCAGTGCATTCCATGCGTTATCACTAGTAATGTTAGGATATGATTAGAAATCGTAGCAATCCTCTTAGCCCATGTTTTCTTTAGTTGGTGTTTTGACCATTGTAATTCCTGCTTGGCAAGGCTACTAAGATTTGGTATATAGAACATAGGAAGCTGAGTCAGTTCTTAAGGTGAGCAGACACTGAGGATTCTGCCTCAGGAGCTTGCTGAGAACCCCAGCTGGCACATATAATAAAGGATATCTGTTAAGGAGGAGGAATGTGGAAAAAACTATGGTAAACAACATACTTAACAGTGAAATGCTGAAAGTTTTATCTCTGAGATGAAGAATGGATCAAAGATGCCCACTAAATACCACTTACATTCAACATCATGCTAGTTGTAGCCAATAAAGTAAGACAAGAACAGCTACTGAAACTCGCGCACCTAGAGCCTGTGCTCTGCAACAAGAGAAGCCACCGCAATGAGAAGCCCGTGCATCGCAACAAAGAGTGGGCCCCGCTCACGGCAGCTGGAGGGAGCCCACACACAGCAACGAAGACCCAACGCAGCCATAAATAAATAAATAAATAAATAACTTGTAAAAATAAATAAAATTTAAAAATAAATAAATACAAGAAAAAGAATTAAAAACTAAAAGGATTGAAAAGGAAGAAAAAAATGTTATGCACCGCAGATTATGATAGTTTATGGAGGTCATCCAAAGCATCTACAGATAAGTTACTAGATTCAATAAGCAATTTAGCAAGTTTGCAGGATAACAGTTGATACATAAAAAGCAACTGCATTTCTATGTTTATGTTGAGCCGTATGAATTATACCACTTCTATAGATCAGAAAAGGCAACAGAGTCTAGCCAGACTCACACATATATGGATACTTGATTTATGAATAAAGTGTCGCTGAAGAATATTGGGGAAAGAAAATATTGGGGAACAGTCAATAAAGGGTGCTAGGACAAGTGAATATCTATATGGGAGAAATAAAACTTTGACTTCACACCAATAACAAAAATAGTATAACTATTTTGGGACTCTGGAGTCTTTTGAATGCTTATAGCTTCAAGCGGAAGGCTTGAGGTAAATTGAAGTAAAATATGGTCCATTTCAGCTCTCAGCCTAGAAGCAGTTACCCACCCTCACCCCCGGCCCTGCGGCAAGCAGCTGTGCATGTTCATCAAGCAGCTTGCACACAGCTTGCAGAAGCCTGTGGGCAAAAAAGGCTTCTGTCCTCCAGGTATTGGGGATGCATGCCCTGATTGCTGCTTTTGATCAGAGGTTTAGACAGAGAGGCAGGCGGCCATTATTGTTGCAACTCCCCCATTGTTAAAAGTTCCTCACCCTGAAGTGAACCAGAAGATTTAAAGGGCTGACAACCTTCAAAAGCCACTGCATATATGGGGGAAATTAGAAAATCACTTTGAATGTTCAGGGAAAGGCCCAGGTTCATAAAACACCTGAGAAGACCTTAAGTGTACACCTCAGGCTTATCTTTGGCACAGACATAGCCTACATCATAAAACCAAAAACAATAAACAGAAGCAAACAGATAGCAAACTCTGGAAAAGGAGGAGAATCTGACACCCAGAGTTACTCCATTATTAAATTCAAATATCCAGTTTTAAACAAAAAATCACAGTGTACAAAAAGAAACAAAGTATGGCTCATTCAAATGAAAAAATTAATCAACAGAAACTATCTCTGAAAAAGACCCGATGGCAGATCTACTATACAAATTTGAAGTAGATCTGCTTTAAAACAGTCATTTTAAGGATGCCCAAAGAACTAAAGGAAGATGTGAAGAAAATCAAGAAAACAATGTATGAATAAAATGGAAATATCAATAAAAAGATAGAAAACCTAAAAAGAAAACCAAAAGAGGGTGACATCATCAAGATGGCAGAGTAGGCAGCCCTAGCTCTCATTCTTGTACAGAAACACTGACATAAAAGTAAATGTTGGTACCAAAATACTTTGAAGAGAAATTCAGAATCCATCAAAGAAGCAGAAGTACCCCTAGAAGGGCACAAACTGAGAGCAGTCAGATTTTGCTGATAAGAGGAGTACTGACTTTTCTTTAATCTTTCATCTTTTTGTTCCTCAGACTCGAGAATTTCCACTGTCTTGTCTTCAAGTTTGATGATTCTTTCTTTTGCCTGCTCAAATCTGCCTTTGAATCGTTCTAATGAATTTTTCATTTCAGTTTTTGTACAATATTTCAGTTTTGCAAGATGAATAACTTTTAGAGATTTAGTGTACAACATGACTGTAGGTATAATACTGTATTATATACTTGAAATTTGCTAAGATAGTAGTTAATTGCTCTCACCAAAAAAAAAGAGTATATGAGGTGATCATTTCACAATGTGTATGTATATCAAAACATCACATTGTACACCTTAAATATAAACAATTTTTATTTTCCAACTATACCTCAGTGAAGCTGGGGAAAAAAGAAATTAAAAAGAAAATTGAGCTGAAAATACAGTAACTTAAGTGAAAAATTCTCTATGCTGAGGAACAGAAAGATTAAAGAAAAGTCAGTAGAGCCTAAGACCATCAAGTGACCCAACATATGCATTGTGGGAGTCCTGAAAGGTAAAAAGAGAAAGAGACAGAATACTTGAAGAAATAATGCCTGAAAATGTCACAAATTAATGAAAGACATGAATATAAGCATCCAAGAAGCTCAATGAACTCCAAGTAAGATGAACTCAGAGACTCATACTGGGACATGTTAAATCAGACCTTAAAAAGGCAAAGAAAATCTTGAAAGCAACAAGAGCAACGGGACTCATCACATAAAAAGGATCCTCGATAAGTTATTAAGAGATTTCTCATCACAAACTTTGGAGACCAGAAGGCAGTGGACCCATATATTCAAAGTATTAGAAGGAAAAAACTATCAACCAAGAATCCTATAACTGGCAAAACTGTTCTTCAAAAGTGAGGGAGAAATTAAGACATTACCAGATAAACAAAAGCTGAGGAATCTCATTACCATTAGACCTGCCTTGCAAGAAATGCTGAAGGGAGTCCTGCAGGTAAAAATGAGAGAACACTAGACAACAAGGTAAAGCCATATGAAGAAATAAAGATCACAGTAAAAGTAAATACATGGGCAGTTTAAAAGTCGGTATTATTGTAACAATGGTTTGAAACTCCACTTTTTGTTTTTTACAAGATTTGAGACTAATACATTTAAAAAAAATAGTCTAAAAGCAAGGATTATTGTCACTTTGGTTTGTAACTCCACATTTTGTTTTCTATATAATTTAAAGATTAATGTACTTAAAATAATTCTTAGTTTGTTTTTGGATACAAAAAGAAGAAATTCTGTGACATTAACAACCAAAAGAAGTAGGGATGGAGCTGTAAAGAAGTACGCATTGAGTGTGATTGAGTTAAATCTGATAAAAATTCCAATTAGGGTGTTATAACTTTAGGATGTTAGATTAATCCCCATGGTAACCACAAAGAAAATAATATAGGAAATACACAAAATGAATTTAAACATTTCACTACCAAAAAATCAACTAAACCAAAAGATGACAGGACTTCAGGAAATGAGGGAGTAAAACAGTATAAGGCATATAGAAAACAAATAGCAAAATGTCGGAATTAAGTATACTATTGAAGCTGAGCTGGTAGGAATTCAAACAAGTTTGTTGTAGATGTAAGATATAAATTATAATCTCCAGGGTAACCACTAAGAAAATAATGTAAAATATACATAAAAGGAAATGAGTGGCCAACTTCAGCTTGTGTAAGCTAAAAGAAGTCAGTTTTAGGCATATACAGTCTTATCAAGGGTATGTCAGGAATTCCCTGGCGGTTCAGTGGTTAGGGCTCCACACTTTCACTCCTGAGGGCATGGGTTCAACCCCTGGTTGGGGAACTAAGATCCCGCAAGCCACAAAACCAAAAAAAAAAAAAGAAAAAAGGATATGTCATAATAAGTGTGTAATAATTACACATAAGAGCACAAGATTTGAATTCTGACATATACTGTTTGATCCTGGACTGGTAAATATAATTTGAGTGTCTCCAGTGTATTGAGAATTGCAAGGACCACTAGAGATAGAGACAGTTGTGGCCGTTAATGCACTTTGAATTATAATGTAAGGAGATGTTATTACAAATGAAAATTAAATTATTGATATGTCTTTATAAAATTCAGGTTACAGTAGGGTTTTCAGTCTTGGCAATATTTATATTTTGGACCAGGTAATTCCTTGCTGGGAGATGAGGAAAGAAGACTGTTTTAAGTGTTGTACGGTGTTTAGCAGCATCCCTGGCCTCTACCCTCTAGATGCCAGTAGCCCTTCCAGTTGCAACCATCAAAAATGTCTCTAGACATTGCCAAATGCCCCGGAGGACAAAATTGCCCCCAATTGGAACCACTAGGTTATAGGGATAAACTTATATATTATTTTTATGATAAGAGAATTTAATACTGTTTGGGAATATACCACATACTTATTTTTGCAGAGTCTTTTCCATTTGAGTGGAAGAATAGTTCATTTTCCTCCTTTATATCCCTTTGGGGTGCTCTCTGAGAGAGACTGTGCTCAGACTGGTCTGGAATGTGGAGCCTAGCAGTGAGCTAGGCTGAGACTGGAGCCCTTAAATGCAACAGAAGAATGGAGTCTGAATTGTGGGTGGGAATTGTGCTTATCTTTGTAGATGCACAGTGAAAAGATCATTTGCAATGTGTCAAGCGTTACCAACTTTAAGTATCTGCGATTCAGCGAAGTTTACTTTGAAATATTGTAGGTATGTCTTATATTTGATAGAAGATACAGGAATACATGGCACAGACATTTTCTAGGGCCCTGAGTACTCCTGACAGACCCTTATCTCTGAGCATAAAGTTCAAAGGTTTCCACTAATCAGATGGTGAAATAGGAAATCTCAGTCTCTTCTAGGGATTACTTCATAGTTTGGTGAGCTGACCATCTTTTTTCATATGATTACTGGCCATTTATTTTTCTTTAAGTGATTTGCCTCCTGTTCTTTGCTTATATTTCAATCACAGTATTCTTTTCCCCAGTTTCTTTCTTTTTCTTTCTTTTTGCTGTTCAGTTATAAAATACTTACGTAAATAGCAGATCTTTTCATTGTTACTAATGTAACCCTTTTTTTGCTTGATTTTTCTCTTCTTTTCTGGGGGATGGGGTGGGAGGAGGCGTTTACCTTGTTTATTTTTGCTCATTCTTCGGCTTTCAACATTTTTGAATCCTTTTGTGTTAGGTATTTACAGTCTATAGTTGGGCTTTGGTTTTTCAACATGATCCTTTTGTCTTTCTTAATAGACGAGTTTATCTCTAAATGAGATAATCATGCTATATATGTGTTTAATCTATTCCATCTAATTTTTATGCCTTCCTTTTTGTTTTCTCTCAGTTTCGGGGCTTAAGTTTCAGATACGTATTTAAGATATGTTTAAACCTTCATTTCTCAAATTACTTCAGAAACAAAGTAGTGTCTATTGTGATCTTTCCTTTTCTCTCAATATTTAGGGTTGTGCTGAGATTTTTATTCTTATTATAGTTAAATGACTTTTCTATTTTGTGGCTTATACTTCAAAAACAACATTTACTTTCTGCTTTTCTAACCTTATTTCCACAGTTCCTTTACTGTATCTGCTTATCTTTCACAAGACAGCTTCCTCATTTGCAATTCTTCATGAGTAATCATCTTGCCCAGATTGTCTTCATGAAGATATTTTTTTCCCCTCCAGAAAGTATACATGGGTGCTACACTTCCTGAGTCTCCTTTCTGTCAGCTCCAGATGGGGACCACAGTTTGGCATGTCCTAGAATTCTTAGGTTGTACTTTTTATTGAAGTAAAAGTGACACACAGTAAACTGTGCATGTTTAAAGTGTATGATTTGAAAAGTTCAACATATTATACACCTGTGAAAGTATTACTGCAATCAAGATAATAGATATATGTATCCGTGGCCCCCAAAAGTTTACTTGTGACCCTGGGTAATCCCTCTACCCTCCTCCCCATCTCTAGGCAACGCTGATTTGCTTTCTGACACCATCAGTTTATACTTGAAATCATTTTATATAAATGGAATCGTATAGAACGTACTTTTTGGGAATCTGACTCAGCGTGATTATTTTAAGAGTTATCAATGTTGTTGCATGTATCAGTAGTTTCTTTCTTTTTCCCCATTCAAATGTTATTTTCTCTTCTTTTAAAAATATTTTTTCTAAAATAATAAAGAAATATTTCATAGAGAAAAAGAAAGGTTCCTAGTCTTTGAGTTTACTCTCTTTTTATCGCTGAGTAATATTCTACTGTTCTATCCCATACCACAATTCATGTGTCACTTCATCTGTTGATGGAAATTTCGGTGGTTCCAGTAACAAATAAAGCTGCCATAAGCATTCATGTATAAGTCTTTGTATGGACTTATGCTTTTGTTTCCCTTGGGCAAATATCTGAGTGGTCATATGGTGGGTGTTTTAAGTTGAACTTGTAAGAAATTGCCAAGCTTCTTCTAAAATGGTGATTCTGTTTTACATTCCCACCGGCAGTGTATGAAAGTTCCAGTTACTGCACATCCTTGCCAGCCCTCAGTATGGTCAGTCTTTTCCATTTTGGACATTATTGTAGGCTGTAGTGTATTGTTGGAGTTTAAATTTGCTCTCCCTTGATAACTGGTGCTGAGCATCTTCTCATGTTCTTAACGGACATTTGTAGAATTGCTCATTTTTTAAAATTGGGTGGTTTTCTTATTATTCAGATTCATAAGTTCTTCATATGTTCAAGATACAAGTCCTTCATCAAATAGGTGATTTGCAAATATTTTCTCTCAGTATGTGGTTTGCCTTTTCATTTTCATAGCAATGTCTTTTGGTGAGCGTATTTTTAAAAGTTTGATGAAGTCCAATCCATCAGTTTCTTCTTTTATGACTAGTGTTTTTTTGGTCCTGTTCATGAAATCTTTGTCTGTTTGAATGTTGCAAATATCTATTTTTTTTGTTGAAACTTTATAATTTTAGTTTTTATGCTTAGAACTATGATTTATCTAAAATTAATTTGAGTGCCTGGTGTGATACAAGGGTAAGGGTTCATTTTCCCCCAAGCTTTGTTCAGTTGTTCCAGCACCATCTGTTGAAAAGATACATGTTTCTCTACTGAATTACATTGATGCCTTTGTTGAAAATCAAGTTGACTATAAACGTGAGTTCGTTTCTGAGTTTTCTCCAGTTCTGTTGATCTGTGTTGTCTGCCTTTATACTGGTGCCACAGTGTCTTGATTGCTGTAGCTTTTTTTTCTATTGTAGTAAAATACGCATAACATAAAATTACAATTTTAACCATTTTTAAGTGTACATTTCAGTGGCATTAAGTACATTCGCATTTGTTTCTGCATCACCACCATCTAGCTCCAGACCTTTTATTTTCATCCCAAACCGAAACTGTGTGCCCATTAAACAACAATTCCCCATTCCCCCTACTGCAGCCCCTGGCAACCAGCATTCTACTCTCTGTCTCTGTGAATTTGTCGACTCTAAGTACCTCATGTAAATGGAATCATATAGTTTTTGTCCTTTTGTGACTGGCTTGTTTCATTTAGTCTAAGTGTAGACTTAGTTTTCAAGGTTCATCCATGTTGTAGCATATGTCAGAATTTCCTTCCTTTTCAAGGCTGAATAATATTTTTTTGTAGGTATACACCACATTTTGTTTCTTCATTTATTCATCAGTAGGTGCTTGCGTAGCTTCCAGGCTTTGCAATTGTGAATAATGCTGCTATGAACATGGATATCTAAATAACTGTTGAGTCCCTACTCTCTGCATTCAGTTCTTTGGGGTATTAACCTAGAAGTGTGATTGCTGATCTTCTAATCCATATCCTACACTACAGCCAAATAATGTCTTTAACACTTAAATCGTCTAGACCACGTCTGTGTCTCTGTTTCTCCCCGACAACTTCAGTCCCCTTGTACTACATTTAGAGTACAACACAATCCAGACTTCTTAGCATGGCTTCTTACCAGGGCACGACACAATAGGGCGCTGCCTCACCTCCAACCTCATTTCTGCTTCTCTCCCTCTTCTCTCTAAACTCCAGCCACATAGACCTGCCATCTGTTTCTTGAGCATCCAGGCTCTTTCCTGTACTAGGACCTTTGCACGTGCTGTTTTCTCCACCACCACAAAATCCCACCTCCAAACACAGCTCTTCTTTATCCTTTAGGTTTCAGTATAAATGTTATCTCTTCAGACAGGGCTTTCCTCATGACATATTTAAGCATGTCACCTATTTATTCTCTTTCATAACATCTTTCCAATTTTTCCAAAGTCCTTTTATTCAATGTATAAACACATATTTATTTAGTTTTAAAATAACTGACTCCGCCTACCCCTACCCCGCCCCATACCTCAAACTCCATGGTGGCAGGAACCATAATAGACCAGCACCTGCACACAGTTGGGAAGGAGTGAACAGTAGAGACACGGGTAGCCTCACACAGTAATTGGAAAGAGGACTCTTCTCATAGGATGTATTGGTTTGACAGGCTTCTAAAAATCAGTCCTATTACTTTGCATTACTTCCATGTGTGTTTAAAATTTAATCCAAATTATTCTCTCATTTGAATTATATGGTGTGACAAATCATTTCATATGATTTAGGGATCAGGTTTAACCTGAAAGTAAGTATAAGGTCAAAGTTGAAACTGTAATAAAATATGTTGGATATTCTGTATGTCTGTAGTGTAAAGATTTGGTTTCCGTGTTTTCACCATTGTTTTCTTCCTTCACAGACTGAGACAACACTTGGACTCAGTTCATACCAACAGAAAAGGTAAGGCAGTAATAGGTATATATATATATTTTTTTAATATATAAAATTTTATGTAGTTAGTAAGATACTGACATACTTTTAGGTCTTTCTGGGGGATTCCCGCTCTCCGTTTTCCCCATACTTTTTTTGGTGAGGAGGGAAAACAAATAGTAAATCACATTATATCATGTATTTCAAGTATTGTGTATGGAAGACCAAGTTTAAATCTGAATTTGCATGTCGTGCATTGCGTAGCATTCCTTCCGCATCACATGCAAAGGGGTTTACTTGTAGCTGAAACTCCCCTTGCTTTGGAAGAGTTTCGGCTTTATAGCTCCCAGTGACCTCTCCCGTGGTCCTCCCCGCTTTTTATGGGCTGAGCAGTGCTGCCCTCAGTTGTCATCAAGGGTCTACCTGCAGGCCCCTGGCAGAGGAAGTTACCGTATAAGGAGAGATGATTCTAATTACAGGAGACCTTAACTGGTTGTCTTGCTGACCCCCCTTGTTTGACACATGAGGACTCTGAGATTCTTAGAACCAAGGGATGTGCTAACAAGGTTAGACTGGCAGGGTTTCAGGTAGAATTCATTATCTTCTGATCACCAGCCCCGTGTTGCATTCCCTTTGATATTCTTATATCAAGTATGGAATCCTTCAGTGTTCGCTGTGTTTTCTCTCTTTAGCCAGAAGAGCCATATAGAGTTAGTTAAGAATTAGAGGGGAAATGCTTTGAAAGAGGCATAGGGGAGCCAGTGGAGGCACATGAAGGAAAGTAGTCGTGATGGAGCTTACATGGTAGGGAAGAGAGGTGAGAGTCTGCACAGTCTGCTCTGTGCTGGGGCTGTGGGTACACTCCCTGCCTTGAGACGTCTTGAAGGACAGTAGAGACACAGCTTCTGATGAGGTTATAAAGCATATGTGTTGATGAAATGACAAAGGCAATCTGCTTTCTGAAAGAAGGTGGCTCACTTGAAGAGTATATTATAATCCAATGATAGAAGCCTCAGGGCTTAGTTATAGGGGATCAGGTACCTGAGACACATGGGTGTGCCTCACATGGTGTCTCACTTTCATCATCAAAACAGTCCACAAGGCCTAAGGCACAGCTGAGGTGAAGTTAGCCTCTGACTGCGGCTCCTGGTCTCCACTACTGGCTGCCTCTACCAGCTTCTCCTTGGGGGTACCCCCGTTTCTGCTGAGCATTAGAGATTGCTGAGATGGACGCTTTGTGGTTTTGAACTCCTGTAGTCATCTCTGCGCCAATTTCTGACTTCTTGTACTCCCCAGTTGTATAGTCCATTTGCTGCCCTGTGACTCTTCTAGTAAGGCAAGAGATTCAGCCCCATCCTTTCTTGTATTGCCTATACATGATCTCCTGAGTGAAAACTCTCATTCTGTAAGTGAAGCTTAACCTGCTCCAGGGAAATTTATATCATGAAAAGCTTAGTTACAAAATGATTCTGTAGCTAGTGGTGGTGAAGCTAGTCTCTGGCTACCATTTGCTCCGTCTCCACCACAAAGGTTACTATCTGCTTCAGCCCCAAGGGCTTCCAGCACATTCCGCAAAGAGAAGAGCTGCTGCTTTCACGACCTCAGGATCATGGGAAGTAAAACTATGAAAGAATTTTCCAAGATACTCTTTTTTATGTTTCTCTCCTACCTTCTGGTTCACCCTTTCTAATTTGTGTTAATACAGTTATCAATTACATGATAATATTTTGTTTAAAAAGATGCCAGCTACATAATATAATGGTGGATAATGTGCACATAGTGTTCCATCAGTGTTTATTTTAGTTGAACACCAAAATGTTATAATGAGTACCAGTAATGATTTAATATTTTGGGACGTGAGGCCACCTTTTATGAATGTCTTTTCCTAGGGTTGTGGAGCCCTATGGTGGGAGATTAGGAATTAAAGAGACCTGAGTTCTGTGTTCACCAGATGTGTAGCCTGGAGAAAAACTATTTAACTGCTCTGAGCATGACTTTCATTTGCAGACTGGGGAAGATCATTTCTCGGCCTGATGTATCTTATATGTGATATAAGGCATTATATAAGGTTGCTGTAAGGACCAAATGAGAGACTTATTTGGGTAACAGTAGTTTGCAAACATTAAAATGTTACATAAGTTGTGGGTGTTGGTTAATTTATTTGTTCAGTCATTCAGCAAATATTTACTGGAATCTTTACATACACCAGGCATTGTTCTAAGAATTAGTGATTCAGTCATTGTGTTTGTTATCTATTGCTATGTAATAAATTACTTCCAAACCTAGAAGCTTAAAACAGCAGACATTTATTATTTTTCTGCTTCCGTGAGTGAGAAATTTAGGAACAGCTCTGCTAAGTAGTTGTGGCTCAGGGTCTCTCGTGAGATTTCAGCCAAGACATCAACCGAAGCTGCAGTCATCTGAAGGCCTGGTCCCGGTGGGTCCTCTCCAAGATGGCTCACTCACATACTATTAGCAGAAGGCCTCAGTTCCTTACTGGCTGTTGGCAGGAGACCTTAGTTCTTTGCCGTGTGGAACTCTCCGTAGGACTGCTTGAATGTTCCTGTGTCACAGCAGCTGGAGACCCTAGAGCAGGAGATCCAAGAGAGAGCACAAGGAGGAAGCCACAGTGTCTTTTGTAATTGGGTCACACAGTCACTTCTACCATATATTATTCATAGGAAGTTACCCCCAAGGAGAGCAGAATTAAGCCCCCACCTCTTGAAGAGAGGCAGATCAGAGAATTTGTGAACACGTTTTAAAACTACCACAGTGCTGGCTGGGCCAGATAGTCAAGACTCCTGCCCTGGTGAAACCTGTGTGCTAATGGGGAAAATAGACAACAAGCCACCAAATAAATGAACAAAGTATCAGTTAGAGAAAGGTCTGGGATAGACAAGACTCCATTGCTTCTTTAGATTTGACCATAATGAAGGCCTCTCTGAAATGATGTTTCAGCTTACCTGGTGAAAATCTTAGGGCAGAGCATTTCAGACAGAGGAACAGCTAGTGCAAAGGTTTGATATTGGGAGCAGTGTTGTTATTATATTATGTTGTTATAAGAGCTGGAAATGTTGGTGTATACAGTTAGGTAAGAAGGATACATGTGTGTATCTGTGTGTGTATGTGTATACACAGTGTCCACAAGAAGAACCAGAGTCTTCTGATCTTTAAGTTTCCTGGTATCTCTAGGATATAAGCCAAAAATACTGGGCTACGGAGTACTTTTCAAATTAAGGTGGTTGAGGTTCTTTAATTGACTGTATAGTTTGCTTTTTATTAAGTACAACCATTTTGGTTGCCTACAGTTAACCATAAGCATCTAGAAGATTATAGTTAGAGCCAGAACTTGCTAATACCTTAATGGCAGATAAAGTCTGCTCACAATTGCAGTTTGTCTAATATCTGTTATAAATTTTGTGAAAAAGTTAAAAGGAATGTTCTTAAGTTGTTTTTTAAGATTCCATTTGGGTTTATTCTTAGATTAATTTTCTAGCTCTGGAGCTTTTAGCCATACATGAAGTGACATATATGCAAAAAACAGTACTACTTTGCATAGATCTTGAAGACTGTAGTAATTTTGATGGTAGACTTAAACCCAGCCATATCAAATATTATAATAACTGTGAATGGTTTCAACACCAGTTGTCAGACTAAACCCGTCAGCCGTCGGAAGTGGCTATGATGAACCCCCTCAACTTTTGATTGTTCAGTGAAGTCTTTCTCTCTCCTTGATTTCTGAATGACAGCGTTGCTGGGTATAGTATTGTTGTTTGACAGTTATTTTCTTTCAGTAGTTTGAATGTCATCCCACTCTCTCTTTGCCTACAAAATTTCTGTTGAGCAATCCACCTGTACGGTACCTCCTTCTTATCTGCGGGGCATACATTCCAAACACTACACTATTACTGATAGTACCAAACACTATATATACTCTGTTTTTTTCCTATACTGACAGTGGATCACATATACAGCAAGGGTACAGTAGACAAAGGGATGATTCATGTCTCGGGCAGGGCAGAGCAGGAAGTTTCATCATGTTGCTCAGAAGGGTGTGCAGTTTAAAACATGTATTTTTTATTTCAGGAATTTTTCATTTAATATTTTCAGACCATGGTTGACCGCATGTAACTGAAACTACAGAAAGTGAAACCACAGTTGAGGGGGGACTAATGTAGTCTTATGGGGTGGGGAGTGGGGTGTTCCTTGTATGTGATGTGTCACTTTTGCTACTTCCAGAATTCTCTCTTTGCCTTTGACTTTTGACAGTTTAATCATAATGTGTCTCATTGTAGGCCTTTTCAAGTTCAACCTGTGTGGGGTTCTTTGGGCCTCATAACTCTAGATGTCCACTTATCTCCCCACAACACTGGGGGAGCTAGATGTCCACCGTGGGCTCTCTCTTTCCCATCTGAGAAACTGTAGGCGCTAGGGGGCCCTCTCAGTGCAGCGCTGTACCAGCCTGGTAGAGAGGTGATATGACCAGAGTATAGCCATTTCTCTTACCTTTCTAATACAGTTTTTTTCTTCTTCTTCTTCTTTCCTGCTCTCTGTGGTCCAAGGATGTTCTTGAGCCTCACCCCTGTATTTTGGGATTTTCACAATGGTATCTCATCTATGGGTCGTTGTTGGGTGGTCTTCTTGTGAGGGGGACTGAAGTCAAGAATGACCTACGTCACCATCTTGATGATGTCACTATCCAAAAGACATCATTGATAATAGGAAAAGGAGGGACAGGGAGAAAATACAGTACATACATTTGACAAAGGACATGTATCTAGAATATATAAAGAACTCTTAAACTCAAAATTAAGACATCCCAGTTAAAATACTTTGAACAGACACTTTGCAAAAGAAGATATCTGATTGGGCAGTAAACAAATGAAAAGATGTTCAACATCATTAGTCCTTAGGGAAATGAAAATTTAAGCTAAAATGGATTTATTGGAAAATATTGATATAGGAGTAATCTGTATCTTTTCTCTTAAGTCACTATATAGCTGTCTCTAATAAAAGTCATACAGGGGACCATTTTAAACTGTTGGTGACTTTTTAAAAGGTTTTACTTGTTAAAGTGGTTTTATTCCCCTCTTATTTCTGCTTGCAACGCTTACTGTGGATCAAGCTACAAAAGAGTAGTTCCCAAGTGTGAGAGTGGACATAAAAGTGCCTGTTTCTGGGCTCCATACTAGATGTAAGGAATCAGAATCGAGAGGCGCGGGGCCCTGGAATCTGCATTTCTACAAGCATCCTAGATGATTAAGATGTAGGTAGACCACAAATCATTCGTTATGAAATACTGGGCCGAAGAGAACCTTTTGTTTAGGTAGTAATTGCCCCTAGGAAAATATTTTAAATTTCACAGTTTAAACAAATTCCCAAAGCTCCAAGAATGTTTTGTGTGCTTCATTTGGGAAGGTCTTGTGTGCTTAATTTCGACCTAACAGTTCACCAGGCAACACAGATTTCATGTATCTCTCCAGTTGTTCCCTCGCTTGAAGTCAGAATAGCCCTTATTCATCTCCTTCTCCCCAAATAAACAGTTAATGTTTTAGTGAAAATAAAATATTGTATTGAGTTTCAGAAAAAATACAATCACTGCCGAAAGCATAAAATCATGTTATTACTTTTATAATGTCTAAGATTCTGTTTCTTTGAAATTGACAAAGGGCACCGTTTTTCATATTGCTTCTTCCCCAGTTTATTTTTCAACATTATGGATTTGTAGACATTTGCTTTCTGTTAATAAAGCACTAAGGAGTGTCATGACCATTCTAAATAAACAGTAGCAGCCATTTCAATCAGCTGTAGGTATGTGATAGCTATGTTATTGAATTTTGGGTTTTGTTAAGATAAGATTATCCCTATGACAATTTGTGTTGTACCCACTCAAATATTAAATTGGTCCTTAGATATAGATCTGCTGTTGTTTTGAAAATATGCATTTATTTATGAGAGAATTATCTGTTATGTATTGTCCCCTCTATCTCATATTCTGTGAGCATCCTGTAAGTGTCACGATAACAATTGGCTGGACACCACTTCTTTGGAACATTTTATGGGAGGTCTTAGCCCACATAAGGCATGAAAAAGGAAAACAAGGTCTAAGGATTTAAAAGGAAGAAACAGAATTGTTGTTACTTGCAGGTGATCTGTCTACAGAGACAATTCAAGATAGTGATCATTTTAGCAACACATATAATGGCAGGGGAAAATCTAAGAGAATCTATAGACTGTTAGAATTAACTCACCAAAATGCCTGGGTTTAAGATCAGTACCCCCAAATCAGTAACTTTTTAATATAAAGCAATAACCACGTATATCTATCTGCCTACTTGACATCTCCATCTAGATAAGACATCTCAAGTTTAAATGTCTAAAACAATACTCTTGAATCCCTACCCAACTACCCTTCCCCACTTCCAACCTACTCTTGCATGTCATGACTACGTATCCAGTTTCTCGGGCCAAAATCTTAGAGTTAAGTCATCTTGATGCCTCTCTTCTTTCTCTTACACTCCAAAATCAATCCATCAGCATGATGTCTCTAGCTTCCAAAAATATTCAGAAAAGAGCCACTTCTCACCACCCTCCCTTGCAGTCATCCTGGACCACAGTGGCTGTCCCCTCCTCTCTGGACAACTGCAGGGCCTTCATGCTTCACTCTTGGGCTCATGCAGTCTCTTCTTCATACAGCAGCCAGATTTGACCTTTTAAATGTGTTAGATCATGTTACTTCCTTGCTCAAAACACCGTAGACGCTTATTGTTACACTGAGGATAAAATCCAGACTTCTGCAAGGAGACCTGGCCTCTGTACCGCTCTGATCTCAGCTCCGGTCTCCTCCCCCTCCTTCCTGTACTCTGGCCACTTCAGCCTCCTGGTTCCTCATCATGCCAAGGACATTCCTGCTTTCTTCCTCCAGATCGCCACCAGTCAGGTCTCAGCCCCAGTGTCCCTCCTCAGGTAGACCGTCTATGTTCCTGCTGTGTTTGATTTGTCTTTATATGTTGGACGTCATCACGTGATGTGTTCTATTTTGTTTTCCCCATTGGCATGTTAGTGCCATGAGAACAGCCTCTTTGTTCTCATGGCCCAGCCACTAGACAGCCCCTGCCATTCGGTATATTTGTGTTGAGTGAATGGGGTGTGCACCGCACCTTTTTCCCTTGCCTGGCCACTTTAAACATTTCCACTTGAAGTTTGGGGATTAGGCTCTCAGTTCTGTGAGAGAAAAAAAAAACTGTATCTTAATCTCCTTTGTATCTCTAGCATCTAACACAGTCATTGTTTATATATGTGTGAATTACTGACTTAGACACATTTACTTTATGCATTACAATTTTTTTTTCTTGATTGGATGGAGATTTTATGTAAGTTTGAGTTTCACACTGTTAAAACTGATGAACTCATCAGTATCTATTGTTTTAAAGGAGCTGAAGAGTATCCTCGTTACAGTATGTCTAAGAAGGGCAGAAATCAAGAGGGGGTAGATTCTGTACCTCTGGCTACATGTGGCAGCTGCCTTGTGAGGAATTGTGCCTTCATTTTCCCAGTGTCTTTAGTTTTGTGCTTTAGTAAAGTATAGTCTTACATTTGGTCTTTTCCTTCTCGTGTTTGTCATCTTTAATGTTCAACATATGTAGAAGGATTGTCAAGCAGCACAGAGTAATACTCCTAATTGCTAAGGCTAAAAACACTTTTCAACCTTATTTTTTTAAGCTCAATTATTCCACTGCTCAGACTATTTAATCTTTATTGAGTTAAATCTAGATCTTCCACATTTTCTGTATGTCCTTGTCTATTTCTATTGTATTTCCTGAATGAAACTACTACATCCTGTGAAGTTTGTGTTCTTTTGAATTGCAGAGGTGATGGAAATAAAGTAGTCTCACAGAATGGGTTTTGCTCTTACATCATTTCTTAAAATACAGCAGAAAGATAATCTACTGTTTAGAAACTTTAGTGTCTGAATGACTTTCTCCCTCTCTCAGTATGTAAACAGATGACTTTAGGAATGCGGACCTCCTCTCCAAGGTTATTTATACTTTGCATCAATATTAGGTCATGGTGATGTCTAGGAGGTTTGCTTATTCAGGAATCTGTTTTAGTGAGAAGTTCTAGTATCAAGGGGAATAGTTAGAAATGATACTCAAATATTTAGGCCAAGACATCATAGATCAGTATGTTCCAAACTCTCAGATTAAAAAGATATTTCAGTTCTTGGAAATTTCTATCCCCAAATTGACTCTTGTTTAGTTCTTTGACACTCTAGTTACAATGGGATCATGAGTTTTTATCTCTATAAATTGCCTTCCAAGTACAAGTAATTATTTATTGTTCATTGTACATGTATTAAAAATCCAAATGAGACAGTTCCGTGGCAGTCCAGTGGTTAGGACTTGGTGCTTTCACTGCGGTGCCCCAGGTTAAATCCCTGGTTGAGGAAATGAGATCCCTTAAGCCGCGTGGTGTGGCAAAAAAAAAAAAAAAAAATCCAAATGAACATATTAAGGTATATTGTTATCAGTTATATCAACCAAATAAAGTTCAGCAGTCTATTTGAGCAGTTTCTGTTTTTGCATACCTTTGATAGGAAAAACACTCCTTTTTTTCACCATTTTTTAAAACAAATGTTTATTGATTTCCTCCAATAAAAAAGTAACGCATATTTCTAATATAAGACTCCACTTTTCTTAAAGAAACTTTATCATGACAAAACTCAAGTGTCTGACTTTGGTTTGGGGAAACACATATGTTGAAGAATTGCTTCTTAGGCTGTTTTCTTTTTACTTACAGTATATCTCTGTACCGGGGTAATTGCAGACCTATACGATTTGAGCCACCAATGCTGGATTTCCATGAACAGTAAGTTTAAAATTTTCAGGCCATAGCAATATTACATATATTTTATGCATGCGTTTGTCTTGCCTTTTGCCTGTGTTATCTTGTATGAGAAAGTTACATGTTTTAGTCATCAGGAAAGTAAATAATGTTGAATACAGTTTGAAGATGGGAAGTAAGTATCTGTTATAAATCTAACGTATAATATTAAAGTTTGAAGTTTGAAAAATATCCACATTTTGGAGTCTCTGGTTCAGAGGATCTTATCTTCAGAAGCAGCATTAAACTTGGTTACCTTTCTGATTAGCACTTCATTTCCAGTTTTATTATTTAACATTTTTCCTTGTGGATGTGGAAGAATATATTAATTTGTTTGATGTATATGCTTTTAAAGTACAAACTTTTCTACATCATCAAATAAATAATATTATCACCAACCCAGGAGGCCAAACAAAAGCAGATCCTACAGGAAGACAAGGTCCAATCACAGAGTACTTCCTCAAACCATAGTTCTGCTTACCTTCTGCCTTTGGGTCTCAGGTTTTGCACATCTCAGATACACTGAGGGGAAGACAAGTCTTCACCCGTATTTGGTTCCAACCCAATTTAGCAGGTAGGTAAAGAGAACATCTTAAATGATATAACTTCTAGAGTAATGCCACTCTGGTAAGTTAGCAGAAGAAAGGAAGTTTTTTTAAATTTGTTTGTCCTTTTTTTTAAAAATAATTTTTATTGAAGTAAAGTTAATTTACAATGTTGTGTTACTTTCAGGTGTATAGCAAAGTGAATCAGTTATGCATATACATATATCTACTCTTTTTTAGACTCTTTTCCCATATAGGTCTTTATAAAATATTGAGTAGAGCTCCCTGTGCTATACAGTAGGTCCTTATTAGTTATCTATTTTATATATAGTAGTGTATATATGTCAATCCCAATCTTCCAATGTATCCCTCCCACTCCTTTACCCCCCCTACCCGGTGACCATAAGTTTGTTTTCTACATCCGTGACTCTGTTTCTGTTTTATGAATAAGTTCATTTGTACCATTTTTTTAGATCCCACCTATAAGCAATATCATATGATATTTGTCTTTGTCTGACTTCACTCAGTATGACAATCTCTAGATCCATCCATGTTGCTGCAAATGGCGTTATTTCATTCTTTTTTATGGCTGAGTAATATTCCATCGTATATATGTACCACATCTTCTTTATCCGTACCTCTGTCGATGGATATTTAGGTTGCTTCCATGTCCTGGCTATTGTAAATAGTGCTGCAGTGAACATTGGGGTGCATGTATCTTTTCGAATTATGGTTTTCTCTGGATATATGCCCAGGAGTAGGATTGCTGGATCATATGTTAGCTCTATTTTTAGTTTTCTAAGGAACCTCCATAGTGGCTGTACCAATTTACATTCCCACCAACAGTGTAGGAGGGTTTCATTTTCTCCACACCCTCTCCAGCATTTATTAGAAGAAAAGAATTTAAAAGGGAAGTTGGTAGGGGGAGCTGTATGCAGGTCTATTCTGATTCAATAAATGAAAACTGTAATTTTTTTAATGTTGTCAAAGTTGTAGTTAACCGTTTTCTACTAGTGAAGACATTAAATTTAAATAATTTCTGTTTAAATATTTCAGGGTATTTTTAAATTTGGAAGTGTATTAATCTTTTGATTTGAACCCAGGTACCTGAAACTGTTCTTCTACACTAAGATGTTAATGTCAAGTTTTCATTTAGTTTTTACGTGTACCACAGTAGGCAGCCTTGCATTTTTTAACATTCTTTAATTAATTCTGTAATAATTTCTTTACAATCTCAAACCTAGAATAATCAAATATATCAGTTATACTTGTACAAAACCATGGTAGAGTAGTCAGCATAAGAAGAGCTATCTGATAACAACTCCATCTTTTCAGGTGTTTACAGAGATCATGGATTTTTGGGGTGGGGCTGCAGAGAGAAGTTTGTGTGCTTCCTTTTGTACCTACAGATGGAATCAGTATTTGCAAGTAGTCGTTATATAAATAGTAAAATTGACTTGTGGGTGTTAGGTTTAAAGACCATAATGTTCAGATAGGAAATACATCACTGTTGTTTCTGTCCTAGAAAAAGGTTTAGAAACGATGTTGAAATGGCAAAAACATAGAGTTCTTAATCCAGTCACAGTAATATATCACCCGTAGTCTCCTTCTGTCAAATGCCAAGATATTTAATGAAACATGGCATGCATTTTGATCTTTAGCAAGAAGGTTCATTATTTTTAAAATAATGATGAGTTCTATCTCTCTGATGAACTCCAATCTAGGACTGTGGCATGGGCCATGTTTATGATGACACCATGAGCCTGGGGACAGAGGAGATCAGGGTACAGTAGCAAAACTTTAAGTCTAACATAGTGAGTATTCTTACTTTGAAAAGCTTAGCAGTAACCATTTTAGAGAGATTGTTTCAAAAGTTATATCCGGGCTTCCCTGGTGGCACAGTGGTTGAGAGTCCACCTGCCGATGCAGGGGACACGGGTTCGTGCCCCGGTCCGGGAAGATCTCACATGCCGCGGAGCGGCTGGGCCCATGAGCCATGGCTGCTGAGCCTGCGCGTCCAGAGAGGCCACAACAGTGAGAGGCCCGCGTACCGCAAAAAAAAAAAAAAAAAAAAAAGTTATATCCAACGTTTTTCACTTCATTTTTTTTTTAAGGGAGTTTTGAAAATTTCATGCATCCCCTGAGATAAAGAAATTTTCAGGTGTGCAAAATATCTGAATTGAAATTGGTAATTCCTGTTCCAAATTATCTGTCCCTCAACGCTTTACATAATGAATGCCCCACCCCCTAAATAGGAGAAATTGAGATAAGGGCAAGCAAAATTCTGGACTGGTAGTTTTAACCTTTTTTTGGATCATGGTTTTCTTTAAGAACAGATGAAAGCTATCAGAACCTCTTCCTTCCTTTCCCCAAATGCACACACACACAGTTGCACATACAAATAACATTTTGCACATAGGTTCAAGGGTTTTATAAGCATCCCCATCAAAGTCCATATCTGGATCCTTAAGCGCTAGTAAAGAATTCCTGTTCTAGGCCACAGATTATTAAATCATCACTACAGAATTTACTGGGGTTTTGCCCAATATGCTAGCAGTACATGTTCACTGTGGTATACTTAGAAAATGCTATCAAGAGAAAGAAGCAAAAATTTACCAGTAATCCAACCACCCAGAAACATAAACATTGAACTTCTATCCTTCAAGTCCTTTTTCTGTGTATCTGTATTTATTTATTGAGTTACAAAAATATAACAGTATTTTCTGACCATAAACTATTTTATAACCTGCTTTCTTTTTTAAAAAAATAAATTTATTTATTTATTTATTATTGGCTGCATTGGGTCTTCATTGCTGCCCATGGGCTTTCTCTAGTTGTGGTGAGCGGGGTCTACTCTTCGTTGTGGTGCATGGGCTTCTCATTGCGTTGGCCTCTCTTGTTGCAGAGCACAGGCTCTAGGCACGCAGGCTTCAGTAGTTGTGACATGTGGGCTCAGTAGTTGTGGCTTGCGGGCTCTAGAGCGCAAGCTCAGTAGTTGTGGGTCACGGGCTCTAGAGGACAGGCTAAGTAGTTGTGGCGCATGGGCTTAGTTGCTCCGAGACATGTGGGATCTTCCCAGACCAGGGATTGAACCCATGTCCCCTGCATTGGCAGGTAGAGTCTTTTTTTTTTTAACACCTTTATTGGAGTATAATTGCTTTACAATGTTGTGTTAGTTTCTGCTGTATAACAAAGTAAATCAGTTATATATGTACCTATGTTCCCATATCTCCGGACCCTCTTGCATCTCCCTCCCACCCTCCCCATCCCTTCCCTCTAGGTGGTCACAAAGCACAGAGCTGATCTCCCTGTGCTATGCGGCTACTTCCCACTAGCTATCTGTTTTACATTTGGCAGTGTATATATGTCCATGCCACTCTCTCACTTCGTCCCAGCTTACCCTTCCCCCTCCCTGTGTCCTCAAGTCCATTCTCTACATTTGCGTCTTTATTCCTGGCAGGTAGATTCTTAACCACGCACCACCAGGGAAGTCCCTAACCTGCTTTCTAAACATATATACTGTGCATTTTTTTATTCCATAGAATTTTCTGTTACATTATTTTGTGGTATCAAAGAACAGCAAATTGTATGGATATATTTTTTAAATTCATTTATTGTTTTAAACTCTTTGGTCTTATAATCAGTGCTGAAACTAATGCTTTAAGCACAACCATTACTAGTTCCTCAGGAAAGTCCAAAAAAATGGAATTAGGAGATGAAAGGATATGCAGAATGTAAAACATTTTTAGTTAATATTTAGGCTAGCGAGTAATTAGGCGTCATGTACAAGGAGCACCGATAGGAATCAATGAACTGATCTACGACTGTAGAGGACGATGTGCTGAAGATGTGCGAACAGACAGATGCACTCCACTACAGACGAGGGTTGGGTTATACGATGAAGAAAATTGTTTGAAGCAGACTGTGAGCTCTTGGTTACAGGTTAGACTGGACTGTTCCCCAAAGGAGCAAATTTATATGCTGCTGCAAAAGAGCAGAAACAAAAGGAAAAAAAAATTACCCTTAATTTAAACTTTTCTGTGTCCAGCCTGAGAGCACTGAACAGAGTTTGTTTTTATCTCATAAAGGTAGAAGTGGATCTATAGAAGTAGGAGTTGGGAGCAGATGTGAATACATGTATTAGGGTTCAATCAGAGGAACAGATCCAGTCAGATCCAGTGTTGTGTGTGTGTGTGTTTGTCCGTATATGTTTATGTGTGGAGTTTTTATAAGGAATTGGCTTATCTAATTGTGGGAGCTGGTTAAGCAAGCCCCAAGTGTACAGGGGCAGGCACTCAGGAAGGGAAAATTGCGAGCAGGCTGGAGCCTCAAGGGCAGGACCTGAATATTGATGTCCACGGGCCGGCACTTGGGGAGGATCCCAAGGAAGCAGGCCAGTCTCACATCCAGCTGTTGTTGGGAGTCTTTTAGCTCAGATGACGGCCAAACTCTCTTTGAAAGCTCCAGGCATGTTATACATACTTTAAGAGGCTCCTCTCCAAAAAGAATTTTTCATAGAAGGTTTCATGCAGTCATACAGAAAAATAGAACAGATAGTGAATATATTCTTAAACTAAATTCAATAATTAAAAATTTTGCCATATTCATATTTTTGTTCATTTTTTTAATCATTTGTAGCAGACATAATGACATTTCATGCCTACCTTCTGCATAAGTACAGTACCATCATTGGTATTGTAAGAAAATTAACAGTAATTACAGAGTGCCGTAATCCGTCTGTTTTGGTCAGTGCTGTTGTTGTTTGGTTTCTAAGTGATAGAAATCTAACTGAAAGGAGTTGAGCAAAAATAAGGATATACTAGAAGGAATTCCAAGGACTGTAATATATTTGCAGAAAGTTCACAGTTGCAGTGGGACCTGGGAACGACGTTATCCAGCACCACTAGGCCTTTCTTCCGCCCGCCCCCATCTCTTATCTCTGCCCCACTTGCTGTTGGCTTCTTGTCTCCCACTGCCCATATCTTTTCCCTACAATGATGAGAGCAAATCTACTGACTGTTCTTGAGACCCGCATTCTCTAGCCTCCCTTCCT
Organism: Tursiops truncatus; assembly: GCF_011762595.2. Classification (NCBI taxonomy): domain Eukaryota; kingdom Metazoa; phylum Chordata; class Mammalia; order Artiodactyla; family Delphinidae; genus Tursiops; species Tursiops truncatus. The sequence goes on from NC_047047.1 coordinate 8,348,472, forward strand.
CGGGGAATAATAGCTTCTTTTACTTTAGTTGGAAAAATCTCAGAGTAGTACAGTCATCACCCTGGCTTAGGTGAGGTGGCTACCTCATCACTCAGATAAGGACGGTGTTTGGTAGTGGACGTGTTTTCCAGGGGGTGTCTCTGTAATTATCAGGGTTTCACCCAGAGAAAGAAAAGTCGTGCAGTGGGAACTCCAGTTGAAGCCCGTTACAACCTCCCTGGCCCATTGAACCTCCAATGACCTTCAGTCCTCTGTAAAACACGCCTTCCCCAGCCTGCCTAGCAGAGGTAGAAACTGCCTTCCCCCTGCTTCCATGGTGTGGCGTTCACTCCGCAGAGCTGGGATGGATCCACACCCAGAATTTGCTTTAGGTGTCAAGACTGGTTCACACACCAAGAAGGGTGAAAAGATTTATTATCCTCACATAATGAAGCTTTCTGGGGAGAGCAGAGAGGGCTCCCAAGGTCTGAAAAATGGCTTGAGAGAGCAGAGAAAGGAAACTGGCTTGGCTCTTATGCTTAGGGGGTGAGGCTGGGCAGGCTTGCATGGTCTGAACTTCTTAGTAGATCGGAGAGAGAGTGTGCAGGCTTCCCTGTGGGCTTGCCCAGATGTGGGGCATAAGGTGAAGGGACATTGTGGGGCTTGAAAACTGTCAGCAATGAGACATCAAAACTGGAATTGGGTTCTTCATCACACCTGACATCCTCTGCTAACTTCTGTCAGTGCTGGTTATTGCTCTAATTGGTTCTTCTGACGTCTGCTTCCCTACTAGACCCGACTATCAAGATAAATACGCGCTATTTATCTTTACATATCTGGCACGTACTTCACACTTAACACATGCCGTACATTGTCTTTAAGTCCAGCAAGATTACCTGCTGATTTCTTCTGCTACAGTAAAATTCGTTTTGTATTTTCAAGTGTTTTTTGCAGCACTTCATTAAACATTTACGATACCTTTTCTTCTTGATCCAGCAATGTACTGATTTAATTAATGCCCATGCTGTAAATGTTTCATTAGCTTCATATGTCTAGCAGTAATTTTAGGACTTGAGAAGTAGCCTTAACAGAACACTTTATAATATTCTCTTCCAGAAATTGTAAGTGATCAGAAATCATTGTTCACTGTACCTTGACTTATGCGCTGAAGTTTTGCCTTATGTTTTCTGTGAACTACTTCTACTGCTTGTGGTCATTTTTTCTAAACCAGAAGCCATTCTTAATTTTAAAACACCCTTTGCAGTAACTGGAAGAACTTTTGAGTCGGATGAAATTTATCACTCCAGGTTGCCTTCAGTTGCCAACCAGGGTCTCCAAGACGGTTTCCTGTCCTTTAGCAAGGATGCAGCTCTAGTTCCGTGGCTGCTTTCTAAACCGCCGTGGCCTCACTCCTCTCACTACCCTGGCCGTCCCTACCGCCCTCTAGAATGTCTTTGACGTTTGATCAAATTAACTTTCTTGAAAAATAGGCTTTCTTTGTTTACATCCGTTTTGTTTAAATTTATTCTTTGATTCTACTTTTTTGCCCCTTCCCTCTCCCTCCCTCTCCCTCTGCCCTTCTCTTCTTTCCCCCCTTCCCCCCTCTCTCTCTCTAGCAGTCAGCCTGGAGCAATCTTGGGCCTGACCACCACCTTCCCCCCACCCCCTGCTTTACTCACCCCCCCACAGTTATTTATGCCAGTGCTGTTAAATATTTTTCTGTTTCCATAACAACTCCTTTTTTCAAACATTTATTGCAGATTTAAAAGATTCTTTGGGTGGGATCTTGTTTTACTGAGTTCTTTGGTTTATATAATTATTAAGTGAAGAAAATCTTGATTTCAAATCTAAAAGTTTAAAACAGAGACTTAATGGCTTTTAAAAGGGTGGAAATTGAATAAACTTGCTAAAAATGGAGGTGTTTATTGTCAAGTTCAGTTGATGAGAGGCATTTCTCCCTAATCACTTTTTGGTATTCCGAGAAAATCAAGTAGGCCCTCTTTTCTAAAGGGATGTTTGGTGCTTTTTAGCTTTCCAGTTTATAACTGTTCAACCAACACTCCAGCTCAGCCCTCAGTCTAAAATGTGTTTGAGACGATGGTCAGATTTTGTGGTAATCGAGTGGTCAAAGTAGTGCATATTGATTTGGCCCAAATTCCTGCCAAAAGTTGTGTTTAATAGACTGCTGTGTCACTGTCATTCACAAAGTTTGCCTGAGGGCAGCTACTCAGCCATTTCTTCGGCTGTTTCGTGGCACTGCATTGTCATCTTTCTGTGGCTAGAAAAATTGCCATTGACCACAAAATTGCAGCTTACTTTCCAAGCTAGTCTCTAATTCACGAGTGCTTCTTCCTAATTCTTTTGCGCCTCAGACTCTTGTAAAATATGGACAGTTAGTCAGAAGCTCTGCTCTTGAGAGAACAGCTGTATATCTCAGCTTGGTTTATCTATAAATAATTCACACTAACCCCCTTGGCCCTCCTCCTGTCTTTGGAGCAGCTGATAATGGAAACAAACTGGACCAGCACACTAGCAGGCATTTGAAAATCTTTGTCTTATTTTTAAATCTTACCTGTCTAGCCAAGCAGTCACACATGATGCTTATGACAGGCAGGATTCTAAGATGCCCCCCGATTCCTGGCCCCTAAGGTGCTCATTCACCTTCTCCCAGTTGTATTCAATCAAACACTCATCTAGATGTTGCTGTAGAATTTTCAAAGAATTTTGAAAATGTAATTAAGGTCCCAAATCAGTTGACCTTTAAGATAGGGAGGTAATCTGGGCACCTGACCTAACCACACATGAGCCCTCTACATCTGGCTGTGGCAGTCAGAGACAGAAATGTCGGAGATTTGAAGCATGAGAGGTATTTGATGCAAGGGAGTTTCTTTGTGTTGGTTTTGGAAAGGGCAGGGGCCATATGGCAAGAGGCTGAGAGCAACCTAAACGTTGCCAGCAACCTGCATGAGCTTAGAAGGGAACTTTGAGCCGTGATGTGTGAGACCCTGAGCAGGTACACCAGTCATGCTGTGCCTGGACTCCTACCGTACAGAACTGAGAGATGATAAATGGGCATTGCTTTAACCCTCTCGGTTTGTGGTACTTTGTTAGGCAGCATAGAAAACTGATGCACTGCTTATTTATTCACAAGTAAATTTGTATTAGTACTTGAGCATAGTTTTCCATGGTTCAGTGTGACTTCTCTCCTCAGCCTTCCACTTTGTCAAGGGAACCGAGGAGAGGGAGAGGCAGGGGAAGCTGTTTGTATGAGGTCTGTAAGTTGGTCCATCCAAGGAGACCTCCCTCTGCTTCCATGGTCTGGACCACCTGGAACTGCAGGAAGCCTGCTCTGTGTGTGCATGAGTGGCTGGAATAGCCTGCTGACGCCTTCCCTCAGTTCTTGTTACTCCAGACTTCTCTCGGCAACGTAAGTAGATGACCCTTCTCCAAGGGTTCATTTCCGGAGGGTGTGGCTTAGGGCCTTTCCTCTTTGATCCCTAGAAGAAAGGGTAAGGCCAGCCTCACCGGCACTGCAAACCAAGCTTTCTGATCCACCCCTGCTTCCAGGCTCCTAGAACCTCCAGGCTTGTTTCCTTACCCCAGAGCCCTCTCCTGTAGCAGGCCATCTTCAGTCCTGTCTTCTTCAAGGATCCCCCAGAGTACTTGTCTGTGTTATACCCTGTCTTCTTTATCTAAACTGAGATTGATTGCACTGAGGTCAATGGAGGAAAAACATTAAGAACAAATTCATAGGGAGGAGAAACACTGGTTGCCAGGTAGCCTGTGGGACACTTGAATTGTAAAAGAGCCTGTTTGCTGAAAAAAGCACATAATCGGTGGACTACAGGGTGGAAGGAGCACATTTTTATCTCTGTGTACTGTTATTCTACTATATGTGTATAAAGCTTGAGGAAGAAGAGTTTTATCTTCCATATTGTCTTTGTAAAGCTTCTTCCTGCAGCATCGTGGCCATAGTTTGAAGTCCCAGCTGGATCTGTACCTACTTCCCTAATTATTTTATGGTCCCGTGACCCTACCTGAGATCGCTGAGCCTGTTGGTTAAGAGGTCTAGCTCCTGAGAAAGTCTCTGCCTGAGCAAGAGGAAGTCCACGCACTGGGGGCTCCCGAGGGCGCTCAGCTTCCTGCCTCCTAACCCTAAATGCGTTGTTGCAGACCTGCCTCTGGATGCCCCTCTGTCCCTTCCTCAGGGCCCAAGCCTTGGTTCACCTTTGGGTTTTTTCCTCATGGCTGAACCGTAAGCCACAGAAAGATTTTGAGCCTCGTGGTGGCTGGGCTGTAAACCACGGAGCAGTTTTGGACCAGGTTTTTGCTTCCCTGCAAAGCAGGAAGCTCGCCTGTGGGATCCTGCCTCCCAAGGGCAGTCTGTGGGTACAGCCTCTTAGTGACCGCTAATGCCGCAGAATCACCTGCTCTCTGCTGAGAGACTTGAAGGGAGTTCACCTTCTCTACAGCCTTCCCGCTTCTGGCAAGAGCTGGTGGCATCTGCAGTGATGAGCTCTCAGAAGGGGAGTATGTCTTGGTTTAAGGCTTAGAGGCACCAGAAGACATTGAACCTCAGCAACAACAAAACTTCATGTCAGCATTATAAAGAAATTCTCAGATGGTGTGTAAAATAAAAAGCAGCACAGCCCATTTTGAAAACCTTAAAAATGTGTTAAATGCTTACAAAAGACAGTGAAGAGTTCTTATTTATATAGTTTGTGGACCTTATGCATATGAACGTGACTTTTTTGGGTAGTATGGAAAGAAGGTATTGTTATCCCATTCTAGAAAAGACAATGTTTAAAACAACTTGAGTCAACTGTAGATGAAGCTGCAGAAGAAATGAATAAAGTGGTGCTGAGTTACATTTGATGTTGATTTAGGTGATACAGAATATGAGAATCAAGTGAAATAATGTGACTGTGTTAGAAGTCAGGCTGAGCGCATGTAATTCTGCCCAACTTTAGACTTTGAGGGTTTTACCCCCAAAAGAAGAAGTCCTAATAAGGAAGTTAGACAAACCTCTAAGGAAACAGACTAAAACTTCTGCTTGGACAGTAAAATGAGCTCTGAGTTTATTTATCATAATGTTTAATTATAACACTTCCACCCTAAGTTCTCTTATATTCTATTTAGATAAAATTTGTTAAAGTACTTTTCAAATTGAATTATTGAGGGATCATATCACAACATACGGGGCTTCCTGTCTGACTCAACAGGGTTCAGCATTGATGGCTATATAAGCACCTGTAAAGGTAAGGTAGCATTGTTAACAGTGGTGGCTCAGATGTAGGTCCTCGGCAAATACCTTTAGATTCATTGACCTCAAGTAAACAACTCACATAGCAAAGCCACCTTGACTGACGTGGTCACTCTAAAGCAAAAGGAAGAGTAAAAGACTGAATGCGTTATTTCACTTTTATATGATGATGCTTAACAATTATAGGGCAGTGTTACTTTCCAGAGTATTTTCATTACTTTACCACATTATTTTCACCTTTTTTCATTTTTATGAAATATAATATACAGACAGAAATGAATAAGACATATGTATAGTTTTGTATCTGCCACCCAGTTAGAAATTATTCTTATGTAATTTTACTGTATGTAATTATATTTTAACATATAAATAATATTGTGATATAGCTCATTCTGGTTTTTTTCCAACTGAGATATAACTGATAAATAACATTGTAAGTTTAAGGTATATAGCACGTTGATTTGACTTACGCTGCAGAATGATTACCACCATGGCATGAGCTAACACCTGCATCACATCACATAATTACCATTTCTTTTTTGTGGTGAGAACATTTAAGATCTTAGCAACTTTCAAGCGTATAGTACAGTATTATTAACTGTAATCACTATGCTATACATTAGATCACCAGAACTTATTCATCTTCTAACTGGAAATGTGTACTCTTGGACCGACATCTCTCCTTTACCCCCACCCCCTAGTCCCTGGCAAATACCATTCTAGTCTGTTTCTAGGAGTTCGGCTTTTTGAGATTCCACATATAAGTGATATCACACAGATTTGTCTTTCTCTGACTTGCTTCACTTAGCATAATGCCCTGAAGTCCATCCGTGTTGTTACAAATGGCAGGGTTTCCTTTTTTCTCATGGCTGAATAATGTTCCATCGTGTATATATACACCACAGCTTCCTTATGCATTCATCCATCGATGGACACTTCAGTTGTTTCCATATCTTGACCATTGTGAACAACGCTGCGGTAACCCTGAGAGTGCCATGTATCTCTTCGATACCCTGTTTTCATTTCCTTCAGATATGGGAAGAAGAGGGGGTTGCTGGAGCATAAGGTAGTTCTGTTTTTAATTTTTTGAGGAACTTCCACACTGCTTTCCATAGTGGCTGCATAGCTCATTCTATTTCTTAACCTTTTTAAAGGTCTGTTTTTGTTAGATTATTTTTCTGCTCACTTATTTCTAACCACTGGAGTAAAATAGTGAGTACTTACTCTACCGTTAACTCCCCCTTTGATGGCTACACATATTGCCTCTCCTGCCTTACCACCACAGACAGCCCTGCAGTGAAATCCTCTTACAGGGTCACTTACGGACCGTCATGGGAATTTCTCTGGAACTATAAGCGCAGAGTGGAATGCATAGGTTACAGAGTGTGAGTACACTTCACGTATCTAGGTATGGCCTGATTGCTCTTGTGAATGGCTCTTCCTCTCTGTACTCCTCCGAGCAGTCCACTAGCATTCCTGTATTGCCATGTCCCCTGTATTCGCACTTAACATTAGCCAGCTTTCTAATTTTGCTAGTTAATAGGGATAACATGATGCCTTGTTAATTTTGCATTTCTCTCATCACTAGTAAGTTCGAATATCCATCTCTATATGCTTATTGGCCTTTTGAGTTTCCTCTTCCGATAAATTGCCTGTTCATATCCTTTGACCATTTTTCTTTTGGGGTTCTTAGTAATTAGAAATTCCTCTTATAGTCTGAAAATAACCTTAAAGTCTAAAAAGATATTTAGACATTGCAAATATCTTTTCCCAGCTTGTCATGTGTCTGTTAAATTTTCCCATCTGGTATTTTGTTGAACAGAAAGTCTTAATATTTTCCCCAACTTCTGAAAAATTTAAAAGTACAGAGAAGTTGGAAGAATAACACGGTGAACACCTACATAACCTTTATCCAGATTCACCAAGAGCTAACCTTTTCTTTCTGTCTCTTTTTCTTTCTACACACACACAAACTCCACTTTTTTTCCCGAAAGTAAACGTATACATCATATTTCACCCCTGAGTTCTTCAGTGTGTGAATCCTAAGGGACTGGTCCTAAGTAGCCACAATTCCATTATCACACCCAAAGAATCTAATATTGATGCAGTAACATTATCTAATATATAGTTTACATTCAAATTTCCCTAATTGCCAAAAGCAATATAGTCTTCCATCCTCTAACCAGGTTTAAATTAAGGATGACACATTGCATTTGGTTGGTAGGTGTCTTTAATCTAGAACTGTTTCCTACCTTTTTTCTTTATTCATAAGATTGAAATTTTTGTAGTCCAGGTCAGTTGACTTATAGAATAGCCTATAAACTGGATTTGCCTGATTATATCCTAATGATTAGATTTCAGGCTAAACATTTTTGTCAAGAACATTACATAGATAATGTTGTATTACGTTATATCAGGGTAACGTAATGTCCATATTTCTAATTATTGTTGATGCTGAGTTTGAGCGCTCATTGGTGTACTACCTGCCAGATCCTGCAAATTGTAAAGACGGCTTTTCCTCTTCGTAATTAATAAATAATCTGTAGGGTTGCTATCCTGTTCTGCATCAATCTTTCATCTAATAGTTTACCTCATCCGCACCCATAGACTCTTACCTGAATCAGTCATTACATCGATAGTTGCAAAATGGTGATTCCTTTTTTCCCCTTCAAATTCTATCATTGTTTTTTTTCATTTAGGAATCAAGATTCTTCCCCCTCTTTTCTTTGACCATCACTATAGACCAAGGGTTAGCAAATTATGGCCCTTGACACCTGTTTTTATATATAAAGTTTCACTGGAGCATAGCCATACCCATTCATTCACGTTTGTCTATGGCTGCTTTTTGCACAACAGTGGCAGACCGGGTAGTTGTGACAGAGATTGCATGGTCTGTAAAGCCTAAAACATTTACCGTCTGGCCCATTACAGAAAAAGGTTGTTGATCTCTGCTATAGACTCATGGGTTTTGTTTTTAAATCAGTGTGTAATAACCCTTTACTTTCACTGTTCTTTTTGCTCCAAATTTTACAGATTTTGCCAGTGGGAGCCTGTTTAAGCTGATTCCTTTTTCTTTTTTTGATACATCCTATTATCTTTGAACAATTCTTTGCTTTCTAATAGAACAAATGTTCTAGACTTCCTTATGTTTTGCTTTGTCCAAGACCTGGAATTAGCCAAAACTAAAGAAATCCTGGTCTCTTCAGTGGGAAATGACATTTAGAAACCCAGATCTGGGCACTGAATGTGCTCATTGCCCCAATATGTCATTGCTTCTGTGTTCATGTGGACCAGTCTCTGAAGGAATATATACATGTATATATACATATGCATTATGTATGTATATATTGATATGTATACATGCATAAATCATGGCCCATACTGATAAGTCCAGTTCATATTTTCCCAATTCAAATCCAGCCTCACAGAGTTCTTTCTCATCTTCCCCCATTTTGTATCAGCATCTCTCTTTTCCCCAAAGTGTTTGGTAGAATAGTCCCTTTAAATATTTGGTAGACTTTGCCAGTCAAGTCCTTATGGACTGGAGTTTTCTTTGTGGGGAAGTTTTAAATTGCAGATTTAATTTCTTCAGTAGTTTTATTTTCTGTAGTGCTTACATATTTTTTTCTTAAATTTGTCAGTTTTCGCAAGCTCTGTTTTTCTAGGAGTATGGCAATTTCAGGATTTTCAAATTTACTATCATAAAGTTAATATAATTTTATGATTGTTTTACTGTTTGTAGCATCTGTAGTGATGTCTTCTTCATCACTGCTGGTATTGATATTTTATGCCTCCTCTTTTTTCTTTATTCATCTTGCCAGGTAGTTAACAATTTATTAGTCCCCCCTGCCAAAATGGGAATTTTTGACTTCATAAATCATCTCTATTTTATGTTTTGCTTCATTGATTTCCACTCTTATTTGTATTATTTCTTTCCTTGTACTTTCTTATTTTAATTTGCTGTTCTTTTTCTAATGACATGGATGCTTAGCTCATTAATTTTCAGGCTTTCTTCTTTTCAAATATGTACATTAAGGTTTATGAATTTTCGATTAAGCACAACTTGAACTGTATTCCACAAGTTTTTAATGAGTTAATTTCTTCATTTTGATTCAGTTCCAGATAGTTCTTAATTTTTATTCATCTTTGATCCATGAGTTGTTTACACATGTTGGTTTATTTACATATTTATAGAGAATCTGTTTATCTGTTTGTTATTGGTTTCTAGTTTAATTGGGCCAGGAATAGAAAATTCTGCATATAAAAGGATTCTGAACAAAGAAGAGATAGAACAAATAGAAAATAACCAGCAAGATGGTAGACTTTAACCATAAAAATAATTACATTTAATATAAATAGTCTAAACACAGCAATTAAGAGACCAAGATTGTCACATTAAAAAAGCAAGACACAACTAACAACAGAAACCCAAAATATAGGAAGCAACACTAACAGAACTAAAGGGAAAAACCCGACAGTTCAATAGTAATAGTTGGAGATTTAGGTACCCCACTTTTGATAATGGCATTTGGAAAGGAAGAATTAAACCATCTCTATTTTCAGATGTTATACTCTTGTACATAGGACATCCTAAGCAATCCACTTTTAAAAAAAAATAGAATAAGTGAGTTCAGCAAGGTTACAGGATATTAGATCAATATACAAAAATATTTGTTCTATACACTAGCAATGGACAATCAAAATTAAGACAATTCCATTTACAATGGCATCAAAAATAAAATACTTACATACAAATTTTTAAAAAATAGTGCTGTATACTAAAAATGCCAAACCATTGTCAAAAGAAATTAAAGCACTAAGTAAATAGAAACCATCCCGCATTCATAAATCAGAAGACACAAATGAGAATGGCAGTACTCCCTGAATTGATCTGTGGATTCAACACAATCCCCATCAAAACCACAACTGACTTTTTTACAGAAATTGGCAAGCTGGTATTAAAATTCACATGTAAATAAGAAGGATCCGGGATAGCCAAACAATTTTTTAAAAGGAGACCAATGTGGGAAGACTAATAGCTCCCAATGTCAGAAACCTTCTAAAGAGCTTTAGTAGTCAAGACCCTGTAATACTGCCATGTAGATAAATGGGAAAGAATTTAGATTCCAGAAATAGAACTTTATATTTATTGTAAATTGATTTTGACAAGGGTGCCAGGACAATTAAATGAAGAAAGAATAATCTTTGCAACAAATGGTGCTAACACAACTGGCAAAAGAATTAAGTTGGATCCCCTACCTGACACCATACACAAAAATTAATTCAAAGTGTATCGTAGAGCTAAATGTAAATGTAACAAAGCCAAACTATAAAACCTTAGAGGAAAACATTGTAATGTGTCTCCATTATGCAGTGATTTGTACAATATTTTCTTAGATATGGCTCCAGAAGCACAAGTGACAAAAGATAAAACATACACGTTGGATTACATAAAAATTAAAAACTTTTGTGCTGCAAATGCTACCATCAAGAAGGTGAAAAGAGAGCCACAGAATGGGAGAAAATATTTGCAAATATCTCCTAAGAGGCTTATATCCATAATGTATAAAAAACTCTTGCAACTCCTTAAATTTTGCTGTGTGCTTATTAAGTACAGGGTTTCCTCATCTCTCCTTGTTGACATTTCATAAATGCTTTCAATCAAGAATTATTTCATTTTTTTTTAAGTTTTGGGTTTTGCCCATTGTTTTTGTCCATATTCTTCAAGTATTCCTACACTCCATTTTCCAAATATTACCACTTCTAGTTATGTTCTACATATCTGTTTTTCTTTTGATTTTTATAGCTCTATCTTTTAAAATATTCTAAATATATATACTTTCTTACTGAATTTGGAACTAAATTGTCAATCTGATCTTCCAGCTCGCGAATAGAGTTTTATGTACCTATATCCCATCCATTGTCTTTGTACATTATGTTTTCTGCTGATATTTTCTCCTGTTTTCTATAGGCTTTCTTCATTTTACTAGTATCTTGCCATTTCTCCTTAAGCATATTCCATTATGCTTATTTTTAATTCTTGGTTTAACTTTTGCAGCTTCAGGTATGCATTATTCAGCCTTTACTAGGTTATGCTGTGATCACAAACGACCCAGTGGGATTTAGACTAGAAGAGCACTCCTATCTGTGAAATGCCATTTACTTAGCAGAAGAAACAGAGTACAAGAAGACTCTTAAAACTTAATGATATATGTCACTCTTGCTCACATTTCATTGGCCTACTGTTAATGAAGTGGAGAGATACAAGCCTCTCACCAGTTCAGTCAGCCAATTGGGAACAATATTGTGGTCTATCACAACACTGTATATGTTTTCAACTTGATTGTACTACTCCTCACAGATCATGTTATTTTGATGTGTGAACTTCTGAGTTGCTGTCTTATAATACATATTGAGGAAGAGCAGAAGACCAAGCCTTTCTCTTTGTCTCTTCTTGTGAATTTAAGAAGGAAGATGATCCCCAAGGTGGAGAGGTCCAGTTACATACACACATTCACATAAAAACTGTTGATTGTCCTATGTTCCCACCACTCTATCTGACAGTGCTTAGGCAAAAGTGTCTGGAAGAGGTATCTTCCTAAATTGTAATCTAACAACTTTAGGGCTTTGGAGGACCAGAGAGAGGAGTGTAGAGGCGGGTGTGTTCAAGTGTAGCTGATCAGCAGCTTCTTACCCCAGTGAGCCTTTCTGCCGTCTGGGTTGAAGGGGGAGGCTTTGATTGTACCAAGGCAAGCAGGGAAGGGAATGGAGAAGAGGAGAGTTATTCCTGACTTCTCGCGGCCTGCGCTGCCCTGTGTCCCTCACTTTTCCCCACCTGCCAGTTCAGGCAGCCTTCTGTTCCCCCAAGGGTTTCTTGCTGTTTTTGGTTAATCCTTGGAATCAGGGATTAACTTCTAAAATTTTCCAGCGTTGTTGTTTGTATATGCAGCTGTTAGGGGGTGTCAGGGAGAACCAGTAACATATACTAACCAATTCACCATTTTAAAAGGAACCCAAAGCCCCTGGTTTGTTTTTTTTTAAACTAGTGAAAGTTGTCAGCTGTTCACTGTTTGATCAGTTTTCCAACATCATAAGTTACAAGTGATAAACTGAACTGAGGAAAAGGCAGGGGCAAAAATTCCTGAAGGACAGAAGCATGGTGGACAGTTGAACCACATATAAAACGTAATTCTGGCGCTGCATCTTCAACTACTTAGAATTTGAGGTTTCTACAGATGAAATAAAATTTCAGAAAGCATAGGCCAAAATGATTGTACAAGAAGAGGACCTTGTGACAGAAGCTGTAACTGAATTAGAACATGAGGGTTTGGATTCACATAGAGGATAGGGAAGAAAACACAGAGCAAAGACATTGGTAAAGGCGTGGGGGTCATGCACATGGAACCAGCCTGACTCAGGTGGAAACATAGGGAACCACGTGTGGAGGCTGAGTGATTCCAGATTAGGGGGCTGATAACCACTTCATAACAGCAGGTGGTATTACAGAGAGAAAGAAAGGGATCTGACCATTTTGTTCCCTGCCTGCTTCTTCACTAGACTGTAACCACTGAGGTCATGGGCAGGGGCAGGGGCGGGCAAGCTGCCCCATGCACGCTCTCACCAGGTGCCTGGTTCTGTGCTAGACAATACGAGGAATACACAGTGCGCATACAACGTAAACTTCGTCCTTAAGGTACTGATAATCTTGCTGAGGAAATAAGACAGGTGCCAATTAAATAACTAGAGAGAACTCTGAAAAAACGTAATTTATTTGCAGAATTCTCTTAAGCTGTCAAGCTAGGAAGCCTGTGCAAATATGATTAGCAACGTAAGTACTTAATGGACTACATACTAAGGAGGTTTCACTTTTCAGACAAACTGTAATGTGGATGCCATGGGGAACGTTAAAATGAATCTGTGGACATCAGACCTCGAGTGTGTGCTTTATACTGTTCCTTTGAGAGGGTTAGAGCAGGGACTAGAGCCAGATGGCCTGGATTCAGGGTGATGTTCCAAGTATGACTTTAGGCGAGTTAATTAAGCTTTCTGTGCCTTGGTGTCCTCATCTATAAAATGAGTATAACAACAGCCCCTAACTTATAAGGCAGATCTGCTCACATAACGTTGCCACTAAACTTCTTCTAAATTGAAGAGCATCTATCAGTGGAATTTGGGGAGAGGAGGATAAGATTCAGAATTAGTAGAGAAGCAGGCGGTAGGTGGTATTACAGAAAGTAATAAAGGGATCTGACCGTTTTGTTCCCTGCCTGCCTCCTCACTAGATTGTAAACTTCATCCGGGTGGAGACTTGCCCCCTTACATCCCAGTACCTGGCTCAGTGTGTGACATACAGTTGGCACTCAATAATTTTATTTGCTGAATAGCGAATGCATGCATTTTATGTGTAATTTTAGGTATAAACTAATTTAATATATAATTTCATACGTTTGGGTATGTATTTGTCTAAATAATTTTGATGTTTAATTTTTTAACAACTAGAGGTTAACTCTAAAACTAGAAATTGTCTTTGAAGTATTTGTAACAGTTTTCTTTTTGTTTTTACAGACCAGTTGGAATGCCAAAAATGGAAAAAGTTTACTTACATAATCCTAGTTCTGAAGAAACTATTACTTTAGTATCAATATCTGCTACAACATCACATTTTCATGCATCATTTTTTCAAAATAGGGTAAGCATCTCTGCTGTATTTGATTTCTTTTGAGTTTGAAATTGAAATGTCTAGGGTTTTTAGTGTATAATTTTACTTTGCTATAATTAAAATCTAGTTTGAATGTTTCACATTTATTCTGGACTTTAGTTTGCCCCATTTCCTGAGAATTATCACTTCTACTTTTCAACACACATTGTTTTTCTCAACATGAAACAGCCTAACAAATCAACTTTGAAACTTAAGCACTCTGAAAAATGTAGCGTTCATATATTCAGTTGGTTTTCTTGTCCTACCTAATAATAGGTAATTCCTCAGCGTTGTGTTAGTTTTCTATTGCTGTGTAATAAATCACCACAAACACCCACTTATTAGCACATGGTTCTGTAAGCCACAAGTCCAGTGGGTCCAGTGGGCTCTGAGTATCTTAAGGCTGTAACTAAGATGTCAGCTGGGCTGAGTCATTGACTGGAGGCTCAGGGGAAATCCACTCCCAGACACATTCAAGTTGTCGGCAGAATTCAGTGCCTTGTGCTTGTAGAACTGAGGTCCCCGTTTCATTGCTGGCTGTCAGCCAGAGACCTCTCCCAGTTCCACACTCCTTGTCACCATCTTGAAGCCAGCACTGGTGCGTCACATCTCCCTCGCGCTTCAGAAATCTGACCTCTCCTACCACCGGTGGAGAAAACTCTGCTTTAATCATGTCATTGGGTCAGCATCACCTGGGTAGTCTCCTTTTTGATTAACTCAGAGTCAGCTGACTAATAATCTCATTATATCTGCAAAATCCCTCTTATCAAGTAGTGCAGATCACAGGTGTGGTATCCTTCATATTCACAGTCACAGAAATTAGGGCAGGAAATTTGAGGGCCTGTTTAGGGTTCTTCCTACACAGGTGTCCTATAAAATTTTACTTATAATCATTTTCGTAGATAGTATGCAAACTTGTTACTATAAAAAAAACTTTTATCTGGCAAAAAAAAGATCTTAATAAATTTTGGATTTGAGAGAATGCATTAAGCTTTAATATATAGGCTTCCGAAATAATTAGCTAAATAGCAAATGTCAGAGGGAAGTAAATGAATGGAGCCTGATTTCATCTTCCGAGGGTTTTCACTGACTCCTTTGAAGAGATATGACTAAATAACCAATTTTTAGCATATAAATTTGTATCAATTATTTCGATTTTTACATTTCTCCTTTCTAAAATCCTGGCTTCATCGTATGTTGTCATTAAGTAGCAATTTCTAGGGTAAATAATGGCATATAATTTTGGCTTTTTTAAAATTTAAAACTATTTTGTAAACAAGGAATGGATAAGTCAGCATATTTTGATGATAAAGTTTTAATTTTCTTGTTGTACTCTTGGAAAGCATCCCTTTTCTAAAATATTTTCTAAAACAAGTTTCCCTTGAGTTATTATTTGTTTTACCTAAAAGATATTTCCACAATTTTTATAAATGTGCTGATGGTCTCAAACAATCAAATCCCAGTCTAAGAGAGACCTAGTCCAGTACCCTCATTATATAAATGAAGAGTTGAACCCCGGAGGGCTTTGCCTGTGGTCATGCAGTTAGGGATAAGAGCCAAGGTGAGGGTCTAGGTGTGCTGTTGACCTCCGCAGGGATTT
The DNA here is from genome assembly GCF_011762595.2 of Tursiops truncatus. Taxonomy (NCBI): domain Eukaryota; kingdom Metazoa; phylum Chordata; class Mammalia; order Artiodactyla; family Delphinidae; genus Tursiops; species Tursiops truncatus. Next base: position 8,364,012 of record NC_047047.1, read on the forward strand.
GTATCATATTAAGCTACAGGGTGGGTCATATACATTACAATCTGTGTATGGAGACACACTTAGGTGTAAGTGGTGTCATCCAGCTTTCAGGCATTGCCACAGTGTAGAGACATGTTGGGTTAAAGGCAAAATAGTAAAGTGCAATGAAAACTGTTTAAAAGTAGTGCACAACTACACTACAGATTTTATTTTTACCTTGTTAACTTACTTTGCTAATTCAAGCAATGTTTTGTTGTTTCTAAACATCAAGCTTCACCCTTGTTAGAGACCAGGATTTTTACTTTTTTCATGTTCCTATCACAATACAAAGCAGACCAAATAAATAGCAGAGTTACAAATAGATTCTTACAGGGGCTAGCCAGGTAGACGATGCAGACCAAGTGGAATGGGGGGTGACCTGGAAGAGCACATGTCCCATCCAAAGGCACCAGCCCCCACTCAGCTCCAGCCAGTGGTGGCCACGTGGGAATGTAAGCTCATGCACAGTTCTTCTGATTTTCCAAGAAGACTTGGAAATAGGAATTTTTATAAGATAATATCTACTGATTTTACAAATTAAAAATGAATTTGACTTTAGAAAGACAGATAGTGTTGACCAAAGAAAGCTAGTTAAAGGACACCAATTTGACATTTCTGACCTAGGCTTTCCCAGGGACTTATTTCTACAAATGAATCTTATGCAAAGAGAAGTCTTTCTGAAAAATTCTTCAACAGATAATCTCAATCAAGGGATCAATCCAAGAAGAAGGTATAACAGTTGTAAATATTTATGCACCCAACATAAGCACCTCAATACATAAGGCAAATGTTAATAGCCATAAAAGGGGAAATAGACAGTAACACAATCATAGTAGGGGACTTTAACACCCCACTTTCACCAATGGACAGATCATCCAAAATGAAAATAAGGAAACACAAGCTTTAAATGATACATTAAACAAGATGGACTTAATTGATATTTATAGGACATTCCATCCAAAAACAACAGAATACACTTTCAAGTGCTCATGGAACATTCTCCAGTATAGATCATACCTTAGGTCACAAATCAAGCCTCAATAAATTTAAGAAAATTGAAATCGTATCAAGTATCTTTTCTGACCACAATGCTATGAGACTAGATATCAATTACAGGAAAAAAATCTGTAAAAAATACAAACACATGGAGGCTAAACAATACACTACTAAATAACCAAGAGATCGCTGAAGAAATCAAAGAGGAAATCAAAAAATACCTAGTAACAAATGACGATGAAAACACGAAGGCCCAAAACCTATGGAATGCAGCAAAAACAGTTCTAAGAGGGAAGTTTAGAGCAATACAATCCTACCTCAAGAAACAAGAAACATCTCAAATAAGAAACCTAACCTTACACCTAAAGCAATTACAGACAGAAGAACAAAAAACCCCAAAGTTAGCAGAAGGAAAGAAATCATAAAGATCAGATCAGAAATAAATTAAAAAGAAATGAAGGAATCAATAGCAAAGATCAATAAGACTAAAAGATGGGGCTTTCCTGATGGTGCAGTGGTTGAGAGTCCGCCTGCCTATGCAGGGGACACGGGTTTGTGCCCTGGTCCGGGAAGATCCCACATGCCGCGGAGCAGCTGGGCCCATGAGCCATGGCCGCTGAGCCTGCGCGTCCGGAGCCTGTGCTCTGCAACGGGGGAGGCCATAACGGTGAGAGGCCCGTGTACCTCAAAAAAAAAAAAAAAAAAAAACCCACTAAAAGACGGTTCTTTGAGAAGATAAGCAAAATTGATAAACCATCAATCAGGCTCATCAAGAAAAAAAGGGAGAAGACTCAAATCAATAGAATTAGAAATGAAAAAGGAGAAGTAACAACTGATACTGCAGAAATACAAAGGATAGTGAGAGATTACTGCAAGCAACTATATGCCAATAAAATGGACAACCTGGAAGAAATGGACAAATTCTTAGAAAAGCACAACCTTCTGAGACTGAACCAGGAAGAAATAGGAAATACAGACAGACCAATCACAAGCACTGAAATTGAAACTGTGATTAAAAATCTTCCAACAAACAAAAGCCCAGGACCAGATGGCTTCAGAGGCGAATTCTATCAAACATTTAGAGAAGAGCTAACACCTATTCTTCTCAAGCTCTTCCAAAATATAGCAGAGGGAGGAACACTCCCAGACTCATTCTGTGAGGCCACCATCACCCTGATACCAAACCAGACAGAGATGTCACAGAAAAAAGAAAACTACAGGCCAGTATCATTGATGAACATAGATGAAAAAATCCACAACAAAATACAAGTAAACAGAATCCAACAACACGTTAAAAGGATTATACACCATGATCAAGTGGGGTTTACCCCAGGAATGCAAGGATTCTTCAATATACGCAAATCAATCAACATGATATACCATATTAACAGATTGAAAGAGAAAAACCGTATGATCATCTCAATAGATGCAGAGAAAGCTTTCGACAAAATTCAACACCCATTTATGATAAAAACCCTCCAGAAAGTAGGCATAGAGGGAACTTTCCTCAACATAATAAAGGCCATATATGACAAACCCACAGCCAACATCATTCTCAGTGGTGAAAAACAAACCATTTCCTCTAAGATCAGGAACAAGACAAGGTTGCCCACTCTCACCACTGTTACTCAACAGAGTGTTGGAAGTTTTAGCCACCACAGTCAGAGAAGAAAAAGAAATAAAAGGAATCCAAATCAGAAAAGAAGAAGTAGGGCTTCCCTGGTGGCACAGTGGTTGAGAGTCCGCCTGCCGATGCAGGGGACACGGTCCGGGAAGATCCCACATGCTGCGGAGCAGCTAGGCCTGTGAGCCATGGCCGCTGAGCCTGCACATCTGGAGCCTGTGCTCCGCAACGGGAGAGGCCACAACAGTGAGAGGCCCACGTACCACAAAAGAAAAGAAAAGAAGTAGTAAAACTGTCACTGTTTGCAGATGACATGATAGTATACATAGAGAATCCTAAAGATGCTACCAGAAAACTAACTAGAGCTAATCAATGAATTTGATAAAGTAGCAGGATACAAAATTAATGCACAGAAATCTCTGGCATTCCTATACCCTAATGATGAAAAATCTGAAAGAGAAATGAAGGAAACACTCCCATTTACCATGGCAACAAAAAGAATAAAATACCTAGGAATAAATCTACCTAAGAAGACAAAAGACCTGTATGCAGAAAACTATAAGACACTGATGAAAGAAATCAAAGATGATACAAACAGATGGAGAGATATACCATGTTCTTGGATTGGAAGAATCAACATTATGAAAATGACTCTACTACCCAAAGCAATCTACAGATTCAATGCAATCACTATCAAACTACCAATGGCATTTTTCACAGAACTAGAACAAAAAAATTCACAATTTGTATGGAAACACAAAAGACCCTGAATAGCCAAAGCAATCTTGAGAAAGAAAAACAAAGCTGGAGGAATCAGGCTCCCTGACTTCAGACTATACTACAAAGCTACAGTAATCAAGACAGTATGGTACAGGCACAAAAACAGAAATATAGATCAATGGAACAGGATAGAAAGCCCAGAGATAAACCCATGCACATATGGTCACCTTACCTTTGATAAAGGAGGCAACAGTATACAGTGGAGAAAAGACAGTCTCTTCAGTAAGTGGTGCTGGGAAAACTGGACAGCTACATGTAAAACTAGAACACTCCCTAACACCATACACAAAAATAAACTCAAAATGGATTAAAGACCTAAATGTAAGGCCAGACACCATCAAACTCTTAGAGGAAAACATAGAACACTCCATGGCATAATCACAGCAAGATCCTTTTTGACCCACTCCTTGAGAAATGGAAATAAAAATAAACAGATGGGACCTAATGAAGCTTAAAAGCTTTTGCATAGCAAAGGAAACCATAAGATGAAAAGACAACCCTCAGAATGGGAGAAAATATTTGCAAATGAAGCAACTGACAAAGGATTAATCTCCAGAATATACAAGCAGCTCATGCAGCTCAATATCAAAAAAACAAACAGCCCAATCCAAAAATGGGCAGAAGACCTAAATAGACATTTCTCCAAAGAAGATATATAGATTGCCAGTAAACACATGAAAGGATGCTCAACATCACTAATCATTAGAGAAATGCAAATCAAAACTACAATGAGGTATCACCTCACACCGGTCAGAATGGCTATCATCAAAAAATCTACAAAGAGTAAATGCTGAAGAGGGTATGGAGAAAAGGGAACCCTCTTGCACTGTTGGTGGGAATGTAAACTGATACAGCCACTATGGAGAACAGTATGGAGCTTCCTCAAAAACTAAAAATAGAACTACCATATGACCCAGCAATCCCACTACTGGGCCTATACCCTGAGAAAACCATAATTCAAAAAGAGTCATGTACCACAATGTTCATTGCAGCTCTCTTTACAATAACTAGGACATGAAAGCAACCTAAATGTCCAATGACAGATGAATGGATAAAGAAGATGTGGCACATATATACAACGGAATATTACTCTGCCATAAAAAGAAATGAATTTGAGTTATTTGTAGTGAGGTGGGTGGACCTAGAGTCTGTCATACAGAGTGAAGTATGTCAGAAAGATAAAAACAAATACCGTATGCTAACACATGTATATGGAATCTAAAAAAAAAAACGGTTCTGAAGAACCTAGGGGCAGGACAGGAATAAAGACGCAGACATAGAGAATGGACTTGAGGACATGGGGAGCGGAAGGAGTAAGCTAGGACGAAGTGAGAGAGTAGCCTGCACTTATATACTACCAAATGTAAAATAGATAGCTAGTGGGAAGCAGCCACATAGCACAGGGAGATCAGCTCGGTGCTTTGTGACCCCTTAGAGAGGTGGGATAGGGAGGGTGTGAGGGAGACACAAGAGGGAGGAGATATGGGGATATACGTACATGTATAGCTGATGCACTTTGTTATAAAGCAGAAACTAGCACACCATTGTAAAGCAATTATACTCCAATAAAGGTGTTAAGAAAAAAATAAAAGATAATCTCAATGTATATATAGTCGAAGAAAAGTTAAAAGCCAGTCTGTGTTTTCCAGTATCAGGAGATAGAATTAAACAGTAAAATAATCTATACCTATCAAAATCTACATTTAGGTACTCTAGATTTAGCTTTAAAAGAGATAGCCAAAATCTATGCTACCTTAAGTTTTTTTTTTTTTCCTTATTCTTCTTCTTGCTTTTCATTTTTATTCCCTACAGTAACATACTGACTCCAGAAGCTCAAGAAGTGGAGAGGAGAGATGGAATTAACTCTTGGGAGAAGAAATAACCTTATTTCCCCTCCACTTAATTTTATGCCTATCATAAGAGCCTTTGGGGAAAAATGAAAAGAGTTTCTCATGTCCAAGAGAGCAAAACCTTTCTGTATGTTTATCCTAACTCTAATTGCCTTGTCATCTTTAGAATTCCTGGTCAGATCATATTTCTTTGAGAGTAAAACATTTCCTGTAAGTCACTTAAGTTGTTGATTATTAACCAGTATCATCTCTACGTTAAGCAACCAGTAGGAAATACAAAGTAGAATAGTTATTATTTAAAAGGCTAAGTGTTACATAACTGTATTTTAACACATACACACATATAAATAATACCCCTTACTAAGGTTTTGATTCTGAGATCACCTGGAAATCAAGAACAAGGGTAATAAAAGGAATGTGGTTGTGTGACAATTCGTTTTTCTATATATAACTCCTAATAATTGTCGTTTATAATTATCTGTTGACTAACTATAATTGTCTAATTAATTATAATTAAAATTACATAATATTAAGACTGCAGTTTAGGCCTGTTCATCTTCATGGCTATACTGCATATTGGCCATAAAATATGTAATGTATGGCTTGTGACAAAAAATACAGATTTTTTTAATACTCTATAATAGTCAAATTTTAATTACCATAGAATTGTGGAAATGGGTGCCTTGTAGACATTGGTGAGCAAACAAAAAGTATATTTTCCTTGATTCTGTAGAGCCTTTTGTTTGATTACCTTTTCAGGTAAACTGAAGATTAATTAGGATACACTTTGTTTCAATCTATGGCTAAAATGAAAATGTTTTTACCCATTTATTTTAGTATGCTTAATATAGTAAACAATCTCTTCTCATAGGTTGAAAGTCATTAATGAATATTAATGATTATTTTTTAATTATATGTAGAGACCTGGACATTTTTTGTTCTATTTCTGATATCCATACATGTTAATGGGAATTGAACAAATGTGATATAGCAGTAGCAATGATATAGCAGGACAACCTTTCCTTATTGAGTGTTCTTGGCTCCCATGTCAAATATTAGATAACCATATATGCAGAGGTTTATTTCTAGGCTATTTGTTCCACTGGTCTACATGTTTTATTTTTATGCCAGAACCATACCGTTTTAATTTCTGTAGCTTTATAGTATGGTTCGAAAGCAGGAAGTTTGCTGCCTCCAGTTTTGTTGTTCTTACGATTGTTTTGTGTTTCTATACAAATTTTAGGTTTGTTTTATCTCTGTTAAAAATTCCACTAGGATTTTGATAAGATTGCATTGAACCTGTAGATGGGTTTGCTTAGTATGGTTATTTTAAAAACATAATTCTTCTGAGCCATGAATAAAGGATATCTTTCCATTTGTCTTCAACTTCTTTTTATCAGGGTCTTAACAGTTATCATTATACAGGATCTTTCGCCTCCTTGGATAAATTTATTACTAGGTATTTTATTGTTTTTGATGCTATTGTGAGTAGAATCGTTTTTTTTTTCAGATGTTTCATTGTTAGTGTGTAGCAGCACAACTGGTTTCTGTGTGTTGATTTTATATCCTATAACTTTACAGCATTTTTTGATTAGTTCCAGCAGTTTTTTGGTTAAGTCTTCAGGATTTTCTATATATAAGATCATATCACCTGCAAATAATGACAGCTTTTCCTTTCCACTTCTGATGCCTTTTATTTCTTTGTCTTGCCTTAATTGCTTTAACTTAGACCTTCCAGTACTATGTTGAATAAGAGTGGTGAGAGTGGGCACCCTTGTCTTGTTTCTGATTTTAAGGGGAAGCTTTCAGATTTTTATCATTGAGTGTGATGTTAGCTTTGTGTGTTTGTATGTGGTCTTTATTATGTTGAGGTGTGCTTCATCTATACCAAATCAGTTGAGGGTTTTTATCATGAAAAGATGCTGTATTTTGTCAAATGCTTTTTTATTGTGTTGCTGAATTCACTTTGCTAATAGTTTTTGAGAACTTTTGCATCTGTATTCATCAGGGATATAGTTTATAGTTTTCTTGTAGTGTCCTTGTCTGGCTTTGGTATCAAGGTAATGCTGACCTCATAAAATGAGTTTGGAAGTGTTCCCTTCTCTTACTTTTTGGAAGAGTTTGAGAAAGAGTGACATTAATTCTTCCTTAAGTATTTGATAGAACTCACAAGTGAAGCCATCTGGTCCTGGAGTTTTCTGTTTTGGGAGGTTTTTGATTACTGAGTCAATCTCCTAACTCATTATTGATCTATCGAGATTTTCTGTTTCTTCCTGATTCAGTCTTGGTAGGTTGTGTGTTTCTAGGAATTAATCCATTTCTTCTAGGTTATCCAGCTTGTTGGCATAGAATTGCTCATACTGGTATTTTATGATCCTATGTATTTCTGTAGTATGTCTCCTGTTTCATTTCAGATTTTATTTATTTGAGTCTTCTTTTTTATTGGTTAATGTGGCTCTTGATCTGTCAATTTTGTTTATCTTTTTGAAAAACTGGCTCTTAGTTTTGTTGATTTTTTTTTTTCTGTTGTTTTTCTGGCCTGTGTTACATTTTGATCTTCGTTATTTCTGTACTGCAAACTTTGGGCTTAATTTGTTCTTTTTCTAGTTCCTTGAGGTGTGAAGTTAGAATGTTTATTTGAGATCCTTCTGTTTTCTTAAAATATGCATTTATTACTATAAACTAAGTTTATCCTTTTCAGAATGCTTTTGCATCATTCCGTAGATTTTGGTATGTTTTTTTTCCATTTTCATTTGTTCAATGTTATTTTTTATTCCTCTTTTAATTTCTTCTTTGACCCATTGGTTGTTGAAGAGAATGTTGTTTAATTTCCACATAATTGTAGATTTTCCAGCTTTCTTCTTGTTGATTCCTAGTTTAATACCACTGTGGTCTGAAAAAAATACTTGATATGATTTCCAACTTATTCTTCTCTGTGTGCACTTGAGAACAATATGTATTTGCTGCTATAGGATGGAATGACCTATAAATGTCTGTTAGGTCCATTTGGTCTAATGTATGGTTCAAGTCCAGTGTTTCCTTGTTGATGTTCTGTCTGGATGATCTATCCATTGCTGAAAGTGGGATATCAAAGTCCCCTACTATTATTGTATTCTTGCCTATTTCTCCCTTCAAACCTGTTGATATTTGTTAATATATTTAGGTTCTCCAATGTTAGTGCATATATATTTATAATTATTACATCTTCTTGATGAATTGACCCCTTTATTATGTAATGACCTTTTTGTCTCTTGTTACCATTTTTTACTTAAAGTCTATTTTGTCTAATATAGGTATAGCTAACCCCATTTTCCTTTGGTTTCCACTTGCATTGAATTTCTTTTTTCTTATTTATTTATTTAATTTTTTGGCTGTATTGGGTCTTCATTGCTGTGCGCGGGCTTTCTGTAGTTTTGGCGAGCGGGGGCTGCTCTTTGTTGCCGTGCACGGGCTCCTCATTGCAGTGGTGACTTCTTTTGTTGCAGAGCATGGGCTCTAGGCACGTGGGCTTCAATAGTTGTGGCATGTGGGCTCAGTAGTTGTGGCTCTGAAGCTCTAGAGCGCAGGCTCAGTAGTTGTGGCGCACAGGCTTAGTTGCTCCGCCGCATGTGGGATCTTCCTGGACCAGGGCTCAAACCCGTGTCCCCTGCACTGGCAGGCGGATTCTTAACCACTGTGCCAGCAGGGAAGTCCTGAATTTCTTTTTCTATCCCTTCACTTTGAGCCTATGTGTTGCATTAAATCTGAAGTGAGTCTTGGAGGCAACATATAGTTGGGTCTTGTGTTTTTATCCATCCAGCCTCTCTGTGCCTGTGGTTGGTGAATTCAGTCCATTTACATTAGAGTAATTATTGACATGTAAGGACTTCCCAGTGCCATCTCATTAATGGCTTTCTGTTTATTTTATATTTCCATTGTTTCCTTTCCCCTCTGTTTCTGCCTGCCTTTGTAAATTGGTGATTTTCCACGGTGTTATATTCTGTTTCCCCTTTCTTTACCTTCTGTGAATCTACTCTAGGTTTTTGCTTTTTGGTACCATGAGGCTTACATAAAATATCTTTAGATAAAATGGTCCATTTTACATTGATAGCAACTTAATTTTGATGTCATGCAAAAGTGTTACCCTTTTACTCCCTCCCTTTAATGTGTTTTGGTGTCATTATTTACCTCTTTTTATATTGTGTATTCATTAACAAGTTATAGTCACTGTAATTATTTTTAATAATCTTCTCCTTAAACTTTATACTGTAGTTAAGTGGTTAACACACTGTCCTATTACAGAATTAAGTTTTCTCTGTCTGATTGTACATTTACCTTTACTAGAGTGTTGTATACTTTTGTATGTTTTCATGTTGCTGATTAGCATCTTTTGATTTCAGCTTGAAGAACTCTCTTCAGCATTTCTTGCAAGGCAGGTGTAGGGGTGATGAAATTCCTCAGTTTTTGTTTGTCTGGGAGAAATCCTTCATATCTGAAGTATAACTTTGCTGAATAGAGTATTTTTGGCTGGCAGGTTTTTTTCAACACTTCGATTTGTCATTCCACTGTCTCCTTGCCAGTAGGGTCTCTGCTGAGAAATTGCTGATTGCCTAATGTGTTTTCTTTGTAGGTTACAATCTTTTTTTCTCTGACTCCTTTTAGGATTCTCTCTTTTTCTTTGATTTTTGACACGTTCATTATAATACATCTTGGTGAAAGGCTTTCTGCTTTAGATAATAGGGTAATCTGTTAGCTTCGTGAACTTGGATGTCCAAGTCTCTCCCCAGGTTTGGGAAGTGCTCAGCTATTATTTCTTTAAATAAATTTTCTGCCCCCTTTCCCTTCTCTTCTGGAGCTCTGATTATTCTAATATTTTTTGATGGAACTCCATAGATCACATAGGCTTTCTTCACTCTTTTTCATTCTTTTTTTCTTTGTTCTGTGCTGTGTTATTTCAAAATTCCTGCCCTCTAGCTCACTTATTCTATTTTCCATTTTATGTAACCTACTGCAGATGCTCTCCATTGCATTTTTCATTTCATTCATTGAAATCTTTAGCTCTAAAATTTCTGTTTGGTTCTTTTTTGTGATTTCTTTCTCTTTGGTAAATATCTCATTTTGATCATGTATTTTTTTAAATTTACTTATTTTATTTATTTGTTTTTGGCTGCGTTGGGTCTTCGTTGCTTCGTTGTTGCTGTGGAGCTTTCTCTAGTTACGGTGAGCAGGGGCTACTCTTCGTTGCCGTGCGCAAGCTTCTCATTGCAGTGGCTTCTCTCATTGCGGAGCATGGGCTCTAGGCGCGCAGGCTTCAGTAGTTGTGGCACGTGGGCTCATTAGTTGTGGCTCATGGGCTCTAGAGCACAGGCTCAGTAGTTGTGGTGCACAGGTTTAGTTGCTCCACGACATGTGGGATCTTCCTAGACCAGGGCTCGAACCCATGTCCCCTGCATTGGCAGGCGGATTCTTAACCACTGTGCCACCATGGAAGCCTGATCGTGTATGTTTTTGAGATTTTGTTGGATTATCTTTCTGGGTTTTCTTGTAGCTTGTTGAGTTTCTTCAAAACAGCTATTTTGGGGCTTCCCTGGTGGTGCAGTGGTTGAGAGTCCGCCTGCCTATGCAGGGGACACGGGTTCGTGCCCCAGTCCGGGAAGATCCCACATGCCGCGGAGCGGCTGGGCCCGTGAGCCATGGCCACTGAGCCTGTGTGTCCCGAGCCTGTGCTCTGCAGTGGGAGAGGCCACAACAGTGAGAGGCCTGTGTACCGCAAAAAAAAAAGCCAACAAAAAAACAGCTATTTTAAATCTTTTATCACCTAGACCACAGAATTCTGTAACTTTGAGCTCAGTTGTTGAACTACTGTTCTTTTGGTGATGATATGTTTCTTTGATTTTTCACATTTCTTACAATTTTGTGTTGCTGCTTTTACATTTGAAGTAGCAGTCACACCTCCTTAAATCTTTACTAGTTGCCTTCAGATGGGGTGTACTGTTCATTGGTGCTGTTATATGTCTAGGGTTTTTCAGAAGGTGGTGGCGCTATAGCTCAAGTTTGTGCTTTCTCCCTTGCGCACACATCCTGGTATGTTCTTCTGATAGCAGTCCATGTACCGGACTTGCTCTTGCTAACTTGGGAGTGCACACAAGGAGCCGTCTGCAGAGTTGGGGGAGGTGTGGATTTAGCTCTTGGGGCATTGGGGGTGCCTGCAGACCTAGTGGGGAGATCCTCCAGTGAGATACTCCAGAGACTCCTGGATGAACTTCCTGCTGCAGTCCTGAGCACAGTCAGCAGGAACTGCCTACCTTTAATGCCCTTTGATATTTTTATCTGCCTCTTTCCTGATCTCCTGCCTCCCCCAGTTATGGAAGTCCCACCTCAGTACTCTGGGTGCTAGTGGAAACAGGATTCCCAGCCACATCCTGCACAGCTGGAGGAGTTGGGCACTCACTCGCTCAGGGTGCTCTCCTCCCCCCACCCCCTCACCCCCGCCCAGGAGAGGTCACCATCCCATGCACTGTTGCCTTAGCATGGGTGGGGGAGTTGGCCCTGGGAAAATTCCTCTTACTATCTCCACTGCAACCAAACTCTTTTTTTTTTTTTTTTTTCCTCCAATGGCATGCTGGAATATCTCCTTGGGAAAGTTAGACTTCTGCACATTATCTCTTGTCCATCAGTATCTGCCCAGGTCAGCAGTCTCTAGGTTTTTTTCCCAGCTGCAGTGAGAGGGGTTGGGGCAGGTTCATTTGTCCCACGGCCTGTTTCCAGATGCACAGGCGGGCAAGACAACTCCCAGATCCTCAGGCGTGTGGTGTTGTATTCCCCAAGTCCCACAGAGGCACTTCTGTTTGTCGATGGATGTCTAACCCGTTGTTTTAAAAGGAGGACAAAAAGGAGGAATGTCTTACACCACCAGGATGCTGACATCACTCCTCCAGTTTTAAACAGGATGGTCAGAGTAGGCTTCTTTCAGAGGGTGACATTTGAACAGACTTGACGGAGGTAAGGGAGAAGACTGTAGGGGGGGAAATGGAATGTGTGGAAGAAGAACATTCCAGACAGCGTTCAGGCAGCAGGGTCTCCAATGTGGAAACACAACTGGTGAGCAAAGAGGACAGTGTAGCTAGACCAGAGTGAGCAAGGGTGAGAGCAGAAGTAAAGGGGGGGTGGGAAGGGACAGACTGTGAAGGGTCTTAGAAGCTGTGATTGAAATGGGAGGCCATCCCGGATTCTGAGCAGAGGAATGAATGATAGGTTATGTTTTCTAAGGATCACTGTTTATCAGAAATAGACTGAAGAAGGGTAAGGGGAGAATCGGGGACACTAGTTACCTTGGCTGTCGCAGGACTCAGGGCAGGATTACTCTGAGCAGAGTGAAGAAGTGAAGAAAGCTGCATTGGGGGTATATTTTCAAGGTAGGAATAGGATTTTCTGAGGTGGGATTGAGAGGAAGAGAATAGTCAAGGTGGACTCCAGAGTTTTTGTCCTGAGCAACTAGGAAGACAGTTGCCATCAGCTGAGACGGCAAAGGCTGAGGGTGGAGTAGGTTTCGGGAGTGTGGTCAGTAGTTCAGTTTTGGACGTGTTAGATTTGGCATGTCTCCTAGACGTCCAGCTGGGGGTGCCAAGTAGGCAGTTGAAGTCTGGTGTATGAGGGAAAGGACTAGACTCGAAATAGAAGTAAAGATGTGAATCCATGGACCTGGGTGAGATCACCAAGGGAGGAAAAGGCCAGGGACTCTGATCTATGGTACAAATATGTGAGACTTTGCTGCAGATAATTTAAAACTAAAGTTAGCACACCTTGTGTCGTCTTCATTACTTTTTCCTACTGTTGTCTTTTTTTTTTTAATCAAACTAAATTTATTTTATTTAGGAAGTTTGTTGTACCAGAGGGAACAAAAGGATGAATTGTAGCAAATCTGATGAATTCTTATGGGAAGATTACATTCCTGAGCCTGAGTTTATTGTTCTGTTTCATCACTGTTTTGTTACATTGTTAATTGTCATTTGGGAGTAGATTTTCCCTGTTACTAAAAAAAAAAGAAAGAAAGAAAAGATTTGTTCTGTGTATCTCAGCATCTTCTTAAAGTATTCCAGTCTTTAAGTTATAAAGAGTTGATTGGATATTAGGAACTATCAAAGAGAACCTGTACTCTTGTATCCAGCCTCTTTTTTCTCCCAGGATATAATGCTTTTAACAGCTTTCAACAAATACTGAAATCTGTTTTCAAAGAAATCTTTGTACTAAGGAATGTTTGTCCATGTAACAGACTGAAGACAGCCACATCTGGCATTCTCAAAGAAGCACATAACTACTAAATGTAATGCTGCAAATCAACTTATTTCCTTTAAAACTTCACTAAATACTTCCAAGGAGTACAAGTTTCCTTATCATATATGTGATTTGCAGATCTTTTCTTCTAGTCTGTAGCATGTCTTTTCATCCTCTTTATAAAATCTTTCAAATAACAGAAGTTTTTAATTTCCACGAAGTCCAGCTTATCAAATTTTTCTTTTATGGGTTATGCTTTTGGACTTGTAGCTAAGAACTATTCGCCTAAACTGAAGTCACAAAGATTTTCTCCAATTTTTATTCCAGAAGTTTAATAGTTTCAGATTTTACATTTAGGTCTGTGATCCTTTTTGAGTTAATGTTTGTTTATGGCGTGAGATATAGATCAAGAGTTATTTTGTTTTGTTTTGCATATGTATACACAGTCGTTACTGTACTGTTGGTTAAAAAGACTATCCTTTCTCATTGAAATACCGCTGCGTTTTTGTCAAAGTCAGTTGACATTGAATATGTGGGCCTGTTTTTTAGACTTCCCATTACGTTCTAATGTGTATCTAATAGATATCTAATATGTCAACCCTTTCACCAATAACCACACTGCCTTGATTACACTAGGTTTTTAGTAGTTCCTGGAATTGCAGTGTGAACCCTTCAGTTTCGTTTTCCTTTTTTAAAATGGTTTTGCTCTTCTTATTCCCTTTTCTTGCCATCTGAATTTTAGAATCAGCTTGTCAATTTCTTTTTTTAAACCTCTTGCTAAGATTCTTTTTAACATATTTTTGAATTAATCTTAAACATATAGATAACTAAGTACAGATAATCTTGTATTCCTCACCCAGTTTCTCCTAATGCTAACTTCTTATATTGTATAATCATAGTATAATTATCAAAACCAGGAAATTAACATTTGTAAAGTACTGTTAACTAAAAACTTATATGAATTTTAACAGTTTTCTATCAATGTACTTTTTCTGTTCTAGGATCTTATTTCACATTGTATTTAGTTTCTCCTTAGGCTGAAATTTTTATTGCAGTTACGGTGGATACATAAATCAATTGGGGGAGAATTAACATCTGAACAATATTATCTTCCTATCTATGAACACAGTATATCTCTCCATTTTTTTAAGTCTTCTTTTATTACTTTAAGCAATGCTTTGTCATTTTCTGCTCACAGAACTTGCATATTATTAGATTTATATTTTTGTGTGTGCATGTTATTGTAAATGATACTTTTTTAAAAATTAGAATTCCAGTGTTTATTGCTAAGATAGGGAAATACAATTGATTATTGTATATTGACCTTGATTCCTGCAACTTCATTAAACTCTTATTAGCTCTTATGAGCATTTTTGAAGTTTATTTTTGGGAATTTTTATATAGGCAGCCATGTTATCTGTGATTAAAAACAGACCTTTCTTCCTTTCTAATGTATATGCTTTCTATTTATTTTTCTTGTCTCATTGTACTGGCAAGTACTTCCAATACAATGTTGAATAGCTGTCATGAGAGAGGACATCCTTGCCTTGTTCCACATTGGGGGTGAGGGAGAGTAGCATTCAGTCATTCACCATTAAGTCTGGTATCTCTAGGTCTTTTGTAGATGCTCTTTATATGGTTGAGGAAGTTCTCTTCTATTGACTTAGTTTACTGAGATTTTTAATCATGAATGGATGCTGAATTTTGTCAAATTATTTTATGCACCTACTGAAAGGACTTCTTTAGTATGTTGATAATATCAATTACATTGGTTTGATTTTTGAATGTTGAGCTAGAATTTCATTGTCCTGATAAAAACCACTTGATCATGATGTGTTATCTTTTTTATATGTTGGCTGGATTCAGAATTTCATTGTCATGATAAAAACCACTTGATCATGATGTGTTATCTTTTTTTATGTTGGCTGGATTCAGTTTGCCGATACTTTGTAAATGATTGCATGTCTACATTCGTGAGGGATGTTGGCTTGTAGTTTTCTTTTCTTGTCACATCTTTGTCTGGTCTTGGTATAAAGGTAATACTAGACTCATGAAATGAAGTGGGAAGTGTTCTCTTCTGTATGCTGAAAGCTTATGTAGATAGGTGTTATTTAATGGTTGGTGTAGAACTCTACCATTCTACCAGTGAAACCATCTGGGCTTGGGCTTTTCCTTGTGGGAAGGTTTTTTAACTACAAATTAAATTTTTTTTAATGGTTGTAAGACTGTTCTGGCAATTTTGTTTCAAATGGGCTTTAGCAGATTGTTTTTCAAAGAATGTATCTATTTCTTCTAGCTATTAAATTTATGGGCATAGAGTTGTTTGTAATATTCCTTTATCATCCTTTGTATGTGTAAAGGTTGTATTATGATGTCCACATTTCAGTTTCTTATATTTTCATCTTCCTCCTTTTTACTTTTGGTCATTCTGTTTAGGGTTTTATCAGTTTTATGGACTGTTTTGGTTTTACTGATTTTTCACTATTTTTCCATTTTCTATTTCATTATTTTAAGCTCTTGTCTAATATTTTTCCTTTTCTTTATTTTGGGTTTAATTTACTCTTTTTCTAGTTTCTCAAGGTGGAAACATAGATTATTGATTTGAGACATTTCTTTTCAAGATAAGCGTGTAATACTGTAATTTTCCTTCCAAGTATTGCTTTACAGCAGCATAGCACGGGGAGATCAGCTCCTTGCTTTGCGATGACCTAGAGAGGTGGGATAGGGAGGGAGGGAGGGAGGCTCAAGACGGAGGAGATATGGGGATATATGTATGCATATGGCTGATTCCTTTGTTGTACAACAGAAACTAACAGAGTATTGTGAAGCAATTATACTCCAATAAAGATCTATTTAAAAAAAAGAGTATTGCTTTAAATTTTGATATGTTGTGTTTTCATTTCCAGTTGATTCAGAATAATTTATAATTTCCTTTGTGACTACTTATTTGACCAGTGGGTTATTTAGAAGTGTATTGTTTACCAGTATCCTATTACTGATTTTTTGGCTCAAGTGTGACCTCCATCTAGCATCTATAGCTTCTAGGGATTCTATGCACCAGAGTTCTGTCGCCCACACTCGGCATTTAGCAGTGTGTAAAAATTTTAGCTGAATTCATTTTACTGTCTTGTACGTTAGCCTCATCTTCTTCCCATTCTCTGTCATGGGTGAGCCAGTATTCACATTCTATCTCTTCTCGAAGGTGCTTGTCTTTCCTTAAGTTTGGGGCTAGTTGATACACAAACTGTGATGCATTCAAGAAAAGTTATGATTTTGCAGATTATTCTTTTTGATAATGCAGGAGAAATTCCCAGCTTTCTACATCCAAAGGTAAAGACAGACATCTCAGTGCCATATATTTTAAGCTATAATTTGGGGAGCATTTTAGAGTTCTAGCCACAGAGGCAGAATGAGAGAAGTTAATGACTTTACATATTAAAATGCATTTTAAGGCTTCATTGCAGGCAGAACTGCATTTGCAGTCTCTCAAACTTCATGAAGCAGCCCTATTGTTTTGTTGTAATAAAATTTAGTTTGCTAACCACCGTGACATTCTCAGTCTCTACACAAGGTAACAGGAAGGAGTTCCTGCATGTGTTACCAAGGCTCCCTTCTTTTTTAATGTAAGTTGCTGGCACATTTTGTGCCCTTTGTGAATGGACGACAGAGGTCAAGAGGTTGAGGCTGGGCTTATTTGTTTATTCAGATAGTACAAGTGTCTACTCAGTAGTAGAGTAGAACATCTGTATAAGAAGCTCGGCTTCAGCTCAGCTCCTCCTTGATCGTCTGATGTTGGAAGAGCCTGTAATTAGGTACTTCATTCCAGCCAAGTTATTGTTGAATGAACAGAATTCAAGGGAACCATCTGTTGTACAGGGTTTTAGAATCATGATTGACAAAGATATGTGACATCCAATATGAAGACATCTTTTTTTTCCCATTGCAAAATAGTTTGGCTAATTTAAACCTTAAACCTTTAGGAGGAAAAGGCTAGTTTATGCAAATGATTTTAAGATGTTTTAGAAGACTTTAGCTATCTTTTTTTTTTTTTGGCTGCGTCGGGTCTTAGTTTCAGCACGCAGGATCTTTCGTTGAGGCACACAGGCTCTTTGTTGCAGCACGTGGGCTTCTCTCTAGTTGTGGCATGCAGGCTCTAGAGCACACAGGCCCAGTAGTTGCGGTACGCAGGCTTAGTTGCCCTGCAGCATGTGGGATCTTACTTCCCTGACCAGGGATTGAACCCGCATCCCCTGCATTGGCAGGAGGATTCTTAACCACTGGACCACCAGGGAAGTCCCGAGAACTTTAGCTATCTAATTGTGGTCACCATGATCTGATTTTTTGGTTACTAATTTAACTTTATTTATTGCTTTTCTTTTTCAGAAAATTCTTCCAGGAGGAAATACATCATTTGATGTAGTTTTTCTTGCAAGAGTAGTAGGAAATGTAGAAAATACTTTATTTATTAATACATCTAATCATGGGGTATTCACTTACCAGGTAAGAATCAGAATGAAAACTTTATTTATAAAATACAGTTATCATCTTCAACCTGTCATATGACAACCTTTTGGGAACTCTTTTCAAAAATTCAGGGGATAAGGGAAAATGTAAGAGTTTAGATTCAGAGAATTTTTTTAAAACTTTTAATTTTATATTAGAGTATAGTTGATTAACAGTGTTGTAATAGTTTCAGGTGTACAGCAAAGTGGCATAGTTATATATATATATGTGTATCTATTCTCTTTCAAATTCTTTTCCCATTTAGGTTGTTACGTAATACTGAGCATTTTTATACTTACAGCTGTGTTTGTGAATATCCCTGTTCACATCAGACTGTGAAACAAATGCTCTTAAAGCTACAGCTAAAGTGTTACTGTAAGATTGGTTGGCAAAAGAACAGTTAAAAATATTTTCACAGTGACTCTAGATTTTTTTTTTTTTTTTACTTTTTGCACGCTTACGAAGTGATAATAGTTTCAGGATCAAAACTTATGTGCCTGCTTTTCTTTGGTAATTATATTGTTTAAAATTTTTGATAAACTCTTTTCTATGTGCAGTCATTGTTTGGGTTATTAAAGAAAGTGAATGTTTTGTGAATCAAGATTTTTATATATCAAGATTACTAAGAATAATTACTTATTTGACACTGTGCTACACACTTTACATGCACTTCTGCCTGCATTACGGATACTGTTATTCTCACTTTTTTAGATGAGTAAGGTGAAGTTGAGAAAGGTTAAATAATTATGCTACTAGTAAGTTACTGAGCAGGGATTCAAACCCATGTCTTTATAACTACAAAGACCATCCTCTTAACCACTGAGCTATATTGCCCATGGAACTCAATTGTTTAAATTCTTACTTGGCTAGTGTCTTACTTTACAGTTTTTATGCTTTTGTTTTTGAACATTTCTTCTCCACTACCCAGGACACTTCATGTATTTTGGAAATTAGTGTCAGAGTAAACATTCCATTTTAGTCAGGAATCATATCTTATGCTTATTTATGGTGCACAAGTCTTTAGTGGTTGTTTGATAGGCAGTATATACTTTTGAAGCCAGTACAGATGAATAACTTTGACATGCTGTACAGAGCACTTGGCATATACTTGTTGAGTAAATAAAAAGACCACCGTGAGAATATGAAGACCTGTGCCCTACAATGGTGCCCCCAACTGACCTAGGAGTTTGTGGCCCACGGGTGACCTGAGGGTCATGATCAGGTTGTTCTCAAGGTGAGCCTCAGTGCCGGTGTCTTCACCTCTTCGCATCTAGTCTTTCACCACGTCTTTCTCTTAAATGTACCTTGAGTCTGTCTACCTCTCTCCTCTTCACCCCCACTGCTCCCAGGCCATCCCCACCTCTCACTGGATGACGACACAGGAGCCTCCTGACTGCCCTTCCTCTCCTCCACAGCCCCTCCTACAGTGCATTGTTCACTCTGTAGCCAGAGTGATATTCTCTGAGCATAAATCAGATCCAGTCAGCTCCTCACGTAAATCCTTATGTTTTCCCATTGCTCTCAGAGCAAAGTGAAAGCTTCTGACCAAGGCCAACAAGGCTCTAAGGATCTGACTCCCGTGTAGCTCTCCCACCTCATCCCATTTGACCATGGTTCTCATCTTATTCTTTGTCTCCAAACAAGCCACACCCTTTCCTGCCTCCTGCCCTTTGCCTGTGTACTTCCCCTTGCAGAATACACTTTCACTGTTGGCTTGTTCTCATCTATCAGGTGACGTCAGTTCACGTCATTTCCCATCCACCCTCTCTTAAAGAATATTCCCACCCTCGTTCCACCCAGTTACTCTGTATCACATTACCCATTTTTCTAAACCTTTTTATTGTTATCTAGGCTGTCCCTAATATTAGGATGTGAGTTTCATAAGAGCAGGCACATTATCTGTCTCGTTCACTGTTGAATTGTTCAGCAGTGCCTGTGGTTGTACCTAGCACATCATAGGCACTTAATAAATAGTTGTCATTGAATGACTGGCTCACCCTGTTTGGTCAGCCCACATTCCTATGGAGGAATGACCTGGGACTGTGCTTCGTATTTAAGAGATTGTCTGGGCCCTACATCCATCTTCTGATGGTTGGAACAGGGAAATCTTTTAATTCCCTGTTTCCTCCTTTTGTCTATCCCATGACCTCGTGAAGGACTACTAATTTCTAATATAGAAATCATTCCAAATGTATATATATGTGCATTTATATATATATATATATATATATAAAAGAATATATATATATATTCTTGATGAGTATCAAGAATTTTATGTATATCAAATAGGTAGCCAAACAAGTATAGAAACTACATGTGTGCTCCTTTTAAAGGGAGTTACGATTTTTTCCATAAGTTAACCTCACCAGTTTTCCCTAGATCAATCAGTTATAACTATAAAAATGTTCTAAAACTCTAAAAGCAACTAAAATTGCATTTTTTTTCCTCCTTGGAATCAGGTATTTGGTATTGGAGTTCCAAATCCATACCGACTGAGGCCGTTCCTTGGGGCCAGAGTCCCTGTGAATAGCAGTTTCTCGCCTATAATAAACATACACAATCCTCACAGTGAGCCTTTACAGGTGAGTTTATGGTGGTGATTTTGAATGTGTTTAACTTTAGTGGAAATTAATGCTTAACGTGAAATCTCAGTTTGTTACAGTTTTCAAGACTATTTAAAATAACGTGGTACTGAATAATAGTACTAAAGAGAGATATTATTTTATTGCAGCTTGTAGTCTGAATTTGGGGTTATATCAGTCCAGTTATCGAATTTTTGGAACCATTTTTAAAATGACTGTGGTTTCTCTGGTGTTAGTTTTAAGCACCTGTACATGTAATTTAAGAAGAGTTTTCATCTATACAAGGCCACTGCTTTTCTTGCCTTCAGCTCCTTCTGTCCCAGTATAAATTTTTTAAGCCAGTATTCGTATTTATTTCTAATAATAATAAGTTTTTCGTGATGGCAGCCTGGAAATTAAAATCCAAGGAAAGGGTAGTATAGAACCACTGATTAAAAGCCAACTTATATTTTTATTTTAAAAAATCCAACTCATATCTTACCCAATGTTTTAGTAATAATTATTTTCACATTTGAAATCCCTCCTCACTCATCCCTTGTCTCTAAGACAGTGGGCGTGACTGGCATCACTCCTTCAAATATTTCCTAAAATAAAAACCCCACCCCATGCCCCCAGTGACTTCCAGCCGTGTAACATTTGCTGCCACTGTAGCTTCTAGTTTTGTTGTCTGTGTTGGAAGGAGATGTGGATGCTTTCCAGAACAGTCCTTAATGTCCACACCCAGGGCCCGTAGAGTTCTTTAGGACCCCAGTACTGCAGAACTTAGTGGTGGCTTGAAAATGGCAGGTGGAGGGAAAATACCGTGCATCGTGGTAAGCCACAGCGCTTTGGCAACCGAAATGGTTTTTGCCATCTTAGAACCCCCTGGTAGAAGGGCTCATAAACAGTGAAGGTGAAAACAAGAAAGAACAAGACAAGATATTCAGAGCTGGGATTATGAAATGCTTAGGAATTTAGTAGCAAGAGAGGTTTCACCCCCAAACTTGGCTGACACTGGGTGAGGATAGCTACGAATGAAAATACTCCACCCAAATTTTGATTATTTGTAGCTGGATATCTTGATCATAAAAGAGGAAAATGCTCTTGTCTCCTGCTTTTACAAGTGAAAAGTATTTCCTCTCCATCATCAGTCTGTCGTTTATATCCTTTTGCTACTTTGGATAATGGTGAATTTTCCCTGTTCTGGCTAACTTTTATTACAAATCTATACAGAAACCTCATAAATTCTTGCTATTTTTCTTTTCTTGACTGTTTTCAGTCCAAGACATAAAAACTGTCCTCTCAGACCCTGCCGCATGAGTTGCCACACTCTTCTGTAGCAGCAGTGTTACAAAGCACCCAGGGATGTGCCCTCTCTGTGGTTGCCACACCACGGACTGAGGGTCTCGCTTCCTGCTTGGAAGGATGGAGGTTACAGACTCAGCAGATGTTGGCTAATCTACGGTTACCTTAGTAGCCTTACAGTCTGCACCTTTCCTCCTCAGCCTTTGGAGTCATCAAGCTATAATCTAGAAAAATTATCTCTGAATTCAATAGTGATTTTTTTCTTTTGTTCATCTAGTCTTTTTCAGTTATATAACATTTCAATTCAAGATTTACCACAACGGACTTTTCATCAGCGCACAGGAGAGCAAATGGAAAGCCAAAGTTGCCCTCTTAGAAACAATAGATTGTTTATCTGGAGTGCTTTTTTTTTTTTTTTTTTTTTTGCGGTACGCGGGCCTCTCACTGCTGTGGCTTCTCACGTTGCGGAGCATAGGCTCCGGGCGCACAGGCTCTGCGGCCATGGCTCACGGGCCCAGCCGCTCCGCGGCATGTGGGATCTTCCCGGACCGGGGCACGAACTCGTGTCCCCTGCATCGGCAGGCGGACTCTCAACCACTGCACCACCAGGGAAGCCCCTGGAGTGCTTTTTTTTTTAAAGGGAAAATCCAAGTCCCTATCTGATGGGCGCTTTTTTAATTGAGGTATAACTGACATACAACATTATATCAGTCTCAGGTATACGGTATAGTTTAACTATAGTCACTATCATGTCTGTCACATTCCTGTGACTTAATTGCCTTTATAACTGGTAGGTTGTGTGGAAGGCACTCTTAACCTGGGAGTCCTATAATATGAGTCTTGTCCTTAAATTTAAGATAGTATTGTAAAGCAAGAAATTACATCTGATTTGTTCATTATACAACACAAACACACGAGTATGTTCTCATTGAAAAAGGAATGTCAGCAATTCAAACGTGTGAGGCAAAAGTCCCTTTGAACTTGCTACCTTCCGGTCCAATGCTGTCCAGCAGAACTCCCTGTGCTGATGGAAGAGTTCAGTGTCTGCTCTGTCCAGTGCAGCAGCCACCAGCCACAGGTGGCCGTTGAGCACCTGAACTTGTGGCTGGGGTGGCTGAAGAGCTGAACATTCAGTTTTACTTTAGTTCAATTAATTTCAATTTAAATAACCACATGTAGCAGGTGACTGTTACATTAGCACAGCTCCAGCCCTGAACCCTTCCTCGGCGATACCCGTCATGTGATCTCCGTGTGTCACATCAGGCCTTTTTCTGTGTGCTTGTGTGCAGATATGTGGGCACACAAAAACTAACATTCTTCGTGGGAATCTTTTTACATAAATTATATTTTGTATATATTGTTGGCTTCCTTTTTTTCTCTAAACTTTATTATATTAGGAAAACTAGCACTGGACTAAAAATCAGGAGTGTGTCGTCCTAGTTTTAATGTAATCTGTCCTTTGATTTTATAGTTTAGCCTTTATCTGTCCTCATTTCCTTATTCCCTTTCCTGTTATCAGTAGCCTACCTTTGTAATCTTATGTTCCAAACATTGTTAGGCTTGTGTCCTTAATACCTTGGAAGATTCAATGAAATAATACATGATATTTTCTGGTTTTTAAAAAAAGTTCTGCAGTCACCCCATCAGTTAAGGTGCCGTTACTGTTAACACAGTACTGTAGGGGAACACTAATAAATTGGAAGGAAAGTGATAGTACTCAGAGAAAATCCTAGCTCATTAGCCTTTGCTAAATGCATCACTGTAATGACAACACACACAAAAAAAACAAAAACAATAACCTTTAAGCATATGCTAAAGTATTGCTGTTTTTCCTGCTTTATCCTTTTTGTGTGTACTCCTAGAGGACTTTTGTGATAAAACAAGTAAAGGTTTTCTACCCATTCTCATTCACCCCAAATTTGCATTTAATTAAATATATTCTTTATTTTTAAGAGATAGGGTTACTTGCCTTTAAAGAAAAGTCTCCTGCCATATGACTCTTCTATTCCTTGGTATTTACCCAAGAGAAAGGAAAGCACGTGAAAACCCAAAGACGTATACAATGTGGTGTTCATAACAGCGTTGTGACCAGACATCTGTAGTGACCCAAAACTGGAAACACCCCAAATGTCCATCAACAAGTAAATGGATCAAAAATTGTGGCATATCCATAAAATCAAAAAGAAATGAACTGGGCTTCCCTGGTGGCGCAGTGGTTGAGAGTCCGCCTGCCCATGCAGGGGACACGGGTTTGTGCCCCGGTCTGGGAAGATCCCACATGCCGCAGAGCGGCTGGGCCCGTGAGCCATGGCCGTTGAGCCTGCGCATCCGGAGCCTGTGCTCCGCAACGGGAGAGACCACAACAGTGAGAGGCCCACATACCACAAAAAAAAAAAAAAAAAAGAAATGAACTATTAGTACATAAAACAACATGGTGGATCTCCAGATAATTACACTGAATAAAAGCAGCCAGACACAAGAGTACATACTGTATGGTTCCATTTATATAAAACTCTATAGACACTACAGACTAATGTAGAGTGGCCAAGAGCAGTTCAGTGGTTGCCTGGGGATGGGAGAGGGCAGAGGGTGACAGGTGGATTGCAAAGGTCATGAGGAAACTCTAGGAGGTAAAGGGTTTATTTAATATTGTAATTATAGTAGTAGCTTCATGCCTGTGTACATGTCAGAATTCATCAAGTTGTACACTTTAAAAATGTATAGGGCTTTCCTGGTGGCGCTGTGGTTGCGAGTCCGCTTGCCGATGCAAGGGACACGGGTTCGTGCCCCGGTCCAGGAAGATCCCACATGGTGCGGAGCGACTGGGCCCGTGAGCCGTGGCTGCTGAGCCTGCGCGTCCGGAGCCTGTGCTGCGCAACGGGAGGGGCCACAACAGTGAGAGGCCCACGTATCGCAAAAAAATAAATAAAAATAAAAATGTATAGTTTAGGGCTTCCCCGGTGCCTCAGTGGTTAAGAACCTGCCTGCCAATGCAGGAGACACAGGTTCGAGCCCTGGTCCGGGAAGATCCCACATGCTGCAGAGCAACTAAGCCTGTGCGCCACAACTACTGAGCTTGCGCTGTAGAGCCCGCAAGCCACAATTGCAGAGCCCACGTGCCGCAACTACTGAAGCCCGCGCACCTAGAGCCCGTGCTCTGCAACAAGAGAAGCCACCGCGATGAGAAGCCCAGGCACCACAAGGAAGAGTAGCCCCTGCTCGCTGCAACCAGAGAAAGCCCGTGCGCAGCAACGAAGGCCCAATACACCAAAGATAGATAGATAGATAAATAAATAATTTTTTAAATGTATAGTTTATTGTACATGAATTATACCTCAGTAAACAGTTTTTAAAAATCATGGGTTGGGACTTCTCTGGTGGTCCAGTGGTTAAGACTCCACACTCCCAATGCAGGGGGCCCAGGTTCGATCCCTGGTCAGGGAACTAGATCCTACATGCCGCAGCAAAGATCCTGCACTCAGCAGTGAAGATCCCGCCTGCTGCAACTAAGACCTGGCATGGCCAAATAAATAAATAACTATTTAAAAGAAACAATCATGGGTGTAGGTACAAGCCACAGAGATACATTAATAGTAGCTGTGATTTTGCTACAGAAGTCTTCAGATATTTTCATTCTGCACTGATATTGTTGCATATGCTGAAGAATGATATGCTCTTCACTATGTCACAATTACAGTAGTTATTAGATCTGCTGCTAAATCTTGTTATAAATGTGTGAATAAAGAAGCATTTGTGTTACTAAAAGAACTGTAAAATTTGTATTTCTAAAATATGATACTTTCCATAAACTGTTTCCTTAGGAAAAAATAGAAATAAATGTCCTACGGTTGGATTTCCTAAAATCCAGTCTCTGAAACAGCTACACTATTTCCGAGTTCAATATTTCAAAGTTACCTTGCTTTAATTAAATACACCACCATTGCTTACCCATATGAGCACTGCCTCTGGTGATGTGACACCACACTTAGCCTACATTTATATCTGTAAACGTCTTTAAATTTTTTCTGATGAACAATTAGGGTGTCAAACGTTTCTGTATAACAGCAAATCACTTGCATTGAAAACATGATTTTGACTTAGCCATCATGTGCTCCTCTGTCACAGGTTGTAGAAATGTACTCTAGTGGAGGAGATCTTCACCTCGAACTTCCGACAGGTCAGCAGGGAGGCACCAGGAAACTGTGGGTGAGTGCTGACGTGTTCTCTCTTGTGAGCTCACATGAAACCAGTTATTCTCTTAAATACACCAGAAAATACTTAACTCCTCATCACCTGAAGAAATACGGGTGACTTTTCTGTAATTATTGTCTTAATATTAAACTTATATCAAACTAACACAACATTGTAAAGCAACTCCAGTAAAAATTAATTTAAAAAGATAAATTTATATCACATATACTTGAAAATTGGAGAGACAGAGAGAAATAGAATAGTAATTTTTGGAAAGAGCAGTGAACAAAAATTGGTGTAAGCTCTAACCCACTGTGTGGAAAGAAAGAGGTTTTAACTATTCTTCCTCAGAATAATATTAGTAAAGTTGTCTCTGAATCTAATCATTTATAATATGCTTTACACTAATATTGAAGAAGAAAAAAAAAAAACGTGAGAAGGACCTGCTCCATGTTTTAAGGTAAGGCATTGAACACGCATACTCACTGTTGGTGGAGGAGATGCCATTTGCAGAGGGAACATAGTCAGGCCCTCCTGATGACTTAGAAACTTTAAATTTTTAGGCGGTCTATAGCCACATTTAATGCTATTTAATATTTGACAGTACTCTGTGTCCATGGTTAGAGAACCACTTTTTCTTGGAGAATACTAGCAAATATTAACAGATTAATGAATACCTAGTAACTACCTTATTTACAAAGGTTCCTGCCATAGGAGGGTTGTTTTTATTTTTTTTAATGTTGCCTACCCAGCTTTAATCAAAGAAGGGAAAGTCATAGAAAATGCAGTTCTTGTACCAAGGTCACTAAAATCGCTGCTCATTCGTAATTGAAGACACACGGATCTGACCACTATGAATAGGTTCTGAACATCAAAGTTTCTTTGTTAATTGCTCTGTTAAACACACACAGCCTCTAGATTCTGTCATATGACCAGTCTCAGCCAGGGAAGGGACGTGGAGGGGACGCTTTTAGGATATTGACTTGAACATTTAGAAACCGATTTGTCAGTGACTAGGTTAACTTCTAAGGTGTAGAAACACTCTAGCAGGTAGAAGTGTGTAATGGGTGGTCTCTTTATATCCTTTCACAAAAGTGATTTACCTTGAAATTACGATATTGTTTGAAAAGCCTTTGGGAGAAATAGTGTATAAAACAGTGCTTCATAGAATTAACTATAAGCAATTAAATTTGTATTATAATTCTAGATAGAAGAACTAAGAATTTACTATGAAATATAACCGGATTCTAATAAATAAACATTAAAAAATTCAGATTTCTGATTAGTTAAGAACTGTAACGAATGGTAGCAGACATGGCAGATTGTTTTAATACTCCTAGCAGCTACGAGAAAAGATATAGTGACTTATTCCTACAAATCTAGAGTGAGAAAAAGTCAATTGGCCTTGACCTCACCCCCAGCCCATTTCAGTGTACATGAGAAAACCCCAGCTCCTAAAGATGGGGAAGTGGATGGTCTATCTCTAGTGGGCCCAGGAGGGTTCCAGTCACCTCTTTCCTACTTTGAGACTAAAAAGTTAAGAGAGTAGAGGCAAGTGAAGACCAGTAAATTCTAAACCATGGGGATTTCTTAAAATAGGCCAAAAGGTGTGTGCAGAAAAACTCTGGTGGTCCCGAGGGAGCCAGATTATTCAAAAACCAGGAAAAGAATTATACCTCAAAAACAAATTTTTTTTCCAGTGAGTCTTCCTTCTAGTGTAGATGTAAGTGTTCTCTTTTTATGAACCTAAAAAGTAATGCTATCTTACATGCTCAGAGCCTTACTGAACGCGGTTGGTGAACTGTGGATTTGCTTGGGAAGCTTTGTTTTGTTAGGTTTTAAATGAAAGGAGAGCAGAGTCTACTCTCTCTTGGTTAGCATTTAAAGAGAATCCTAAATGGGCAGAAGACCATTTCTCCAAAGAAGATATACAGATTGCCAACAAACACATGAAAGGATGCTCAACATCACTTATCATTAGAGAAATACAAATCAGAACTACAATGAGGTATCACCTCACACCAGTCAGAATGGCCATCATCAAAAAATCTACAAACAATAAATGCTGGAGAGGGTGTGGAGAAAAGGGAACACTCTTGCACTGTTGGTGGGAATGTAAACTGATACAGCCACTATGGAGAACAGTATGGAGGTTCCTTAAAAAACTAAAAATAGAACTACCACTTGACCCAGCAATCCCACTACTGGGCATATACCCAGAGAAAACCATAATTCAAAAAGAGTCATGTACCACAATGTTCACTGCAGCTCTATTTACAATAGCCAGGACATGGAAGCAGCCTAAGTGTCCATCGACAGATGAATGGATAAAGAAGATGTGGTGCATATATAAAATGGAATATTACTCAGCCATAAAAAGAAATGAAATTGAGTTATTTGTAATGAGGTAATGAGGTGGGTGGACCTAGAGACTGTCATACAGAGTGAAGTATGTCAGAAAGAGAAAAACAAATACCGTATGCTAACACATATATATGGAATCTAGAAAAAAAAACTGGTTCTGTAAAACCTAGGGGCAGGACAGGAATAAAGACGCAGACGTAGAGAATGGACTTGAGGATATGGGGAGGGGGAAGGGTAAGCTGGGACGAAGTGAGAGAGTAGCATTGACATATGTACACTACCAAATGTAAAACAGATAGCTAGTGGGAAGCAGCCGCATAGCACAGGGAGATCAGCTCAGTGCTTTGTGACCACCTAGAGGGGTGGGATAGGGAGGGTGGAAGGGAGACGCACGAGGGAGGAGATATGGGGATATATGTACATGTATAGCTGATTCACTTTGTTATAAAGCAGAAACTAACACACCATTGTAAAGCAATTATACTCCAATGAAGATGTTAAAATAAATAAATAAATAAAACATTATTTAGCTAAAATAATAGTATATTCTGAAACTGTTGCATATGAAGAGACAGTTAATGAGTATGCCGCTAAAAAGTGTAGGGAAAAAAGTATTACAGAGATGTATCAGGAAGTCCATCAATTAAAAGAATTTTGTTTAAAAAAATAATAAATTAAAAAAAGAATCCTTTTTGCGATGACCTAGAGAGGTAGGATAGGGAGGGTAGGAGGGAGGCTCAAGAGGGAGGGGATATGGTGACATGTGCATGCATATGGCTGATTCACTTTGTTGTACAACAGAAACTAGCACAGTATTGTGAAGCAGTTATACTCCAATAAAGATCCGTTAAAAAAAAAGAGAATCCTGTAAACTTCTGGAGAAGCAGTTTCCCTCTGATGGTGATGTCTCTGTTGTTTAGAGAATTTCAGGACTGAATTATATACCCAAGCACCAGCAATACATCAAATAGTAATTGATTTTTATAGATAAACTCTATCTTAATCACTTATCATCTTAATGATGATTTTGCCACTGACAGTTTGTTTTCATATAATTTTATTTCTTTCATTTTGCTCAGTTTTACACACCATACTTCGTTAGTTTTAAGATATGTGTGTTTTTAACATCCTCCAAAATTGGACTGTGTGTTATAATCAGTGGAATGAATATATTTGTTTAATTGGCAATATGTTTTTTTTCTTAGTGTATAAAATAATAGTGCATCTTTCAGGTGATGTCATCTTATTCAGTAAACTGTGGTGGTTTTGCTACATTATGGTCTGTTAACTTGTCAGGAAATTCCTCCTTATGAAACCAAGGGAGTGATGAGAGCCAGTTTTTCATCTAGAGAAGCAGATAATCACACAGCTTTCATAAGAATAAAGACTAATGCTTCAGACAGCACGGAGTTTATCATTCTTCCAGTTGAGGTGGAGGTTACCACAGGTGAGTGGATGACTAAAGGAGCTGCAAGTTTGTTCTGGTTTCAGTACATCCTGCTCTGGCGAAGTGAAATGTAATTGTTTACTTTTCTTTTTTCCAAGCTCCTGGAATTTATTCCTCAACTGAAATGTTAGATTTTGGTACACTGCGAACACAAGGTAAAAAAAGAGACAGTGTCTTTATAGGTCTTTTAAAAAAATCCCTGTATTCATTGCTGAATGGCTCTACTTTAACTCCTTTGTAATTAATTCAGCTTTGAAAATTATTTCTCAGTGGGTCACATGATCTTGTAGAAATCTGCTTTTGGGAACTCAGAGCCCTTAGTGATTTATACCCCATTCCTCTGAGGGATACCACCGCTTACAAGAGGGGAAAGCAATGTCATGGGTCACTTAAGTCTTCTAAATGGAAGATTGAGGCATCAAGTCGCTTCTTAGTTTCTTAATCCAGTTTCTCACCTATTTAGTTATGCTGAATCTTTTCTTTTAATAGTAAAACAAAGGAAGTAAAAAGATTGCTGGATTTTTGTTTAGATATGGATTATTCAATTGCATTATAATAACGTAATGTTAGAAATTGGTCCCCAGTAGTCAGAGAAAGAATTCAAATTCTAAAATTGAAAATAACCAATAAAGGATTTATTAAGAGAAAAGTAAGAGTACCTGTAATATGGGATTCCTGTGGGCCATATGTAATTAAAAATTTGGTTGTTTAGGATTGAAGACTCATTTCTGAAAATTAGATTTGGTTTTAATATAATAATTTTATATTGTACTTTACTGAATTGCTTCATTATGCTTTGCTGGGAAACTAAAAGATAGTGATAACGTCAATTTCAATGAAAACTTTTGTTTTGTTTTGTTTTTTGGTCCCATTGTTTAGGAGGGGGCAGTTCCTATAGTACTCACTGTCCTTAAGAGTAAGGCAGTTCCTGTCAAGGAGTGTGATTGTCACATTCTTTTTATAAATGTGATTGTTATTCTAGTTCACATTCTAAAATACATTCAGTCTGATATCTAAAAAGAGAAAGATTCTAACTTGCTATAAAGCATACCATTTTAAGAAATATTTTCTTTTCCTCAATTTTAACAGATCTACCAAAAGTTTTAAATCTTCATTTATTAAATTCAGGAACAAAAGATGTACCAATAACAGTAAGTTTTTACTTTTCTTTTTCCTAATTTATATATTCTTTGTTTTTAAACTTATGACAGTTTAAAATGATTAAACTCTTGCTCTAAAGGAATTCTATTTTATGGTGACCTGGTGACACTTTGGTTCAAAGCGTGATACAAGAAACCTGTTCTGCCTCTCTAATCACCAGATTTTCGGGATGAGAAGGGCATGTGGACAATCTTCTCCAAGCTAAGTGTGAACCAAAGTTCATGAGGTTCCTGTTTAGGCCTGTAGAGTCTGATAAATCCTAGGATCTGCGTGCCATGTGCAAAGAAAAACGGGTTGTTAGACTTAAGGTACAGTTAAGTAAAAAGAGAGAAGAAAAGATTCAGATGAGTTGGAAAGAGAAATAAGGAAGCAAAGAAATCCGGTAGGTAGTGGTTGAGTGCTGTTAACATTTGTCTCTGGTACCCCTTCTAACCTGCAGCTGCCGTAGTTACCCTTGACAACACACTGTAAACTAGGGTCCTCTCTCCCCCTCACACATACTCGAAGAACAGGTGACTTTGATGCCTTGTAAGTGGAAGTGGAGTGTCATGAGATGGTGAGCAAGGTCACTGTGCATTAAAATGTGGTTACCTGGGATGACCATCTCTCCCGTCACTTGGGGTTTGTATACTCTCTTCTCCTTGGTCTCTATTCCACCATTTGGTGGTAAACTCTGGGTTTGGGCAGGGATGGGCAACAGTCTGTTAAGTCTCAAAGCCCATCTGATCTATTTCATTTTATCAGAGTTCTCTGAATTTAGGTTTTCTGACATCAGCACAGGTTATAATAAAAATATACTGCTTTCCTCTTCCCTTATTCTCTTTGTAACTTGGGAACCTCACCAGGAGGTGAGGTGGTGAGCTAAAGCAAAATCTAGGTAGACCTTGCTCACTAGTAGAGTCATAGTCTAAGCAGTGTCCTGCCATATGACCTAGTATTTCTTCCTGCTAGGTAGGAGGATTGGGGGTGGGTTAGGGGAATGGAGTCTGGTAAAGCAGCGGTCCCCAAACTTTTTGGCACCAGGGACCGGTTTTGTGGAAGACAGTTTTTCCACGGACCGGGGTGGGTGTGGGGGGACGGTGGGGGATGGTTCAGGCGTAATGCGAGCAATGGGGAGCAGCAGATGAAGCTTCACTTGCCCACGGCTCACCTCCTGCTGTGCGACCCAGTTCCTAACAGGCCGCAGACTGCTACCGGTCTGCGGCCCGGGGGTTGGGGACGCCTATGGTAAAGAACTTCCCCCAATCTGCAGTGGAGCTGAAACTACCCCAACCTGAGGTTCCTAGCACTGCAGTGTTAGGCCGACTGAGAGGGACCTGCTCTGAAGGTGCCTGAGTCTGCTGGGATTCATGCCCCTGCTCCTTGGTGAAGTCTTCAAGGGCCTGGGACCCTTCCACAGATGACAAGGAACAGCTCCTTTGACCTAGCCACTCTGATACTATATTTTTCTTAAAAAAAAAACCACATAGTGCTGACTGTTACTGCTATATTGAGGGGTTAGTGATTGTTTTTGCCTCTTTAATCTGTATTGAAATTTTCACAAGTCTATAGAAGAATGAGCAAAATAAGAGCAATATAGGGCTTCCCTGGTGGCGCAGTGGTTGGGAGTCCGCCTGCCGATGCAGGGGACGTGGGTTCGTCCCACATGCTGCGGAGCGGCTGGGCCCGTGAGCCGTGGCCGCTGAGCCTGCGCGTCTGGAGCCTGTGCTCCGCAACGTGAGAGGCCACAACAATGAGAGGCCCGCGTACCGCAAAAAAAAAAAAAAAAAAAGAGCAATATAAATATTTATAAAAATATGAGTGTGTATATGTTAACATAATTAACATAAAGTTGTAAACACCATTTCTGGATAAGGACTATTCTGAGATAATGTCATTGTTTCTTTGACATTAAAATGTTTGTTGTTTTATCATTAAAGGTAGTAGATAGTTGGGAGAGGGTTGTTTTTGTTTTTTTAATAGAATAAGTGGGGAAGTGTTCTTTCCTCTTCTGTTTTTGGGGAGAGTTTTTGAAGGATTGATGTTAATTCTTTAAATGTTTGGTGGAATTCACCAATAAAGTCATCTGGGCCTGGATTTTTCTTTGTGGGAAGTTTTAAAATTATTAATTCAATCTCTTTACTTGCTACAGGCCTGTTCAGATTTTCTTTTTCTTCTTGAACCAGTTTCAGTAACTTACGTCTTCCTAGGAATTTTTTCATTTCATCTAAGTTATCTAATTTGTTGGCATACCATTGTTCACAGTATTCCCTTATAATACTTTTTTTTTTCCTGTGAGGTAGGTAGTAATGGCCCATCTTTAATTGTTTTTAGCAATTAGAGTCTTCTCTATATTAAAAAAATTTTTTTGGTCAGTCTAGCTAAAGGTTTGTTGATTTTGTTGACCTTTTCAAAGGACCAACTTTTGGTTTTGTTAATTTCCTTTTTTTTTTTCCCTTTGGTTTGATACCAAAATACCCTTTGTTTTATGAAGAAAGGTAGTAGATAGTAGGAATTTCTCCTTCCCTGCCACCAACATCCTCACATTTGCAAAATAAAAAGTTAGAAAACCTGCTAGACTTCCTCACACACACACACACACACACACACACACACACACACACACACACATTTTAGATTTTACCAGTGAAATGCAAAGGCCTAATAACCACTGCTCTGTTACAACATTTTAAAATCTCACTTTGTACTCAGAATTGTGCTTCCTTTTGTTCAAATGTCCTAGTTTACTATATCAGACTCTCCTCTGCAATGGAGCGTGATTCCTTCTGCTAGATTTGTCCAGCTTGCTTTGGCTACAGCCTACAAGAAGTTCTTTGAACTTCTTGGTCCTGGATTTCTTCTTGAGCCCAGTTGGCATCATGAAGCACAGTTACCGCATACGTGATGATGTGCACACAACTCCCTCCCCAGCCCTTTCCTGCCCGCATGCTCAGGGCACTGACCTCCACGAAGGAAAACTCCTGAAGCACACCGTCTGGCCGTACGTCCTGGGATTCAGCAGCACATTTGCCTGGAGGGCAGACCCTGCCTATTGGTGGATCACTTGCCATTGCCTCCGTTTGAGATGTCAGATAATTTTTACTTTTTATGTGTTCTGCATGCTGTTTGTTTCTTACTGGTTTCTTCAGTCTGTGGGATGTCTTGTACAGAGGAGGAACTCTCATGCTTTTGGGGCAGACTTCAGGCCTTGAAGTCACTTCTCCAAATGTGAGGGCTTAGAGATTTGATGGGAAAGTGCATTTACTTAGCCCAAGCATTCTGGTCTAACTTTTTACATACAATAAATAGACTCAAACAAATGTCTTTTTCAATAAACATTTTCTAGAAAAATGAAATTAGCAATTCTAAGAATGTGAATGAAAAAATGTAATTCATTTATGATAGGTAATTCAATATAAACAGGCCCATGTTCCTCCTTTTCTCTTTTATTAAGGAGTTTTAGGATACACTGTAAGTGAACATTTTTCTTACCGTGGGTTAGACATATCTAGGTTCTTTACACAGATTACCTTGTTTGATACAGCTCTCTTGTAACGTACTCAGGTCCTTGTTTTCCAAATAGGGAAAATGAGTCAGACCTTTTTATTTTTAAGTGACTTAATTTGACTGTAAAATGTACAAGTTACATGAAAGTATATTAGGGATATAATGATACTTACTAATCAAGTCTTTATGAATATATCGTTTTATATTCAATATTCCCATTAACCTATTGATTTATGTATATGTGTTTAGATCTACATTTGTATCTACCTATGTATGTATTTTTTTCTAACATCCGAAGCCTATACTCTGCCAGGGTTTTGGTAGTTTTATCTCATTTCCTCATTCATTCCTTCATTCACTCATTCAGTCAATATTTAATAAGCGTCAACTATATGCTAGCTTCTGTGCTAAGTACTGAGCATACAGAAGGGAATCAGACAACCAAGGTCTTTGTCCTTACTGAGCTCATTTTTTAGCTGGGAGACAGACAAACAGGTATGCAGCATAATTGTAAATTGAGAAATAAGCAGAATGGCATGGAAGTCGGGGAGGGAGTTGGTTTAGATAGAGTCGTCTCTGAAGAGCTGACGTTTGCCGTCATAACTCAAGAGTGAGAGGTAGGCACCCATAAGAAAAGCTGGTGGCCAAGTGTTCCCATCAAAGGGATCAGCAAGTGCAAAGGAATAGCTTTGATGTCAAGGGAAGCAGGGTTGAGGGGGTGGTTTGAATGGAAAAGATGAAGGCTGGAGAGTCAAGCAGGGCTTCCTGGGGCCCTGGGAGGGGTTTAGATTTTTTTATAAGTGCAATGGGAAGTTACAGAATTGTAAGCAAGAGAGTGATGTCATTTGATTTATGCGTTGTAAAAAGTCAGTGTAGCTGCTTGTGGAGAATGAACTGCAGAAGGTTAAAAATCTGTTGCATGGTCCACTTGAGAAACGACGGTAGCTTGGACTCCTCGCCTCATCAGCCAGGGGATGAGCCCATCTGCCGTGGAAACTGAGTTTTAAGAGAGCTTCCCAAGGTTTTTCCTGTGTTTTTCTCCATAATATGCCAGACCTAGGGACTGGTGCATTTTTTTAAGTGTCCTCCCTCCCTCCATTTCACAAATATATAGAATTTTAGGATGAGCTCAACAAGGCTAAAACCCAGAGGGTTTTTTAAAATTCCCCTTCAGGGAATTCAGAGTCTCTTCATCTTTCAAGACATAAGACCACTAAAGGAAGCAGCTCCAAATATAAGTTCCTCACCTGTCAATGGACAAGATGCCCAGGTCCAAGCCTTCCTGACATTGTCTATAATGCAACTTTGAGAATATGGTTTTCCTCAATGTTTATAAAACAATACTATATAAATGATGGAATAAGTTTGCCTGAGATGTCTTAAGGCACCTTTGTATGAAGTTTCCTTGCTAATTAATGAATAAAAACCACAGCTGTACTTAATTAATTTTACTAATGTCAACTTGACATGGACCTTAGCTCATTTGTGCACCTACTGTTAAAAATACAATTGCTATATACTGAAAGGTTATTTTTCTTGCTAGCTCAAAGTAGTTGAGTAGTTTCAGAATGTCCTGAGCCTTGAGTTTCACTTGAGAGTTACAGAGCATTAGTTGGGTATGAATGTCGTGAGAAAGGCTGGAACTATTGGGTTGGCCAAAAAGTTCGTTCGGTCTTTTCCGGAACAAACTTTTTGACCAACCCAGTATACTTCAAGCCTGTGCCAACTGCCTTTCCTGGGAGTCTTGCCATATTTTTTCCACTTCTTGATTATCTTTAAGTAAGCAACAGTTAGTGACCGGTACTAAAATATATTATTAGTATAAATATGCTTATTACAAGTTAATGATTATTTATTATTTTTCATTTAAAACTGTCAGAATGAGCCAGCTATTTAAGTGTTTTGCTTGTTTGTCTCTCTTTGTTTTTGTTTCCTTGGAAAACAGGTTTTAACTGATTGGGGGATTTTTTTTTTCTTTTAATGGTAACAGGTGAACAATTTAATTTAGACCATTTGTATAAAACATGAGTCAGTTGAATATTATTTTACTGTTAGTGTGACATGTTTTAAGGTAATAATACTGAATGTGAAGTTTTCCTCTGGTAAGAAAAATCTTAAAGTGTGTTTCATGTGAGAAAAACATTTTTTTCATCAAATATTTATTCTTAGTTCTTACTACTTACTGTGACTATGTATGGTAATAGATACCATTGCTTAGCTGTTTCTGACATGGGGTTGTGCTTGTTACTGATGAACCACCACTTAAATTCTTTAAGTGTTTGAAAATGGTCAAGGTTCCCTTGCTGCTGTATCCTAATCAATAGAGTAAGTGAAAGAATTAGGAACCGTATGTGTCCTCTGTAAACTGTAAGGCTTTATACGGTCATCTCTCTAACAGATCCTGACCTCAGGATAAATGTGTCTAATTCAAAAAAAAAAAACAGCATAATTAGGGACTTCCCTGGTGGTCCAGTGGTTAAGACGCTGCACTTCCATTGCAGGGCGCCCGGGTTCAATCTGGGTTCCTGGTTAAGGAACTAAGATCCCACGTGCTGTGTGGTGCAGCCCCCCACCAAAAAAAAACAGCAAAATTAATAGAATCACAAAATTTTTCAGATAGGTGGAAACTTAGAAAAAAATCTAATCCAACCCCTAGGATTTTACGGGTGGGAGAAATAAGGCCCAGAGTAAATGGGCAGCTTACTCAGACTCACACTGCTGGTTAAATAGTTAGTATCCTTCTGTTGTAAACTCATCACTCTGGGTCTCACCTGTACTTCTATACTGCTTTCTTTTCCTTTGGAAAAAGTTTTTAGTGTAGTGTGATGAAACCAAATGAACCTTTTGTCCAGTTAGTAGTTTATCTTATAGTCAAACCGCTTTGTTTTACTGTTAAAAATACACACACACCCATACACACGTATACATATATACATACCCTTCAAGGAATGAAGAGATTCATACTTTAAATGATTGCTAATAACAGCAAGCTTATTGATAGTAAATATATTGATATGAACCAGTCAACTCCCAGCTCCATTAGAGATTCAAAAGCAAACGAGGGGCTTCCCTGGTGGTGCAGTGGTTGAGAGCCCGCCTGCCGATGCAGGGGACATGGGTTCGTGCCCCAGTCCGGGAAGATCCCACATGCCACGGAGTGGCTGGGCCCGTGAGCCATGGCCGCTGAGCCTGTGCGTCTGGAGCCTGTGCTCCGCAACGGGAGAGGCCCACGTACCGCAAAAAAAAAAAAAAAAAAAAGCAAATGAGGAGTTCTCAAAGAAGAAGAAAGAAAAAGAGTTAAAATACTGGGAGAGCCTGAGGCCAAGAGCTAAGGCAATTAAGATTTCTAGCACAGGAAACTGCAGGGCTATCCTCCCAGGCCTAGTAAAGACACCCGAACAGCTGAGGACTAACAGCAGTGGGAAGGGAGGCGCCCTGCTGACTGGGACTGAAAAGCAGTGTCTGTCATCACTCTGTATGTAACCAACTTTGTTTCCTATGATTGAAGCACAATGCAAGAGACTGCTTTTCCTCACACTCTTCTGAGGTGCTTCTTGTGCCTTCAGAGGACTGTC
Organism: Tursiops truncatus; assembly: GCF_011762595.2. Lineage (NCBI taxonomy): Eukaryota > Metazoa > Chordata > Mammalia > Artiodactyla > Delphinidae > Tursiops > Tursiops truncatus. The sequence continues at coordinate 8,402,126 of NC_047047.1, forward strand.
CTTCATTCTCTATAGGCAGATTCCACCTTTATAAATGAGCAGAAAAGGTGGGTGGGGAGCTGGAGGAAGAACCTGGTGGCTCATGGGGATCTGACTGCGCCCATGTTAGCACGATTGCCTGATGAGTGTTCCTTTCTACTGGAAACATCTTGCTTTGACAAGTTTATAAAGCCCCTGAAAATTCAACGGAAATCCCAGAAGTGTTCTGAAATCAAAGTAGTATTCAAATTGCATTCTAAAAGAAGATTTTTGATCAAGACTTGTGTTCAATACCACAATTTTCATTAGTATATGTTTGGGCAGTAGGATGCCAGGTGAAGAGCCCTGGACCAAGTCAGGACAGCTGGTTTCCAGTTCTGTCTCTGGCTGCCAAGCTGTTGAAACATCACTCAGTATTGCAAGATGTCCTTCATCTGTAAAACAGGGAAGGAAATTGGTATCTTTAAAGGGCCCTTCCCATGAAAAATGCTTTTTGTCAGTGCGGATTATCATATTAAAAAAGTAACTGCACTTAAATAGTACTTATTTTTTAAGCTTGCTCAAAAAGTGCAAGCTTTTACTGTTTTGTTGTTGTTGTTTTAGGTTTAGTTGTTTGAACGGAAAGCTCTTACTTTGTTAAGTTGAAAGCGTTCTGACCTCTTCCAGGTTGCGCATCCCTGCCATCCGCTTCCTCACGGTTCACCCCACAGCTGGGAGTGCAGCCCCTATCATAAGTCCTCATGTCCCTTTCTCTTATATATAAATTAGGCATTCATTTAGAAAATAAATAACCTTTTCTTCTATGTTACGTATTCATACCCATTGTACTTTTTACAGTCACTTTATCATTTTCCTTCTGGTCATCATTTTATTTCATAAGAATAGTCTAATGAAGTTAATTTGAGGTCTTGTCAGCTTAGCCTACTCTATTTAAAGGGACCACATAAAGTTAAACTTTTCAAGTTTTGATTCTGCTTTACTTTTCACTATAAACTGAACCACTAGACTAAAATAATGCGATGTAAATTTTTCTCTTTGCAGAGTGTTCGACCTACACCACAAAATGACGCTATAACGGTACACTTTAAACCAATTACATTAAAAGCTTCAGAAAGTAAATATACCAAGGTTGCAAGTATCAGCTTTGATGGTAAGTGTTCAACTTTTTCTCTCTGATAGAGTGCTCTTATTTTGATAAATTAGAAGGCATCTATGTTGACATCTTAATATAGAAACCCAGACCATTTTACAGTCAGATATTATAGTACTGGTTAGGTTGGTTTTTCTTGTAAATCATCACCAACTCTTATTTGATTGTTTCACGAAAGAAAATATTCTAACTTCATAAACCTAAACTAATATTAGCAAATACATTAGGGTTGGAACTAAATTTTTGTTATCTGGGCTCTTTTACATATATACCTATTATGCTTTGCCTTAATTATGAAGTCATTAATTTTTGTAATTAAGTGAATATATATTTGAATTTCAGAAGCATGTTTGAATTTAAGAGCAGAAATAAAGTATTTTCTGTAACATTTCCATATATTGGCTTTTATTAACGAGGCAGACTGTCCTACCTAAACTAAAATAACTGCCTTCATGATAGAATTGTCAAATTAGATAACAATGATTTCAAACACGTATATTGTGTATTTTGACATTTGAAATATTAACCCAGACTTTAACATATTTTAATAGCATGTTTTTATTCAGTTTTGCCCACTTTACTAGAACATTTACTGAATTTGCTGTCATAAAATTTTTTGAGTAGTGATGTAATGGCTGTCTGACTGTATATGTAATTTAAATTTAATGAAAGCTGAAACTCCAAGTGGGACTTGGCTCATAAGGGCACGGGCAAGTGAGGAGCCCCGAAGCTTAAGCTTTGGCCGCGGGATAAAGCCATCTTTACTCATGGTCCACATTTTACAACTAAGCTCCTCATCAGAAGAGAATATTTGGTCACTGAGTGACCTGCTGAGTGTGGCACAGTGTTTGTGAGAGCATCTATGCTCACTCCATGCACATGGAGAGTCTGGGGGAGAATCTGGAGCAACTGCACAGTTGGCTGCCAGCACAGTGTTCATCCTATGAGCTCAGAGAAAACTCCCAAAGAAGTTAAGATTAAATACATGGCATACTTCCATAGTCCAGCTGTCAGGAAATAATCAGTATTGTAGAAGGCTTGACAGCACAGATATTTCCAAATGTGTGATAAATTGTCTTCTGTGTTGCTAAGATACCAGCCATGACCACCAGTATCAGTGTCAGTATCAGTAGGTACATTGTCTTCCCTTACGGAGAAACAGAGCAACCAGTAATAATTTCTGACCCCAGGAACAACGTGTAGGACCTACCCTTCTGATAAATCCAAGGAGTGGGGGGGGGGGTGTACACTGGGGCAGCTGTGCTGTGTACTTCCCCCATTCTTCTTTTCCAGCTCCTGTATTGACAATACAGTGACTGTTTCCACTGAGATAAATGAAAGTCAGGAATGGTGGTTCTGAGATCACAGACTCCAAAATAAGTGTTTCTTAAAGAAATGATGTAAAATTTAACACAGAGACAAGGGAAAGCATCTTTTAAAGCAGGTGCTACATTTCTTAAAAGTGGTTTTTATTATCATGGGAAAATCCCTCCACCTTTCACCTCCCACCTCTCCCATCACCACCCCGGATTCCAATACAAATGATATTACCCTTGAGATTGCTAAGAAATGCTTGTTTCACTTAACTTTTAAAAATTTCAGGGGAATTCCCTGGTGGTCCACTGGCCTGGGTTCAATCCCTGTTAGGGGAACTAAGATCCTGCAAGCCGAGAGGCGTGGCCAAAATAATTAATTAATTTAAAAATTAAAATTTCAGAACGTGCCATGAATATTAACTCCACAGTGTTCACTTACCAAGCAAGCATGTCTCATCAACTCATGACTCTTTATGATTTTTAACTGAATTTTCTTGAGGTTTTGACCACTTTATTGCTAAAATATAACTTGATTAGATACTATGAAATGCCTGAATTATGGCCCTTGTTATCAGCCTTATGTCAGAATAAATAGCAAAAAAAAAAAAAAAAAAAAAATGTAAAGCATCCAGAAACGGCTCTACAGTAAAAAGCAGAAAGAAACGAGGTTTAATGGGAGTTTCAAAAATCTGGATCTGCGCTGTCCGTACATAAGCCACATACTAGATGTCACTCCATTCTTTTTGTTGTTCTTTTTTTGGGCTAAAGTTGGATAACAAACATTTGCAGAACTTACGTATGAATTCTTCTTATAAGTGGAAGTGTTCCTGAAGTACTTACAGGGGATAAAGATACACAGCTTCTTTATTTGCTTTGGAAAGAACATCTAATGGGTACACAGATTGGATCCAACTGACTCTTTTCTGTAATTCCAGATGGAATGATTCAGAAGTGCTACAAAACTTAAAGGTTTTACTTCATCTGTGAGGACAGTATGATGGCAGGGAGGGTATATGCCTCCTCTTACACTATAGGTTAGGGTTGGCTAATATAAAAAGTCAGGGCTCATAACTCTTGACATTTTTTGCACCAGGCTACTTTATTGGTATTTATAGCAAGACTCTGGCCACACAAGGAATGTTATTTCTTAATCCAGCTGTAAACTAGCAGTTCTCAACTTGGGGGGCTGGGCAGTTTTGCCTCCCAGGGGATGTTTGGCAACGTCTACAGACACTTTTGGTTGTCACAGCTGACGTCTAGCAAGAGGCCGTCCTGTGCACCGCCCAACATCCCGGAGAGCACAGGGACAGCCACTCTGCCACCCAACAGCGAGTTTACCTGGCCTAAAATGTTCGAAGTGCCAAGGTTGAGAAACCCTGCTGTAGGTAAAGCCAAAGCTTATGGCTGTAGAGAAAGGAGCTCAGATATAGCGCTTTTCCTCCTGAATTGTGTTCACTTGCTAATTCCTTACCTGTTTATCGCATTACAGGAAAATTAAAGTATCTTCCCATTTTTGTATGAAAAATGTGATATTTCAGTTAAAATGTTGTAAAAGTATTCTTTGTGCCAGTTTGAAAGCTCAGCTTCTTAAGATTTTGTCAGTCTACATGCAAAGTCACTCTCATCATCCTCTGTATAAACTCTTTGGTAGCAAAATGTGACAGATTATGTTTTATGCTTCCTTTCAGCATCAAAGGCAAAAAAACCATCTCAGTTTTCTGGGAAAATAACTGTTAAAGCAAAGGAAAAGAGTTATTCTAAACTTGAAATACCATATCAAGCAGAGGTTTTAGATGGGTGAGTTCTTCTTTAAAATAAACTTTATAACTTTTTATTAATAAATAAATTCATTGATCTTAGCAAAAGTAGTACCCAAATTCACTAAACTCCATGGAATTCGTGTTGAGAAGAACAAATTCAACTATAAAGGAGAAAAATCTCCTGTATTTTGTTTATTTTTTTTACTTTTTTAGAAGAAAGAGGTAAATGGGATGATATGATTTGGGCTTAAATGAAGTCTTAATGATTCCATAATACAATAGAAAAATGAATCTGTGATTTTTAAATCATTTGAACCATTTCCTTTCTGTAATTCTTTTTGTAACATGCAAGTGGCTATGGCTTATTATTAAAGTATATTGTCACTTGAAACAAAATCATGTATATTCCTTTATAGACTTGTTAAACACTGTTCTAGAATTACAGCTTTTTATAAATGGGCAATAATATATGTAGTTCATTTTCTAATTATACTTTAACCAATAATAGTTTAATGTCCAGCATGGCAGGGACTCCATGTGGTCAACCACTAAAATGTTTATGGTCTTAATTCTCTAATAACAGTCATAACGCTGAACGTAAATTATTACTCACAGCGAAAGAACTTGGATTTTAAATTAACACGTGGAAATAAAAATAATTTATTTTGTTTTTTTCAAATAGCTATTTGGGATTTGATCACTCTGCAACATTATTTCACATCCGAGACAGTCCTGCTGATCCTGTGGAAAGGCCAATTTACCTCACTAACACTTTCAGTTTTGCGATCCTCATTCATGATGTGTTGCTACCAGAAGAAGCCAAAACAATGTTTAAAGTATGTCTGGGAACCCTCGTACTTTTAATTTTACTGATCTGCCAAGCAAGTGATGCTGACACATTGTTTTTTCTCTCCCATCATTTCCTAGGTTCACAACTTCAGCAAACCAGTCTTAATTCTTCCAAATGGATCAGGATACATTTTCACTCTGTTTTTTATGCCATCTACATCATCCATGCACATAGATAACAATATTTTACTTATTACCAATGCCTCTAAGTTTCATTTACCTGTGCGGGTATACACAGGTTTTTTAGATGTAAGTATGCTATCTGCCTTTAAAATTTAAGCTCCCTACACGTCTTTTGTGTTTTCAGCTACTATTAGCCAGTCGTGTTGCACACACTTAAATTTTGCTATTTCTGTGCTTTACAAGTTGTCCTAATTCCTCCCTCGTCAGTACTTACAAGATTTTCACCCTCCCAGCGGCCATGTCTCCTCATGATGCAGTTGACTCCTCTAGTTACGCCTCTATTTAGATGTTTTCCACATTCCACTTTCTCTTGGTTTTGCTTTTAAACTGTCATAGTCATGGGGAAGCTAAAAACGAGCTAAGTGGAAGAAAGATAATAAGCAGGGAAGAAAGACTATAGGGCGGGTGAAAAGAAAACTCTGTAGGGAAGAGGTGACCAAAACCAAGAAGTGCAAGAATGAAGAAGAGAACCAGACAAGAAAGAGGGAATAGGTGGGAAAGACACAGCTGGAATAGTCACCGAAATACGGCAGGAAAGGTCTTTCTAGTACAGAAAACAAGCCAGGAAAAAAAATCCAAACAAAACTGTGCTTAAAATTATCAATGCAAGAAGTTTAGATGAGAAAGAAAACTGATAGGAAAGATAGAAAAGAAAGTGAAAACAGAGAGATGCAGTTCTCCAAAAAGCTAGCATCAACAAGAATTTTAGAGCTGAAGGGACCGTCACTATTGTACCACTCCTTCTGCATTTCTTGCTTAAATGGTTACTGGTTTGTAGCTGCTTTCATGAATGTGTGATGTTTGCTGAGACTGAGGACTTTTTGCCTAATTCCCCAGGGCTCCACTTAATCTCACCTAGCACTTTAGTTTCCTGCTGCTTTTATGTGCCTTCAGAGGAGAACTAGCAATTCAGTAGAGGCCATGAGTGTTTTCCTTTCTGAGTAATCAAAATATTCCCATTGTACAAAGTTCTTAATTATATATTATGTATGCGTATATTTACATAAAATACAGGAACCTTAGTATATCTTAATACAGTTACTTTTTCTTGATAACATTCTCTTACATAAGTGTGACTTTACATTTAATCTAGTTCTTTTATATCTTTCCAGTACTTTGTATTACCCCCAAAAATAGAAGAACGTTTCATAGATTTTGGTATACTGAGTGCTACAGAAGCAAGTAACATTTTATTTGCAATTATAAACAGCAACCCAATTGAGGTAAAAAAAAAATTGTTTTTATTCTCACTCACATTTAAGGATTTTATGCTAGTGCCGCAATAATCACTTTCATATCTTTCTCTTTTTTAAGTTGGCTATAAAAAGTTGGCATATCATTGGAGATGGTTTATCAATAGAACTCGTAGCTACTGAAAGAGGCAATAGAACTACAATAATCTCAAGCCTTCCAGAGTTAGAAAAATCCTCCTTATCAGACCAGTCATCAGTAAGTTAACTTTTTTATTGTTTCCTTAAACTTAGATGTAAACCTCAAATAGAAGACTAGTCATCATAATATTTTTATGAGAGTTGCAATAGCACTGACTATTTGATGTTGAAAGGACCTTATAGGTAGTCTGCTTAAACCCCTTCCTCTCATGGTGAGAGAGCACTTGAGACTCAAAGGAGTTAAGTTGTAACACAAGTGTCCTGACAGGAGAAATTCCCATGGGTAGTAAACTAACCCTGTGTTCATTGAACACAGAAGGCAGAAGAGATAGGCAGAAGAGAGAGCCCTGCACGTTGATAGAAGGTGTTTTCAATTATACAGTAATGTTTCTGGTCAGTTCTCTGTACTGATTAGAAGAGAGTATCAGTGAGGCAAACATCGTTTGGTGGAGCTCTGTGTGGATCTCCCTATATACTTTTACTCTATCTTATGTACAGTTGGTCATAAAAGAGCATGAAACAAGAGTAAATGAATACAGCAGTCTAAGCCCTGACCACTACTGAAAAGAGAACTTGGAGTTTATACCTACTCAGAACAGAATTAGTAGAATCACCTTGTACGACTTCGAAGGAGCAGAAGATATGTCATCTGTAGGTTAGCATAGAACTTCTTGTGGCAGTTTTACAAAAGGAAAAGCAAATGTCCTTACGCACAGAGGTTATTGACAAATATGCTTCCATGGAATGCCATAGGTCATAAAAATTGACTTAAACATCCCCCAAAATAGGTTTTTTGGAGGACAGTCTGGCAACATATACCACTCCTGGGAATGTTTTCCATGGAAGTAATTGAAAGAGCCAAAAGCTGTGAGAATGCAGATGTTTGATAGCATTATTAATAATTCCAAATGACTGGAAACAGCCACATGCATAAAGTCATGATTTTATGATTGAATATTAAAGCAAATAAAAAGCTGTAAATATGATTGTATGTAGAAATTTGGAAAAGGATTTCTGAAAAAGTGGGAAATAGTACTAAATAATGTGTATTCTAATTGCAGTTGTGTGGCATTCAGGCTACATAATCAGATATTGTGGTCGATATATGGGTGTTTGCATTTTAATAATTTATAATGTTTTAAATTTGATTCATAAATAAAGCCTCCTTTTAAAACAAAGAAAGGATATGCCCGTGACAAGTAATATTTGTCACCCCAGCTGAGGTTTTATTTTTAATACAAATTGAGTGCTGAAAAAGGATAATAATGAGACCAGCCATTAATGTGTTCATTTCAGTAATGAAGTTACAGTAAAATTGTATGTATATCTAATCTGAGATGGTTGAATTATACTGTTTTTATAAGACATTATAAATTAATAATTTTAGGACTCTGGATCATTTCCTCGTACTAAATAACATGTGTTAACACTTACTACTTAAATTTGAGAGGTCCACTCAGTAACATGAAGCCTGCTTGAAACTTCAGGGTTTTAGAATTAGGTTTTATATAAAACTGTATAAACACAAAAACAAGGGACAGAAAGATGAGATCACTGTTATGAATGCTTACTTAAAATAGGAAGTTGTAGTGAGTTGCCAGCTTCAAAATAGCAACTCCACAATATGTGTTTTTTTAAGTTTGTAATGCCTAAACTTTCAACGATTTCCACCTGTTTGCCAAAAAGCCAAACCTATGAACTAAATAA